>NC_070606.1:19820000-20471250 GCF_027172205.1 Podarcis raffonei | reverse complement strand
GTTTGCAAAATCAACAAGAAGAATTTCACACTTGCTTAAAAACAAACATTCAGACTAATTGAATTCAGGAACAAGAACAATCTCTCCTGTCCTCTGCCTGTACATGATATATGCTCTCTCTTATCAGGAGTGCCTGACGTTAGAAGGGACTCACGACCTAACAACAGTGTTTGCTTTCTTTTGCTAGGAATTTCTCCATTCTCTTCACATTGCAATTTAATTTTCTTCATTGGTTGGCTATCTGGAGCAGGGTTCAGTCCAATGAAAAGAGCTTCAGGCTCTGTTTATCTATCTATGTACACATACCCCTTTGGATTGGCAAGGGATATTTGGGCATTTAAATTTAAACACACCATCTATGAGATATGAATGTTATAGCCAATTCAAAGGAATGACTGCCATGCTCCTTCACTGCCTTGCATGGCAATGTGATATTCCAATTTTGTAAGTACAATGACCTTGGCGCATTTATATAAATATGCAGTGAGCACATCTCTTTCACAGTGTCCACAGAAACTGGATGACCGCTCAGATGAGGCTGCTGTTACAGCTGGCTTTGTTGACATATTGTCAAGGTCAACCCTAACATTAGGTAGATTGAGATAGCTGCCTCAGGCAGCAGAAGTTCGGAAGTGTCTCTGTGTGATAGGAGTCCCCAAGCTGTTTCCTCTGAGTCCTGCACATGTTCCTGTCCTCTGGAACCGGTGCCCAAGTGGCAGTGATGCTTGTACATGTGTTGCTCCACTCGCATGACACACACTGGTGCCACAGATGCTGCACTGTAGCCATGCAGAGTAGTGAGCAAGTTGCAGTGAGGTGTTGGAGCACAGCCATGTGTGCCACACGGCCTGCCCTGTACCCTATGAGCTAGTTTGCAGCCCTCAGATGCAGTGGAGGAGATTGTCCCATTGCCAGCAATGAAATAAAATTCAGCTGCCAGTCCAGCTTCTATATGGTCACAATAGGTCTTGCTTCTGAATCATAGAATTGTAAGAGTTGGATCGAACCCTGAGGACCATCTTGTCCAACCCCCTGCATGCAGGAATACGCACCTGTCCCATACAGGGATCGAACCTGCAACCATGCTCTAACCAACGGAGCATTTTTCATGCTACAATATGTCCTTGAGCAGTTAAGGATTTACAGTGGTACCTTGTTTTGAGTCTGGGATCCGTTCCGGAGCCCCGGACACTCAACGAAAAGGACGCTCGACAAAGCACTGCTCTGTGCACGCACACAGAGCGGTTTGCACTTCTGCGCATGAGCGAGCGGCAAACCCAGAAGTAACCTGTTCCAGTACTTCCAGGTTTGCCACGGACGTCTGCCGAAATGGACGCTGGATGGGGTGAACTTATACTGAGGTACCACTGTAGTGCCATTTGTACTAAACTGTGTGGATAACGTCAACCAAGACAGAGGGCTTATATACTCGGGACATATTATTGCTGTGCTCTTCTGATTACCTCTTCATAATCTCAAGCCTACTTCTAAGTGATGTCTATAGATAATTAACTAGCGAACACTGACCTGCAACTGGTGGCCTGCAACCTTAGTTCAGGTGGCTTGTCCTAACAGCATTGGGATCTTTTTGGGGGCAGAAAGGGCTAAGGTGAAGTAGAGTTCATAAGAGAGAGGAATAAAGATATAGATGGGGGAGAAGAGGAAGAAAACATGAAACAGGAATCCCATATGCAGGTTTGAGGTTAAAGGTGGCCTAAAAGGCTGAAGATCCCTGTGCTTGAGCAATGCCAAATGACAACTATGGGGCCTTAAAATTAAATTACCGCGTGGGTGAATGCTATAGAATGTCGCTATATGATCCCTGAGTGAATGTAGCTATATGATCACATGGTCTGGTGACAATCCACTCCATAGAAGCAAGTAACAATTATGAATGAACCCTAAGCCAAACTAGTCTTTTGTATATGATAAATCAATACTTCCCCTAAACCATTTGGCAAATTCTACTTCCACTAAATCAAAGTGAATGTTCGTAGTATGGCTCTTCTGAAAACCCTCTTTTTCCCCTTATCTTTGTATCTACCAATATGTTTTAGTTTTTAGTCTGCAGCCCATGCAATCTACAATGAAGAATTTTTATTATACATATAATTTTGTGGGTTTTTTACTGTTTTTTTAATCTCTTGTATTTTTCAATTTCCTTGTTCACCAGTTAGATATTTTCCTTTAAGCAGTTTATAAGTTCTTTAAATAAACAATATTTTGGCTAGTGTAGCCCTAAGAAACTGCGCCACCTCTGGCTGAAATCTCACTTTGTTCATAACAAGTTTACCTTAGGGGAGTTCCTGTTGCTCAGTCTCTGTGACCCCTTTCTTTAATATGGGAATAGCATCTTATAAGAATTATAAGATTAGCAACGTAATAGTTGCCAAGTGCTTTGGGCACTGTGTACCTGCTAAAAACTATGATGATTTACCTTTTAAGTATAACTGAGTGAAGACTGTTCTCCTTCTCTTTAGTGTTCAGATGTGTGTCCTAGAAAAGGGATACGTAAAATTGTGCTGTCTCAGACTGCTGCTGCAGTTTCTTTATATATTTTCACTTTCTCAGAATGAAACAAAACTCCTTTGTGGACCGAGATGCTCTGTGTACAGAAAGGAATGGAAGGTTTCCTGGAAAAAAGGAGAGGAAGAGTGGCGTCTTGGATGATTGACAAGATAATTTTTTTAATTAGTCCAGACCATACCCTTAGTCAAAATGTACAGTAGATGCACAACCTTCGTTTAAATTTAAAGCACAGATTAGAACTTTTGTTTTTTTTTAAATGATATTTATTGAAATTTTCAACATCACTACAACAAAAGTCAAAAAAGAAAAAGAGAAAACACACACACACACACACAAAAAGGAATAAAAAAGTAAAGAAAAAAAATACAGAGTAAAAAATAGTTGAAAACACAAAAATAAAAATAATTAAAAACACCTTATATCCATATCCTAAGCTGTCATCACCTTCTTCCTTAGACCTCCTCCTCCTCCCCTTCTTTGTATTCTAGTTATTAATTATCCCAGCAAATCCTTCCCATATTTCATAGTATTCTGTCAATACATTACCCTAAAATGTTTTAATCTTAACTTTCTATAACAAAATAAATCTTAAAACTTAAAACTTATCCTTACCACAAATCCTTCCCATATTTCATAATATTCTGTCAACACATTACCCTAGAGTATTTTAATCTCAACTTTCTATAATATAATAAGATATATCTTAAAATTTGAAACATAAATCTTATCCTTACCAACTTCTCATAACTATAACCTTCTTTCATAATTCTTTAAACATTTTTACTAAAACCAAATAATTTCATTCCAGCATTTTCTTAAAATTCGTTAATATTATAAAACGGTTCTAATAATGAGAAAAAAAAAATGCAAACAAATCCAATCATCCAGCGTCCCTTCCACCTGGTTCCGGGTTTTGTCAGTCCTTATAGTCAAATCAATCTATCTCATTAGCCTGGCAACCTTATGTCCGAGGCCCTCAAGTCTCTTCCAGGTCTCTTCCATGGCTCTTCTGCATATTTGTAATTGTAGTTTCCATTGTCTCCTGCTCGCGGCGTCTCCAGCTTGACACTATTTTCAGCTCTTCTTAGCAAGTCAGCCCCTTTTCCGGATTCAACACCAAATTCCATATGATATCTAACAGCGTGTCTCGAAAACACTCCAAAGGCAAGAGCCCCCACCATCCCAAACATCTCACGGCCCATTACCATATTTAAAAAGTCCAGATGTCCCAGCATAGGGGGGTCAATCCATCCCCCCATTTCTAAATCCAACCAAACTTTTTCTTTCCAGATCTGGCTTTTTCCAAGTTCTTTTGTCAAGTCCAAAAGCTCATGTTCCTGTTCTGTCAAAACACACTCCTGGGCCTGTTCTGTCAAAACAAACTCCTGCCTTGGTTCCTGAGGGGCCTCCTCTGCTTGTTCAAAGTTCCCCGCTGCTTGTTCAAAATTTTCCACTGCATGTTCTAAATTTCCAACCAAGGTCGCCGTCCCTTTCACTTCTTCATGTAATTGTTCCAATAGGGCATTTGTTTTATAAAAGGCACAGAACAAAGCTTCTGAGTACATTGTCCTGCAAGGTCGGAATGCCTGTTCCCACGATGGTGATCTATACCAGCTGCCAGTTCTCTGGAGTTGGTTACAGTTCCACAGTCTCCCTCTAGGGGGAAAACTTCTGTTTGTTCTTGCAACAAAGTTTCCCCTTTTAAAATACTTCGTCAAAATTTATTCCTTTCAGATACAGAAGAAAGCCATGGAATCACTATGTTTCTCCTTTTCCCCCACTATCTGTCAAATATACTTATTTCTAGTCAGTGCACTTCAACATTGGTCCTGACACCCCCGCTCCAGTTTCAGAGCGGAGGAAAGTTACTTTAAACAATCCAGCTGCTTTAAAATAGTCTAAAATTAATCCTCCCCCTTCTTTTGCTGTCAAAAAAGGGGTTCCGCAGTTATAAAAGATGGAATCCACTCCTTTAAAGATGATTTTCTTGGCTCTAGTTAATATTGTCTTTGCTTTATTCTGTTTACAACGAACGGAAGGCTGACTTCCTGTTTCGACCTTCCCGTTCCGTACCAAATTACGATGAATATTTTATCTACTTATCAATCCTTATTTTTTGTCCAATTATTCCAGATCTGAGTACTCACGGGTGCTTGTTTTTTAGTCCGAATTGTTCCAGGAAAAAAGGCAGCGCTCTCCGGTAACAGCTATGCGGCTTCGCTCCACGGAAACAGCAATCGACTCTCAGCACCGCGCCGCTTCCCCCTCTTCACTTCGGAGCCCGTTTGTGGGTTCCTTAGTGGATTTGGGGGGGCGCTGAAGGTGCCCACCGAGTCCCACGGCCACAGGCTTCTTCCGCCTGTGGTTTTTTATCGGGTCCCCACTTCGCCAGAGCGGAAAGGACCCTCTTCCCGCGGAGCTTCCCCTCCAGTTCAGAGGGAGTCCGCCATTAACCGGAGGCGCCACCCCGGAAGTCTCCAGCTTAGAACTTTTGAATAGTCTATTGCAGTGGTCCCCAAACTGTGATCCACCAGCCTCATGGTGGTCTGCATTTGCGTATGGACTTGTGGTTGAAGATGGGAGATGGCATATCCATTGTATTAAATATTCTTATATGTTTCTGTATTTTCTTGCTTTTATTTCTCGTATTGCATTTTGTTATATTATGGTGTGAATTCTAGAACTGCAGTATCATGTTCAGGGGGAAGATGCTACCGACTTCAAAATTTTCTCTATAATGCTTCAGTTAATTCTAAGGAAGGAAGTTCTCAGATTAGGGGTGATCCACATTTTCAATCTTTACATAATTATTTCAGCCCAAGAAAATTGCACTTCTGCTAAGTGCTCCGCAAAGATGAAAGATGAAGACGTAGTCTGCACATGAATGAGCACACACACATCTTAGATCTTCCTCTTGACTGTGCTTCGAAGCTATTCTGCTTCCTTATATGTGACTGCTTTTAAAAGATTTGCTTTCAACTGTGTCTATCTAATTTTTTCCTCAGCAGCCTCTTATTTTCCTTGCAGGCACAGAGAAATGGCCAGCCATCATTTAATTGTTTATTTCCCTCTGAGCTATGTGGCACTTTAAACAGGTAATTAGGTAAGCGACAATAGAGCATGCTCATCTGTCTAATGTTTGAAAGCATATTTACATTCAGGCAGACCGGTGGTGATTAGCTCATTGAATGACAGCTGAAGGAGCTTAGAAGATGCACAAAATCCCTCCCTCCTTCCTCTTGACAGACGCAGTTGATTTCATACTGTGCTTTGGGGGGATCCCAGGGTTCCTTGGAAGTTTCTCAGAGATTTCTCAGTGAGAAGGAGAGCAGTGGTGAACACAGTCCACGAAAGACAGATTGCCCATGACTGTTGATCTTCCTTTGCAATGAAGGACTGCAGGGGGTTGTTCTTGGGCAATGTAGGGGAGATGCTCAAAGGAACACTCTCATTTCTCACAGGTTGTTGAGAGTCTTAGCCGGTGCCATCCAGAAACTGAGCGTGTGCCTTAATATGTTTCCTAGTCTGTGGTCCATATGACATTTCATCTAGCTTATGGCCTGTCAATCCACTCCCACCACCTCGAATAAGACTTCACAATAGCTCAGAACACATCCTCAAACCTTTGTAATGGGCTGGGGCTCCATAGTAAACCCTTCAGTGTGCAGTGGAGCAGTAAGATAGGAAGTCTGATAACCCAGCTCTACTCTACAAGACCATCATGGCACAGAAGACCTAGTAACAAAACATTTCCCCCAAGGCACACCCAAAACACAATTTGTCAGGTCAATACAGGACAGCCAGCCAAATGTCTACCATAGTGGCCTTCATCTTTTTTTAAAAAAAATATTTGCATTTTCAAAAACAGGAACAGAGAGCATATTTAACTGTCCTGGCTACTGACTGTCTTGTGAGTGACTGGGCAATGTCACCTGTCAATCAAGACCCACCTCGGCCAAGAATCTTAAAAGTGAACTTCTGCCACATAGCCGTTTGTCCTTCAACCTTTCTCAACAGACCATAAAGTTCAGTATATGTGAGGAACCTTTTGTAAGCTGCTGCAATTGGACCTCATTCCCCCTCCCCCCTACATTTTAAAGTACCATTCTACTTTTACCTTTTCCTCCTGTCATAAAATTGGTGTTGGGGGTGGGTCTTATGTGAATTTCTTCCAGACTCTCAGGGACTTTTGTTTTCATGTGGCTAGATCATTTTGGTTTCATCCTGCTTGTGTGCCTGTGCTGGGGTCTGGCGTAGAAAAACAAGCTGCTTGGGTCTCCAAGGACAGGTAAGCTGGATGCTGCCAGCTGTAGACAAGAGCAAAACATTCTTTGCCCTCTTCCATTACACTATTCATAGAGGATCTTTGAGATCTCTACTGTATTTAGAGAGTGATGCACACTTGATTTGTCTGTGTGTCCCTCCGGTTTCAAACGGAACTGCACAGAAGTGATGGAACGTTCATAAATATTCTAACTGCACAGGGCGAGCCGCTGTTAGCATGTTGCCTAATGTTGACAAATGACATACTGTATACCCTCCTGTGAGAAGGTTCTTTTGGAGAGGAGAAAAATGTCACCCAAACAGGGCAGCATGAGACAGAGACAAAGGAAACGGAGGCAAGGAAAGAGTCCTTCATTATCCGGGGACTCTTTTATGCACTTTGAGCTATTACTACCTCTCTAAGGAGTACTGAAGATTTATTGACTGTACTATGGTTATTGACTGTAGCAAGAGCTGGGCTGAGCAGAGAAGCAACACTTTTCGTCTCCAGGAGGCTTTCAAGCCAAATGAGAGATAATAGAACTGAAGGAATAGGCGATATTTGAGAAAAGAAGTAATGAAGAGAACATATGGAAGATTTAGTTCACTTCAGGCTCGGACTGAACTCTTTGTGTACAGAAACCAAGAACCAGAGAAGTTCAAGAAAACGAGTTAACAGGCTGTTCAAATAGGGAAGCGTTGTATTAAAAAAAAAATGATACAAGGGGAAAATGTGTGCCCTGAAACCGAAAACATTCGTTGCAAATGTTTTTTTGGAAGCAAGGCAGCTAGTCAGCTGATAAATACTCAGAAATCTTTCAAGTGCAGTTCTGTGTTTATTTGATTGCCTCTTGGAGAGGATGGCAGGGTGGAATTTGTGCAGCTAATCCGGTGCAATCCATCCTGCCCTTTGCCTGCCTTTCATCTCCCTTCCCCACCCAAAATATTGTTGCATGCCACCCCAATCTCTGAGCAGTGTGAGATTCCAGTGGTTCCAGGCGCTTATGCAGGGTTCAGTTTCCTCAGAATGGGGGACAGCAGATACTGTGATGTCTTCACCAGGTATGGTTTATTTACACACACACACATATATAACCTGAGCCTACGATGGAGGGTCCCACAGCATTAATACCCCAAGAGGGTTTTGGATTCAATCAGAAATCAAGGATCTCTCTCTCTCTCTCTCTGGCTTCTGCCTGCTTTTAGGTCCCCATATTTGTGTGCCATAACAGATTGGTGGAATGACTCTGGCTTCATAAATTTTGAGGGCTGGAGGAATCTGCCTACCACATTTACTCCAGCAGAACCTCAATAGAGAGTTCACAGCATTAGTAGCCAAATTAATTGTATTCACAAAGTGCTTCTTACAATTCCCAGCTGAAGAAAAGCATAAATCCAGAAATTTAAAGGATTTCACCTGCTCAATGGGGTGCCCATCAATTTGCCGCTTGGGTTTTTTTAAAAACCTATTAGCAAAAACGAAAACTTTGACTTTTCCTAATTAATGTTTAGTTTCCTTGCTCTACCAATTGATGAAGAGATTTCAAAAGTCTTCTTAACCCTTGTTGGGTTTGAGAAAATAAAATAGTGTCATTAACACACATAAGTACTGCAACTTTCTTGGATTCCCATTTTTTGTGGTGTAGTGGTTAAGAGCTGTGGACTCATAATCTGGGGAACCGGGTTCGCTTCCCCGCTCCTTCACATGCAGCTGCTGGGTGACCTTGGGCTAGTCACACTTCTCTGAAGTCTCTCAGCCCCACTCACCTCACAGAGTGTTTGTTGTGGGGGAGGAAGGGAAAGGAGAATGTTAGCCGCTTTGAGACTTCTTCGGGTAGTGATAAAGTGGGATATCAAATCCAAACTCTTCTTCTTCTATTATTGTTACTTAAATCAGTTATTAAAGGATTGACATAAATGTTTTGTTCTTTTAGTTTTAACTGTTTACTGGTACTTTTACCTTGTATTTTTATCCTGTGAAATGCCTCGAGATCTTGTGATGAAGAGCAGTATATAAAATAAATAAAATAAAATAAAACCATGAATTAAACAATGCTGGGGCTAGTAATCATCTCTGATGGATGCCCTGTGGTGGAATGGATCGGATCTGAGAGTGAATCTCAAAGGTTTATCCTAATCTGAATCTTAGTATCATAATCTTTTCATATGGTTAAAAGCAAATGAGTGAACTGAGGGATATTGTTGGTGGGAGTCTTAATGCCACTCCCTGCCTTATATCCCTTTCTTCAACATTCGTCAGAAGGAAATGCTTATTTTATATCAAGTGAACAAGGCTTACGCAGTATGAGAGTGTGAGTAAGCCAAATGTGTGGGCCGCTCCCATGGGCCCCTGCCAAAGAATTTTTGAATGATGAACTTCAAAATAATACACATAGCCTTATCGGCCAAGGGAAGCATGCTCACATGAAACAGGGAACATTTCTCTTGTCTCTACGGGCGATGCTATGCCAGCCAGACAAGAAGTACGCTTGGCAAGTAAGCAGCAGGATTAGGCACACATTGCATGAATGCCAGTATCTGGTACACAGTGTGTGAGAGAGAACAGGGCTGCATCTATTGAGCAGGTACAATTGGAGAGTATACACTCATATGTGCACATGGCAAGATTTCTGGCTGACCTCCCTGGTTGGGGCACCGTCCCCCTCAGGAGGCCAGGTTGTTCCGCCTTTATCTGTGGCTTCTTGCTAGCTGGAGAGGCAGGGAGGCAGTTCCACCTATAAAAATCTTACCTCACTTACAGCTTAATCCATACCTCTCTCACTGTCTTTATCAAAAGCGAAGGGAGGGAACAAGTTTGCCTTGCAAGCCCAGGCTTCTCCATGCAGGTTTAAACAATAGTTTTCACACATTTTGTCTTTGCCTTCTCTGTCAAGGAAATCCCTGTGTGTTTGCACAGGGAAAGTCTTGAAGGAGCACAATCAGTTCCCAGAACCTCTGGCCAGGCCTCTTGTGTTTCACTATCACTCTGTGTGAATAGGGAGCAGAGCCTTGAGCTAGCGATGAGCAAACCGACCCCTTCACAATCCGTAATGTGCTCATAGAGTCAGGAATCCAATGTTATATAAACATGGATGGAAGTTCTCTGTTGCTACAAGGTTTTTGGAAGTACAATTTGTGTGCATTTGCGTCCTCCATATTATGCACAACTTCTTCTTCTTCTTCCTCTTCTTCGTCTTCTTCTTCCTCTTCTTCTTCTTCTTCTTCTTCTTCTTCTTCTTCTTCTTCTTCTTCTTCTTCTTTGAAGCTGCATAAAATTGTCTTCCATAAACACTGTCTTAACAGTGAATCCATAAGTGATTGTGGAGGCCAATACTGGATCCACACGTCCTTTCACAGTGAGGACATTGGTTTCCAGGTGGGAGTTGATCATGGTGAGGGTTTGCCAAGCGTTCCTTCCTCTTAGCATGTTTCTCCCTTTCATCCTGAGTCTTCAAAGCCCTGTCTCATTACATATGCTAATCATCTGCATATTACCCCTTGCTGTTTCCTGTAGGACTAATTGCAGTTGTTAACAGTCGTCAACAGGTTTACCATACCCATTAAGTCAATCACCTATCTCCTACTACCCTCCTGAGAAAACCCCCACCCCCACCCTCCCACTATATATTAGGGTCTGGTGACTTCTGTTTCAGTGTATCTGAAGAAGTGTGTGTGCACACGAAAGCTTATATCAAGAACAAACTTTGTTGGTCTCTAAGGTGCTACTGGACAATTATTTAATTTTTTTATATATTAAAAAAAACATGACACCTTTGCTAAAGGCTGTTCTCCAGTTGGAGCACTCTCAGGCCAGTGTTTCCCAATTGTCGGTGTTTATACTACATTTTTTTTAGATTTGCCTTGAGAGAGTTTTTAAACCTCTTTTGTTGAGCACTAGCATTACACTTTCCATTTTAAAGTTCAGAATAGAGTAGTTGCTTTGGAGGATGATAATCAGGCATTGAACAACATGACCAGTCCAACAAAGTTGATGTTGAAGAGTCATTGCTTTGACACTGGTGATCTTTGCTTCTTCCAGTACACTGGCATTAGTTCGCCTGTCTTCCCAAGTGATGTGTAAAAAAATTTCGGAGAAACCATTGATGGAATCTTTCGAGGAGTTGGAGATGGTGTTTATAAGTGGTCCATGTTTCACAAGCATACAGTAAGGTTGGTACTACAGTAGCTTTGTAAACAACATGGTGGTCCATGTATCTTAACATTGTGTGTCATGATGCATCTTTCTCTGATTGGCTGTTATCACATGTTCTCTGCTATATAAAGAAAGAGCAACATGGAGCAAGAGCTACAGTGGCTGACGAAGCAGAGAACTGGCAACTAAAACACCCATTTTGTAGTAGGACTGGGCATATTGCTGGCCAGGTAAAGACCAAAGGGTTAAAATAAGACCATTCCATGCACATGCACATTTCGAACTGGACACAACAAATAACTGAACATGTGCAAAAATGGTACAGCTCAGCTGCTCAGTCACATCAATCCTGCAGCGCTGGCCACTGAATTTAGTTCCGCCTTCTGTTTTTGAGGGAAACAATAAAAATTTACAATGCAAAGAACTATTAACATTTTTAGTGGAGGGGGCAGCACACCTCATCACAGCAAGAAACCGTAAAAACCGAGACTGAACCATCTATTGAACGATGGCATCAACAAATCTATAGCCTTATTGGAAAAACTGACTAAACAAATACAGGCGCCCAAAAGACAAGCAGAGACAGACAGTTTTTATGCAACATACTTTGGTTTTATTGATTATGCAAATAAAAGTGTTGCTCTGATTGGCCTCCATGGACTCTGGGATAATTCTTGTATAATTTTCTTTTGATTAACCAGTGTAAGTTCTCCAGAATGGCAATATGACAGGATCCTCAAAAATATATAGGGCTCGGTGTTCCTCTTATATTTATATATAGATGCTGTAGGGTGGTGTTTTGTTGTTTTTTTTAAGTACACCTCCAGCTGTGGGCTGCCTCCAACACTACACTTTAAATGTACATCTAAGATGATTTATGTGACCATGTTAAATGTAATGTGTGCTTGTGAGAAATACATGTGCAGACATTTAACATAAACCATAATCAGTGAACAGAGTTTATCCTTCTCAAGGAGTCAGGATCAGACACAGGTTTGCTTCTCATGAAGTGTGAAGGAGCCCTCTGTGTCCTCAAATGTTGAGTAACCAAGGAGAAAGAACCCAAATGGTGGACATGCCCCCATGGTTCAACTTTATGGCTCAAACAGCACAATCCTATGCATGTCTACTCAGAAGTAAAGTCAACGGGGTTTACTCCCAGGTAAGCATAGGAGCCAACTACGAGGGGCCAAGGTTCCTTCGCCCTCCCCCAATAAAATATTTGAGGGGGCAGTCCCCCAAATTGATGGGTATTGCCATGAAAATGGTATATGTGTGCCACATCTTGTGATTATGTGGGGTGGGGTTTACCTGCCCTCCCAATATTTTATTCAAGTTGGCCCCCCTTGTAGGTAAGTGTATATAGGACTCCACTCTTAGGCCGCACAAAATAATGTGAAAATAATGCCAACCAGATGTGTTGGGACCATGACTCCCTTCATAAAGGCAGATCTATGGGAGTGTGGACACAGAGCTTCTGGGGTGCTGCAAGATGCGCCATAAATATGGCGCCAAATGGAAGGCAAGAGGTGGGGAAGGACGCAGGATTTTGGTGCCACTGAAATTTGAGATCCCAAAGTCCATCACTGCCCTTCAGTTCCCATATAAAGGACACCAGGTTGTTGAAGGCCAATCTAAACTTATCCCACCCCCCACCCCCCACTGAGCCTTGGGTTCCCAGATATTGTTGGACTACAAGCCGTATCACGGAGGGCTTGCAGTGTGGCATAACGGTTAGAGCATTGGACTATGATCTGGGAGACCAAAGTTCGAGTCCCCACTCAGCCATGAAGCTCTCTGGGTGGCATTGGGCCAGTCACTGTCTCTCAACCTAACCTATCTCAAAAGGTTGTGAGGATGAAATGGGAAGGAGGAGAACCAAGGAGGAGAACCATGTCCACCACCTTGAGATCCTCGGAAGATAAAGGTGGTAAATAGAATGAATGAATGATCTCCAGCCAGCCTGGCTAATGGTCACAGGTGACTGGAATTGTATTCCAAGGACATCTGAGGAACCTAAGTTTGGTTTAAACCTTATCTCCATCCCCTTTCTTTCTGTAATACAAAGGCCCCCATCATGACCCCAGGGAATTTCTAGCACCCATTCCTCAGCAGTAGCTGGGGCCCAAAGGGGTGAAGCCGCAGTATGGGTAGGTGTGATTATGCTTTAAGGGAGAAATATGGAGAGAACCCGAGATGGTTTGGGTGGTAGCCCTGCACTGTGTAATGTATAGTTCTACCCAGAGAAAGCCCATGAATTCAGGCTAGATTTTACATTCATTACTCCACTAATTGGGCTGCACTACATCTCCTCTCCCCCTCGAGCAAAAAAGGGGATCAACATCACAGGCGCTGGCAGCGTCCTCATTTGTTTATTAAATGTTCAGAATCCTGCATTAACCAGCTGTCATTTATTTCGCAAGGAAAGTGTGACAAATGGGAGCATTAAGTAACTCGCATCATTTTACCACACTCATGATTGATATCAGGTTATTCTGAAACAGGGCCCGTAAATAACATTACCCAATATTGTATTTGTGTCCAACGCTGTATTTATTCTGGAAGCCTGGCTCCATAGTTGTTGGAAAATTGCTCCTCTTCCCCTCGAAAGGAAGAAAACAAATCTGAAAGGGAGGGGAAAAGGCATATGGCAAGATTTTCTCTTTCCATCTTGGCTTGTTTTTGTGAATGTTACAGTGAGTCGTTTGTATTCTGAGGAGTGGGTGGATGGGGAACCCTGAACACTCACCAGTGGTGAGCTCACTGTTGTTTGTGTACTTAAAAGAATGAATCAGATACTGGTGAGTTGGAAATCGGCATCGCCTCACTTGTGTAAACAGAACTGGGACAATTTATATCTATCAGCTGTCACAGGATAGCCCTGACTGCTCCCATCCTCAGATTTAGCTCTCTGGAAACTCCTTGTGAAAACTGGTTGTGAGGGTAAGAAACGGTTCAGGTTCCCAGGAATAAACTCTAGGGAATTTCATCTATGCAGAAAGAATGCAGCTCTAGCTTAAATAAAGAGAACCTTGTATTCAAGGGCTTTTCGATTGGCTTAATGTAATACTTATTAAAGGTGTGTGTGTGTGTTTTAAACAAAGGCATTGGAGTATGTTAAGAAATGCAGTAACATCTCATTCTTGCATCCATGAAAGGATCCTTTTCATATACATCAATACATGTACATAAAATCCATTAGCTTAAGACCCATTCCACATTCGATGACAAAAAAGGATGAACATACTCTGATATAACAAGCCTACAATACTACTCAATGAACTAAAAGCATTTTTCTGTTACTGTATAAAATCATTATATAAATAATTTTCAGTACAGCTGTATACAGCTATTTCTTTAACATGTTTCTTTTCCTCTCTCGGGGTAACTGCTTACAAAAGAAATCAGAAGAATCCAAATTATGACATATTTAACTTGGCCCTTAGCTGATGGAATAATTTCCAAAATCCCCCAAATCTCACTTGAGTTGTAGTCAACTAAGATTTACTCAGAGTAGACCAACTGAAGTTAATGGCCCTGAGTTAGTCCTGCATTGGGTTTGCCCTGGGTAGGACTGACAGAATACAACCTAATATTCCTCGCTTTACTTCTGTAATTGCTTCTTACTTCCATAAGCTAGAAGGTATCTTTTTTAAAAAGTGTGATAAAAAAAGTTTATAGCCCCCATGGTTGTGAAATATAAGATTTTACACTTAGGCAGGAATAACCAGCTGCACAAATATAAGATGGCTTGCCAGTAGTACATGAAAAAAAGGATCTAGGAGTCTTAGGAGACCACAAGCTTAACATGAGTCAACAGCGTGATGCAGCAGCAAAAAAAGCTAATGCTATTCTAGGCTGCATCAGCAGAAGTATAGTGTCCAGATCAAGGGAAGTAATAGTACCACTGTTCTGCCTTGGTCAGACCTCACCTGGAATACTGTCCAGTTCTAGGCACCACATTTATTATTAGAAAATTAAACAAATAGAACTGCTCATTGACAAGCTGGAACGGGTGCAGATGTGCTGGGCCCAGGGGTAACCTGTGAAACGCAGTCCAGGACCGGTCCAGAATCTGAAGGCTCCACTGGGAGTCAGTCCGACAGGGCCAAGGCAGGAGACCAGGCAAGGACAGGTACAGGATCTCAGGCAGGATTTAGCATACAGCAATGTTGCTCCCGCAACCTGGGGCGGGGCCCGACAGCCTTTTATCTTTGTCGGGGTAGCGGTCAGTCCTGATCCCCCGACGACTCACCTCCCTGTTTTGCCCGAAGGCAAGCACTGCTCCTGCGAGTACTCGGGTCTCTCCTTCTCTCAGACCTTCATCTCTGCAGCTCAGGAGATGTTGGCAGGTTACTAGACCCAGGGGCCGCCTCAGCCTCCCCTGACCAAACCGGTAGTGGAGCAGCTGTAAGTGATGGCCCAGATGAAGGCAACGAGGTAATCCCCGCATCTGGAGCCAGGGCAGGCTCAGGCCCCTGACTCGGCCCAGCTGGTGTTTGTTGCAGGGGAACCTGTGCGGACTGGGACTCTTCAGGATCAGGCCCCAGACTTGGTTCAGATGATGCCTGAGGCAAAGGATCCGGTGCAGACTGAGTCTCCTCTGGTTCTGAGTCTGAGCCAGAGTCCCAGGCCATCACAGCAGAGGAGGGTGACCGAGATGATCAAGGGTCAGGAAACCAAGCCTTATGAGGAATGGTAGAGAGAGTTGGGTGTATTTAACCTGGTAAAGAGCAGACTGAGAGGAGATATGATAGCCATCTTCAAAGATCTAAAGGACCATCACATGGAAGATGGAGCAACCTTGATTTCTTCTGCTGTGGAGGCTAGAACCCAAACCAACAGATTCAAGTTATAAGAGAGGAAATTCAGATTAAACATCAGGAAGAACTTTGTGAAAGTAAGAGCTCTTTGACAGTGGAACAGACTCCCTCAGAAGGTTGTGGACTCTCTTTCCTTAGATGTTTTAAAGCAGTGGTTGGGTGGCCATCTGTCCTGGATGCTTTAGTTGAGATTGCTGCATCGCAAGGGGAACAATGACTAGATGACCCTTGAGAACCTTTCCAGCTCTACAATTCTATGATTCTAAGATACAGAAGAAGGACTGAAAGTGGCTCCTGCAAAACACTCAGAGGTCAGAGCAAGGTCTAAATAAGATATCTAACAGTAGGGGTTCATTTTGCTGTATAGTTCCTTGCCCTTCCCCAAGAGTGGCAAAACCAGAATAAATTATGTAAAATAGTAAAAACTGGAGAGCAAATTATGCAGATTAAGAAATACTAAACAAAATTCAGCCTTGGTTTGTGTATCTATCAAATAAGGCCAGCTTTTCTTGTTCAGGAATTTAGCACAACATTTTTTATTTTATTTTTAAGACACAGAGCCCTCCCCACAAGCACTGAGTTTTGTGTTTTGTTGCAGAACGTGGAGTACAGGAATATTTGTGTTAGAGACACAGAATCTCTGGTTAAAATCCTACCCCAATTGTCCTCTTTCCCCCAAATCTAGTTATGAACCCCACTTCCTGATCGTCTACTTTCTAAATTGAACTCCAGTGTCCACTGAGCTGGGCAGATATAAAATGGCAGCCATCTGTCTGATAGCAGACTGGATAAATAATAATTTCTATTATGAGCAGAGTTTTACAGCGAGGCTTTCTCTGAACACAACTAAGCTCCACCGGATTGCTGACGTATATAGTGACTGCGAAAGTTGACGCATCTTGAGATGGGGTGGAGAAGGAAGGCAAACCTGTTCGTCTGTGGACTGTCTGGTGTGGTTTATACTGAATCTGTCTTCATATATAATCTTTGCAGCTTGCTTACAGGAGCTGAGAACATTGGCACTTCAGTCTTTACAGCTAAAATGCACCCCCTGGTTGGGATTAATCCCTTGCGGGAATGCAGGCTGTAGTGATTTCTCAACACACGGAAGGCCTCTCCGCCTGAAGAATGTTCTGGCTGTTTGTCATTCTCAGTACTCCTGAACAACAACACTACACCTTCTGCCCAGAGATCACCTGTTGGAGATTTCTGTATGGAAGAAATACAAAGAAGAGGATTTGATTATTATTTAACACACCAGCAAAATGCTAATTGTTCTAAAGAGCTCTCTCTGTGTGTGTGTGTGTGTGTGTGTGTGTGTGTCAGGATACTCTTGGCTGGTTGCCTAGGAAAGTATAAAGACAAGGAAAAGTTTCTCACAGTCTTTTTGTATTTCAAACTTTACAGAGAGAGACTATAGAACCCAGCCTCTTGGATAATGGTGTTGTCCTGAGTGAATCTCTACCCCCTGTCTCTCCCACTTCCTCATTCATCATCATCTTCATCACCTCCTCTACGGGTACTGCTATGTGCCTTCTGCCTTTGAGCTCTTTGCTCTCCTACTTTTAAGGCCCACCGGGTTCTGGGAGATGGTGGGTCTAATGACAACGTGTCAGCCAGCTGCTCTGGCTCTCCCAACTTTCCCCCTCCCCTGTCTCTGAGCTGTGACCTCCCTCAAATCCCTGTTGTAAATCTATGTTGTCTTCCTCCTCCCTGGAAGGGTCAGGGTGGGGAGGTGGTCTCCACCATTCCTCCTCTACCCACTCCCTGACAGTGTGTGGGTATGGAGGGAGAGCTTGTGTACTATGAAAATCTCCAGGGCTATTGATTAGGGGCACAGCTGAACTGAGCATAGGGCCGTCTTTCCCATAGGTGCTAGGGGTGTGGGGCATGCCGGGCTCTCAGGGAGGCCAGGCTGAGAGCTTGGGGCCCGAGAGTTGAGTCTGGGGAAGGCCGCTGGGCCCCCCTCCTCGGGTGCCAGTGATCACAGACAGCCTGCCTCAGCCGGCAGCGCCACCTTCACCCCCAACGCCGCCTTGACCATATCTGGAAAGCGCCAAGTGCTCGCGCCCCATGCAGCGTAGCAGCAGCGAAGACCCCCTTGGAAGGAAGGAGTCGCGGGAGCCGGAGAGCAAGCAAGCGAGCGAGTGAGCAGGTGGGCAAGCAGACAGACATGCGCCCAGCGAGAAGGATGACAAGAGGCGGCGGCAACAGCAGCGAGCAGAAAAGGTGGCAAGCAGTATCCCCTCAGAGGCAGGGCCACGAGCAAGCTGCCTCCTCGGCGCACCTTCCCCGCCTCTCCTTTGGCTTTGGCGGCATCCTTTCGCTCCTTCTCCGTTGGAAATGGCAGTGGTGGTGGCGGCAGCAGCAGCAGGCGGCAAGCAGCCCCTCCTCATTCTGCCCTGGGTGGCGGAAGGGACAGGTGGGCCAAAGGGTTGCCACAGCTTGCCTTTCCCACATGTTTATCCACTTTGGTTCAATTTTAGGACTCCAAGTGCACTGGCAGCAGCTCCCTGAGAGAGAGAGCGAGAGAGAGAGAGAAAGAGAAAGAGAAAGAGTGAGCGGCTTCACCTCTTTTTGCCAACCAGGCACCCGACAACTCAGGGGAACCTTTCCTTTAAAATGGTCAACAACTTTGGGGTCCCCCCCCCTAAAAAAAGGTTGACAACTCTGGGCAACCTGGGGGGGGGCGCGCGACGCTGGATCTTTGCACCCTGGCGCTGCATATGCTTAAGACAGCCCTGATTGAGCACCATGCAAGCAGGGGCCTCAGACTCTTAGGACTCAAACTGAGGGCTTCGAGTGACAAGTGAGCAGATTAAACATCATTTCTGATGGCAAGAGCTATTCAACAGTTGAATAGGCTCCCTCAGAAGGTGGTGGACTCTCCTTCCTTGGAGGTTTCTAAGCAGAGGTTGGATGGGCATCTGTCATGGATGATCTTGTTGAGACTCCTGCATTGCAAGGGGTTGATTTTGATGACCTTTTTTTGGGGGGGGGGTTCCTTTCCAACTCTACAGTTCTATGATGGGAAGAGGTGGCTTCTGACACAACAGCGTTCTCAAGGGCAGTGCTTTGCTCCGCAAGAGCGGGATCAGTTCTAGTTCCAAGTGACATCCTAGGAAATGAGCAGCTCTATTTGTTTAACCTTTTAATAATAATAATAATAATAACAATAATAATAATAATAATAATATATTATTATTATTTATAACCCGTCCATCTGGCTGGGTCTCCCCAGCCACCATGGGCGGCTTCCAACAGAGTATTAAAATACAGTGGTCTGTTAAACATTAAAAGTTTCCCTAAACAGGGCTGCTTTCAGATGTCTTCTAAAAGTCTGGTAGTTGTTTTTCTCTTTGACATCTGGTGGAAGGGCGTTCCACAGGGCGGGTGCCACTACCAAGAAGGCCCTCTGCCTGGTTCCCTGCATCTTGGCTTCTCGCAGTCAGGAAACTGCCAGAAGGCCCTCGGCGCTGGATCTCAGTGTCTGGGCAGAAAGATGGGGGTGGAGGTGCTCCTTCAGGTATACTGGAGCGAGGCCGTTTAGGGCTTTAAAGGTCAAAACCAACACTTTGAATTGTGCTCAGAAACGTACTGGGAGCCAATGTAGATCTTTCAAGACCGGTGTTATTTGGTCTTGGCAGCCGCTCCCAGTCACCAGTCTAGCTGCCGCATTCTGGATTAGTTGCAGTTTCCGGGTCACCTTCAAAGGTAGCCCCACGTAGAGCGCATTGCAGTAATCCAAACGAGAGATAACTACAGCATGCACCGCTCTGGCGAGACAGTCCATGGGCAGGTAGGGTCTCAGCCTGCGTACCAAATGGAGCTGGTAAACAGCTGCCCTGGACACAGAATTAACCTGCGCCTCCATGGACAGCTGTGAGTCCAAAATGACTCCCAGGCTTCGCACCTGGTCCTTCAGGGGCACAGTTACCCCATTCAGGACCAGGGAGTCCTCCACACCTGCCTGCCTCCTGTCCCCCAAAAACAGTACTTCTGTCTTGTCAGGATTCAACCTCAATCTGTTAGCTGCCATCCATCCTCCAACCACCTCCAGACACTCCCTTGTAAATCCCTTGTTTTTGCATCTGCAGCCATTTCGCAACGGGAATGCACAATTTGCTTGTATGATGAAAATGAGGCCATCAATGTGCACACAACGAGCTGATCACAATCGCTCTCTCACACACCATTTGGTGACTGGCCACTGATGCATTGGGGTTGAATACGCTCCCACAAATAGTCTATGAATGTTGAAACAATGCTAGTCCCGCAGCTCAGTCCTATCGGCTTTACAAGTGAGGACGAACTGTTTGTACTGTTTGCTTCAGCTGCTAAGTGGATATGTGAGTAAACAGCTGCCCTCAAAGTTCAGCATCCTTCACATTCAGTACCCCCCAAAATCTCCTAGGTCACCAGCCTCTGTTTACATATTTATTTAATATATATCCACCCGTCTTTTAGGTCAAGTACTATACCCAGAGACTATCTCTCCCCCCACCCGCTCTTTATATATAATCAATACAATGGCCAAAATACATTATAAAAGCAGCAACAGATAAAATCATGAACAGGCAGCCAGCCAAACGTTAATTGAAAAAATGGAATCATTTTATTTAAGTCTTTAGTAAGTACTTAAAAGCTTCACGGCAGTTGAGTCCTTCAAGAAGGGAATGCCATGAATGTGTGGCTACCACTGAAAAGGCCCAGAAAAACAAACAAAAAACCAGACTCCTTTCTGTTGGGGATAATTCAGACTGAAATTCCCAGGTGTCAGAAAAGGTTATTTATGTATGCTACTACTGCAGCCCGTGTTTTGTTAGCCCCAAAATGGAAAACAAGCGAGGTCCCAACTAAAGAAGAATGGCAACTTAAGTTGACAGAATATGCGCAGCTTGTAGACTTAACATATAGAATAAGAGAACGAGAAGAACATATGTCTAGAGAAGCCTGGAAAACATTTATTGAATATATGGGAAATAACTGTGTACAGCTGAAAATGCTGGCAACATTAAGATAAATTCAACAGGGTAAATAAGTTTTTATGGACATAAAAATGGCATACTGAATGATAGAGTTTTTGTAAAATATGCAGGGATTTATGATATGTAAAATGAACCATGGAAAGAGAAGAAGGGAAATCATAGATATCTTAAGGATGTAAAAATGAGTACTTTAAATTGTAAAACAGAAAATTTAAATATATATATATATATATATATATATATATATATATAGTGTGCAATCCCTGATACCTGCCAATCTGATTGACCATGGTGTTTTGTTTGTTTGTTTGCATCCATCTGTCTCAGGAGACAGTGGAAAATTGTGCCTTTGGGGGTAACATCAAATGGTTGGAGAGTTACAGTGCCTGCTGTGGCTGTAGAGACCAATAAGGGAGAGACATGTTTTGTTGCAGCTGGGGCAGGTGAAGGTGTCCAGTTGTGCTGCTGCAGATACACCGTGACTTTTCTTCTTTTTGCGCTCCTCCCAGCAGTCATACCTCCTCTGATCAATGCAGTGGATACATGACCTGACTGATTGTCTCCAGGCACAGTGGCGGACTTTGGACTTTAAAATTTCAGCAGTACTCTGTGTGATGCCAAAATTCGGTTCCCTCCCCCACCTCTCACCTTCCGTTGTTCGGCATGGTTGCAGCACCTCCTGCGGCACTGGCTCGGCTCAGCGCCCAGTGCGGGCGAACCAGTGGTGCCTCCCTAAATTTGCCTCTACCACACACTGTGGTTGCATGCAAGGGATTTCCACATGGGGGAGAATAATGTTGCCAGCCTTCATGTCATGTTAGCAGACATTGTTGTAACACAAAGTTGCCTAGTGTCTCAAACCGGCTCCCTGTAGAACACATGGTGATTTGTAAATATCTGTTTATGACTAAGATGCATGTCTGCAATATCTTAACACACACACACACAAAAGACATGTATGTTTTTGCATCAGTGGGCGACGAAATGGAAGAGAGACTCGTACAAAATAAAAAAGTTGCAGTGGAATGGAGAGGAAAATGTGAATGAGTGTCAGAGTGGACTGGGGCACACACATGCATTTGGCTGCAAGACCCATGTCTGTGTGTAAATCAGGTGGTACCTAATCTATGAGTAGGTTTCTGAGAATGCTTTCCCTCTTTCTTTTCTTAAGTGTCTTCCTGGAAAGGGCAGGCTGTCATCTGACATATATGTGATGGCGATTTGAGCAGCCAGGAGATTTTTGATACAGCAGCTCCATGAAAACCATATGTTATTTGCAGACACCCAAAGGGTTTCCCTTAACTGTTAACTTGCAGGGTAGATATACTCAGTCAGAAAAAAGGAGCCAGCATCCCTCCATCAAGCCACCACCGTCTCTATCGGGGGAAAAGGTAACCAAAGGGAAACTCTCAGGTTGGACAAGTCTTTTTCAGGCAGTGAAATTCTAACAAACAGGGAATGGTGCTATTTAGGGAGGGCAGGTATGGGAACCGTTCTGTTCTGTTTCCATTTCTCTTACAGACCACAGATGAATATCCCCCAGGACCACTGATATTGCTTAGTGGGTTCATTGGGTCTACATGCTGAGAGACCATAGAAATGAGTCTGTGTACTCACAATACCTGTCAAAGGCAGAAAACCTTTCTCCATGGAAAAGAATGAGTATTTGACCTGTGTTGATAAAATTGCCATAATTATTATGAGGAAGATATCAAAAATGCAAAGATAAAATACATTGGTTCTTGAAAGCTAATATTGAATAATTCAGAGCAGCCAGAAAACATGATCTTACTAAAAATGACAAAAGTGATTCAGGTAGTTATAGCCAAGGCTTAATTGAAGTCATAAAATCCTGATGCATTTGGCGGCAGGTGGGAATCCTTTACCACACATGATATTAGAAACAAATCTTACTGTCTCCTCATTTAATAAATTAGATTTTGTCTGCTCCCCAAACCTCAAGTTCCTAAATTCTAATATCCCTTGAGGAGGAACAGTTTCATTCAAAACTGACTGGATTTGATACATTTGATTAAATCTTTTGATGCCCCTTATTAGGATCACTGTTTTAATTTCTTTTTTGCTTGGATCAAAATGAAAAAGATGTGTTAAGTGTTGCCACTGAAATGTCTTCTAACTGAAGTTCAAAGCAAATTGGATGGGTTCCTCCCTAGGCAAATACCTGAGAAATTTCAAAGGGGTCCAGAAGAGTTTAAGTTAGTGCTGGGCTAAACTTGGGGAGGGAGCCTGAATTGTGGAAGAAAGCGCAAGCCTCGTTGGTGCCCTATGTTTGGGGGGGAAGCTCCGGCAGTAGATACTGTGGGTCACTCCTCCTCCAATAACAAGTGAGACAAAAAGAAAGTATATATAGAGAGAAAAAGAGATAACACTGCTTCTACCATCAGTCACCAGTAAGCCCTCTTTGAATTATGCACCTAAACTGCCAATGTATACCCTCCGACATTTCTCTGCTGAAAATAGGGATGGCCTTTAATAATAATAATAATAATAATAATAATAATACCCCACCCATTTGACTGGGGTGCCCCAGCCACTCTAAGTGGCTTCCAACATATATATAGAAACATAATAAAACTTTAAGCATGAAAATCTTCCCTATACAGGGTTGCCTTCAGATGTCTTTTAAAGGTTGTATGGTTACTTATCTCCTTGGCTCGAGCGTTGCATAACTCCATACCCTTCAACATTTCTCCAATAGAGAGCCAGTGTGGTGTAGTGGTTAAGAGCAGTAGACTCATAATCTGGTGAACCGGGTTCCAGTCTCTGCTCCTCCACATGCAGCTGCTGGGTGACCTTGGGCCAGTCACACTTCTCTGAAGTCTCTCAGCCTCACTCACCTCACAGAGGGGGAGGAAGGGAAAGGAGATTGTGAGCCGCTTTGAGACTCCTTCGAGTAGTGATAAAGCGTGATATCAAATCCAAACTCTTCCAAACTCTTCAATAAAGATAGGGACGTCCGAATACACCCTTCAGCATTTCTCAGATGAAAATAAGGGTGTCCTAAGTAAAAGCGGAACATTCCAGGATCAAATCAGAAATCTGCAAATCTGGGACTGTCCCTGGAAAATAGGGACACTTGGAGGGTCTGCCACTGCTACCATAATTACGTTGGGTTTCACCCACCTTTTATTTAGATCGTGGCTCATGCGAATTTTGAGCCAAATGAAGAAGAGGAGTTTGGATTTGATATCCCGCTTTATCACTACCCGAAGTCTCAAAGCGACTAACATTCTCCTTTCCCTTCCTCCCCCACAACAAACACTCTGTGAGGTGAGTGGGGCTGAGAGACTTCAGAGAAGTGTGACTAGCCCAAGGTCACCCAGCAGCTGCATGTGGAGGAGTGGAGACGTGAACCGGTTCACCAGATTACGAGTCTACCGCTCTTAACCACTACACCACACTGGCTCTCAACTGGCTCTGAACTTCTGGTTTGGACACAATCTCATTAAGACTAGTGAAGCTCCCCAGAGTGACGTGATCCACAAATTACTTGGCTGTTACCAGATTGTGCCTAAAGTAAAATTCAAAGTAAATTTGGAGGTTCCTCTGGTGAAACATATTTCTTGGTTGTTACCAGATTGTGCCTAAAGTAAAATTCAAAGTAAATTTGGAGGTTCCTCTGGTGAAACATATGAAGAATTGCAGAAGAACAAGAAGAATTTCAACAGCGTTTTGCTGCTGGCATTCTAGCCAAAGCTGGTGGAAGGAACTACAAGCGGTTACAGGCACCACCTGAGCCTCCAGCAGTAACTCTGGGTTCAAAAATACCCCATGATGGGAACTTGCTCTGGAGGTTGATTGAAGCCCCCACCAGAACAGGCTGAATACCATTTCCCTACACCAGTGATGGGAAACCTGTGGCCTTCAGGTATTACTCATTTCATTTATAGTCATAGAAATATGTATATACTGCTGTATTGTAAAAAATATCAAAGTAGTTTGCAACAATGATATTTATATACAATTAAAACCACACACAAAAATAAAAATAAAATAAAACCAGTGATCCTAACTATGTTGCTGGGTTTTATTTTCCATCAACCCCAGCCAGAGGTTTGGGAGTTGCAGTTCAACAACATCTAGAAGGCTTCAGGTTCCCCAACCCTGCCCTAGATAGATAGTATATTATAAAACAGCACAACAAGCACTTTGGTTGCGTCTGGACTGAGCGTTCCTCTGCCAGCCTTCATCCTGTCTGCTACTGACTCCAAGCACCTATTCTGGGCATCCTCACCTGGATCTGACGAAGAAAGAAAGATGGAAATTGCGGCGATCCATGTACTGATGGCACCTGACTCCAAAACTCTGGACAACCTCTCTTATGGGCTTCACTTTGTCAAGCTTGACAACAGTGATGCCACCGGATGGCCAATATGCTGTGAGTAGAGGTTGCTGACTTCCAAAGTATCTGTGCATAAGCACCACGCAGCGAGGAAAAATGTATAATGTCATCCCTGTGATGAATGAATACTATTATAATAGATAGTGGCACTATCAGAGAGATCTGGCAACAGCAGAGGCAAGTCTAATTGGTCATTAGAAAATGTTTTCCAGCTATCCAGTGATGAAACAAATCCTTGCAACATATTTGGTTTTGTTTCCCATTTTATGGATGGAATTGTCTCCTAGCCCTGCTTCCCTGACCCCACTGGCTCTCGCAGCAGGCAAGAAATATGCTTCTTCACATTCTCTCCCTTAATGAGGTGCACTTTTGAGGCTGCCTTTCTTTCTGGCCTTTTGCGAGATAGCCGTACTGCAGACAGACAATGAAAACTCCCCAGCTTTTAAGCTCTCACTGCGAGCTTTATCGCTTCTCCGTGGCGGCCCTGTGCAAGCTGAGGGAGAAACACGAGGTCAACATCAATTCCTCAGAGGCAAGGCTTTGCATGGCAGCACACACAATGTCTCCCTGTTGGTTCAGAAGCTGGAGAAAGAAAGAGAACTAGAATGCAATTTAGGCAGGGAAGAGAATGTGGTGGTTTTTTTTCCTGGACTAAGAGCAATAACAGAGGCCAATCAAGTGAAGAATTTGGGTGGATCATTGTTAATGCCTGACTAACGGCTAAGCATGGCTGTGTGTGGCATTGGGAGTGCGGCATGAGCGAAGGCCAGAGCTTGGTGGTAGTGTACATGCTTTGCATCTGGGAGGTCCCAGGTTCATTCGGTCAGCCCAGATGATGAACCATGCACTCACTTGGTATAAGACAGCTTCCTATGCTCCATTTTCAAGGACACCTGAGTCTGAACCAGCAGAAACACCATTTTCTGAGGATCCTCAAGGTCTGAGATGTGGTCTGCAACACCGGTCTCCATGATTGGCTGGCTGCACGAGGCCTCTGGAATGCTCTTGTTTATCATTCCATATAGGAGATTCCATTCTGCTTTCTGCACCTCCAGCTTCTCGCTCCAGCCCCCCAAATGTAGATATGGGTGTGGCCGCCCAAGGCTCTGATCTACTAGATTATATCTGTAATCTTTAACTTTTTCAGACTGGGGACTCACCTTTATTGCTCTCTCTCTCCCTTCTCACTCCACTGCCACTGCCACTGCCACTGCCTTCCCTTTTGCTCACCTACACTGCCCTGACATTATGCAGTGATTGTGATGTGGCACTACATCTTCCAATGGGGGCTGCATGATGACAGTCTTGCATTTTTACTATATAGAAAGAAAGATATTGTTATGACTTTCTCCTCCTGCCCAAATTTCTTTCTCCTCCTCTGTCGCCTTTGCTTTTCTCTCTCTTTTCTCCTCTGTTAGACAACACAAAACAAAAAGTCCCGGTGACGTCAGGGGTGCTACTCACCCTAGATGCCTTAACCTATCAATTGAAGATCAGTAACACACTCTCTGGAAAATATATCTCACAATGCACTTTGGAAAATACTTCCTAGCTAGCTGTGAATAAAATCTCTTTTATCCTCTTGTCTGTTTCAGCAGAGCTTCAAGACAGAGACGTGTTTCTTCCCCTGTAGGGAACACTTCCACTCTGGAACACTTTTGGCTTCCAGTGAAGACCCTGGAAGGAGTTGCTCATTCAGATCACATCTCACAATTAAGGCTCTTGCTAGCAGAATTGAATAGATCCCTAAGGGTTGTGTAAATTTCCATAGAAATTGAGGGGTGGGTTCCAATCAAACACGGAAATGCTACCGAGGGAATCCATTAGGAAAACATTTGAAAACTACAGTTATAATGTCCCTCTCGCATAGAAAGCAAGGCTCTTGCATACTGATGGAGGTGGTTCCCCATTCCAGGAGAATGAGGCTGTCCCTGAACTGGACGTGGTAACTGTTGGGCAAGGCGCAGTTAACACTGTGCAGCTGTTTAAGACCGGAAGCCCATATGATGTGATGCTGGGAGCTTCCAGTTTGCGAGAATTGCCTCCGTCAGTGCCACAACAACGCCTGCATTTGATAGTACAACTGATTCCACAGATGTCAACAGCGAAGCCAAATCTATGGCGTCAGTTCTGTCTGGAAGAGCACCAAGTGAAATAATGACTAACCTAACATTGCAAGATAAAATAGGCAAATATCAGGTTATTCATTGCCTCCACTGGTGGGCTTTTTTCGTGGGTGCTTCTCCTACTGTTGGCATCGTTTTAGGAACTTGGATGTACATTAAGTGTGTTCATACATTCTAGGACCGGCTTCCCAAGTTAGTGATTTATAGAAACTGCTTTCCCCATGTTGTGCGCCCCAATAAAGTGCAAACGGGTATGTGAGATCTTTCTCTCACCCATAATGTAATTTTGAGACCAAAATGCCATTGCAATAAACCTAGGGTGTCCTTCAACCTCTAAAAGGGTGGGTTTAACACATGATCTGTGTTAAATGTGGTGTCTCTTATCAAGCTATGGTGATCAGTTATGGCAGGACATACTGGCCCGCCCTCAGCCGAAATTTATAGAGGTGGGCCCAGAGGAGGAGGAGGAGGAGGAGGAGGGTGAAAGCAGGACAGGGAACCTGAAGTGGAAGGTGTGTTGGAAGGAAGCAGGAGGGAACCCTGTACAAGTCAGACCTCTGGCAAGAGTGATCTGTCCCTCCCTGGTATTTGGTTAGCAGCACCAAAGTGACTTCCCTGTCGCATGAATCTGCATAGTGTGTATGGAGGTCCTGCCCAGACAACAAGAACCCCCTCTCGGCCTCACTGATGTGGTCCAAAGGAAAGCCAGCTTGGCACCAGCTTGGCTGCAGGAATTGCCAGAAGGAGGTGTACAAGACGCCATCCAACCTTCTTATGGACTCCACTCTAGATTTGTGTAGGGCTTGCTCCTTTGCCATTTATTCTCCTGAAGATGCCTTGCAAGGCAGCAGGTACAGTTTTTTGCGGTTTACAGTGGTACCTCTGGTTACATACTTAATTCGTTCTGGAGGTCCATTCTTAACCTGAAACTGTTCTTAACCTGAAGCACCACTTTAGCTAATGGGGCCTCCTGCTGCTGCCGCGCCGCCGGAGCATGATTTCTGTTCTCATCCTGAAGCAAGTTCTTAACCCAAGGTTAGTGGAGTCTGTAACCTGAAGCGTATGTAACCTGAAGCGTATATAACCTGAAGCGTATGTAACCCGAGGTACCACTGTACTCCCAAAGCCTTTCTCATGAATGAGTATAGCTGCAGGGCAGCAGAGGTTTAGGACCAGAGTTTTCCTTCTCCTAGATGGGCCACATTTCCAGGTTGATAAGCCCCATCTGCCCCAGATTTCAAGGAGGTATAGCTTTTCTCTTCCCCTACAAGACAAGCTGCCCCATCCAAAATGCAAATGTTCAAGGGACTGCAGCTTTGCTTCTGGTCACCTAGATGTAAATCAGTTCCTTCTGTCTGGGAACTGAGACAAACTTTCCAGGATTCACAACCGCTGCCAATTCTGTTGTTTCTTCTTAAGCCTTTTCTTTCCACAAGCAGACCTCAGAGACGTATTATTTCCCAGAAGAGCACAGAAGGCAAAGAAGCCTTTATTCGGTTTCACAATATTTCTTTCTGCGTTGGAGACAGCAAGCCTCTTTAAGGGTGAGGGAGGGGGCAAGCATATGAATTGCAGGGCTGGGGAGGGGAGCTGTCTGAAAAGTCGCAACCCGTTTCAAGTCATGACTCATCAAAGACTCATGCAGGTCAGGATCAATTGCTGGAAAGGTGCTTGACAATTTAGATACCCCTGTCTGAGGGAATGCGGTGGGTTGCTCCCAATTTACAAATGCAGGTTTGTTTGTATTTTTGTTATCCTTTGCTGGGATGGAGGCAGGGAAGGGATGGTGCAAGGGTCTGCTGCAGGAGTGGGAAACCTGTGGTCCCCCATAAGTTATGGAACTCCAACTTCCATCAGCTCCATACAGCACAGCCAAAACCCCCTTTGTCCTCTGCCTTTCTTATCTCGTTCCCCCACCTTCACCTGTCTCCTGCTTCCCTGTCAGGGGCTGGGCTGAGGAGGAATGGTGGGAGCCACACACCCCCTTCTGCTGAACATTCCCAAGGGCAGGAAGACAGTGTTGATTTAGAACAGTGGTTTGTAGAGGGGCATGGCCCAGAGGGGAAAAGCTAGGAAATACTGGGTGAGGAACAGCTAGAAGAGGAAACACCCAGAGAGAAATAACTGGCAGATTCAGTGTCCTTGGACTGCATTCCTGACCCCCCCCCTTCGCCTAAGACTAGATGTGATAGAACAGAGAGCACAGCAGCAACAAGCTCAGATTACCCAAATTAGGAGTAGAGATGGGAAGGCCGGGGGGGGGGCGAAGCTGTTTTTTCCTGGAAAAATTGAAAAAAACAGTTTGATATAGTTTGAATACTCCACACACACTCCCCCCCAATTTTTCCAGGAAAAATGAAAAAAGGGGGGGGAAACCTCGTAGGAATGACGTAGATTAATGGGAACGGATGGAGTGAACCTTTATTTATTTTTTTATAATATTTTTATTAAACAATTTTTATATTCATACAAACAAAACATACATAAACAAACAGAAGACAAAAACAAGACAAAAAACAAGTACCATTTCATGTCCTAATTTCTTAAACCTTTCTTCTTCGACTTCCTCATGCCTCCCGTTTCTGTATTCCAAATTCTAATCAATTGTTCAGCAAATCTTCCCTTATTTTGCTATAAATTTAAGCTAATCATCCTTATTCTCCTTGTCTTAACCATTACTAATAGTAACCATTTACTTTAGTCCAACATCATTCTAGCTGTCATTAATTTTGTAATATTTCTTTAAATAGTCCTTAAACTTTTTCCATTCTTCTTCCGCCGCTTCTTTTCCCTGGTTTCGGATTCTGCTCGTCATTTCTGCCAAGCCCATGTAGTCCATCACCTCGGATGGAGTGAACCTTTACTGGGAGCAATACCATTTCTAGAGAGATATGCATTCCTTTGTCTCTCGCTGTGATTATTAAAGAAACTAACTGGTAAGAACGCTCCTTTTGTTTGATCTGCTTATTTACTGCCACCAGGGGAGGGATCTGATTCCCCGAAGCCTGACATTCCTTTGCCTTCCTTATGCTTAGATACTAGAGGCCTTTACTTGTGACCAGGCTATCACTAATCTGGTTGTCTCACTCAGGGCCAAGGGAACTGACCACCAGGGGAAGCCAGCAGCTTGCCACTTCCACAACAGGGCTGCTTCTTCTCCTGTAGCTCTCCTTTCCATGGTGCCCATTGCTTCTATCCATTGCCTTAGTGTGGATCCTGCTCTTGCACCAAAGAGGCTCAGACAAATGGAGAGGTCCTCTAAACCCCACCCAACCACTCTAGACCTTTGGACAGCCTTTTTGTCTGGTAGCTACTGACTATGCAACACAGCTCTACTCCGTGGACGTAGACTAATCAGCCAGCAAAGGAGAATCAAGCCGGAGTTTTGCTGCTAGCTTGCAAGAAGGCGCCCTGGGTAAGGTGGAGTCCCTCTTCACTTCTTCAGGTTGGGGGAAATTTCTGCCGCTTTGAAGGCTTGCATATATCTGCAAATAAACGGACATTATAAAAACAGCATTAATTGCCACTATGCTTGTGAAAAGGCTGCCTCTATAGCCTAGGAGCATGAAACAGCCCTTTCAGCCATTCAAAACAACCTCCAGCAGTTTACCCTGCTGAACCCAGGCTTCAGACTGACACATCGGGGGTCACTTTTAAACAAATTAAGTTGTTTCTGGCAATACTGGAAACAACCCAGCTCAGCTGCAGCCAGGAGGAAAAAAACAGGATGACGAGTCTAGGGAGCTGCCATGGATATATATATATATATATATATATATATATATATATATATATATACATACACACACACACACACACACACACACACACATACATACATATATATCCAAATGGCTGAAAGTACCCTTAGAAATTTCCACTTGAGATGCTTAAGACATGCTGAAAAGCAGCCATCTTAGAGACTTAATGCTTATTAAAACCAGAAAGCATGTAAAACAATGAGATTACCCCTTAACTAACGCTTTATCTTGCATGAAGAAAAATACCATCATTGCAGCCTTGATTAAACAGTATTATGAAGCTGGTAGTGATTGTATTTAACTGTTTTGTGCTCCAGGAGTTGCCCTTTTTAAAGAAGGAAATTCTCACTTGCATTAATCAACCTATACTAGTATTTTCACAGTGCTAGAGCTGATGAAGTAAAAAGGTTAAAAAAAAGTATCACAGAGTGAAAACCTACAGGAGCCATCTTTTTTAAAAAAAATGTAAAGTAAGATTTCTGTTCTCCAAGCTTCCAAATGCTAAGGCAGAATGCAAAGCATAATTTGTTTTGCTTACAAGCACACTCTCTGTGCTTGTAAGCAAAGCAAATTATGCCTAATGACTTAAAAGGAATAGTGTTCTATATACACAACAGTTTTTGGGTTACAAATTACCCTATAAGTGCTTTGTTTCTGAATCAAATTAATTGGAGAACAAGTTGGTGCACCAATTGTTCACTTTGGGGGTGCTCTTATTTCTCAGGACAGTAGAATTGAGTCAGGTGAAACAGTCCCCCAAGAAGTAGCTCTGCCCCCATTGCTTAACACCTGTGGGTGGTTGTAGAAATTACATTCATAGTGTGCTTCTCTTTCTTATTATCAATCAATATACTGTTACACGCCTCCTCAAACTCCAAGTGGTGCAAGATCCCAGGAGTTCCAGGCGCTTACCAGGGTTCATGTTTCCTTTGGAAATGAGGCACAGTGGAAACTGTAGCACCTTTATGGTATATGGTTTATTCACACACCCATATATAACCTGAGCCTACACTCCAAGAGGGTCCTGTTTCTCCCATTGCTACAGCCTTTGCTCCAAAAAGAAACCAAACACGGCTCTCTGTCTCTTTGCTTAGCTTGCTGCATTTAACAGATGGACAGACCTTTTCCCCCTAGAACAAGCCACAGCTAACTGAAAGGCCAAAAGCTCCAAACTCTAACTCAGAGCTGAAGGAAGTGTCCCTCTCTCTGGTGGGATTCCTAATGGCCCATCACTTTCCTTTTGTTTTCCTTAATGGCTCATCCTAGGTGATCCCCAGAGCATGGGAAGCCAGCCTGGCTTGATTTTAACATGCTAAATCCATGTCTTTTCAGGTTGTTGGTGACCCCAATGACTTACATTGCCAAGTATGCACAAATGGGTAAGTAAAACCAACGGCTAGTAATTTTGCAGATTTATTTGCAAGGCTACTTCACAGGGACCTTTCCTTCTCGAATGTAATATATGAATCAGCTCTTTCCCCCTATTTTCCTCATTCATATGACCAATGCTTTTTTCCCCTAAAAATGTTATGGGGTACTCTCATTTTGACTCAAGAAAACCACCATTTTATAGTTCAAATTGGGGGAAATGAATACAGTAAATGGACAAAAGTACAAAGAATCACAAAATGTTCAGGGGTATGCATACCCCTGCGTACCCCCAGAAAAAACACACATTCCCCCAGCCTTGTCCATCTTCTCTGCCTGTATTTTCCTATCTTTTGTGCCCCAGGTAGCTTTATTTTCCTTCTTTCTACATCTTCCCATCAGTTGTCCTCTTTGAACTGGACCTGACTTCTTCATCAACAGCTCCAACCTGTCTACTCTTTCCTTGGGCTTTTTGCTGGTTCAGTTCCCATATCCACACCCTAGACAATACAACCATATTTGGGAGGGGAGCACATGGCTAGAATTCTGCAAGACCAACAAGTCAAGAAGTTAGCTAGGTTTCTCTCCTGAACTGAAGTTCCAATAATGCAGAAAGCAAGAAGCTTAAAGAGCTGAAATTCTCAGGATTCAGGCAGAAGTCGTTCAGGTAAAACTGCCCAAGGCAACCACTAGATTGGATCGTTCGCACGTTTGGCTTGGGTCCCACCAACCTCTTCTTCAAGGTTCTCACCTTAATGTTCAGTTCACGATGAAACAGAAACAGAAATTAAGGGTCAGAGTCAGTTCAGTATATTTTATGATGCTGGCAACGCACAAAGACATTTGGCACACAGAACACCTGCTAGCTGGTCTAGAGACACTTATAAAAAGCACATTTTGATATCCTGCCAAAATTCGACTCCACTGACCTTCTAGCAATGTAATAATAACAATAACACTAAAATGTCTGGGTAAATGGAAGTGAAGCGAAGCAACCGTGAGTTCGGCTACAGCTGAAGGCTGGACTGGTGGATATTCTCAAGATCTGGATTCTCTGACTGCTAGCTCACATGACTGATGGCAACGGAGAGAATTGTCTATGTCTGGCTCCCACTGACAAAGCGCTACAATCCCAGAAAGCTACAAGAATACAAACCTGGCACACAGCTGAAGGTGCCTCTGGAGTCCTTCCTGTGGCTGCTTCCATGAAAGCCGCTTTTCAGTTCAGCTTCAGCTTGTCTGTTGAACCATGCAAGGAGCGCAAGACTCAGCCAAATGCATTACTGAAAAATGAATCACTTTGCTGAATATTCAGTGTTTCATTTCTGTTCAGTGCTCCCCCCCCTCTCCCCCGCCCCACAGGCTGCTGCCTTCTTTGTCTTTGACCTTACAGCCCCTTTGGTGTCAATGACATCACAGTGGTATACCTGTGATGGCACCATGGACACTCATAAACATCATCACATGGGTCACCACAGCCAATCAGACTGTCCTTGGTGCCGTCACAAGTATGCCACTGTGAAGTCATTGAGAGACATCATACGCATCACCTAGTTGCGCCCCGAGGCCCTCAAGCCCTCCCCCTGACACGTAATTTTAGTTTAAGTTATTGGGCCAAATTTAGGCCACGACTTTATTGATTACAGCAAAGTGAGCAGTGTTGGCTTAGGCATTGGCAACAAACTGACTATAACTGACTCGTGCCTCTCTGTCTGGAAGTCTGAAAGGGTAAACACCAAACGAGGGAGCAACATCGATGAAGACAAACGAAGCTCACACCGGGGTTCCTGTGGTCCTGGCATGGCCTAGCCCCTCAAGCAGACTTCGGACGAGATCCAGGACCCCCAGAATGCCCTTATTCATGGAGGGGCAGGTGATGGCCGCACCTCCCCTCCCCCACACTTCAATAAGCCAATGCCTAACCGCCAAACCTTACAAAGTTGTGACGATTGCTAAGGGGGTAGGCGAAAACCAAGTGGCTACATCCAATCTGCCAAATGGAAAAATTCCTACCCAGCCCCTGCTCCAAAGTAGGTGACCCAATCCAAAGCAAGGCCAAAGCAGCAGCACCTAAAATTAGGGAGGGAGGGCGGGTGTTCAGCAGTGCGATGCAAGTTCCCCCAGTTATGCCGCGCATACATTGTGGTGTACAGGAGAAGAGAAGGAAAATGTATTTCATGGGCGTTCAGAAAATCACATCCTACACAAGAAACACATAAAGCTTCTGAGGTTAGACGTGAAACCACTCTGTTGCCTCATTCATTTAGATTTATTTCACTGTTGCCTCTTTCTTGTGTGTTCCAGTTTAATACTATAAAACTCGGAACATTATCTCACTGGAAGAATAGCTGTCCTCCAACAAAATATCAGGAAAGAAGTGGTTTTTCAAATGTTTCCCCTTCTGTGAGCAAAAATAGAAAATGGATATGCTTTTTTAAAGGAAGAAGGGAAGAGAAGAACTTACATTTTCCAGGCAGTTCCACTTGTTGTTTTTATAACATCCTGTGTGAGTAGTAAATTTTATAACAACAGATGTCTGTTATTCCACATTAAATCTGTTTAAGGCAGGAAAACAAGATTGCACATTCTGAGGGCTCAGAGGATAACAAATACTTCAACAAAGTAAGTATTCTCCCTCTTTAAGATCATATAATGGGGAAAACACCAGCAGAAATTCCATGAAGAGCTGTGTTCCTTGTGAAGTCTGAGTCATCTAAAGTATGCTTTTAAGCAGTCTGGCTCTGGGGTTCTTTGTTGTATGGATAGAGTTGTAAGCATTGGCCATGCCCTTCACAATGCACTGCTGCCTGCAAATCCCAGAAGTGCAGCCTTGGAGCCAAATTGGTATTTCTAGAATGATGCAGAGGAAGTAACTAGGCCTGGTCTACACAAGGAACAGGTGAGGTGGTACAGTCCCTGTGACAGTACTCACCGGTATGGACTACTATTGCTTCTTGTTTTGCTGCCCATAGCAGCCATTGTGTGCTGGCACCCATGGCATTTTTATCAATATATGAGTATGGGAACCTCATGGTTGTTTTTTTTACAAAACAAAACCAATCAAAAGGACCAGGTACAGCTATTCTTGGAGTGCACCATTTCACAGTGCAGATGAGAGTTGTGAGAGTTGCAGGTTCCAACAATCCTCCATGACAAAAACATAAACAAATCTTGATATGTAGAAAGCCAGAAAGTCAGGGAGAAGACTGTACCAGAACTGTATTCTCTGTCAGTAACCAATCTCCTACACACACAGACATTTTGATAAAGGAAAGCATAAGAGCAGTTTTCAAGTACAGTGGTACCTCGCAAGACGAATGCCTCGTAAGACGAAAAACTCGCAAGACGAAAGAGTTTTTATTTTTTTGAGTTGCTTCGCAAGACGAATTTCCCTATGGGCTTGCTTCGCAAGACAAAAACTTCTTGCAAGTTTGTTTCCTTTTTCTTAAAACCGTTAATACCCAGGGAATCTGTGCTTCGCAAGCCGAAAAATTCGCAAGATGAAAAAACTCGCAGAACGAATTAATTTCGTCTTGCAAGGTACCACTGTAGCCCTTAATATAATTTTCAGATGAGAAGAATGGGTTTAAGTTTCAGCAATACCAGTTTAGGCTGAATGTTTCTCAAGGGGTCATTTCAATGCAGGTTTGGAGCTGGATGTGCATACAATGTACATCAGAGAACCACTGTCCATTCAGGTCAGGTGTTTCAGACCTGTTTGCTCCATATCTACCTGCATATATGGAGACTTGGAGAATATAAGTGGCTTCATGACATCACTGTGAGGACAACACAAGAGAAAGGCTACACCGGGGATTCTTTGTAGACTTGGGGTTTAAATTCAAAAATATTCAGCTATGAAGCAAATCTTGGAGGAGGGGATAAACTGAGGAGTGGCTTGATGTCCTAAGTGGATTAGACAACTTCATGGAGGTCAGTGGGTGTTGGCTCTGATTGCAAAATTCAGCCTCCACATTCAAAGCACTCTATCTCTGATTGCTAGTTACTGGGAAGGTAAACATGGCTATCTCATGCTTTGCTTGTGAGCTTCCTAGGAGTACCTGGTTGGTCTGTTCTAGCAGAGGCAGTGCCTAAGTTGTTATGTTCTTAAGAGGGAGAAAATTCAAGGGGAAAGATTTTGAATATTCATATAGTACATCCACTTTACTTCCTAAATGAAGAATCCAAGAAAAGTCTGTTAAATGATAGGGGGATTATATAAAATGGAATGAGCATACTGTTTTTCTGTGATACATTATCATGAAACCTACTGAGAAAAATGTTTCCACCTAGCAAGCAGAACTGCAAACTATAATTGCAAACAGATTCTTCTGAAAGAACAAGGGAACATGGAGGGAACATATGAAAGTACCTGCTCATCACAGCAGGATCACACTTCACCATCTTCCAACCACCATATTCCGGGAATGTCAAATCAATTCATGTTTCCTCTAATACAAACAATGCACATCATCAAGCTGTACTTATCTCGTTCTACCACTCTAATTAATTATCTTAAAACTATGCTTCCTGTGCCAGGCATCTGCTCCTCAAATAAAATAGGGTGATCAAAGCCTGAGTCATGTTTTTGCAGCGCTACAGGCTTTGTAAGCTGGTGCCCACGTGGTGACTTTGAATTGGGCAGTGGGCAGGCATGCTTTAGGGAACATCAGTTCACTCTCTGGAGTCTGCCAACAACGCCATCCATTGCCAGTCCCTTACATCCATCCCTATCCATCTGCACAAAGTGGGGCGGGGGGGAGCAGTGTGGACATCATCAGAAGTTCCCCCCATGCCAAAAACTGCAGTGTCATCAAAGAAAAAGAAAACCCTGCTTTTTGAAGGCATCTCATTTGATTATTTCTGGTGCTGCTGGCTCCAGGAGGGAAGACGTATGGTCACATTTGAAATGATCTTCAACCCTCCTATGTATAGGAGGTCATTACTGATGGGTGGGATGCGGGTGGCACTGTGGTCTAAATCACTGAGCCTCTTGGGCTTGCCAGTCAGAAGGTTGGCGGTTCGAATCTCCGAGACAGGGTGAGCTCCCGTTGCTCTTTCCCAGCTCCTGCCAACCTAGTAATCTGAAAGCACACCAGTGCAAGTAGATGAATAGGTACTGCTGCGGTGGGAAGGTAAACGGCATTTCCGTGCGCTCTGGTTTCCGTCACAGTGTGCTGTTGCACCAGAAGTGGTTTAGTCATGCTGACCACATTCATTACCCAGAAAGCTGTCTGTGGACAAACGCCGGCTCTCTTGGCAAGATGAGTGTTGCATGCCTTTACCATTACTGATGCTGAAAGTATTTTAAAATGTAAACTTTCCCATTTCCTTAAAGGAATCATTTCCTGAGGTGTTTCAAACCTAGACCTCCTTTGTGCATGTGTCCATATTTTAGAATTTGAGCCCCCCTCCCCAATTCTTTGAGGTCAGTTAAGCCTCACTGAAGGTGGCGGCATGAACTGTTGCATGCCCATGGCATTGGGGCTCTGAATGATTCCAGCATAGCAAAAACATATTTAAGAACAGAGAAGGCAACAGCTAATTTGAAGAAGTACCATCTGTTGAGAAGGTACTAACCGGTCGGCATTTTTTTTTACACATCTTCAGGAAAGGAAAAAGGGTATAAATCTGAGTGGTCTGTGAAAACCAATAGGAAAGAACACTGAGGGTCATTGCATTTCCTAGATACCTTCCACATGCCGTTGTACATCTCTGCTATAAGCTATTACCCCAATACAATTTCAAATAGCCTCCAACGTTTCTCCGATGAAAATAGGGATGCCCTGTTCCATCATCATCATTCCCCATTCGACTGTGCTGCCCCAGCCACTCTGGGTGGCTTCCAACATATATAAAAACATAATCAAACATTAACCGTTAAAAAATCTTCCCTATACAGGGCTTCCTTCAGATGTCTTCTCAAGATTATATAATTACTTATCTCCTTGGCTTGGGGGTTGCATAACTCCACACCCTCCAAAATTTCTCTGTTGAAAATAGGGATGTCCTAAGGAAAAGAGGTACATTCCAGGATCAAATCAGAAACACACCTAATTGTGAAACACACCTAATCTGTAAACTATTATTTAACTGGGATCAATCTGACACTGTGGTCAGATAAGTAACTTGTTTATTGTTTTTGCTGTTTACAGATGTATGAGAATTGAAAATATATATGCACCACCAATTTATTCTGCGCTTTCCCCCACTCATCCAGAGGGATCACCAGAGTGGGGCATTATATGAAGGTAGGTGGTATATTTAGCTAATGGTTTCCAGCTAAACCTTTTATTAACACATGGATGTTTTGGCCTTCACAGGCCTTTTAGCACATCTCAGCTGGATCGATGATCCATGCTGCAATTCTTGCTTGTGGTGAAGTAGTACAGCGAGTGCCTCACCATGACATCAGCTAATAGGCAAATTCCCGTTGAGCTGAGTGCCAAAACCCACTGAAGTCCATGTTGGCACATGAAAAGGACTGTGCGAATTAAGGATCCTTCTTGCTCTGGGTTTGCATCCAGCATGATGCAATGTTCTTCCAGTGCCTGTGAGGTCATGTGCATAGCTTACTAATTTGAAGAGAATGCAGGATACCCCACAAGCAAACCAGCAATCAAGGAAGGGAAGCCATGAAACTAGATCTAACCACTCCGTTCAAGATAATTATTGGATTTTAACTCCGCTCAGAGAACTCGCAGAAGAATCATATGCCCACTTGACTGGTAAGAGCTCTGCCCCACCTGGGCCTCTAGCATTAACTACAGCCTCGTGGATTCGTTTACAGAGAGAATATAAAGGAATTCTGAAGCTTGAACTTCACTTTATCCTAGTTGAGGAGCTTCGCTTCGCTTAAGCTGCACAGCTCTCTTGTTCTCAAGACCTGGGTGCTTTCCTGAGCTATGCCTTGTGCCAGTAATAAAAGAAATGCAACGTTCTCCAAAGCCTTAAAAATCAGCCTTTGGAAGAGTTTACATAGCTCTGCCTAAACTGCAATCAGTGACCAGAACTTAGATTAACAAGTAAATGAAATCCGGAGTGGCTATTGAAAACTAACTGATCACGCATGCGCAGGAACTTGTTCTATATTCTGAGCCAGAAAACAAACTGTTGGTGACATGATGCCCGATTGGTGATACATCCAGACATGACACGTTGAACAAGGTCAGGTCATAGTTTGAACTGAGCAATTACGCATTTAAGTGATTTCACAACTTAGAAGTCCCGCATTTGCAGTGGTGGTAAGATGCTCTGAAGCATGTACATACTATTTTTTATTAATTAAGTGAGAGCAGTAAATAAATGAACATTCTCCATGTTGGGATGAAACAAAGAAGCATCTTCCAACTTTAAAGTGCCGGGTCTGCTCTGGCTAGAAATCTTAAGTAAAGGAAACCCACCCTAATTTGCAGTGCCCAGACTCCTATGATGATTGGAGCACAGTTAACAGGTTGTGCCCTTCTCCAAATTTTGCATGTAAACACATTAAAAATGCACATATTGTTGGGGAAATGCATCTCTTTTTTTGGAGAGGGGTGCTTTTTATTTTTTATTTTTTATAATATTTTTTATTAAACAATTTTTATATTAACACAAACAAAACATACAAAAACAAACAACAAACATTAACAGAACAAAAAACAAGTACCATTTCATGTCCTAATTTCTTAAACCTTACTTCCTCGACTTCCTCTTGCTTCCCGTTTCTGTATTCCAAGTTCTTACAATTATTCAGCGAATCTTCCCTTATTTTACTATAAATTTATGTTAATCATCCTTATTCTCTCTGTCTTAACCATTACTAATAGTAACCATTTATTTTAAGCCCAACATCATTCTAACTGTCATTAATTTTATAGTATTTCTTTAAGTAATCCTTAAACTTCTTCCATTCCTCTTCCGCCGCTTCTCTTCCCTGGTCTCGGATTCTGCTCGTCATTTCTGCCAAACCCATGTAGTCCATCACCTTCATCTGCCATTCTTCCAGTGTGGGTAGATCCTGTGTCTTCCAGTACTTTGCAATAAGTATTCTAGCTGCTGTTGTAGCATACATAAAAAAAATTGTATCTGTCTTTAACACCCCCTGGCCGACAATACCCAAGAGAAAGGCCTCTGGTTTCTTGGGGAAAGTATATTTAAATACCTTTTTCAGTTCATTATAAATCATTTCCCAGAATGCCTTAATCTTCGGGCACGTCCACCAGAGGTGAAAGAATGTACCTTCCTTTTCTTTACATTTCCAACATTTATTATCAGGCAAATGGTAGATCTTTGCAAGCTTGACTGGGGTTATGTACCACCTATAAATCATTTTCATTATATTTTCTCTTAAGGCGTTACACGCCGTAAACTTCAACCCGGTGGTCCACAACTTTTCCCAATCAGCAAACATGATGTTATGACCAATGTCCTGAGCCCATTTAATCATACTTGATTTTACCATTTCATCTTGTGTATTCCATTTCAGCAGCAGATCATACATTTTTGACAAATTCTTAGTACTGGATTCTAACAGTTCAGTCTCTAATTTTGATTTTTCCACCTGGAAGCCTATTTTACTGTCTAATTTAAACACTTCATTTATTTGATGGTAATGTAACCAATCTCTCACCTTCCCTTTTAGTTTTTCAAAACTCTGCAATCTCAATTTGTCCCCTTCCTTTTCCAAGATTTCCCAATATCTTGGCCATTTCGACTCCATATTTAGCTTTTTAACTGCCTTAGCTTCCATTGGTGATAACCATCTTGGAGTCTTATTTTCCAGCAAGTCCTTATATCTGACCCAGACATTTAATAGTGCTTTTCTGACAATATGATTTTTGAAACTTTTATGCGCTTTAACCTTGTCATACCACAAATATGCATGCCACCCAAAAATATTGTTAAATCCTTCCAGATCCAAAATGTCTGTGTTTTCAAGAAGCAGCCATTCTTTTAGCCAGCAGAAAGCTGCCGCTTCATAGTACAATTTAAAGTCTGGCAGGGCAAACCCCCCTCTTTCCTGGAGAGGGGTGCTTTTTAGTGGGAAATGTATGCAACTCTATTTTCCGGAAAATGCGTACACACAAATGCATAAAATTTAAATGGAATCTTAAAGAAAAACACCCCAATCTTCAGAAAACAGGGCAGAATGGACTCACAACTGAATGCATGCAAAATTAACAGCAAATGAAACCTCAGCAATCAGAAAAGCCTGCACTTCATTTATCCGTATCTCTCAAATATGACTCCTAAATCAGTAACTTTGGTGTGAAGGTTCAGAATTTCTTGAAAGAAATCCCATCCTTTCTTCACTTCCTACGAACCACAGTAGAGACGGGCTACCTGTACGTGAACCCAATCTGTCCCAGGGGTACTCATTTATTTGTGTATTAGGCTCATAGAGCTCTAGGTCTCATAGGCTCAGAGCTGATTACAGGAACTTTCTGGATGTGCACATTTCTGTCCCACAAGGGCTCATGGTGTAAGCAATGTAATAATTAGAGGGCTTGGGGGATAAAGAGGCCAGCAGAATTAAAATTACGTTTTATTCACATATCATTTTTAAAAAGTGATTAAGGAGGTTAGGCCCAATCCCCTGATCAGGTGTGCTCTGTGCATTGGGTCTTCTTCAAGTGTGTTTGTTTTGTAAGGGAAGAATATCACCTGTGAGGAACGGGGTGTGTTGAGGCTCTTCTGAGTGGGCTGCCACATTGTGAGATACACTGTCTAGGTATGCAGGGAAGGGCCTTATCTGTGTGGCCCCCTGTCTCTGGAACTCGCTCTCTTCAGAGCTCCACACGGCGCCAATGCTCCGTTCCTTTTCGGCGCCAACTGAAAACCCATTTGTTTGTTCGTGTGGCTTTTGCCGGTTTGGTTTAGTAACTCTAGTCAGTTTTATGTAGATCATTTTAGATTTTGGTGTAAAAAGTTGTGTTGTCATTATTTTATTGCTTTTGTGGGATCATTCATGCATTTCTATGCTGTTTTGTTTTGGGGGCTGCACCCAACCCTGCGATCATTTGATGGAGGACGTGCTGAAAACGTTTTCAGTAAAACAAATTAATACAAACATAAAACAAACCATTTTTGTTTGTTTTTGCAATTGGTATTTTTTTAAAAAAATAACCCAATGGTTTATGGTTTTGTTGGTTTTCTTGTTGAATCGTTGGGTTATAACTATTCTGTTTTTATGTTAACCCCTTTGAGCCTGACAAAGGCAGGATAAAAATGTTTGAAATGAATAAAAAACAAGAACAAAGATGAATAAGAAAATTAAACCCACACCCATATTCTTGCAGACAATCCTCCAGAACATCCCCACACTCTTGCTTAGTCTTACAAATGCTAACACACAACCTCACTTGACTTTGTCTCCTCCACTCCCTGCTGCATACCCCATACAACCTTTCAAAATATAGAAACATCCCATCCCTCACCTTTCACAGCCTTCCAAATAAGCTACCCAATGGACTTTGCTTTCTACAGCTAGACAGGGGCCCAATGACTGCCTGTTGAAAATATATGGCAGAGAGGGCTGGCCTGGGTGGGGCCAGGAACCAGTCCTGAATGTTGTAAGGGCAATGCCACTGGAGCTCTGCCCAGATGGACTATGATATTCTCCATCAAATCCGGGTGGGATGCTCTTCTTTTCCATGAGCAGCAGCACTCAGTGGCATCTCTTGAAAAGCTCCCAGATGGTTTTCCATTTCTTGGACAATTAATAAAACTGTAGGTGTGCAGGAATCATTTTTAATCAGCTTATCCTAGAGACAGTGGCACACCACGAACCCAATCTTTAACACAGAGAGACCCAAACGTACACACACCTCATTTTCCTTTGAAATGTGTGATCTTCCTCTTCAGAACTGGAGTGTATATACCCTATAGGCTTCATATATACATATATATATATATATATATATATATATATATATATATATATGAATGAATGTGGTTTCCCATGCAGCAGTGTCCTGGCATCAAACGTCAATCGTACAGTTCTAGGAAAAAACAAGCACCATAGGGCAGGTTTCGGGAACCTATGGCCCATCAGATGTTGTTGTATCCAATTTCCTATCATCCCCAGCTAGCATGGCTGGTGGTCAGGAATGATGAGAGTTGTAGTTCAGCGACATTTGGAAGGCCACAGTTTGCCTATCCCAGCTCTAGGAGACAAGGATTCTCTGACTGCAGTAGATTAACTGGGATGTACCCTATGCAAAAACAAATGCCTACCTAGAATCATCACAACTGCAGTCATCTTTTTTTAAAAAAAAAGAAGAAGCAGAAGAAGCAAAAATCCTCTTTATACTATGGCAATAAATCCCAGCCTTTGGAAGATTTAGTCTCCTTCCCGCATTGGCATGATTTTAGATGAAAACATCTAAAAGCTCTCAGACATTTCAGCTGTCCATATCCCCACCTAAGAAATAAATCTCCATGTAGCGATTCTGGGCCAAATTTCCAAGGAATGTGGATTTTAAAAAGAACCAGCCATTTCAGAAGATGTGGTTAAAGTGAAGTACATATCTACAAGGAAATGTCTGGGCGTTTTTATTTGGAAACACAGTGGTTTATAATCTTCCTTTGCACCATCCACAACAGAGCTTGTGTGTCTTGCAGAAGATTCTGGTGAGCACCCTAAGGTGCCCTCACCGTTCACAACGAGGACCCTAAATAACTGTAAAAAAACAAGTCTATTGAATTTGCTGCAGCTATGAAGGTTTTTATTTTTCAAGGTTCTTGCCGCATCTAAGGAATAAATGATAAATATTTGGAGAAGAGAGGGTAATGTTTCTCCTCCCCCTGAAAAAATATTATTTATTGAAATGCCTTCAGAATAAAAGAGCAATCCATTTAGTTGTTTGGAGGGTTCTAAACTGTACGATGAGGCTTCGTGAATGAAGCAGGCTCTCTCCTGTAGACCTTCTCATCCAAAGAGCAGATGGCAATGGGACTTGGTGGTGGGGATGTGATGGAGGCGCAGGAGCCAGGAAGGATGTTCCCACTCTTCCCATCACGTGACAGTAATCACAAGAAGGCAAACCACCTGCATCTGAAATAAGCCATAGATCTTGCAGTGATCAATGCAAGATGGTCTGCATGATCAACAGCTTTGTCATCATTGGCTAGAGGCCAGCCATCCCTTAGGAGCAGAGTCCTCCTTTTTTCTTATAGATAACAAGCTTCTGCAGACCCCTAGGGTTCAATAGAAGCCAGTCTGAAAGCCATCGCCCTAGCAAATTAACGATACTATTTTATTTTGTAGTATTAGCATTTGCATGACTGACGTACACCTGAGTTAGCTGCACTCCCCCGCCAAATCATACATTATTATGAGAGTAGTGTCATATTTTCTAGCAAATGTACACCTGAAGGTAAACTTGACTTGTTCATACTGTGAGCAGGGAGATTTATTTGCTCAAATTGTACGCATATTACAGTGGTACCTCGGGTTACATACGCTTCAGGTTATAGACGCTTCAGGTTACAGACTCTGCTAACCCAGAAATAGTGCTTCAGGTTAAGAACAGTTTCAGGTTAAGAACGGACCTCCAGAACGAATTAAGTACTTAACCCGAGGTACCACTGTACAGGTGAGTGAATGTTTTATTGTATCCCCCACATCTCCAAAGATTCAAAATTAGCACATGAGGGAGTAGGTTCTAATATATGAGCTTTCTAAGTGTAGTGAGGTGTTTTTGGGGAGGAGGTGGGGAAGGGTAACATAAAGGTGCATTCAAATATAGTCTCCCACTTGGAGCCCCCATTGGTATAATACAGCAGGGGGGGGGATGAAAATGAGATGGCTAAATGTCCCCCTTTAAAAAGTGAGATGATTATAAGTCTGTCTGGTTGCATCCCATCTCATGCTGTCCTAGTCTGAGCACAGTCTGCAATGTGAGTGATATGCAGATTTTAATTCCAGGGTTAAATTTGTGAGGATCCAAAGTCACCAAACGATGAGCAGGCATGTGTGAATCAGCTCAACCTCAAGGCTAATACTTACAATTGCAACCCCTCTGGAGCTCACTTCTAACCCCTCTGTAATTCTCTGTAATGTGAAAGTCTCAAAAAAGGCATATAGTTTTAGGGAGTTCAAGTAAAAGATCTCAGAGAATAGCCCTCCTTTTTTGGGGAAGAGTGAAGCAAATTTATACTAATATTATCTGGCATAAAAGACAGGAAAAAATATTTGGTGTTGGAATTTACCTCCCAGCATTCCCTTTTCCTTCCCATTTTGTACAGATAAAGGTATTTTTGAGGCAGATTAAGTATGCTGTGCAAGTATCTGGGTTTTCCCCAAGGCTCTTTTATTATCAGGCATTCTATAACTACGTAAGTAATCGTGGGATGAATATTGTGCATAATTTTGCCTAACCAAAATACAGGTTTTCACGTACCGGTGAAAGCGGATGTGTTCTGTAGTAAACAAGCTGTTGGGAAGAACACGTTTGGTGCACAATAATTACATTCTGATGGCTGACCTCAGGAAAATCAAATTATCTTTAAAGAGAAATGTAATAATGGGAGAGGGGGAACCGGGCTAGCTCTGTAGTCCCATCTCCTTCGAGACTGTATACATGCCAGTTTAAACATTCTTCCTGGTGTAATTAATGGATCTATATAATTTCTCCCCTAATAAAGGCAATTTTGTCCTCCTGTTATACATACATACCTACATATAAAATTATTTGAACTCTTTCTTTGTAGATAGTTACAGAAGATGGGAAGGGGGTGATCCAGGATTATCTTGGAAACCTATGAAATGTATTTTTGAATTTTGGACTCACAGCTGTCCATGAAAGTCCTCGGAGCTGGAGCCCGTGTCCGGGCTGAATGCTGGGGGTGGAGAAGCTCCTTCACGTAGTATACATGGCTGAGTCCATTTAGGGCCTTAAAAGTCAGCACCAACACTTTGAATTGTGATCAGAAACATACTGGGAACCAATGTAGGTCTTTCAGGACTGGTGTCATATGGTCTCGGTCTCCAGAATTGCAGGCATAGATTTTTACAATCCGGTTTGTGTCGACTGCAGACAGTTCTATATTTCACAGAGTTCAAACCAATACTGAGGTAAGGTTCATAAAACTTTGACATTTAACTAATTCAAGTGACCAGATCTGTAGTTTTATCTGATTGTGGCAAGAGCCATACCTGTGATTTCAAAAATCTGGAAACTGCACGTAAGAAGTAACCCTTCTTCTGCCCATCATTTCTGGCACTATTGCACTTTCAAATTGTGATATGAGACACATCTCCTTAGACAAGGCATATCAAGGAGAATTTCTCAAAGGGGCAAATTACAGCTTGTTTTAATACAGGAAAACAATATGCATAATTTGCGAGAACTGAAAAGACACATACGCCTTTATGCTCCAATTGAAGTTGATTCACAACCTTTTTGTACAATCAAATGATGTTCTTATGTTCATCTTTGGGGGGAAAGAAAGATCAGCAGTCATTCATGTCTCCTCTTGAAGGGGCCATCAAAGAAACTGGAAACCCTTATTCTAAATTGCTAATATAAAACATCACAAAAGTAGACCTGTGGGAAGTGCGGTCATATGAGGAAGATACATTTGGGCATGTAACTTTGGTGAGCGTTGTCATAAATATTAATTCCTTTGTTAGCAAAAAGTTAAACACCGTCATGAGTTTTGTGTTGCATGAGGACAACTTTGTCAATGTAGGCTTGAAAAAATGAGTGAGTAAAGGGATTCAAGATCCATTGTGGATATATCGAGGCAGAATTGCTAAATATAATTCTACAGGTACTAATGAGCATGCCTTTCAATAAATCACCTCATACATGAGGGAGAAGGAATATGCATTTCAATCTGCACCTGCAAAGTTCAAATGCTAGGCTGGAATTAGTTCTAAAGTTTGAGATAAAGCTATGCTGAAAAGAGGAGGCCTAGCTTTCAATAAGAACTCACATCTACGCAGCCCACAGAGAGAGAAGCGGTAGAAATAGCTCAAGATTTTTATGCAATATGGAGAAGTAAGTCACAGTCCTTGCAGATGAACCATCTGAATCAACACACCAGTTGTTCAAGACTGTTTGCTCTCATGTAGACCCTCCACTGAGACCACAGAAGGTCAACTCAAGGCCTTTCATTGATGCTCCAATGTAAGACTCAAAACAAAATGTGATGCATTGGGAAGTAACTGCTTGGAAGAGATTTTCCCACGATTGGAACAACGTCTGTGTTACTTGTGGAGCTGTCCAAAGTTCTGCAGATCCTACTGTTTAAAGCCACAGTGAGCTCTGTCTCAGTTTGACCAAGTCAGCAGCTTCACACACAATTGGTTGCTTCCAATCTCTGGAGAAAGTGAGGCATTGTCAAGAACTGGCAGGACTCTGAAGAGTGTGGGGTGGAGGCCAGGAGAGTGACCCAGGAGGGGAAGGCCAGCGACCTATGGGTTTTTGAGCCACCAGCAAGGCAGGAACCAGGGCAGTCCAAAACAGAGGGAGACATGCAGGATGTGGTGGAGGAAGAAGAGACTGTTCAGGCAAGGGAAGGAAACAGTAGACACCTCAACATCCTCTGCACAGCTGTCTCCTAGAACAAGGAGGGGCTTGAACAGGGAAGAACAGTGATGACTTTCATGTGGGTGGAGCTTAAACTGGTGGGGGAATGTGGTCCCCCATTGCTGCAACTGCCCTGCAGGGCACAAATCTGGGGACAGCTGCTTAGAGGCTAGACGTGTGTTTGGGGTGTGTGTGTGTGTGTGTGTAGAGCACTATGGGAGGTACTGTAAGTGCTTCTTTGTCAATAACTATCAGAGATATGTCTTCCTTGGATGGGGGTGGGATGGGGAGAACAGGTGCTCTTATTTCTCCTTGGGGCGCACCTCTTTTTGGTGTGGGAAGTGAGATTTGTGCTACCATTTCCCTGATCCCAGAGACCAGAAAGGCCAAGCAGAAGTCGAATTGCCCTGCAAGATCAGGAATGCTGGGAGTCAACAGTGCTGAGCATTGCAAATGGGGTGGGAAGGAGGGGAGTACCCTTTTGTCCTAAAGGCTGAATCTGAGGAATTTGACAGACAGGGAATGACTTAAAGATTCACTCGTTGTTGTTGTTTAGTTGTTTAGTCGTCTCCGACTCTTCGTGACCCCATGGACCAGAGCACGCCAGGCACTCCTGTCTTCCACTGCCTCCCGCAGTTTGGTCAAACTTATGCTCGTAGTTTCGAGAACACTGTCCAACCATCTCGTCCTCTGTCGTCCCTTTCTCCTTGTGCCCTCCATCTTTCCCAACATCAGGGTCTTTTCCAGGGAGTCTTCTCTTCTCATGAGGTGGCCAAAGTATTGGAGCCTCAGCTTCAGGATCTGTCCTTCCAGTGAGCACTCAGGGCTGATTTCCTTCAGAATGGATAGGTTCCTGGAGCAGGAACCGGCAAGCCACTCCAGTATCCCTGCCAAGAAAACTCCACAGACAAAGATTCACTCAGGTATGCCTCAAAATGGGTGCTGTGTAGGCAGACGATTTGGTCAAAATGCTTTGAATGAGTTAAACGAACAAATAAGGTGCTCAAACGCCCCTCAGGAGATTAGCAGCCCTGTTTGGGAACAAGCACTTGATATGCAGAGTACTAACCTGCCTGTAATTAGCTTTCCCTGCACAGCTGAAGGAAATGTGGCGGGTTTTATTTTTTTTTTATTTTTTTTTTGTCAGAGCTTCCTGCATATGCTTTCATTGTGATTTGACAGTCACTTTACAATGCACTCTTTAAAAAGGGGGGGGGGGAGCAGCTGACTTTAATTGGATCCATGCTGAAACACTCCGGTCAGGGTGTTTCTCTGCAGTGCTTGTATTCATAGGCCAGCTTTCAATTTGCAAGTACAGGGGTTTCCTGTTCTGAGATGCCAGGTGCAGTTGTTTTGTGTGCAGCTGGTTACCTGGTAACCTTCCCCAACTGTGCCGAAGTGCTGACAGAGCACTGGAGGTTTAGCACACAGAGATCAACATTAAAAGGGCCCTGTTTGTAGAAAACAGCACCCACAGGACCGATGTGGCATGCACATTGGATGGGTGCTGGGGCATCAGGGTTTGGCATTGCCAGGCACCTCCTGAGGCCCACAACCCAGAAGTGGGGAGGGGGGGCATTGCCAGTCTTGAAAGCAACCTGACACTGGTGGTTCTTCCTCTGAGCTGTTTGTACTTCTTCACTTCTCTCTCCAAGGAAGCAATGAAAGGAGCACCAATTGTTCTGCTTGCTCTGAGCTGGACTGCTCTATTATGTAGACTTAATGCCTGCTGTTTTTACTATCAGATGTAGGGATATCCCATTTTCAGACTTGTTGACTAACGAGTGTGCATTGTCATGTCAGCGTGTGTTTGTGTGACACAACGGCTACATAACTTGAAACGTCAATATGGGGCACACTTGACGGAACTTGTTTTGGGGGGCAGAGGTACAAATGCCCCCCTTTAGACTTTTCTAATAATCGAGGCATATTCTGCACCAAAATGTAGCTATTTAACCTATACTAAGTGGAATGACGCGGGTGGCGCTGTGGGTTAAACCACAGAGCCTAGGACTTGCCGATCAGAAGGTCGGCGGTTCGAATCCCCGCGACGGGGTGAGCTCCCATTGCTTGGTCCCTGCTCCTGCCAACCTAGCAGTTCGAAAGCATGTCAAAGTGCAAGTAGATAAATAGGTACTGCTCCGGCGGGAAGGTAAACGGCATTTCCGTGCGCTGCTCTGGTTCACCAGAAGCGGCTTAGTCATGCTGGCCACATGACCCGGAAACTGTACGCCGGCTCCCTCGGCCAATAAAGCAAGATGAGCGCCGCAACCCCAGAGTCGGCCACGACTGGACCTAATGGTCAGGGGTCCCTTTACCTTTACCTTAAGTAGCATGACTATTTATGGGTATGTGCAGGGCTTTTTTCCAGCTGGAACTCACCTGAACTCAGTTCTGACACCTCTCAGGTGGGCGCCATTGCCATTATAAGAGAACAAGGGAGGCGTTCATGGTGAGTTCTGGCACCTCTTTTTCTAGAAAAATAGCACTGGGTATATGTAGAGTGGCACCTCGGGTTAAGAACTTAATTCGTTCTGGAGGTCCGTTCTTAACCTGAAAATGTTCTTAACCTGAGGTACCACTTTAGCTAATGGGGCCTCCTGCTGCCGCCGCCGTGCGGTTTCTGTTCTCATCCTGAAGCAGAGTTCTTAACCCAAGGTACTGTTTCTGGGTTAGCGGAGTCTGTAACCTGAAGCGTCTGTAACCTGAAGCATCTATAACCCGAGGTACCACTGTATTGCCATATCTTTCAAAGCGGCAATCTAAAATCCCATTTCAGACATTTCAAGTGATCATTGTTTTTCGTTGAGAGCCAGCTATCGGAGCTCTGCATGTCAAAGGACACAGGTTCAATCTTTGGCATCTCCATCTTGGGTTGGGAATGATGCCTGCCTGAAATCCCAGAGTCCTGAAGCCAGCAAACAATACTGAGCTAGATGAACTGTATAAGGGCATTTCCTGTGTTAAATTATGTGTGTGTCAAGCAAATTATTCCAATGCCCACGGCAAATCAGGACAACCTCAGTATTTGAAGTAATATTTCATGCAACTTAAGAAGTTTCTGAATGCTTATGCCACAATTAAATGTTTAGGGTTGGATCCAGACTAAGTTAGTTCAGCTTTATTCCCACTGAAATCCATGCTACTTAAGTCAAGATTAACCCATTCTACTAATTTCAATGAGACCTACATTCAACTGTCTATGTCTAGATCAAAACTCTTCGTCTTTATGGCAGAGGTAGCCAGCATTGTGCCCCCACCCCAGATGTTGTTGCACTACAGTTCCCATCATCCTCAGCCACCAAGGGCTGGGATCATGGATGATGGGGACTGTAGTCCAGCAATATTTGGAGGGCTACACCAGCTTTATGATGCCACAGCAACCTGTTGCTTGTGTGTGGTTCTTGGGTGGCTTGCAGGACCAGATCTGCTTGGCTTTTGCTGGAGAGCTACTTCAGATCATTCTCTGGGCCCATATACTTGGCTCCCATTGTTTTCTCGGCAATGGCTCTGTTTTTAGATTTGGTGGCAGCTGCTGCTATAAATACAGAGGCAGCCAAAGAGCCAATCTATGTTTCTTTGGTGCCAGACAAAGCTCCCACTGCCATCAGAAGGATTGCAAATGGGACCCAAGTTAGCAAGTGCAGGATAAGAGCAGCTTCCCTTGGGCTGTGAAACACACATTTCTGTGCTAACAAAAGTCCCATTATAGTCACTGGGGCTTCATAACCTGGAGGTGCAGCTGCACCTGCTCCACCAACCATTTTTTTTAAGAGCTTTAAATATGTTTTTGAGCCTTTGGGAATGATCCCTGTTGAATGTGCTGCCTCTTGCAGCTTCCTAAGAAAGAAATAGTCCGGGGGGGGGGGAGAGTAGTGTGTGTGTGTTTGACTCATATTCCTCTTTTCCTGTTGTCCTGTTATCCCAGTCATTTGAGCAAAATTGTATACCAGCGAACTGCACTGATTATTCTCCACCATAATTAAATTGTGTGATCATTCCCCCTTTTCCAGTCCTACTTTGCACCATCAGCAGTCTGGCCTACTGCTGATCCTGGCACCCTTTTTTCTTTTGGCTGTTGCTTCTTGTCCATCAAAGGATTGGCCACATAGATGGATTGCGCCCTATCAGCGATCACTGAATGAAAATGATGACATCACAATGCCGCATTGCTGCTCATATTGGACTGTGTGTTTCCGTCACTGCAGACAACTGTGGACCATGTAGATTATTATGTGAACATTCTTTACAAGGAAGGCTGAAGAAATGCTGAAAAGGGGAGTTGCTTTTTGGCACTGCTGAGAGCAATTGTGAAAGGCTGTCATTTTGTTTCAGCTCAGTCTTTGTTCCCCTGGGTTTTCAACTGGCCAGCATTTTACTGGTGCAACCAGTAATCCTCTCAGGGAGCTGAGTTGGGACAGAGGCCCCTGAAAGGCCAGTAAATGCCAGAATCTGCATAGATTGACTCAGAATCAACCAGTGTTCTTTCTGCCTCCATCCACACCTATCAAAATATCTTGGGCTTAGGTCCTTACCTGCCACATTTAAACCTGATTCACCCTTTGCCTCCAACATTCCTCTAGGTCCCACCATTCTCCTTAGTCCTATCCTGATTCATTCTATTTTGGCCCACCAACAAAGGGCCAACCTTCCAGTGCAAAAATAAAAATAAAAGAGAATTATCCTCATTTCTTATCTTTTCCTCCATAATTTTTTATTGATTTTCATACAATTTAACAAATTCAAACAATTTAACAAATTTGATTCAGTTTCAATTCAATGTTCCCTTATTTTGACTTCCCATCCTTATTTCCATGATGTTCAAATCCTTTATCTACTGCCTTAAATGTAATATGTATTTCTATAATATATATATCCTACATTCCATTCCTTTATCATTCTCATTCCTTTGCTTATATTCCTGTCCTAACTATGATTTCATTTGATTGTAAGAGCTTATCTTGATGCCCGTTCTTCAAGTGAATTCCATTATTCCCTATATTTCATCTCAGTGATGCCCCCCACACAGTCCATTTTCAGACTAAAAGCTGATGGGTTGATAGCAAGATCCTGGGCATAGTCCCACTTAGACACTATTTGGTCCATTTCAATTTCCTTGATGCAGCCCAGGATCCCCTTACAAGTGCAAAAAAACCAAAAACAAAAAACACCAATTTCACTCAGTGGGAAAAATAATACCAAGTATGGTCTCGGCGAGAGAGTTGAGAGATGAGATGATCCTGAACTCTCAGAAGCAAGCATAACTCTGACAAAAGGTGTGGGAGCAACAAAGTGGAGACTGGCAAGGCTGAGTTTTTAGAAACATCTGGCCATTAATCTGAGCATTGGGGACTTCTGAAACATTGGCAAGTCTGCTCCAGCTGGCCCTGGGACCGCTGCTTCTGCATTAACAGGTAAATCGGCCAGATGGCCTCCAGTTTTACTACTGTTTCTGATATGGATGATGAGTTCCGATCCCCAATGAGCAATACGCCTTCCAAAAACAGAACATTTGTATTCACCTTTTGACCACACCAAAACAATGTAATCATTGAAGAAGCCCCCTATCGTGATTAGAGTGGAGGACAAAATAGAAGCTTGTTTGCTACTCAGAGAGGAAGCAGCCAGAAGCCTGTGTATGTGTGTGGGGAGACATTGGAATTAATTTTAGACAGCTGCGGCTACATGCATTTTTGCCATCAGGCAAAAGCAGCATTTTCAGTACGAAGGAGGGTTTGGTTTGTTTCCCGTCTGTATGTTTTAAGAAAAGGCAGAGCCCTACACAATATGAATATAAGGCTGGATGTATCAAATACGACTGCCTGAAATGCGATGCCTGAAATTTCTGACCCCAGTAATATGCAACAAATAATTTCATCATCTCAAGGGAGATGTTGGATGCTTTTATGTTCGTTTGTTTCTGGGACACTCAGAAAGCCACATGATGAGAAAGCATCTTGCTCTGGGTTGTGTCGGCTCCTTTACACGCTGGGGAGCTTAATCACATTGCTCTATCAATTTATGGATTTATGCAATTTTATGAATTGCTTTTCCTGCTCTGATATCAGAGTGCTCAAAGCTAAGCACAACTGGGAGAAAGACAACAACAATCCACAAACTTGAACAGATTTGTTGGCAGCAAAGCTTGTAATTGCTAAGTTCTGAAAAGGAGCAACTATCCCAACATACAATTTGTGGAGGGACGAAGTATGGACAAAATCTCATAGTAAATAAAAGCAGCAACGGTACAAGGAAAGCCAGGAGATTTTCTATTAATATAGCATAGTTTATAAACTTTCCTGAAATTAACTCATGAAATGAAAGTAAGTCAAATAAAAATACAGCTATTTTATTTATAGTAATATTACAGTGATATTACATACATCAGCTGGAGATACTGGAAACCAGAGTTGTTAATTCGTAATGATAAGTTAAGGGGCTAAGAGGAAGGCTTGCTGGCTTTCTTTTTAATTTTTCTTCAGATGATTCTTTTCATGCAGAGTCTTTCACATACGTTCATATAGAATATTTAAATAGTTGGCTTGAATTGATATTTCCTTTGCGGGAAGAAAACAAAACGTAATTACAGTAATGATCACATAATGAAAAGAAAACAAAATAATGGTTGCACCGACTCATTATGTGTGTTGGTCCAATACGGAATAAATATTATCTGGTTTTCAATGAATGTATCATCTTGTAGCCCATCACTTATTCTTATATAATTAGTGAGCTTTTCCATTTCTGCTAACAGCCAGATTTATTTTTTTTAAGAAAGAACAATGACTGCAAATAGATTCTTTGTTGTCCTGCTTTACTGGTTCTTCAAGCAGTGTTGCCAGCCCAGAATCCAAAATACTTGAGTGATCCCTGGTCCAGACTGTTTCCCTTTTGCATCAGGTTGTAAGAGGCAGACATTTCATTTCTTTTGTCTGGGACTGAATCTGGGGCTTTGTGCATGTCATGTGTTAAGTTGTGGGTGAACATATCAGACGACACAGCGATTCTTCAAACAGCTCTTATTTATTCACAGGCCAGAACAGAACTGAACTGAAGGGTTCAGCCAGCCTGCTTATATAGAGCTCCACTAGAACGCAACAGTAACCATTTCCTGTAACTATCCAATCACTGAACGTCACTTTCGATCCCTTATTTGCATATGTGGACCTGAGTGATAACTATCTACAGTATCCCCCTGCTGGCCCAGGGTGAGAACTTCAGTACATAACATAATGCATGTGTGCCCCATTGAGCTATGGGCTCTTCCATGCTTTGAGTTCTCTGCCAAGCTATTTGTAAGCGTGACTGAGTGGTGCCCTTCTTACGTGCTGAGGAACTTGCATCTTCAGTCAACATGTGAATCATCCAGGTTGCAGAGGGATTTAAAACACTATAAAGAGCCATTGGATTGCCAAAATCCTTGCAGTCAATTCTTAATTGGTAGTGCATTTAATTTAGCAACCTCATATGCATCAAGCCATCTCTTGCACATCAGACCAGGGAAGCCATCTCTGCAATTTGGACATTTCAAGAAGCACCACTTTCCATGTGGCTGACAGTGCTCCTTCAATAGTGTTTGAAGCTGTTCTGAGGATGCATATCAGGTTGCTAAATTAATACGTGACCAATTGAGAATTGAATGAAAGCTCTTGGACAATTCAGCACCACTTCATACCTGTGCTTTTAAGTTCCTATGTGAACACAATGGCATTTAGCAAGCATGTTCATAAATTCATTAATAACTATTAATGCACGCTCTCGCCAGCACTGGAAAAAAGATCTCTGAACCTTTGATGGAACAAATGTATTATTAAAGATGGCACTGGCTGCAAAACACTGGGTGATATTTTGAATGTCTAAAGATAGAAGCAAATTATGGTTTCTCTTTATGTTGTTATTGTTTATTATCTCACGGAATTCTTTGAAGAGAACAGACAAACAGAAATCAAAATAGAAAAACCCGACTACACAGATAAGATTTCGGAATCAAAATAATTTGTAATATTCCTTCACGCTGCAGGTTGGACTCCTGGAATTCCTGATAGGGCTGAACAAAATGCAGAGACCACAATGAGTTATCCTATAACTGTAGCAGGAGATAAGAGCATTGGCTGCAGAAGGAAGTGGAGAAGTTAGGGGCATCTTATCCAAACTGGCAAACTCTCAGAAATTGTGGTATTTCTTTTCCTCAATCCTTTATCTCTCTGCCAGGAAAATATTCACTCTCTTAATTTATTTGTTTCTGGCTGCTGTTAAAGGCACAGGAACAAATGCAGCTGGCAACTTGACTGTCCCACAACTCACTAAACACAAAGTAGAATTTTCTGATGGTAAGAGCCATTTGACAGTGATGGACTCTCCTTTTTTTGGATTTTTAAAAGCAGAGGTTGGATGGTCATCTGTCATGGATGCTTTTGGTTGGACTAGATGACCCTCTGCAATGTAGGAATCTCAGTTCTCAATTCTACGATTCCCTACCTGTAGTGTTATCACTTATTTGCCATCGTAGTGAAATGGAGCCTTTGTGAACTAAGGTAATATGTTTGGTTGGCATCTGTCTGTCTTGGGAGACAATGGAGGAGTGCATTTTGTGGGGTAAAGTCAAACTGTTGGAAGGTTACAGCGCTTGCAGTGACTGTAGAGACCGATACGGGAGAGACATGTTTTGTTGCAGCTGGGGCAGAGGACGGCGTCTGGTTGTGCTAGCTGCCAGTATTATGGTGCAGAAATAATAAACAAGAGGTGATGGTTATCATTATGATGTTCTCTTTGTAGGCTGTGAAAGACATTCATATGGCTACTGTTGGAAACATAATACTGCACTGGAAGGACCACTCTGGAAATATTTATACTAAAGAGTAGTGCATAAATCTACAAGGTAAATAAATAAAACATATATTTTTCTGGTCTGGCAAGTCAGTTCTGTTCAATAGTGTACCCATGAAGTAAGGGACTAAATTGCCGTGTAGTTTGACACGGCGAGATGATATGAATGAACGTTTGCATTAAAGCAGGGAGAGAAAGGCCAGAGTACATTATGGCTTCTGAAGCTGACAATGTGCCATCATTAAGACTGATAGTCAAATCTTTATGCCTGCCTGCTTTATTCAATAGTGTCCCATTACAGATTGACCTCACATTATTGGCTAAAAGATATTCTATTAAAATTAAAAAAGGCTTTTATATTCGTGTCTCTCTCCCACATTTCTTGTTAGTGAAAGCGTACCCTCTTAGAGCAGTTTTAAATTGCCTCTTGGTGGGTTATACCATAACAGGCTGCAAATATAGGAGTTTGTGTTTGAATGTTCCCTATATAGAGAAAAATATTCTATATTAAAAAAAACCAGTATATCAGGGGAAAGCCTCCTAGCCAGCCTTATCCCTGTCAAACTATTTATGAATGAGAGGTCTGTGTGTTTTTAAATAAAGGGATGCATTCACTGTTGCATGTGCATAGCTCAGTTTCGTTACGACACTCTGGCTGTTATCCTATGGCCATTCTGGGTCCATGAATTAGTTAGTCAGCATGTCCTGGATGGGATGGGATGGCATTCGCCTGGAAGAATGAGGTTTGCAGGCTGGGCAGGCTTCTTGCGTCTACTCTGTCCCTAGAAGCCCAAGTGCCACCAATTGCACAGAGCAACTATTTCCAACTCCAGCTGCATCACCAGCTATGGCTATTCTTGGATAGCGATAACCCGGCCACAGTAATCCATCATTTAGTCATCTCCCAATTATCCTGCTGCAATGCATTTTGCATAGGGCTGCCCTTGACTACAGCTGAGATATGGCAGCTAGAACAAAATATTGCTGCCAGGGTACATAGACTGTCTTGGCTGTAGGAGACCACATGATTTCTGCTGGCTGCCTGTTTGCTACCAAGCCCAATTCAAGGTTTCGATTTTGGCATATAAAGCCCTGGATGGCTTGGAACCCAGGTATCAGAAGGGACCTTTTTTTGGGGGGGGTGTTAATTAACAGCAAAATTAAGAGAATGGGTGTTTTAAGAGAATGAGTGTTTTATGGAAGAACGGATGCCTTTTTTGAACTATTTCAAGAAATAGTATGATGAACTCGCAGGCAGGATTTGAGCTATAAGCAACAGAAGTAATCAGATTATAATATTGTTACGATTTGGTAGGTAGAAGACAGGGTGCATCAGAAGAGGAGAAACAACAACTCCATGGGAAAAGGGGTGGGAAGTCGACAAAAATAAGAGAAAAGACGAAATTGTGTTTTTTGACTATATATGGTATTAATGTTGAAACTGAATAAAATATCATTGGGGAAAAAGAAGGGACCTATTTCTGTACTGTCCTACCCATGCTCTTCTTAAGGGTCTTTTCGTCATCTCCAATCCTGCTCCTTGCTTCTATTGTACGGTACAGACAGAGACAAAGAGCTGTTTTCTGGAGAGCAAAGAGATTAAATACTCAGCCAATGTGATGGCAAACATAGACAGGATTGAAGCGTGGAAATTGGAAAGAGATCTGTGGCTGACAACACGGTTCTGTGCAGGGGAATGATCTCCAAGCATCCCATAGGTGCCTCTTCCTAACTCCCCACCACCACACACTCCCAAAAAGAGAAAAGAGAAATCCCAGATCAAATGATGACTCATACACTGCCAAGAACACTTAGTAAGTTTAAACCCCCTTGGATTAGCATTACACAAATCATTCCAGATCTCAAATAATGTGACCCATTTCCAATATAGCAACCACTGTTTGTGAAGGAACACATCCCGGTCTCAAAAGTTCCATGGTAATAAAAAGCGGAATACATCACTGAAAAACATTAGCATGCACCCACTTTCACTCTGCTTCAGATTGTTCCAGATGTTCATAGCCCTTAGGTGGTCGTAGGGATAGTGGGCAAATATGTTTTCAGCTGTTCCTGCCACTTTCCCTGGTTTAGTACCCCCTTTTTTTTCCTAAAGTCAAAGTAAAAGCAGTGAGTTACAGCTAGTCATTAAAAGGATACACTGGGGTCTCTCCAAGCACATTTATGTTTGTGAAACATCCTTTGCTGATGGTTTTCCACTTTCCTTACACAGGCTCGTGTTTTGCTCCATTCTCTTCAGAAAAGCAGAAGTTGCTGCAGGAATTTGAGTAGGTAGGCAGATGGAACACTGATTGTATTATGACCAATATGATGTCAGCCTGCTTACCTATAGCTGCTTTACATAGAGTACTATAAAGTGGCCTGTCTCTTTAAGAGACATGTGTCATGTGCAACAGGTGGCTTACAAAGTCTAAGTCACGTCTTAATAGCCTAAGTGTGTCTAGTCAAGACACACACACTGCTTTGGAGGGAACAAATGGTGGGATAACCAGCCTCATATAGCCAACATGCTTAAATCTAATTAATCCACCAAGGGGTTAATGCCATAGAGTAAACTATCCTGCCATGCTTAGCTAGGTCACTCCCCCCTCGCGTTCGGAGGGAGGTAATCAAGCCTCTTGTTGTACCTCCGTCTATTTGAGAAGCTCCACATATGAGGTCTGAGTTGGTTGCTACTGCTCAGACCACATGGCTCTAACAAGCCTCTCTTGAGTTCCTTTAACAATAATTTGGAAATTTTCACCACTTTAGAACTAAACCAAGTTTTATTGCCTGTGTGGCTTTTCTGTTTGATGTATGGAGTAGCACATGAACCTGACTTTTTAAGGCTTTGTAAGTAAACCGTTTTAAACTGTGTAAACTACTGGTCTTTTCCTATGCGGGGGAAGAGGGCACTATTTTGGAACTTGCTCGGAAAGACATATTTTAAAGGTCTAACAGCCTATGTGTCCTTGCTTTACTTTGCTGCATGTTTTGTGTTTTCAAATACTTGCTGGAGTTCTCTCACCAAAGAGTACCTGCTTCAGACTTGGATCCCGGCATCTGGGAATTCTCCTTTTATACCTATTTTTTGCTTGCCACCAACACAAACTGGTATCTTCCTCCTTCGTAAGGAGGTTGGGTGCACACTTGGGGAACCCTTGCAAGATGCTGCTCACCTTCCTGATATTTGGCACCACCTGAATACCTTTCTCTCCCCATCAGCCATTTCAGGTATGAGCCTACTGGTATGAGCCTACACTGAGACAGATGGGTGATATACTGAATTATTATTTCCACTGTCCTAATGGAATGTTCTTGGTTACTTTTTATTGTGTTTTATAATGCTGTTTGGTGCCCTGAGATCTTCTGTGATGAAAGGTAGGATAGAAACACCATGTACCATCACATAAACATATGTATAAATATATAACTCCTAGGACCAGCCCTGTAACACAGCCAGGGCCGGATTTAGGTTTGATGAGGCCCTAAGCGGCTGAAGGTAATGGGGCCCTTTATATGTCAAGCTGTCCTTTGTCAACAACAAATTGTCACTGTTTTTTTGTGTTGAATATATGCTATATGGTAATTTATGGACCTAATAGGTATCTAAAGCCATTTGCACATAACAAAACATGTATTTTATCAAAGTCATTTTTATTTTATCTTATATTTTGGAAATGCACATCCAGTTGTTGTTTTCCTTTTCATTTTTTGGTGGCCCCCAAGAGAGTGGGGCCCTAAGGTATAGCTTGTTTAGCTTATACATAAATCTGGCACTGAACACAGCCAAGTGACTCACCCTGCTTCCGGCAGCATCATTAGTGGGGATGGTGGAGAGGGATAGATGAAAGCAAGAATTGGTATCGGAATGGGGTAGCAAGACTTTTGAAAATGTTGACCATAGCACCATGGAGGTGTCATTTGGACTCTGCTTAAGGCAGCAAAATGTCTCGGGTCATAGAATAATAGAATTGTAGAGTTGGAAGGGACACCAAGGATCCTCTAGTCCAACCCCCTGCAATGTAGGAATCTCAGCTAAAGCATCCATGACAGATGTCCCTCCAACCTCTGCATAAAAACCTCCAGGGAAGAAGAGTCCACAACCTCCTGAGGAAGACTGTTCCACTGTCAAACAGCTCTTATTGTCAGAAAGGTTTTCTGTATGTTTAGTCCAGGCATAGGCAAACTCGGCCCTCCAGATGTTTTGGGACTATGACTCCCATCATCCCTAGCTAACAGGACCAGTAGTCAGGTATGATGGGAACTGTAGTCTCAAAACATCTGGAGGGCCGAGTTTGCCTATGCCTGGTTTAGTCGCACTCTCCTTTCTTGTAACTTGAAGCCATTGGTTCAAGTCCTACCCTCCCTGTCAACTCTTTGTTAATTCATGAATCATTTCTACCTCAGTTTTAATTGGCTACCTAGAAAAGAGAAAAGAAAAACCCAGGGCAGGGACTTTGGAGTGTTACTGTTTGTTTTTGCCCCCGATGGTAAAGTCTACCCTGCAATGAATTTGCCTTGGGGGTTTTATAGAAGGGAATAGCGGTCTTAAGTTGAGGCCATTGTACAAATTAAACATGCCTGTCTAGAAGTCAAGGTATCAGCAACTGCAAGTGTCTGCGTCAGCAGGTTTTTAGGCCTTAGCCTGCATCTGGAGATGAATTACTGCCTCGAATGGCGCTAGAGACAGCTGCAAACATTCTCCTGAAGATGAGGTAAGGACAACGGGAAGAAATGGCTGATGTTTTTCTTCATCCCTGTCAAATCCCAATACACCAGAAAAATAATAATAATTTTGAGCAGGGCAGTAAGCTACCTGTCTAAACAAACAAACCTGGCTTTACATTTTAAAAATAAATAAAGAGCAGGATGGAAATGGCAGGAAGGGTTGCATAGGCTGGGCAAGGCGTGCATTTGAAATGACAGGGGAAGATAAATCTGGTGGCATTGCACCCACTTCCACTGGCTAGTAGCATATTAAGTTTAAGAGCAATGTTTTCCTTCAGCTTTTGGTTTCAAGCAACCCACGATTTGGAGGGAAAACAAGCTCACTCATGAATAACACTCTTGTATATATATATTTTAACTCAGATGAGCTCAGTTTAAAGTCCTCTCCCATGAATGAGTTAATTGTTTTAAACGTTTGAGTGTGAAAATAAACTCCTAAGCCATAAGGTTTTCTGAGGCAAGAGACTTAACTTTAGGGTTCAAGCAATTTACGTCGGCTCCCCACATGCTAATCAACACAAAAACACAACAGACTAAAATGTTTTAAGAACAACTAGTTAGTGCCTTGTCAAATGGGCTTACCCTGCTATTAATTTTAAGGATCTCCATTAAACAAGCAACATAGCTGGAACTGGGCTTTTTTACAGATGGGCGGCACACCCACTGACTTTTTCCATGGCTTGAATAACACTCTCTTTTCAGTCACCAGTGAATGGGGATTCCCCACCTCAAGGCAGACCCATAATAAACAAAGGCATTGGACTGGATTATCTTCCCCAAGCGAACATGAATAATCTCTAGGCCGAAATTTTATTGGTGTAAGCCAGTTGACAGAAGAACCTCTATCACCATGTTCAATATACAGCTGGTTTTCTTTATCTGTTTGTTTTCAACTCTCAGACAGCATCTATATTGGTTCAAGAGCTGGGACAAACTGATGAAACTTCTTTTGAATATTATTGTGCCAAGCTGCCTAAATAATTCTGAATGTTCTGGTTTCAATGTCAGGCAATGGATGTCTGCCTACTCCCAGACCATGGAACCAATTGTAAGCACGAATGCTTTGTTTCCATGGGGAATTGCATTCTTGCATCAGAATGATGTCACACCCACAGGTCTTAGAGCCAGGAAATGGCAACTATATTGCCTGTAGCAGTGGCTCTCAGTGGCCTGGTGCAAAGTTCCAGGAAGGTATAGAATCCAGAAGCAAGATGGTTCTCACAAGACAAGACACGGATGGGTTGAATGACTCCAGTCACATTGCCTGGTTTTTTGACATTGTTTTTGCATTGGAACCCTTAAAGGTATCTGGCAAGTCATTCTCCTTTACATTTCTGAATCTTGATCTTTGCTATCAATGGTAAGGTAAATGTAAAGGGACCCCTGACCGTTAGGTCCAGTCGTGGCCGACTCTGGGGTTGCGGCGCTCATCTCGCTTTATTGGCCAAGGGAGCCGGCATACAGCTTCCGGGTCATGTGGCCAGCATGACTAAGCCGCTTCTGGCGAACCAGAGCAGCGCACAGAAACGCCGTTTACCTTCCCGCCAGAGCAGTACCTATTTATCTACTTGCACTTTGATGTGTTTTCAAACTGCTAGGTTGGCAGCAGCAGGGACCAAGCAATGGGAGCTCACCCCATCGCGGGGATTCAAACCGCTGACCTACTGATCAGCAAGTCCTAGGCTCTGTGGTTTAACCCACAGTGCCTCCTGCGTCCCTCACTATCAATGGTAGGGTTGCCATAATTCAAGAAGTAAAAATCCGGACACAAAAGTTGTTGAGCTTTTCGGAATTCACCCACAAGAGGCAAAGAGTGATACCTAAACACAAAAATTGTTGGCAAAAACCTAAACATTTTGCTAATTTTTTAAAATCCCCCCGGGTGTTAATTTAATCATTTGAATACCAAACATGTCTGGGAAATTCTGGATGTATGGCAACCCTAATCAATGGCCAATGTATAATTTGTTTATCTAATCTTAGGAGCTTTCTGATGACTTTGTTTCTGATGATTGTATCTTTTCCTTAACACCTACTTCAGATTGTGGAGTTGGGTAGGTTTTATAACTTGATCCAGATTTTGAAAAAATGAAGGTCATTCTGACGGGTACAGAGAGGTACAAGAGAAGCTAGTGGGTAAGGCATTGAAGAAAGCAGGATAAACCCACAGCTCTTGCATAAATCATTACACCATTGGTGCAATTTATTGGGTCTGGTTATAACTAAAACCTTTGTTGTGAGAACTCATGACAAGCCATTGGCAAAGTAAACAAAGCCTGATAGACAACAGCCACTATTCCTAGAAAAATCAAGGGAACATTCCAAATGTTCAGTCCCTTTACTCACATCTGTATGTGTTCTTGTTGGAGTGCATATTTATGTACTCCAGTAGGAATACATACTGATGTGAATGTCACATTGGATTGCAAACAGCCTTCAGTTAAACAAGCTCCGTCAAAATTTCTGCACATTAGAAAACTTCCTCGCCAGATGCACAAAGAATTCCATCCCCTATAATTGCATATCATCACCAGTGTATACTGTCTGGCTTCTTCCATGTGCCAAATGCAATTATCTATGGTTGACACAAATGTTCTTACTGAATCTTGCGCCTATTTTATAAACAAAAGCTGGTGCCTGATGCAGGGATTCCAAACAGGCTTAAACGACAGCCAGTCCCTTTTCTGTTGATCAGAACGTCTTCTAAGGAAAATACGCAGAGGAACACAGAAGTTAGATCGAGGATTCCCAAAGTGTGTGCTAAGATGCAATAGCCCACCACGAGAATAGCTGAAGCATGCCTTGAAAAATGAAACCACCGTATTCAATGCAAATGCTGTTCTGTGCTATAAAAATGGAGGGCAGGGAAGACTTTGGTAATCTTTGGTCATATGGGGCACTCGGCGAGGTCAAAATTTGGTGCCCCCAAACGGATCTTCTCAACGATGGATCTTCTCAATTTTGCAGCCCCTTGGCTCAGTGCCCTGTGCGAGACAACTGCCTGCATTGCCCTAAATCTGGCGCTGTGGGGAGGACCCATGTGGCATGATCACCTCTCATTTGCCCCCTCACTAGACACAATGCTAACTACATCACTTGAAGTTGTGTTCTGGGTTGGGTCTTTTTAACATATTAATGTTTGCGTGGACAGGCGGAGTCCCCCAAACCCTGGGCGGCCCCCCCTCATGTCGAATAACAAGGCAACGTGCTATGGGATTAAATTGGCCACAACTTTATTATATTTCAGATGTGGGTAGACCTTGGCTCAGGCATTGGGCGTTTATCCCTCCCAGTCCCCAGCCGGGGATCTGGGGAACATCAGGATTATCCAGTGTGTGTGTGGGATGGGCCGACACTGGAGAACATATGTTCAAGCAGAGATAGCCACCCCCGTTACGCTGCTGTTGCAGGGGAGGGCAATGACGACCTCTCGGCGTACGGTCAAAGCCTCCCCTCACAAACCCCTTTAACGGGGAACCCTGGTATCACCGCCACAAAGAGGAAGGGGGTGTGGGTCACCGCTGCATGCCCCCCCAATACAGGAAAATAGACTAAAGGATTCCGCCCAAGGCCTGATACCGCCAAAGTTGTGACATTTTGCTACGGGAAAGGCAAAACCTGCCAATGCAGGGGAATTCCTTTCCGGCCCTTCAACAGTGACCTTGACGTAGCAGCGCTCGCATACCTGTGAAGAAAAGGTTAACCTGCAAAATAAATCTTAACTGAGGGGGGGGTAGGGTGGGAGAAGCTCTGGAGCCAACTGAAGATTCCCAGGTAAGATCCTCCCTCTATTGTGTGGGCAGGCAGTCCCTCCTATACCTAGCCTGGTCACCTTGGCAATGCTTCCCCAGGTGGGATTGGACAAATGACTGAGGTAGGTGGAGACCTCCAGGTATCCCACCTGGGGAAGGCGAAGCCAAGCCTGTGCTGATGAAGCCGCACATGGTCCAGGGGCTGCCCATGTCCACGCAAAGGGCGCCCCCCGTTTAATGTGAGGAGCAGTCATTACTCCCGTATCAGGACTGTGTTGTGTGAGTTTTTAGCCCTTTTCCTTCCTTGCCGCCAATAAAAACGGCCTCCTCATTAAAGGGGGAGGGTTCTTTTAGCCCTGGAAGGGAAGCTTCTGTTGGATGCACAGAGACCTGGGACGTGTAAAGTCTGCAGGTGCTGATTATACAGTACATGTGATCCTGCTCTCCCTCTATACGCACACCCCTCACAGTTTTTGATTTTGTGGAAAGGGCACCTGTAATGTTACTTCTTGAGCCTTGCCACGGTAACTGCATTTTCTAACGGTTGCTGCTTTGTCCCAGAGTGCTTTGCTGCACCTCGAGATCTTCTGCCTGAGGGGAAATCCCTTTTCAGACTCTATATTTGAGTTCACGGAATACACATGGTGGTGGGGCGGTTTGGGTGAGGCATTAAAGTGGCGGCATGGAGCAGACAGATGTTCCCATGAGTGCGTGTGGATTTGAGGAAGAGCCTGCCGCCACAAATTTGCAAAATCCCTGACTTGTGCACACTTAGCCCTTATAGGACGTTTGAAAGAAGCTGGCCTTGCCATTGTGTTCATGGGGGCAAGGCCTGCAGGGAGCACCGTGTGAGCAGAACAGCACTCCTTACACACTGGCGGGCAATGAGCCAGATAGCATCCTGCAATCTGCATGGCACTGGCAACTGGCTGCCTTGCTGTTCCAGGTTGGGAGGGTGTTTGGCAGTTGCTAGGTAACCGTCAAGTGTTTTTCCTCTCTTCCTTACAGCGGGCAAAGTAACCGGTTGAGGATGCCATTTCGCGCTGGCACTTCAAAGTGCTTAACAGCTCAGGCCAGTAGGTCTCTTTCTACTAGGTGGGCTGCGTAGATCATAGACATAAATGGGTACATAATGGGGCTGGGGCCAGGGAGTCGTGATTTTGTGGGGCAAATACCATGCCTCCCCTCCCCTTTGTGGCTTGGTTATTTCAGTGTTATTTAAAGTAAGGCCACACATTAACCGAGTGGAAAGCAGTCTGGCTTTTTTCCCTTCTTCTTAGAAACTCAAAGAAGACCATGTCAGGGAGAACAAACAGATGTTGATTTGCCCCAGCCAATATTGCCAATGGCGAGGGAAAATGGGAGATGTAGTCCATCAATATTTGGAGGACCACAGATTCACCATCCCTGTCTTAAGAGCCAGTGTGGTGTAGTGGTTAAGAGTGGTAGCCTCGTAATCTGGGAAACCGGGTTCGCGTCTCCGCTCCTCCACATGCAGCTGCTGGGTGACCTTGGGCTAGTCGCACTTCTTTGAAGTCTCTCAGCCCCACTCACCTCACAGAGTGTTTGTTGTGGGGGAGGAAGGGAAAGGAGATTGTTAGCCGCTTTGAGACTCCTTCGGGTAGTGATAAGGCGAGATATCAAATCCAAACTCTTCTTCTTCTTTTTCTAAAGGAAGGATTGCAGAAGTGCCTTCCTTGCCCTGCACAGCTGAGAGGAAGAGTGTCAAACTCATGCTTGAAACAAGGATCACCCCATACCAATTTTTTCTTTCTTCTGTTGACATCTCTTCCTTGCACATCTCACACCAAGCAGCAATGCTAGGATTCCATTCCGTTGATGTGGCTCATGCGTCTCGTCTTCCTAGTTTTTCCTGTCCCGGCAGCAATGATAGGATTCTTTCCCTCGAGATCTCTCCTATAGCTCAGCTTCCCCAGTGATCTACCCACCGACTTTTAGGGAACAGATGTAATTCTTTGCTAATTGAGAAGTGTAGGTGTTGAGGTGCAGTCCCCTAACTCCCTGAAGAAGCAGCAACAACTCCACTGTCAGGAGATGACATGAGGGCCCCTGCCCCACCACACGGCCTGCTACCATGACCTACCCAGTTTCCCTCAGAAACTGGCCCTGGGACCAGTACCTGAAGGGAACCAAGTGATTGTGTGGTTGGGAGGTTGCCAGGGCTTTCCCCCCAACCAGAACTCAGTTCTGGCACCTCTCAGGTAGGCACCATTGCCATTCTAAGACAACAAGGGAGGTGTTCACAGTGAGTTCCGGCACCTCTTTTTCCAGAAAAAATATCACCGGTGGTTGCTATGATTGCCGCAATCAGCATATTCTGGCCCCAATGTCCGTACTCTCAATGGCAGCCTGCAATGGAGAAATTACACAAATTATATTTTCTCTTCAGCTTTATTTCCATGCCAGTGAAGTCTTTGCTAAGCTAAATGCTGATCCGTCAGGTTGCTGCTAACGACAGAGGAGCAAGGTCAGTTAACAGAAAGGGAGGCAGCAAAAGTGGCTATTGTAGCCAAGCGGTTAAGAGAAACCCCGATATGCCCACATACCCAGACGTGTTGGTAAGATCATGTCCGAAGTCACAACCATCAAGATCTGATCCTGCTTTAGTGTTTGAAATCTGACACAAATCATTGCCTGAGGCTTCAAAGGCCTCTCTGGCAGGTACGAGGGTGAATTACCTGTTTCAGATCTGAGTGACTGTTGAAAGCATACACGTTGCCTCTGAAGAAAAGCAAGTAAGATCTGAAAATGGTATCTGTCAGTCTTGCAAAGTTGTCATGGAAAAGAAAATCTCCTGTCTCATGAAGATGCAGACAGACTGAGGGGGAGGTGGGGAGGAACAGTATCACACTTGCCTGTCAAATATGCACCTTGTTTTCTATGCAGGCAATATATTAAGATTTTTTAAAATGTTTTTGGGTTTTCTTTTGCAGGAGATCAAGTGGTCAATAGAGAGCCAGTGTGGTGTAGTGGTTAAGAGCGGTAGATTCGTAATCTGGTGAACCGGGTTCGCGTCTCTGCTCCTCCACATGCAACTGCTGGGTGACCTTGGGCTAGTCACACTTCTCTGAAGTCTCTCAGCCCCACGCACCTCACAGAGTGTTTGTTGTGGGGGAGGAAGGGAAAGGAGAATGTTAGCCGCTTTGAGACTCCTTCAGGTAGTGATAAAGTGGGATATCAAATCCAAACTCTTCTTCTTCTTCAATAAATGTTGGCTTCAATGTCAATAAAGAAGATTCCCCCCCTGCTGTATTTTGACATCAAATGAATATTAAAATATGCACAACTTTCTCCCCGACCTATGCCACTTCACACACCATGTATTTTTCTACAAAAAGAGGCAAGTTGTTCAATGGTGTTTGAAAGTCACATGTCTCCCGCTTTTTAAATGAAGGTATTACTAAAAGGGCAGCAGGATGAGCAGGACATGAATGGAGGGAATGAAACACTGCATACCTGTGGTACTGAGGGTCTAAATGTCTTCAATGCGATAAAAATTCTCATTTATTGACACAATAAGCACTTTATCTTTATGCAGAAGTTAAGATAAGGTGTTAACCATTCAGTGTTAGTTTTCCCAGCCAGCTGGAAGGAAAAAAGTATGTGAGTTAAAGACTAGATAAAAAGGAAAAGACCCCTGGACGGTTAAGTCCAGTCAAATTCAACTATGGGGTGTGGCGCTCATTTCCACTTTCAGGCCAAGGGAGCCGGTGTTTGTCCACAGACAGCTTTCTGGGTCATGTGGCCAGCATGACTAAACTGCTTCTGGTGCAACAGGACACCGTGACGGAAGCTAGAGTGCACAGAAACACTGTTTACTATCCTGCGACAGCAGTCCCCCCAGTTTTGGGTGGTATATAAATTCAATAAATAATAATAATATTTATCTACTCGCGCTGGTATGCTTTCAAACTGCTAGGTTGGCAGAAGCTAGGACAGAGTAACAGGAACTCACCCCATTGTGCAGGTTCAAACTGCTGACCTTATGATCAGCAAGTCCAAGAGGCTCGGTGGTTTGACCACAGCACCACTGCATCTCTGTTAGTTAAAGACTAGGAGATTGAGAGACCCCATAGAATTATCATCAAGGATCTTAGAATCATAGAATCATAGAGTTGGAAGAGACCACAAGGGTCATCGAGTCCAACCCCCTGCCAAGCAGGAAACACCATCAGAGCACTCCTGACATATGGTTGTCAAGCCTTTGCTTAAAGACCTCCAAAGAAGGAGACTCCACCACACTCCTTGGCAGCAAATTCCACTGTCGAACAGCTCTTACTGTCAGGAAGTTCTTCCTAATGTTTAGGTAGAATCTTCTTTCTTGTAGTTTGGATCCATTGCTCCGTGTCCGCTTCTCTGGAGCAGCAGAAAACAACCTTTCTCCCTCCTCTATGTGGCATCCTTTTATATATTTGAACATGGCTATCATATCACCCCTTAACCTCCTCTTCTCCAGGCTAAACATGCCCAGCTCCCTTAGCCGTTCCCCATAAGGCATCGTTTCCAGGCCTTTGACCATTTTGGTTGCCCTCCTCTGGACACGTTCCAGTTTGTCAGTGTCCTTCTTGAACTATGGTGCCCAGAACTGGACACAGTACTCCAGGTGAGGTCTGACCAGAGCAGAATACAGTGGCACTATTACTTCCCTTGATCTAGATGCTATACTCCTATTGATGCAGCCCAGAATTGCATTGGCTTTTTTAGCTGCTGCGTCACACCGCGTCTTCACAGATCCCAGTTGACATCTCACAAAATTGAACTCCTGTTCTACAGACAATAATCTTTTCATATATATTTTTTACATTGAACTGGAGTCAATGTCAGGTACATCTGATTTTACACAAAGTTGTTGTAATTGGGGGCATTCGATTTCAATATCGATGTAATAAAGTAATTTTTACAACCAGAAGAAGATTAACGTAAGAGCATTTGTGAACGCCCATGTGCTTGTGTCTGGGAGTATGTCTGTTGTTTTCAAGCGGTTATGAATATTGAAGCCTGGTGAAAAGCCAGCTGTGTCCCTTCACTGGAAAATCCTCAGAAATAGATTTCCCACAAGTTCCACTTCTGCTCCATTTGCAAGTTTCCTGAATGAAATATAGGATTTTAAAGACATTTTCTCTTTCCTTTTTGGGGTTGGGAGTCATTAACAGAGATTAGCTGGATAAATAGGGGGAAGCGATTTTTAAACTGTTTGCAAACTTAATGTGAAGAGCCCAGCCTTGCAAATTATCACATCTAATCAGGGATGCACGCTTCACTGCTTCAGTAATTGTACTAGTATTAGTCAAATTCTTGTTGTCTCCTCATTAGCCATGAAAAGGAAACTCAAGATGTACTTCATTAGAGGTTCCTGGAAATAAATGGTATGGGGAAGGGGAGGAAGGAAGAGATGCACTTGATATGCAAGGAACAATTGTGCAAGAGAAGACAAGAACAGGCATGATTCAACTGTTATTCTGGATCTTTTGCAAGTAACACTAAACCACATTTTTCCTCATCTGATTTTGCTTTTCTGACAGGAAAGAAAAAAAAGAATCCTTGCAGCCTAATATATCTGAATGGCCTGGTGGGAATTAATGAATAGTGCTCTGAATATTTCACGCTTTCGATTGGGGGTTGAAACGCTTTAATTTGGATGGGAATTTCTCCTGAATAAAGTATTTGATTTCAAACCTATGCAGAAGGGAGTAAATCCCACGGCGAGCATTGAAGCTTGCTTCAGTCTTGTAAACATGGGTAGAAGTACTGGCATTAGGCTGTATCAATATTACTGTGATCCGGGTTCCTCCACAAAGTGGGCCTTTCCTTCTCTCAATAAATTGTGCATCTGACACACAGGATGCAGAAGAAGGCTTCCATAATATGGAGCAGGCATTCTGGTCCTTCAAATATCCTGGATCCAAGCAAAATAGAAACCAATGTTTCAAATAGGCATAGCTGGATAGCTCAGTCAGTAGAGCGTGAAAGTCTTAATCTCAGGGTTGTGGGTTCTTGCCCCACCTTGGGCAAAAGATTCCTTCATTTCAGAGGGTTAGACTAGATGGCCTTTGAGGGTCCTTCCAAGTCTACAACTCTATGTATGATTCTATGAATTGTGCCTGGAAACAAATTGGCAACCATTGCAGCCGTTGTTGAACAAGTGAATTTAGAGAGGCTCAGGGAGACATTTATGTCAATCGCCCATTCTCTGGCCAATAAGGTCTCTGGAGCACTCAGCCAATCTCAGTCCAAAAGTATTTCTGTGGCCAGGAGCTTCCACCCATCTGTGTCCAGGTTGGAAAAACAATTTATTTCTTTTTCTTTTTTTACTCCTACCATTTTTTAAATGGATGAGGATGATTGAGATGATTTTTTTAAAAAGGTTTTGCACCCTGTGCATGCTCAAACTGTTTGTTTCTGAGGCTTGTAATTCTAAACCATGTCTGACCCTGCTCAAGTTAAACTCCTTGGGTGGTGTCCTGCTTTGATGCTTTTTTCTTTTTTTTAAACAAATTTTATTAAATTTTCCACAGTGATAACACAAACCACAAAGCAAAATGATACACAAAAACAGAAAAAGAAAAAAGAAGACAGAAAAAAGGGGGAACAATAAACAGATAAACAATAACAACAAACTTAATTCTTCACAAATCCAATCTTTTAAATATCTTGGTTGACTTCCTCAAGTCCCTCCCTTCTGAGTTTCCTTTTGATGCATTTTTCTACATAACTGCTTAGCAATGTACAGATTTGGGCACACTTCCCATTAATACACACATTTTTGTGTACTTTTTTTGGATGGAGAACTACGTCACAAAATTCTGAGAAGTGAGAATTTTGAAGATCAGCTGCACTTTGATTCGTGTTTTGGATCAGGAAGGATTAGGCAGGTTCAAATTAAAATGCCAGTCAAATGAATTTATCTCCCATCCTAAGCTCAGGTTGTCCTCTGGTGAATACTTAAAAAATAATAATGAAAAAATGAGAGACTTAAAAAAGAAGAAGATATTTGCACAGATGTAAATACATTCCTGGATTTGATTTTCCCACTCCCTATTTGTCTCTCCCACAGACATTTGTCGATCTTTGGGTATCTGGCTGGGGGTTGGGATAATTGAAAATGATGTTATTTTTAGAACCTTATGAAAATTGCCTCCTAGATGGGCCAGGGAGGTGATCAGTGCCTCTTTACAAGAAGGGGTGGTCCTTGCCTGTTTGAAGGAGGCAGTGGTAAAAACCACTCCTTAAGAATCCTTCCCTGGATTCAGAAAACCTAACTAACTACTGGCCAGTTGCTAATCTCCCTTTCCTGAGCAAGGTTCTGGAGTGAGTGGCCGCACACTAGATCCAGGCACTTTTGTAAGAAACTGATTTTCTGGATCCATTTCAATTGGGGTTTAGGCCCGGTTTTGGCACATAAACTGTTTTGGTTGCCCTGTACGATGACCTCTGTCGAGAGAGAGACAAGGGAAATATGTCCCTGCTGATTCTTCTCGACCTCTCAGCAGCTTTTGATACCATCAACTATGGTATCCTTCTGGAGTGACTATCTGAACTAAGGGTGGGTGGCACCGCTTTGCGGTGGTTCCAGTCCTACTTGGATGGTTGTTCCCAAAGGGTATTGCTTGGGGAATGCTTTTCAGCCCCATGGAACCTTCAATGTGGGGTTCCGCAGGGCTCAATCCTATCACCCACATTTTTTAACATCTACATGAAACCACTAGGGCTGGGGTTATCAGGAGGTTCGGAGTACGTGGTCAGCAGTATGCTGATGATATTCAGCTCTATTTCTCCTTTACATCTTCAGGTGAGGCAGTGGAAGTGCTGGACCAGTAATAGACTCGGTAATAGACTGGATGAGAGCCAACAAACTGAATCTCAATCCAGATAGGACTAAGGCAATGTTAGTGGGTGGTTCCCTAGACGATATGGGTGGGAGATTGCCTGCTCTTGATGGGGTTACACTTCCTCTGAAGGAGCAGGCTTATAGCTTGGGATCCTTTGCTGTTGCTTGAGCTCAGGTGGCCTCAGTGGCCCGGAGTGCCTTCCATCAGCTTCGGCTGGTGGCCCAGCTTCACCCCTATCTCGACAGGGATAACCTAATTACTGTTGTCTATGCTCTGGGATGCGGGTGGTGCTGTGGTCTAAACCACAGAGCCTCGGGCTTGCTGATCAGAATGTTGGCGGTTCGAATCCCCATGACGGGGTGAGCTCCCGTTGCTCGGTCCCTGCTCCTGCCAACCTAGCAGTTCGAAAGCATGTCAAAGTGCAAGTAGATAAATAGGTACCGCTCCGGCGAGAAGGTAAATGGTGTTTCCATGCACTGCTCTGGTTCACCAGAAGTGGCTTAGTCATGCTGGCCACATGACCCAGAAGCTGTACACTGGCTCCCTTGGCCAGTAAAGCAAGATGAGTGCCGCAACCCCAGAGTCGTCCACGACTGGACCTAAAGGTCAGAGGTCCCTTTACCTTTTATGCTCTTGTAACCTCAAGGTTAGATGACTGCAATGCATTATACATAGGACTGCCTCTGAAGACAGTTCGGAAACTTCAGCTGGTGCAGAATTCAGAGGCCAGGTTGCTCACTGGAGCAAGATGGTTTGAGCATATTACACTGATCCTGGTCTGAATGCACTGGCTACCAATTAGTTTCCGAGCCCAATTTAAAGTGCTGGTTTTAACCTATAAAGCCTTAAGCGGCTCAGGACCGCAATACCTCAAAGACTGCCTATTTCCATATGGACCTACCCGGACCCTCAGATCAACTTCTGAGGCCCTTCTTCATGTGCCTGCTCCTCAAGAGGTCCAGAGGATGGCAATATGAGAACGGGGCCTTCTCTGCAGTGGCTTCCCATCGGTGGAATGGTCTCCCCATGGAAGTTCGCCTGGCACCTTCATTATACACTTTTAGGCGCCAGGTAAAATCATTCCTTTTTCACCAGGTTTTTGGTTGATTTGATTAACATCCTATGCCCTTTTAAAATGTGGGGGTTTTTTTGGGGGGAGGGGGGATAGTGGGTTGTTGTTTTTATTTTGATTATATATTTTGTGGTTTTATATTTTGATTTTGTTCTGTGAACCGCCCTGAGACTTCCGGGTATAGAGTGGTATATAAAGTCAATAAATCATCATCATCATCATAAAATAATTTATATGTAACATTATTATTATTATTAGTTGTAGTAGTTAATATAATATAATATAATATAATATAATATAATATAATATAATAATATTGTATGTATACGAAAATGTTTGCAAACTGGCAGTGAAGGCACCTCAGATGTAGGCATTTTAATAAAACCATAATACTGGTCTCCTGAGACAGGCTTGGAAAGATTACCCCTGGATTTAGCAGATAATCTAATCATGAATTTGGAGACTCCATGCATCTGAGTCTTTGATGCCTCACAATTTCTCCAAATCATCTCCAAAGATATCATCTTTCCTAATCATAACAGTTGGTAACGGTTGCCATGGCAGCGACTAAACAAGCTCCTAAAAACCATGGCGCTAGAAAGTCCTCTAAAAACGACAGAGCTAAGCTTATTTTTAATAATATGCAGCCAAAAAGTAAAACGTTACAAGTGCGGGAGAAAAAATGCCACTCTAAACTGCATAACATTATGGATTTTCTTTTTTCTAATCAAATGTTTACGTATTGGAAATGTACAGGATGCGTGCGTGCAATTTGACAATTATATACATAATGTGAAACAGCTTCATTTTTATGTGACATTTACTGTGTTCCACTGGTATATTATCCTTATGAGAAACAATTCACGGCAATAAAGAATATGGACAGGCTTTACATTTACTGTGCATTATGGGCAGAACTCCCAAAATATGAACGTTCCATAACATCCCAACCACAGAAGTCTTATTCTGCCCTCTTCCCCATGAGAGGAACTCTTTTGCAGTTGCAAAACTGTTGCGGTTGCCTAATAATTTAAAAGCAGGGCATCCAATCTGGCTAGCCCCATGTCATACAAACATCTTGATTAGCCTCTTTTACTGAGTGATCTGCATGTGCATATTTTGTATAGTTTGTTAATATTACTGGAAGTCTGTCCACAACAAATAGAAAAAATCCAGTGATGCACAAAGTATGCCCATATCATTTACGAAGGCAGAGCTGCCTGCTCAAACAAATTGCCATCAGCCAAATAAAGGCAATTCTACTTAAATAATCATAATTATTATAAGCCATATGGTTATAAGTCTGCTTTAAAAATAGAGTACTGTCGTGTCTTATGCAAGGGTTCTGTTCCAAGGCTTCTGTGTATATGCAAAAATACTCAAATACTTGGAAAGGAACCACCATGTGAGCGCATCTAGGCTTTGGGAACTGGTGTGCCAGCTCTGGAAATCTCAGGATGCTCTCGTGAGATCTCACAGGGTCATTCAAGTTCCTGTGAGATCTCATGGAAGCCCCCCAGACCTTGATTGGGAAGCAAGGCAGAGAGCTTAGAAGCTCTTTTTGTGCCAGGACAATCTGGTACAGAAAGAGCTTGTAGTGGTTAAGAGCGGTAGACTCGTAATCTGGTGAACCGGGTTCGCGTCCCCGCTCCTCCACATGCAGCTGCTGGGTGACCTTGGGCTAGTCACACTTCTTTGAAGTCTCACAGCCCCACTCACCTCACAGAGTGTTTGTTGTGGGGGAGGAAGGGAAAGGAGAATGTTAGCCGCTTTGAGACTCCTTAGGGTAGTGATAAAGCGGGATATCAAATCCAAACTCTTCTTCTTCTTCTTTTAATTTCTCAGTCCTGCTTCCCAAGAAAGGTCCTCTCCATGCTGCAGCTCTGCATTTAACTTGTGGGAATTCAACTTTCTCCTTCTTCTTTGGCGAAAACTTGTAGCCAAGTAAAATTGTCTTCCATAAACACGGTCTTAACAGTCAGTCTGTAAGTGACTGTGGAGGCCAATTCTGGATCCACATGTCCTTCCACAGTGGGGACATAGGTTTCCGGGTGGGAGCTGATCACGGTGAGGGTTTGCCAAGCGTTCCTTCCTCTTAGCGTGTTTCTCCCTTTCATCCTGAGTTTGAGCATCTTCAAAACCCATGACACCTTTGGTAAAGGCTGTTATCCAATTGGAGAGCTTGCAGGCCAGTGTCTCCCAGTTGTCTGTGTTTATACTACATTTTTAAAGATTTGCCTTGAGATAGTTTTTAAACCTCTTTTGTTGACCACCAGCATTATGCTTTCCATTTTTAAGTTCGGAATAGAGTAATTGCTTTGGAAGACGATAATCAGGCATCCGAACAACATGACCAGTCCAACGAAGTTGATGTTGAAGAATTGTTGCTTTGACACTAGTGATCTTTGCTTCTTCCACTACACTGGCATTAGTTCACCTGTCTTCCCAAGTGATGTGTAAAAATTTTCAGAGGCACCGTTGATGGAATAGCAGGCCTTAAACCACATATAGCTGAAATTGCACAAGCTAAGTGTGCAGACAACAATATCATACCATGATGGGAAATGCAATTGTAGAAATAATAATGTCTTATTTCTTGTCACTCTGAAAACCAAAGCTAGTTGAGTCCAATAATGTTTTTTAAAATCATGGAACTATGTTTTTGCAGGTAATTCCTCCTTCGTGCTCCTCTGTTCAAACAACCACTCACACTACTTGAACACACCATTCACAGACCATACCAAAACATTTGGAGTTTGTAAACACAAATAATTGATCACAGTAGTGCTTCCTGATCTCATCAGCATCTACCCTTATCTCTGAATATTGTGAGATAAGTGTTTTGTTTAAATATTAGACGGAATTTTCATACAAACAGCTGTGTCAAATATTCTCTTTTTATTTTTGGCATTAAAAAAAGAGCTTTCACGAGGTAAATCTCTCTCCCAAGAAACACTTAGACTATACAAATAATCCTGTTTTGCTGGCAACTGCACGTTCAGCATATTAAGTTTCCCGGTTTCTGCTTTTAACTCCTTCCTGAATTAGTCCCATGCATAATTCTGTCAAATCAGAGTGCTCCAACAATATTGAATGGGATGACATCACATTAAGTAGTCAAACCATGTGGCCATATGATGATGTCACTTAAAGGCATGTAAGGGTGACTGAAAATGAGAACATTCTCTCCTAAGGTTTTTGGGACAACCCTCTTACATCTTGCTTAACATGTTTAATGATTCTCCATCTGGTTTTATATTCTCTGGTTATTTCTGCATTATGTAGATTTCTGAACTTTTTTATTGACAGATTACATTTGGTTCTATTATGTAAATTTCCTGACTGCGATTGTAAGCTGCTCCGAGGACCACTTCTGTGATGGAAAAGTGAGACCAACATGTAAATAAATGAATAACCTCCTGTATTAATCTCTCACACACCCCTTTGTTGAGTCCTATCCATTTCCAGGGATAAATTGCTGCTTTGCATTTTTTAAAAAAAACAACAACACCAATGCGACTGAATAATTCATAAAAGTAAAAATAGAACAAAATTTCAAACTTTGCATTTGATACAGCATTTATCTTTCTGCAACCATAGAGAGCAGTGAAACTCACCCATATCCATTCTGAATTGGCTGGGCTTAGAAAAACCCAGCCCAGGGAAGCTCGCCTGCCATCATCCCACTTGGCTGCCAGTTTCTCTCCTCTCCTCCCTTTCCCATACTTTTACAAGTTGTGATGGAGGGCAACCAAAAGAGCTTTGCAAAAACTGATCTCTCCATCTAAATCTGCACCTCTCTGCAGCGAAGCTGGGATGTTGATGCTGTGTACCCCTCCACTTTAGGCTTAGGTTGTCTATATCTGTATATAAATGATATACAGTGGTACCTCGGGTTAAGTACTTAATTCGTTCCGGAGGTCCGTACTTAACCTGAAGCTGTTCTTAACCTGAAGCACCACTTTAGCTAATGGGGCCTCCTGCTGCTGCTGCACCGCTGGAGCACAATTTCTGTTCTCATCCTGAAGCAAAGTTCTTAACCTGATGCACTATTTCTGGGTTAGCAGAGTCTGTAACCTGAAGCGTATGTAACCCAAGGTACCACTGTATATCCTAAAGACACCACAGTCCCTGCTGTGTCTCATTTTTCCAAAAGGAATGACAGACCCTGGGCAAGCACCTGGAACTCCCTGGAACCTCACACTGCTGTGGACATTGGGGTGGCATGTAACAACAGAATTTGAGACAGCTTAGAAGCAGGCTTTGGTAGTTCAGCTTTCCCCATAGCTGCTCCCCCCTTAACTTGGTATGTTTTGGAAAGTATGAGAAAGCTGGAAAGGAGGGAAGCTGCCAGATGAGAGGGCTGGGGCCAAGCATTACAAGCCAAGGTGAAATGTCAAGAGGGGTTGTGCCTGGCTTGTAATGGTTACGGGATTTCCAAACTGGGTGAATTCCTTGCTGTTCTCGCTCCACACCCCAATTCCGAAAGCTTTCTCCATCCTTGGATCTGTGTCCTAGAAGATTATCTACAGCTGGCTTTGAATTTACAAATAGCTGCATCAGTCTGAAGGCGGAATTTCAGTGGTGAATCGGGGTCTTGCTTAAGACTTGGATCCAAAGTCTGTCTCCCTCTCCCTCTCTGCCCTGCAAGCTGCTTATGAAGGAAAATGAATATTTAAGTAGCTAACAATCCTGCGCTTCATCCTTTTGTTACTTGGAATTTGCTTTGAAGTTAAAAGGAATGTTGGCATCTTCTTACCGAGTGTTGCTTCTTGCCGTCTGGACTCGCCTTGGAAGTTAGCACTCAGTGTGTTGGACAGCAATCTGTTGACTTGCTGGTAAGTTTAGATGGAAAATGGACGCTGATGAAAAACCCATCCTTCTCTCCCATGCACAAAAATGGTACAAAAATCACAAGGCACTACGTAAGGCTTCAACGTGACCCTTCTCACATTAAGAAAGGTAAAGAATAGAAAGAACAAATAAGCAAAGTTATGAGAGGAGAAGAGGAAATCTCAGACCTACAAAACTGCCTATTCTTCATTATTGTTTCTCAGTTAAAAGTTAACTAGAATAAAAAGAACAAAAACCCTGGGCCTTATCTGCACTATACATTTAAAGTCAGAACACTTTAAACAGCCACGACTTTCCCAAAGCATCCTGGGAATTGTAGTTTGGTAAGGGACGCAGGTGGCGCTGTGGGTTAAACCACAGAACCTAGGACTTGCCGATCAGAAGGACGGTGGTTCGAATCCCCGCGACGGGGTGAGCTCCCGTTGCTCGGTCCCTGCTCCTGCCAACCTAGCAGTTCGAAAGCACATCAAAGTGCAAGTAGATAAATAGGTACCGCTCTGGCGGGAAGGTAAACAGTGTTTCTGTGCACTGCTCTGGTTCGCCAGAAGCGGCTTAGTCCGCTGGCTCCCTCCGCCAATAAAGCAAGATGAGCGCCGCAACCCCAGAGTTGGTCACGACTGGACCTAATGGTTAGGGGTCCCTTTACCTTTACCTAAGGGTGCTGAGAGTTGACAGGGGAGCCCTATTCTCCTACAGATGAACCAGTAGTGGAAAGGACTTTCAGGGTACCTCTGGTGAGATACCAAAGAACTTGAGACTTCCTCATAACAGAGCCCCGGAGATAGTGAACTGTTCCACTTGACCTTAAAAAGCAAACCGTTTTGATAGCGCTTAGTACATTTTAAACTACCAGTTAATAAACGCATTAATAAAATTCTGATCCCAAGCAGAAGTTTATTTCCTAACAATTTAAATGCTAATACTTGCATGCCGATATTCAAATATAAAACCTGAAACCATTTAGATGTTAATTAATGCACAACACCCATCCTATTTGTTGGCAATTCTCAGAAAACCTATTCCAATACTCAGGTTGTAATTTTTTTGTGAAAGGATTCACTACATTAATACATAATCAAATGGTTGAATCCTTGCCTCTAAGGCAAAACTCTCCTGAATATTCATTGTGGGCCTGGGAATAGTGCCTCTATAACAGACAGCATTTTTGTACAGATGAGTGTTCCCTATCAGCTTGCATATGTCTGCGGGAGGACACCCCAATAATTATCTCCCCCATAATGAAATTATTCCAGTACATGTAGCTTGTAAGTTACATAGGCATGTGATTTTGCAACAACCATAAGGCAAAATCTCTTTTTTTAAAATGATATTTATTACTTTTAGAAATTACAAAAAGGGAAAGAAAAGAAAAGAAGACAAGAGAAGAAAAAAAACAATACAGTACAATATATAGACAATACAAAACACAACCTAAACACATTAACCTAAACACATTAAACTAAACTAAACAAAACCATATCCCCAACCCTAACCCTAAATAAAACAAAACAAAAACAATTTAAAAACATACATCACACCTTTTCCATACTCTATCTTTCATTCCCTTGTTTCCTTGACCTCCTCACACCTCCCTTTTTGTATTCCACTTCTATTAATTGTTTTAGCAAATCCTTTCCATCTTTCTCTATTTTCTATCATATTATAAATATCTTAACATATTTTTTTTTATAATTTTTTTTTATTAAAAGGTTTTTATGACCACACAAACATAACATAAACACAACAAATACATAAACAAACAAAAACAAAAACAAAACAAGAAACAAGTACCATTTCATATCTTAATTTCTTATACCTTTCTTCCCCGACTTCCTCATGCCTCCCTTTTCTGTATTCCAGATTCTAATCAATTACTCAGCAAATCTTCCCTTATTTTAATTTAAATTTAAACTGATCTTCCTTATTCTCCTTGTCTTAACCATTGCTAATAGTAACCATTTACTTTCCAGTCCAACATCATTCTAACTTTCATTAATTTTGTAATATTTCTTTAAATAGTCCTTAAACTTTTTCCATTCTTCTTCCGCTGCTTCTCTTCCCTGGTTTCGGATTCTGCTTGTCATTTCTGCCAAGCCCATGTAGTCAATCACCTTCATCTGCCATTCTTCCAGTGTGGGTAGATCTTGTGTCTTCCAGTACTTCGCAATAAGTATTCTAGCTGCTGTTGTAGCATACATAAAAAAAGTTATATCCGTCTTTAACACCCCTTGGCCGACAATACCCAAGAGAAAGGCCTCTGGTTTCTTAGGGAAGGTATATTTAAATACCTTTTTAAGTTCATTATAGATCATTTCCCAGAATGCCTTAATCTTCGGGCACGTCCACCAAAGGTGAAAGAATGTACCTTCCTTTTCTTTACATTTCCAACATTTATTATCAGGCAAATGGTAAATCTTTGCAAGCTTGACTGGGGTTATGTACCACCTATAGATCATTTCCATAATATTTTCTCTTAAGGCATTACATGCCGTAAATTTCATCCCGGTGGTCCACAACTTTTCCCAATCAGCAAACAAAATGTTATGACCAATGTCCTGAGCCCATTTAATCATACTTGATTTAACCGTTTCATCTTGTGTATTCCATTTCAACAGCAAATTGTACATTTTTGACAAATTCTTAGTACTGGATTCTAACAATTCAGTCTCCAATTTTGATTTTTCCACCTGGAAGCCAATTTTTACTGTCCAACACTTCATTTATTTGATGATAGTGCAACCAATCTCTCACCTTCCCTTTTAGTTTCTCAAAACTCTGCAATCTCAGTTTGTCCCCTTCCTTTTCCAAAATTTCCCAATATCTTGGCCACTTCGACTCCATATTTAACTTTTTAACTGCCTTAGCTTCCATTGGCGACAGCCACCTTGGGGTTTTATTTTCCAGCAAATCTTTATATCTGATCCAGACATTTAGTAGTGCTTTTCTGACAATATGGTTTTTAAAACCTTTATGTGCTTTAACCTTGTCATACCACAAATATGCATGCCACCCAAAAACATTGTTAAAACCTTCCAAATCCAAAATGTCTGTGTTTTCAAGAAGCAGCCAATCTCTTAGCCAGCAGAAAGCTGCCGCTTCATAGTACAGTTTAAAGTCTGGCAGGGCAAATCCCCCTCTTTCCTTTGAATCCGTTAATATCTTAAATTTAATTCTGGGCTTCTTGCCCTGCCAGACAAATTTAGATATATCTTTTTGCCACTTCTTGAAACAATCCATCTTATCCATTATTTGTAATGCTTGGAACAAAAACAACATTCTTGGCAATACATTCATTTTTATAACTGCAATTCGACCTAACAAGGAAAGCTTCAGGTTTGACCAAATCTCCAAGTCTTTTTTCACTTCTGTCCAAGTTTTTTCATAATTATCTTTAAATAAATTCACATTCTTAGCTGTCATATTTATACCCAAATATTTCACTTTTTTAACCACAGTCAACCCTGTCTCATTCTGAAACCTTTCTTTTTCAACCTGTGTTAAATTTTTCTCCAATACCTTAGTCTTTAACTTATTCAATTTAAATCCTGCCATTTGACCAAACTCTTGAATTATTTCCAAAACTCTTTTCGTGCTAGCTTCTGGCTCTTGTAATGTAAGTACTAGGTCATCTGCAAATGCTCTCAGTTTATATTGTTTAGCTCCGACCTGAATCCCTTTAACCAACTGGTCCCTCCTAATCATATTAAGCAAAACCTCCAGGACCGATATAAAAAGTAGTGGGGAGATAGGGCACCCCTGACGTGTCCCTTTTTCAATCTTGAACTCTTCTGTAACCACATTATTTACAATTAATTTTGCTTTCTGTTCAGAGTATATTGCACCTATACCATTTTCAAACCCTTGGCCTACCCCCATCCCCCGGAGGTTCTTCAACATAAAACGCCAAGATATATTGTCAAAGGCTTTCTCGGCGTCCACAAATATCAAAACAGCCTTAGTGTTTATATTCACTTCCAACTTCTCCAAAATGTCAATTATATTCCTTACGTTATCCGACAAATGCCTTTTCGGGAGAAAGCCCGCTTGGTCCCCATGAATCTCCTCCATCAGAACTCTTTTCAATCTCTTTGCTAAAATATCAGCAAAGATTTTGTAATCCACATTTAGTAACGAGATGGGTCGGTAGTTCTTAAGTTGGGTCTTTTCAGTCTCTGTCTTTGGTATAAGCGTGATGTAAGCCTCACTCCACGTGTCGGGTGCCCTTCTCCCCTCCATGATCTCGTTGCAGACTTCCTTCAAAGGTTGTATCAACCCTTCCTTCAAAACTTTGTAATATTTGGAAGTCAGTCCATCCGGTCCAGGAGATTTGCCCAACGTCATGCTTTGAATGGCACCTTCTATTTCTTGTGCTGATATCTCCTGGTTCAAAATTGTCTTACTTTCCTGCGAAATCTTTTTCAGCCCATTTTTCTCGAGGAATTGTTGTATATCCATTTCTTTCTGCGGCCCTTGTGTGTACAGTTGTCTAAAGTAGCTCTGAAAACAGTTCCTAATTTCCACTGGGTTAAATATGTTCTTTCCTTCCACTTCTATGTTTGTTACCGTGTTGAGTTTTTGTCTCTTCTTTATTTGCCAAGCCAATAACTTGCCACATTTATCTGCAGATTCAAAAGTCTTTTGTCTCATTTGTTTAATTTTCCATTCTATTTCTTGATTCATCAGTTCCATAAATTGTGTTTGATATAATTTAATTTCTCTTAAAATCTCTTGCGATTTTGGCTTCAATCTTAGTTTCCTTTCCCCTTCTTTTATCTTTTCCAAGATTTTCTCTTTCCTCTCATTTTGCTTTCTTTTCTTTAGTGTATTTTGTTGTATCAAAAACCCTCTCATCACAGCTTTACTTGCGTCCCATATTATTCTTTTTTCTACTTTAGTCCTTAGGTTAATTTCAAAATAATCTTTCAAAGTTTTTTGGGCCTTCTTACAGATCTCCTCGTCTCTAAGTAAGGTGTCATTCATTCTCCATCTGAAGGAACCAGTTGTTGTTTGCTTCATCACCATCTTTACTGCGTTATGGTCGGAGAAGGTTTTTGGGCAGATTTCCACTTTCTTTATGTTCGGCGCCATACTGCTAGTCACCCAAATTTGGTCGATCCATGTCCATGTCATTTTGGCTTCAGAAAAGAAGGTTCCCTCTCTTTCTAATGGGTGTTTTGTTCTCCAAATGTCAATCAAGTCCATATTGTCAGTCATTTCAAAGAAAGTTTTTGGTAGTCTTCCGTCTTTTGTAACTACCTGTCTTTGTGCTTTGTCCATATTTGTTGAAACTACTCCATTCATGTCTCCCATCATAATTAAATTGTAATCCATATAGTCCATCAAAGTCTCATGCAACTTCTTAAAGAATTCAGCTTTCCCTTCATTGGGTGCATAGATTCCCACTATCAAAAACTTTTCTCCTTGAGATTGAATTTCAATTGCCAAATATCTTCCTTGTTCATCTTTAAAAATTTGTTTCGGTTGCAAACTTTCCTTTGCGTAGATCACCACTCCTCTCTTTTTTACTCTGTCTGAAGATATAAATTCGTGTCCCAATCTTTTATTTATTAATAATTTTCTATGTGCTCTTGTCACGTGGGTCTCTTGTAAACAAATCAAGTCCAATTGGTCTTTCTTTAAAACATGAAATATATTTTTTCTTTTTCTGGGAATATTTAATCCGTTACAATTCCAGGTTAAAAGTTGCAGAGCCATGATGGGGCTATTTACTCTTTCCTCCTACAGCTCCCAATTGTTGTTCCTCTTTTGTCGGTGATTCCGTATCCGTGTCTAATGGTCCCTTGCTTGAAGGATGCCCTTGTCCTGGAAACGTCTCTTTCTGTAGGTCTTCTTCGTGTTCTCCTAAAAACTTGTCTTTATCACTCACTGTCTTTATTCTTCTTTTCTTCCCCTTGTATTTAAAAGACAAGCCTTGAGGAAACTCCCACCTGAATGGTATGTAGTTCCTTTTCAGCAGTGTCACCAAGTCCTTGTAAAAACCTCTTGCATCTAAAATACTTTTGGGAATATCTTTAAAAATCTCAATATGAAAATCTTCAATTTGAAGGGTTGTTTGGTAGTGCAGGTTCAGTATTTTATCTCTCTCCTCCTTTGATCTTAAAGTTATTAAGCAATCTCTGGGTCTGTTCTTCCTCTGCCTTGTTCCCAGTCTAAATGCACTCTCTATCTTAAATTCTTCCTTATCCAGCTCCTGCTTCCAGAAGTCAGAGAATTCTTTTGTCAAGTAATCCACCAAGTTGTCTCCTTCCTTTTCCGGCACAAGTCTGATCCTTAAGTTCCTCTCCTTGCGTTGCATATCCTGCATAGAGAGTGCCAGCTCATACTCATCTAGTTTCCTGTACACCGGTGGAAACTTTTCCTCGGCAGCAGTTGCAGTTTCTTTAGCTTCCTCAGCTATCTTTCGTGTTGTAGATGAATCCTCCAGTAATTTCCCAATTGCTTCTGCATTAGAGTTCACTTTGTTCCCAAGGTCAGTTATACTTTTTGTATTTAAATCAATTTTCCCAGAGATTTCTTCAATTTTCTTGTTTGTTTCAGCAACTTGTACTTTAGTTTCTGCGCCTTGCTTTTTTAGTTCCTCCAAAGAGTCATTTATTTTCCCCAATACCTTAGCAAATGCTTCTTCTGAAGACATTATTTTCACTTTTGCCTTTGAGACAGCTGCAGTTCCAGAGGCTCCTGATACAGAAGCCCTTCTTTGCATAGAAAGATCGACTTTGTATTGTCTGCCAGATCTCAAGGTTGTTTCTTGTGAGTTCTCTTTCTCTTTACCATCTGCCATAACAAAATCTTTCACTCAAGGTCATTCCCACACTCTTAAGCTGTCAAACAAAAGTTCTCAAATTTTAAGTTCCACTTGTTGCTGAAACTATTCACAAGTCCTCTAGGGGGCGTAAAACCAATTCTTTGCCTTCAAGTTAGTCCCACACTTTCCAAAAAACAAACAAAAGCCCTCCAAGTCCCTTTCAAATATTCTTTTTTCTTTTTAAAAGATCCAGATCAATAGTATCCTGCATATAACTTTGCTGTGCAACAAAGTAAAGTATTTCTAAGTTGAGAGTAGCCAAAGTCAGTGTTACAGTTACTTTTTTACCTTCTTGTAGCGACAGTCCTTAGCCGGTTCCTTTTCTCCGGCAGTCCGATCCCCAGGTTTAAGAACAGCAGTAAACAGTTCAATTTCTTTTTAAAACAGGCAGGAAAACACTGTAAAATCTTCTTCCCCCCCCTCCTGCCTTCGGGGAGGGAGTTCTTTGCTTGGTGGTGGATTTCTTAGTTCCCACAACTCTCCTTTCAAAAAGTTACAGCTTGAATGCCTTTCGCTTTGATCTTGCTACAGAACGGAAAGCAGACTTCCTTTTTAGTGCTTGTCCGTCTCGGTGCCCAATTTCCTTAATTTTAACGTCCAATTATATTTTAAAGTTCAATCCTACTCACGGAAAGTTGTTCTTTTTAGTCCAAATTCACCGGAAGAAATCAGCGCTCTCCGCTAATGGCGACGCGGCTTCGCTTCGCAGGCTGGGTGAAAGCGACTCTCAGCACCGCTCCACACACCCTCCGCTGTTCCGTAGCCTTTAAAAAGGCTATTTCACAACGTCGGGGGGGCGCAAAGGTGCCCGCCGAGTCTCCAGTTCACAGGCTACGCGCCTGTGATTTTTGAGGGTCCCCGCTCCGCCGTGGCTGCAGGACCCGAACGCACGAAGCAGATCTCTCCCGGAGCTCCGGGAGAAATCCGCCATTAAGCGCTGGCGCTGACCGGAAGTGACTATCTTAACATATTTTTTAACCTTATTTTCCATTAAAACTAAAATACTTATATATGCTTAACTCCTTATAACATTTCTGCTAAGGCCATAAAATTTCATTCCACCATTTTTCTACCACTCATTAATTTTACAGTATTTCTATATATAAACTTTAAATTTTCCAATCTTCTTCCACCATCTCCTCTCCCTGGTTTCGGATTCTGCCAGTCCTTTCCGTCAATTCCATATAGTCCATCAACCTGGAGATCTTATGTCCGAGGCTCTTAACTCTTTTCCAGGTCCCTTCTGCAGGTCTTCTTCATATTCTTTAATGCTAAAGAGCAGATCTCGGGAAGACTCCAACCTAACAATACTTTTATTCCTTCTGGACAGGTCAGCCAAATTTCCATAGTTGAAACTAAGGTCCATAAAGTGTTTCAAGACATGTTTCAAAATTCCTCCAAATCCAAAGGCCCCCAGAACTTCAATCTCCTCCAGACCCAAGTCCATGTCCCAGAAGTCAGTTAATCCCTGCATAGAGGGATCTTTCCAACTTTCCTTCTTCCGTCCAAGCCGGGATCCGATCCTCAAAATCTGACTTTTTCTAGATTCAATCATAAAAGGCCTCAACTTGTAGTCCTCAATTTGCTTCGGTAAGACTGAGGATCCCACTTGTATTACTTTAGGTTCAACAACAACAGCTTTCTCCTTCTCCTCCACAATTTGTCCTGCCAAAGTAGATTCCTGTACCAAGTCCTGAATTATTTCTGTATTGGTGCTCACTTTTTGTCTCAAATTAGTCACTTTTTGTTCCAAGTTGTCAATTTTAAAAGACATGTCATCCGTCTTCTTATGAAGCTGTTCCAGCGAATAGCTTATCTTACATAATACCGTCACAATGGCTTCTCCTGTCAGCATTTTAAATGGTCCAAGGTCAATCTCTGGTTCTCACAATTTCTTATCTTGCAGCTGGCGATTCCCCAGTTACACTCCTGTAACAGTTTCAAAAGCTCCCTCTAGAGGGAAACAGTCTCCACTTGCATCAATCCTTTCAAACACAACTCAAGCCATAAAGATAGTTTCAATTTTCAGTTACTTTTCCTCCTTTTTAAACACAGAAGAGGACAATGGAAGCAGTATCTTTCTCTTATTTAGCTAGCTGTCAAATACGTTCTGTTCGCAGTCAATGAACTCTCCCAAAACTTCACTCTTTCTGGCAGCCCTTTTCCAGGTTCAGAGCAGTGGTAATTTGATTTTTCACTCTCTCCTGCAGGCTCGCTAAGTCCAAAATTTCGCCCCTCTTCTCCTGCTTCCAAGGGGGTTTTTGTAATTTTAACCGATGGAAATTTAATCCTTTGCCAAAAGCTTTCAAAGACTTTAGCTTGTAACGTCTTTGCTTCAATCTATTTACAAAAGAGGAAGGCGGACTTCCTGTTTAAGACCTTCCCGTTTCGGTGCCAGATTAAGGTATTTAAAGATCCAATTTTCCGTTCTACTCACGGGTAGTTGTTTAAAATCCAATTGTCCACAGGAAAAAGTCAGCGCTCTCCGGCAACAGCAATGCGGCTTCACTCCGTGAAAGAAGCAGTCAATTCGAAGCACCGCGCCACTCACCCCACGTCGCTCCGGATCCCCAAAACAGGGTTTCCCCGTGAGTAGGGGAGGCACAAAAGGTGCCAGCCGAATCCCAGGTTCACAAGCTTCTCCTGCTTGTGATTTCAGTGGGTCTCCGCCTTCGCCGTGGTGGTCAGACCCTGCTTTCCATGGAGCAAGTTCCTCCCAAGCAGAGGAGCTCCGCCATTGGCGGAGGCGCCAACCCGGAATTCCTCCATAAGGCAAAATCTCAGGTGTAAAACTAGCTTTGAAAAGCAAGGACAAGAGCCCAAGTTTTGAAATATTGCACTGAAGTTATTACAATATAAAGCATTCTTGGCCACAGTTGCCTAATCCTTCTGTACACCTATTTACACTGCAGATGTGGGCTAAAACTGGATCATGTGGTTTGCAAAAATTTAACTACCAATTTGGGGTGTGGGTGGGTATGATTTTAGGCTTCTAAAACCCGTCCCTAGTCACTGTGTGACAGCAGCATTTGAGAAAGCATTGTGTGATAAATGTATTATACGTTACATATTTCCTTAGAATTGTTATGAATCAGTAGCTCATGGTGTGTGTGTGTGTGTGTGTGTGTGTGTGTGTGTGTGTGTTGAAGCTCACATAATTGTTATCAAGCATCATTATTGAAACTGCAACATGTCATGTCATACATATACAATATTTTTATAAATTAATTTAACATCAGCATTAACAGGCACTAGAACAAAATATTACAAACGCATTACTATCCAAAGAGTTTGTCATGATTAACATTATTACTGCCAATGCTGAAGGAATTAATAATGATTGCATTTATTATAAAGTGATACTGATGTAAGGGGGGAAATGTTTGTCCTAATTAAATTTTGGAAATCACTTTAGGGCTCTTCTAAAATGTGGTTGCTCAGTTTTATAGTAATTAATTCTGTGTGAAAAGTAGCTGGAGGGTTTTTTATGATGTTGATAAGACTATGGTTCACTATAAAGGTGTATTTCTCTCATGGTGATCACTGGGAACTGTTTGAAATCTGTTAACCTGTAATGTGTGAGTGTGTAACAGGTGTCCAAATTGTATGAGCTATGGGTGTGATTTTTACTCATATTTCTACTTGAAATTTGAGAGAGAGAGAGAGAGAGAGAGAGAGAGAGAGAGAGAGATGGTATCTGTCTGTCTGTCTGTCTGTCTTGGGGGACAATGGAATGTCCCTCTGGGATGAAGTCAAACTGCTGTGTTAGCAAGTTTGGTCAGTGTGTATGGAGGCCCTGGGCTGCTCCAATGACAAGACCCTCACTGATGTGGGCCAAAGGAAAGCAGAGCAATACATTTGGCACCAGCTTAGCTGCAGCAGTTGCTGGAAGGAGATGTACAAAACAACATCCAATAATTTTAGGGACTCTGCTCCAGAATTGATTAGAGTTAACCCCTTAGTTTTTACCAAACTGAGGGAGGCAATAGAAGACAGGAGTGCCTGGCGTGCTCTGGTCCATGGGGTCACGAAGAGTCGGACACGACTAAACGACTAAACAACAACAACAACAACAACCCCTTAGTCTTTTCTTCTCCCAAAGATATCCCACAAGGCACCAATTAGGATCAGAGCACTGGCGGAGAAAGGGGGGGCAGTGGAGGCGGTCTGCCCTGGGTGTCATCTCTGAGGGGGAGTGACATCGCCACGGGTGGCACCCCCCTGGGATGCTCAGCGACGGGGCACCCCCGCGGGCGGCTAGTCCTGCCCACCAGTGTACAGCATGTGTGCTGCTCTGGGTGCCAGAGCAGCTAGCTCCGCCTCTGGATCAGTTTTCCTTCTTCTCGGTGGGCTACCTTCCTAGGTTGACAAGCCCCATCTGCCCTTCACTTCCCTCTACAGCACATAGGTGGACAATCTACCTGCAAATGGTTTGCCTCAAGAACCAACCTGGACCCAGTGATCATGATCTGAAGCCCTTCTTCATGTGCCTCCTCCACAAGAGGTTTGGAGGTTGGCAACATGAGAATGGGCCTGTTCCACAGCAGCTCCCCAGGGAGGCCCGCCTGGCACCTTCACTATGCACCTTTAGGCACCAGGTGAAATTGTTCCTCTTCAACCAGGCCTTTGATTGATTAACACTCTATGTCCTTTTAATTCTTTGGGGGGGTATTGTATTGTTTTTGTTTTTATTATGCATTTTGTGCTTCGTTTTGTATTTTCATGCTGTGAACCTCCCTGAGCTCTTCAGATGAAGGGTGATATAAAAATGAAACAAACAAACAAATAAACACAGTGGTACCTCTGGTTAAGAACTTAATTCATTCCAGAGGTCCATTCTTCACCTGAAACTGTTCTTAGCCTGAGGTACCACTTTAGCTAATTGGACCTACCGCTGCCGCCGTGCCGCCACTGCACGATTTCTATTCTCATCCTGAAGCAAAGTTCTTAACCCGAGGTACTATTTCTGGGTTAGCGGAGTCTGTAACCTGAAGCGTCTGTTACCTGAAGCATCTGTAACCCAAGGTACCACTGTACATTTTAAAATTCCTTGTTTGGCCCTTAGCTGCTCTAGCTGGACAAGGAAGGAGCTGAAGTGCTGAAAGCAAAAGGCACTACAGTAGGGTTGCCATATTTCAAAAAGTGAAAATCCAGAGCTTTTTTGGCAAAATCTCAAAACTAAACCCCAAAATTCCACCCGGACACTATTTTTGGCAAACCAATCCCAGAAATTCTGGATTTATAGTGGACCTACACTACAGTGTTGACAAGGCCAGAGGCTTCCAATTGACTGCCAAGTCCTGTCTGATCTCCTGAATCTGAAAAGAGCCCTGAAGTTTGAGTCCCCAGTTTGGTCACCAGGCAAATTCTCATTCTCAGGCTGCGATATTTCTGGATGAGACCCTGGAGCCTCTGACATTTAAGGTCAGTTAAAGGGAAAATAAATAAATAAAGTGATACGGGTGTGTCTGGAAAAAGTTTGTATTTGTCCATTGTGAACGCAGCAACATGCTATCTCAAGGGAAATACCTCATTTTGCAGCGGAGAGAAATACATTAATTGCTTGGTTGTGGTATTTATACTGCCTTAGTCATAAGTCTTAACTCTCCATTAAACCGTATTTCCCCACACACCCCGAATTGAATAATATATTTAATAAAGACCCTTCAAGAGCCTCCAAGTTAAGGCAAAGTGTTGTCTCCCAGGAAAGGGAGAGAGATGGTAAACAGCTGAATTTCTGGGATACTTTATTACATGCTCGTTTGTCTGTGTGGTGGGCACGTGATGAACCGAAATGACTGGTTTCCCTGCAGAATGTACCACTGGGGATAGCATAATGCATGGAATGGCTCACGGTTTGTGTGTCTGATGGTAAAAATCAATGGTCTTCCTCACTGAAAGGTGCCCTCGGGGGGCAAGAGGCAGTGAATAGCTGATTAGTTTGTGTGCGCATGCTGGCAGATGATAAAGCAGCGCTGAAATCGGTCGTATGCCATAATAAAGTACCCGGCCCCATCTTTAAAGCTAGCGTGGACTTATGTCTCAGGGGAATATGCCTCCATTAACCAAAACCATGCAGTAACTCATCTTTAACCACAGTAAGAAAATGCCAGATAGCAGCGACTAATAATGATCTACTGGAGCAAAAAGCGAGAGACACACAGAGAGGGAGACCAATCTGGATTGTGAGGCTTATTTCAGATCTGTGTTTGCATTTATTTATTTAATAGGTTTTCTTTCTTTTTCTTTTTCTAAAAAAAACCCCTCCCTCCTACCTTGAAAGCCCCTAAGGGGCTCTCGAGGCAACTTTCAAACAATTAAAACAAGCACTGCAAAAACAACAACAGTAATTTAACCGCATCCTAAGGATGTCTACTCAGACAGAAATCCCTCTGTGCTCTGCGGGATTTATAGTGCAATCCTATAACTGTATACTTAGAGAAACAAGCCCTGCTGAGTGCAGTGGACTTACTCGCAGGGAACATTGTATAGGATTACTACCTTGCTATCTAGTACGTGTGTTTGGGTTTGGAGCCCAAACCAGTTAAGGCACAGATTAAATCCAATCCATAGTTTTACTAAGGTAGTATGACTAAAGAACAGACAATGGGCACTTAATCAATATTAGGGGTCTGTAGAGACCACAGTATTCACTTGATACATGCAGTGTTTGGATGGGTCTCAGTCTGTTTCAGATCCACTCTGTATTGTTCTGATTCAGTTCCTTATTTGGGTACAAATCTGATCTTAATGGCTATAATGTTTGTTCTTTTCACATTAGTGGATGAGATTTGCAGGCAAAGGAGGCCCTCCTGAGAAGATTAAACCTATTAAATTCCAGGCAGATCCAGTAAGGGATTTTTAGGCAGGGAACCTTTCGATATTTTTTTAAAAAACCAAAAAGTCTTTAACTTTTATTTTTTTTGCCAGAATTGAATGCAAATTGCAGGCACCACCACTCCTTTAAGACGATAGAGCCTGCCAAATGTCAGAAGTCTAGCCACAGCAGTTCTGCAAGGACAGACTTTACCATTTTGGGGTGGGAAAATAAAAACCATATTTCTTCCCCTAGGTATTTTTTCCCCCAATTCCTCTTCCCTGTTGTGACATGACCCCCAAAGTGCATAAACACCATTAAACACCTTTAGGGTCAAGATGAAAATGTTTCTCTTCAACCAGGCCTTTGGCTGATTAACATCCTATATACTTTTATAGTATATAGTACAGTGTATATATATATGGGTTTGTGGGAGGGGCAGGGGGCTATTGGTTTATTTTTCTTCTTCTTTTTATTGTGCAATTTGTGTTTTTTATCTTGTGTTTTTATGTTGTGAACCGCCCTGAAGTCTATGGATGGAGGGCGGTATACAAATTTAATAAATAATAAAAGTAATATGCATTGCGGGATGCGGGTGGTGCTGTGGGTAAAACCTCAGCGCCTAGGACTTGCTGATCGCATGGTCGGCGGTTCGAATCCCCGCAGCGGGGTGAGCTCCCGTCGTTCGGTCCCAGCTCCTGCCCACCTAGCAGTTCGAAAGCACCCCTAAGTGCAAGTAGATAAATAGGTACCGCTTTATAGCGGGAAGGTAAACGGTGTTTCCATGTGCTGCGCTGGTGCAGGCTCGCCAGAGCAGCTTCGTCACGCTGGCCACGTGACCCGGAAGTGTCTTCGGACAGCGCTGGCCCCCGGCCTCTTAAGCGAGATGGGCGCGCAACCCCAGAGTCGGTCACGACTGGCCCGTACGGGTAGGGGTACCTTTACCTTTACCTTTAATATGCATTGGGTTTTGTTTTTTACCTTTAAAATATGCAAGTAAGCTCCTGTCCAAGCAAGTCCTTGGATACTTGGTAGATGGAGATAGGTCCAGTGAGTGCAACCTCATCCCTACTCCACCACATGTTCATTTGTACCCTTGATGACCAACCAACAGGGGCACAGACAGGAGCAGGCACCAATATTTTTGGGATTTCTTCTGACCATTTTGCTTATTTGGATGGTATCAAATTGTGACTCTTAGAATCATAGAATTGTAGAGTTGGAAGGGTCATCTAGTCCAACCCCCTGCAATGCAGGAATCTCAACTAGATCAGCCATGGCAGATGGCCACCCAACCTCTGCTTTAAAACCTCCAAGGAAGGAGAGTTCACCACCTTCTGAGGGAGTCCATCCCACTGTCAAATAGCTCTTACCACTAGAAAGTTCTTCCTGATGTTTAGTCGGAATTGACTTTCTTGTAATTTGAAGCCATTGGTTCAGGTCCTAACCTCTGGAGCAAGAGAAAAACAAGCTCGCTCCATCCTCCATGTGACAGCCCTTTAGATATTTGAAGGTGGCTGTCATGTCTTCTCTCAGTCTCCTCTTTTCCAGGCTAAATGTACCCAGCTCCCTCAACCGTTCCTCATAAGGCTTGGTTTCCAGACCCTTGGCCATCTTGGTCACCCTCCTCTGTACAGGTTCCATCCAGCTTGTCCACATCCTTCACAAATTGTGGTGCCCAGAACTGGACACAGTACTCCAGGTGTGATGCACTGATGGAGGGGTCTTTAATTCATTGGGACCTTCTGTCAGTAGGACAATGACAGAGCTCTCCCTCTGCACTACATCTTGTGATGTTCCAAAGCATTCCCTCTGGAACAGAGTTTGGGGTGCATAGGGGACGGGGCTTCCAATGGGAAGAGGAATTGGCGAAGAATTGCCTCTCTCCTTGTTCCGCCCACAGAAGGATTACAAAGCCTTCCCCTAGTCTCTAAATACCTAATACATCTTTTGATATCTAATGACATTTGATCTCAATATTAGTACACGGCTCTAATTCCATGTTTAATATTTGGCTGTCAAAGTTTCATAGCAATTTGATACTTGACACACTTTTAACCACCAGCACTCAAGTGTCAAATACAGAAGTCAGTTATCAGACGTCAATCGAAGATTTGGTGTCTATTTAGGATTTGTTATTTGATAATATTTGATGGTTGACACGCTATGGTATTTATTATTTGTCTGCAACTGACTGCTGGCACGAAGCAATGTTCCTTATCTGATAGCTGAGAGGAAATTACGATACTGTTTAACTGGTGGAACAATCGTACAATTGGCTCAGTAGAGGAAAATGAAGGATCTGAATGTTCTCAAGCCCTGTAAGGTGCATGTTGGCAGGGCAGGAAGGAAGAAGGAGCAGCATTTTCTCATGCCCACCCCCAATCTGGGTCTTCTTCCAGTTACCATTTTATATTTTTTGTTTTCAACGGGAGGCAAAATACATATGCCAGCTCCAGGAATTTAATATGTCCCTGCTCCCTATTGCGTGCCCAGGCAGAGACCCCCCAACCCCAGGCGACACCTGGGTGGAATAATGACTCGTGACAATGTGTTATGGGATTAAAATTGGCCACAAAGCCACTTCCGACTATCAGGAGGAGGTGGGGTTGTGGGCTTCACGCCCCCAACCCAAGCGCGGGGGCTGGCTTCCAGCCCTGCGTGATCGGGGGAATCCTCGGGCTGCATCATCCCCCGAGCCAGCCAATCGGCTGGCTTGGGGTGTGTGGCTTGCGCCATTTAAGGCAAGCGCGGGATCTCCCTCTTTGACTGGCACAGCTGTTCGTGTTTCCCACCCTCCCACTCCTTTTTTCTTCCGTTTCAGGCTTCCTTCTGACCTTGCTATGGACCTCGGTTGGTCTCCGTTAAGGGGCCTGGTAGGAATTTTTTCCATTTGGCAAATTGGCATCAGCCATTTGGTTTTTTGCCTACCTCGTAGCAAATCGTCACAACTTCTTTGGTCTTGGCAGTTAGGCATTGGTAGGGGGTATTGTTATTTAGATGTGTTGGGGGGGAGGAGCGCCATCACCTCCCCCCAAATATTGAAGGGTGGTCTGTTAAAGGATTCTGGGGGGGGGGGGTGGCCGTGTCCGAAGCCTATGGAGGCCAGGGCCTAAAGCGCGCCCCCGAACGGTGACCCCTGGGGAGTTCCTAGTTGACGTGCATCAGCAAGGCTCCTCCTGCTGGAGTTAACCCTTCCCGGTCTTCAAGCAAGCAAGCTGAAGCCGGATAGTGGATAGGACCAATGCCTAAGCCAATACCACTCTTACCTGTAACCAATAAGGTTGTGGCCAATTTAAGCCCATTAACCTTATTCATTTATTGGGACGTGGGTGGTGCTGTGGGTAAAACCTCAGCGCCTAGGACTTGCCGATCGTATGGTCGGCGGTTCGAATCCCTGCGGCGGGGTGAGCTCCCGTCGTTCGGTCCCAGCTCCTGCCCACCTAGCAGTTCGAAAGCACCCCTAAGTGCAAGTAGATAAATAGGTACCGCTTTATAGTGGGAAGGTAAACGGCGTTTCCGTGTGCTGCTCTGGTGCTGGCTCGCCAGAGCAGCTTCGTCACGCTGGCCACGTGACCTGGAAGTGTCTCCAGACAGCACTGGCCCCCGGCCTCTTAAGTGAGATGGGCGCACAACCCTAGAGTCGGACACGACTGGCCCGTACGGGCAGGGGTACCTTTACCTTTACCTTTACCTAACCTTATTCATTGGTGTCCTGTGTCTTTATTTCCACCGGGGGGAGGCGGGAACTCGCCACGCAACTTTATTAAACTTTCAGATGTAGGAAGACCTTAGCTTAGGCATTGGGCATTTATCCCCCCCAGTCCCCAGCTGGGGAAATGGGGCACATCAGGGTTAACCAATCTGTCTCCACCCCCTTTTATGCTTAAAGAGTGGACCTTACCCTTAGCTGGTCCATTCCCTTGGCTCCGCCTCCCCAGTCATGATTGGTTATTTGAACTGAGGTTTGGCGGGAACCTCAAGGTTCGTGACTTGGGGAGGTGGTCCAGGAGAGCTCTGCCGGGAATCACGTAGGATTGGGCGTGCTGCGCAGGGGCACACAAAGGGCACACACGGGCACACACATCTCCACTTGCTGTGGAGAGCAGTCATTTCAGGGTTGTGTTGGGAGAATTAGTCATGGTTTGGATGTAAACTTTCCCCCAAACTTTGCCTGGCATGCCTCCTATCTGCCCTTGGCACAACACCTTTCATGTCTACTGGCATCAGAGCTCTGCCATTGGTAAGGTAAAAGCTATGGAGGCATTCATAGCAGCTGCAAAAGATCTTGCAAGGTCAATTCTTCCTGCCCAAGGGTGGACCACCATCTCCATCTTTGGAGAGGGAGTTTTGGAAACTCCTTTGACCCGTGGGACAACTTAGGATTTCTGCCTTAGTGGACCAATTAGTTTTCTGACCCTTGATCATCTTGGTTGCCCTCCTCTGCCCATGTTCCAGCTCATCAACACCCTTCTTAAATTGTGATGCCCAGAATTGGACACAGTATTTGACCAAGGCAGAATAGAGTGGTACTATTACTTCCCTTAATCTGGACACTATACTTTTTCAAGTTGCCTTAAGTCGTTTAATTATTAAGATGCTATTCTACTGGGTTTTTCCAGATTAATATTTCAATTGTTTTGGTTTCAAATTTGTATATATATTTAAAACTGCAAACCACTTGGATATCTATTAAAAGGTGAGGCATAACTGTTAAATGGAAAATAATAATATTAGTACCTGGTAGTGTTTGTATATTGCATGCAATGGCACTGAATATTGACAGCTTATGATATCTTACACTGGACTTTCTGCAAATCTACATAAAGTTCAGAGAGGCGATAAGTCAAAATTATTCAAATTGAGGGGAGGGCTGTCGTGCTTCAGACTAAAATGCCTTATTTGGATGACAAAACTGGAAATTAATTTTGAATACTGGTGAATGTTGTTTGAAGATGGTGATCCTCCTGGAATCAGCCGGTCAAGTAATTGTTTCACCTTGATTCCAAGGAAAGGCAGCCAAGGAAAGGTACCAGGAGAAGGTAACCAGCTTTTCATAGATGGTGTTGGGAACCAATTATCACCCAGATTTTCTCAACTTCCACTTCTGCATGAAGTCAAAATCCAAACCGTAAATAGATTCTTAAGTTCTAAGTAAAAAGCACTGGATTTTAAAATAAGTATTAGCCTTTGTTATTTGCCAGTCTGACAGCGCACAAAGCTTGGCTACAAGATTTGGGTCTTAGCCTTAAAAAAAGAAAAAAAGGGGGAATTTGTAACACTCAAATGCCAATGTTGAGGCCATCTATTAAAGGCAGAACTGAGCCAGGATTTGTGTGTGTGTGTGTGTGTGTGTGTGTGTGTGTGTGATTTGCTTCACATTTAGAGATCAAAGTAGGAATGCTTGAGGAATTTGTTCATTGCCGAGTCTGAGCTAAACTGACCTGATCTACACCTCCTGAATTAATGTATGGATCATAGTGCTGCGGTCCATGGGATTTTGCATCTCTCTGAATTTTGCACTTCTCTGAATTATCACAATGTGTATAAAATACATGTTTAAGATAATATACATTTAGGAACAGGGCCAATGAGTGGAGGGAAGCTGGAAGAAACTACTGGGGCCCGATGGTCTGAAAGCAAGCCCGAGGCTTGACTATCTTTCATTTATGTCATTCGTAACAATATATATATATTCCATATTCAACACATACACACAATTCTGAATTGTGAAGCCAATTCTGGCTTGCGAACTTGTGCTGCAAACCAGAACTATTCCGAATATTTTCGGCGCTATACAAACATTCACTTCTGTGCCTTGACAGTATGGCAGCACAGTCTCCTCTTATTATGTGCAGTCATGTTTGCATGTTTTTGTAAGTGAACGCTGTGCCAACACAACACAGTGTTATATGCATGAAAATATTTTTAGCTAGTCTGCCCTTGCTGAGGGGTCCTGAACAACTTTTTTCGTCATGTCTTGAACCTGCTCTTGGCGTCCCTGTTTAGAAATGTATACTGTGAGGGAAAATACATCTCGAAATGCACATTTTCTGAGAAATGTGTCCAAAACTATGTATTTTTCAAATAATATTTTGTATTAGTTTTCAATTACAATCCAATAATAGCCTAATCATAACAATACCAATTTATAATACAATTATTAATACCAATTGTTCAAATACGAAATATATAATTTAGATAAAGTGGCATGTTAGATTTGATGGTTTGATTATTTTCTTTAAATCTGTGTTACAAAATCTTATTAATTTCCATTACATTCTAGTCATAATAATAATAATCAACAACTGTGATATTAATAACTTCTATTCGTGACAACACATTAAATGATTTATAAAACTACAAGTGAGGAACTCAAACTATATCCTTGTTCTTCCTGTGTGTGGCAATTATTCTGTCTGTGGTGTCTCCTTCTAACAGGATGCAATGGACTTAACAATGAAGACATGCAGAACTGACTTGGACTGCAGTGAAACCAATCCACCTATTCCTAGACCAAAATAGGTGAGAAACCCTTCTCGTGTCCACTTCCCTCCTCCATTGGGGCTGCTATCATTCATGTGAGACATGATCACATGACCCGGTCTACCCTTGCATACTTTCCATGCACTACAAATATGATGTAGCCCCTTCCCACTAGGAACAGGATACCAGGATATCTCCACTATCCCTTGATTTAGGGAGTCATCAATACATCAGATGGGGATGTGGGTGGCAATGCGGTCTAAACCACTGAGGCTCTTGGGCTTGCCAATCAGAAGGCTGGCGGTTAGAATCCCCATGATGGAGTGAGCTCCCATTGTTCTGTCACAGCTCCTGCCAACCTAGCAGTTTGAAAGCATATCAGTGCAAGTAGATAAATAGGTACCACTGTGGCGGGAAGGTAAACAGCTTTTCCATGTGCTCTGGCTTCCGTCACGGTGTTTTGTTGTGCCAGAAGCGGTTTAGTCCTGCTGCCCACATGACCCAGCAAGCTGTCTGTGGACAAACACCGGCTCCCTCAGCCTGAAAGTGAGATGAGCGCTGCAACCCCACAGGCGCCTTTGACTGGACTTAACCGTCAAGGGGTCCTTTACCTTTTACCTTACATCAGCAGCCACTACAAGAACCCCTTCCCTAATCTCAGACCTCCTTGCATGTCCAGCAATGGACACCCCTTATGAGGAAGAAAGGATGAAGAAAATTGACATGGTGGATAGGTTTGGGAGCACGGGGACAAAGAAATGAATGTTACAGGCCCAAAGGGGAGTCACACCTACTACAACTGCTGCACACACCTTCCTGCACACCTGGGCTTTTTGCTAGTAATAGCAGCCGTAACCATGGGCCCTCATCTAAGCCATCCTGATGCCCAGAGGGAGCAAATGAATGAATGAATGAGATCTCCTCTGGCACAACTCCAGACTCCTTGTGGAAATTAACTGGCTTCACAAAGGCATTATGAATAATTGAACGTCAAGGCAGCCTCTTCCCTCTGAAAACAATAAGGTAAGGCTGAGGCATTTGTAGGGCAGCGTGGAAAACATACTGCAGTCTCTCCCATGCTGTTTCCAGGATGAGCATAAATAAGGAATATTGGCTGCCAAGGCTCACAGTCTCCTACACTTGTGCAGCAGAAACATTCGGGGTGGGGTGGGGGGGAATGAAATCCCCTCCCTATGTTAAATTCATGCATAATTACTAGGAAAGCTTCTCTTTCTCTCTCTCTTTCTTTTTAAAACTGCATTTCAGAGGAGCATTTTGACCAAATATAATATTGGAGCCCATCTTTATCAAACATTCATGTGTTGTGTGAGAGATAAAAACAGGAATCCATAATTCATATGGCAGAGTGTATTACCAAGTGCGAATGAGAGGCTGAATTTAAATGAGGGAGGCCTGAACAATATATTTCTGGGAGGCATCATCTTCAATCATCTGCATTATCCACCAGATTTTTTTTTCCAGAATAGTAAATCTCATATATATATATATATATATATATATATATATATATATATATATGGGTTAGTGAGAGTGTATATGTAAATACGCATACACAGGTATAAACATACACCCAGAAACAAGACACACCCGAAGGTAGACCACCCTGCAATTCAATCACAAAGACATATATTAAAGACATGGACACACAAACACACGCACACACGCACAGAGAGAGAGAGAGGAGAGAGAGAGGGATGCCAACATGATTTTCTTGGCCCAGGGCATTGTATTTACAGTGGGCCCTCTACCCCACTTGCAAAAGATACTGGTTTGCATAAAAATTGCATATGCTCTCTGTCATATGCAAATGTCTGTCCCCTTTTGCAGGTGGAATAGAGGCCCCCAAAATAAATCAGTGGTCACACACACACACGTGTGTAATAAGACACATAAAATGTGAGCCGCTGAAGCTTTTCTCATAATTGATTTACATGCTAGAAATGGCTTAACCTGTTGAATTTTTGCCAGGTGGCTATTAAAGGCACCAGAGCCTTGCTGTTCCCCAGTGCCAAACCATGCAAAGGACACGCTTCCCATGAGCTGTCAATCCGTTTTGTCGCTGTAGGTCTTTTCATCGATTGATCTCAAGCTGCGGCAATACTGCCTTCCAAACCAAGAGCAGGCGCTGAAGGGCTCAAAAGAGATTTTAAGATTTACATCAGCCCTGCTCAGATTCTTGTGCATGGATAAAGTCGAGATTTAAATCGCTGAAAGCAAGCGGTGCATCCACTTGCTGCGGTTATTTATTAATATTGAATAATAATTACAGCAACGTTACTGGCATAGGCCAAACAAATCCCCTTTTGCTTGGAAGCTTTGACATGAATATGCCCATTTAAGTCTTTATACCAGCAGCAACAAGCCACTCCTAAGAGAACACTCATATTTTGCACTGGCATGCTGGCTTGGGCCAATGGGAATTGTAGTCTAAGACATCCAAAGTTGACAAAGGCTGATCTAGTCCCGTACCCTGTGTCCAAAAGGGACCTAAAAGGTGCTTCCTAAAAGTCTCCATGAAGGCAACCATCTCCACCCTCCAGCAGCTGGTAGTTAGAGGGAGGTTTTGTCCCGTGTTTTGTCCTGGTATTTAGAGGGAGGTTTTAGGGACGCGGGTGGTGCTGTGGGTTAAACCACAGAGCCTAGGACTTGCCGATCAGAAGGTCGGCGGTTCGAATCCCCACAATGGGGTGAGCTCCCGTTGCTCGGTCCCAGCTCCTGCCCACCTAGCAGTTTGAAAGCACACCAGTGCAAGTAGATAAATAGGTACCGCTCTGGTGGGAGGGCAAACGGCATTTCTGTGCGCTGCTCTGGTTTGCCGGAAGTGGCTTAGTCATGCTGGCCACATGACCTGGAAGCTGTACACCGGCTCCCTCGGCCAATAAAGTGAGATGAGCGCCGCAACCCCAGAGTCGGTCACGACTGGACCTAATGGTCAGGGGTCCTTTTGTCTTGCTATTCTTCTTTCTAATAGTGAATGCAAAAGGTCAAGTGCCTGAGCTCCCCTCCCTTAAATATCTGGTTTCTCTTTCTCCTTCCCCTGCCTTTTGTATACATTTCCTTTTCCTAGCCATCTTATCTTTGTTTAGAATGCGTGTGTGCCAAGACTGCTGTCCGCAACAGAATAATGGTACAGAATCTACTACTTGACGTGCTTTGCTATACTATATTCCTATTCTTATCCCTACAACTCCAGCTGCTACTACATTACGTACTGTGCAAAGTGCCATGTGGCTCTCAGTGCCGAAAGGCTGCCCAGTCACAACAGACTTGGATTTCTAGGCCGAGCATAAAGCTACGAAAACTTTTTGGTTTGGAGTGTCCGTTCTTCCGCTGTGGCCTTAATGAGAGCAGCACTCAGAGCTGGCGCTCCATTATATATTCCATCTGCATCTATGCTGGTTTATTGAAGCCTAATAAACCTTCCCCTCCTACATAATTACTTTTGAAATTCAATGTTGTGTTGCCCCAGTCCACACCCTTCTCCCCGTTACACTCTTGCACACACATTTCCCCCCTTTTGTAATTAAAATGGAAAAATCTGTGCATTAGTTTTCTTTACACATTATACAATAACAGAGAAATTAATTAAGAGGTCTATATTTCTATTTCAAGGTTCAAATGTTTTCAATGAGTAGAACGTGCTCTGGAAAATCTGCAGCATCAGCTGAGCCGCTTGCTTTCCAAATGCAATCAGCAAGCCCTCTTTTTCCCTTGATTACTGTAAGTGGATGTGATTCGCCAACAGATCCTGAAGTTCAGCAGAGCTCCAAACCAAAGTCATCTTTGGACGTCAGTTACTGGCCATCTCTGGCTTCCTGGGAATCTAGTCAGGGTGATTTACATCAGTGGTGCCATGCACTTATACTTCCATGTTTATTTGCGACTATGAGTTTCGGTGCATGATTAATACTCACCATAATACGTTAAGTACCACGATCCCCTGTAAAAGCAGTCATGCAGTGCCTCCAAAGGAATAGTGGTACCTCAGGTTACATGCACTTCAGGTTACATACGCTTCAGGTTACAGACTCCGCTAACCCAGAAATAGTGCTTCAGGTTAAGAACTTTGCTTCAGGATGAGAACAGAAATCGTGCTCTGGCAGTGCGGCGGCAGCAGGAGGCCCCATTAGCTAAAGTGGTGCTTCAGGTTAAGAACAGTTTCAGGTTAAGAACGGACCTCTGGAACGAATTAAGTACTTAACCCGAGGTACCACTGTAGTTGTGTGTGTGTGTGTGTGTGTGTGTGTGTGTGTGTGCTCCCTGTTCTTTCATTTTGAAGATGAGCCACCTAACATCACAGTAGCATCAGGTGATTGGCAGGGGTGGTGAGTGATGATGCTCAGGATCAGCCTTCTGGCGGGATTCTATTCCCCACCCCCTGAAAGAACTAGGAATAGGAGTGGATTAGGTCAAAATTGGATTGCCTGAGATATAAATCCTGATCCAGGTGATGCTCTGAATGTATGGGGGCTAAAAATGGGGAAAGACAAGCCCCCCATCCCCATGACCCCTTGCATGCCAGCTCTGGGAGGGAATATCTGGAGAGGGATGCCTTTTCAGGGCTCCTGATGGCAGGGAGGTTTCTAAAGGTGTTTAGCTGAATGAGCTAAGGATTCCCTTTCAGACCTTCGCCCAGGACACGAGATATGAAACAGGGGCTTGTGTACACCACCCTCCCCCCTCTGTTCACTTTGAACACCGGAGGAGGGCTATTATAGATGCTCACTAGGGATCACCTTGCCAAAAAAGGCCCATATAGTTAAAGCTATGGTTTTCCCAGTAGTGATGTATGGAAGTGAGAGCTGGACCATAAAGAAGGCTGATCACCGAAGAACTGATGCTTTTGAATTATGGTGCTGGAGGAGACTCTTGAGAGTTCCGTGGACTGCAAAAAGACCAAACCTATCCATTGAAAGAATGGCTGCTTCTTGAGAACACAGACATTTTGGATTTAGGTTTTAATAATGTTTTTGGGTGGCATGCATATTTGTGGTATGACAAGGTTAAAGCACGTAAAGCATTTAAAAACCATATTGTCAGAAAAGCATTGTTTAATGTCTGGATAAGATATAAAGACTTACTTGAAAATAAAACCCCAAGGTGGTTGTCACCGATGGAAGCAAAGGCTCAGAAAAAGCTCAATATGGAGGCCAAATGGCTGAAATATTGGGAAATTTTGGAACAAGAAGGAGACAAATTGAAATTGCAGAGTTTTGAGAAATTAAAAGATAAAGTGCGAGACTGGCTTCACTATTATCAAATAAGGGAGGCTTATAATTTGGACAAAAAAAATGGCTTCCAGGTGGAAAAATCAAAATTGGAAACAGAACTGTTAGATCCCAAAACAAAGATACTTTCAAGAATGTATAACTTGCTGTTAAAATGGAACACTCAGGATGAAACGGTTAAGTCTGCCATGATTAAATGGGCACAAGATGTTGGACATAACACTATGTTTGCTGACTGGGAACAGTTGTGGACCACAGGTATGAAATTTACGGCATGTAATACCCTAAGAGAGAATATTATGAAAATGATATACAGGTGGTACATGACACCAGTCAAGCTTGCAAAAATCTATCATTTGCCCGATAATAAATGTTGGAAATGTAAAGAAAATGAAGGTACATTCTTTCACCTTTGGTGGACGTGCCCAAAGATTAAGGCTTACTGGGAGATGATCTATAATGAAATGAAAAAGGTATTTAAATATACCTTCCTGAAGAAACCAGAGGCCTTCCTCCTGGGCATAGTCGGCCAATTGGTGCCAAAGAAGGATAGAACTTTTTTTATGTATGCTACAACAGCAGCAAGAATACTCATTGCAAAGTATTGGAAGACACAAGATTTACCCACCCTGGAAGAGTGGCAGATGAAGGTGATGGACTATATGGAACTGGCGGAAATGACTGGCAGAATCCGAAACCAGGGAAAAGAGTCGGTGGAAGAAGATTGGAAGAAATTCAAAGACTATTTGCAGAAACATTGTAAAATTAATGAATGTTAAAATGATGCTGGATTGAAATTAAGTGGCCTTAGCAACAAGGTTAATAAGAATATGTAAAAATGGATTGATAACGGATGAAAATATACAGTTATAATGTGTGGAGATACAGAGATAAGATAAATGAAAGAGGGTAAGGATTTGCTGAACTAACCATGTGAATGGGAATACAAAAAAGGGAGGTGTGAGGAGGTCAGGGAAATAAGCAAATGAAATTTAAGATATGAAAAAATTGATTTGTTGTTAATTTTTTCTATTTAATTTTTTATGTATTTTGTATCTTTTTTTCTATGTATTTTTGTTTTTTTGTATTTTTCTTCTTTTTCTTCTCTTGTTTTCTTTTTCTTCTGTAATTTTCTGCTTTTTGTAAAACTTCAATAAATATCTTTTTTTTAAAAAACAAACCTATCCATTCTGAAGGAAATCAGCCCTGAGTGCTCACTGGAAGGACAGATCCTGAAGCTGAGGCTCGAATACTTTGGCCACCTCATGAGAAGAGAAGACTCCCTGGAAAAGACCCTGATGTTGGGAAAGATGGAGGGCACAGAGAGAAGGGGACGACAAAGGACGAGATGGTTGGACAGTGTTCTCGAAGCTACCAGCATGAGTTTGACCAAACTGCGGGAATCAGTGGAAGACAGGAGTGCCTGGCGTGCTCTGGTCCATGGGGTCACGAAGAGTCAGACATGACTAAACGACTAAACAACAAAGGGATCAAAGATAATGCAGTACATTGATATTTATTAAAAACCTCAAGAGAGGCCGTTCCACACTGAGGCACCAGACACAGTTTGGCTGTTCCCACAAACAGGTCAGACGTGGATTTAGAAGAGCATGACCGGTTCAGTTGCACTGGGCGTGGAGCCTCAGGAACCCCACAACTATGATGTAGAGTAGAAAGCAAGAGGCGATGGGGTGAGCGCCAAATTTTGGCATCGCACACGGCTATAATCTGCCCCATTCCCCAGCACTTTAAGGCTTTATACCTTTTCCACTGGGTAAAAGTCCTGGAGAGGAGGGGACTCAGGCAGCTGCAGGGAGCAGGGGACTTTGGGCAACTGATTTTCATGGAGGAAGACCTCCGGGGATGAGTTCCTATGCTCATTAGGACTGGCACATAAGGAGATTGTGTTTTTGCTAACTCCATCTTTGAACTGCATGACTACAGAATAGCAATGCTTCTGTGGCACCACCATTCCCAATGGAAGAGAAATTGACGGCATTAAGTGCGGGACTGGAATTGTTTTCCTTCTAGATTGTTTTGGTAGGGTTGTTGTTGGGGAACTGGGAAGGCAATGGCGTTTTCAGACCTGTGTATTTCTCAAGTCTGCTCATGGCACGCCTCCAGTCTGCCCCCTGCTGCACAAAGTCCAGGGTCAGTAGCGCAAAGGCCGTGGATGTTCCCACAGGGGGCAGGGAAGAGGCACCTCTCTCTTCACTGTCAGAGGAGGAGACCTGATGTTTCCTAGGGGTCCTGGTTGCAGGGCTAGTGGCAGACCAGCCCCTCTCTCTTAGCCTTACTCTCCCCATCTACAAATGGAGACAGTAATGTGTCCTACCTCACTGTGCCCTTGTTACATGTGAATTGCTTTGAACTCTCTCTAGATGGTGTCATCATTATGTACAGAAAATGCTAAAGCTGCTCTAGGAATAAATAATTTTGGGGGGAGGGGGAAACAGTGTTAACAACACCAGTCGCTAGAAAAAGACAGGTGTGCCGAACTCCTGATTGCCCATTTGCATTTCCTCTAATAATGACAATAAATTTATTTTTCATCTGCTGTTGGGGGGTGGGTGGGGTGGAAACGGGCTCTTTAAAAGACTAATCACTTTCAGACACTCTATGGCAAACAGCAAGATTCGCACAGAATCCTTTTACAGCATTACTCCTGACAGCTTACAACCCAGACTATTAAACATTCATCAATAAAAATTTAACATCCCATCTTCTCTTTGATATCCTCAACTGCTCGCTACGGAAGACAACAAGGCTTTCCACGGCTCAGTGTGATGGCAGGACATCAAAGCAGCCTCCGCAGCTAGCCCACTTCGAACTGTTTCGTGTGTTTAGAAAGTGGAGTTGTCACTTGGGATCACAGAGAGGAACGCAAAAGCTTTTGCGCCGGCTCGTCTGTATCTATAATCCATCATCCCAAGGCATCTGGCGTGCCCATATTGTGCCTGTGCTGTGACTTGCAAAACTTGTTTCTCATGATAACAATCCTGCAGTCAATCTTGCAGCAGCAGGGGGGAAATAAATGAGCAGGGCTCCTCTCCCACCTGCCCGCCTTCTTAAGGGTTAAGAGCAAGACCAGAAGCAATGCTGAAACACAGGAGCGCTGGTGAAAATGGCAACGCACAAAGTGATGTCATTACACTGGGTGGCTTCTGATTGCTGTTCCACGTCATTGATTGCTGCCGGGAGAGAGGAGCAAAGTGTTCGATTTGTTTGTGTGCTTCAAAGATTACTATACTTGCTGGATAGCTCAGTTAGTTAGAGTGTGGTGCTGATAATGCCAAGGTTGCAGGTTTCATCCCTGTATGAAACAGCTGCATATTCTCACCTTGCAGAGGGGTGGACTAGATGATCCTCCGGATTCCTTTCAACTCAACAATTCTACAATTCTATTATCTTTCTTTCATCTGTGCATGTGCACAAGATTTTTTTCCAAATGAGATCCCCCTTCCCAAGTGAGACCTGTAGGGTGGTATACTAATTTTGCCAACAGCAATTAATACTCCAAATGAACAACTGTGCCTGCATATTTTTATATCTAGCATCTGAGAATAGGTCTATCATTTCAGGTAGGCTGGGTGATGGTGAGGCTTAGGTTGACCTGACCTCTGAGAAACTTGTAATCCAGATCTCCCCCTCTATTGTTTGCTGATCAGAAGATTGGCGGTTAGAATCCCCATGATGGAGTGAGCTCCCATTGTTCTGTCACAGCTCCTGCCAACCTAGCAGTTTGAAAGCATATCAGTGTGAGTAGATAAACAGGTACCACTGCGGCGGGAAGGTAAACAGCTTTTCCGTGTGCTCTGGCTTCCGTCACGGTGTTTTGTTGCGCCAGAAGTGGTTTAGTCCTGCTGCCCACATGACCCAGAAAGCTGTCTGTGGACAAACACCGGCTCCCTCAGCCTGAAAGCGAGATGAGCGCTGCAACCCCACAGGCGCCTTTGACTGGACTTAACTGTCCAGGGGTCCTTTACCTTATTTCAGTGAGTAGATGTGCAGCCCATCTACAGGTAGACCTGGTATCCAGATGATACACGGCTACCGACCATTGAAATCTTCAGTTCTTTCCCCAACACCTTTCATCTTCTGCAGCCCTTAATTAATCCCGCTGCTGTTACAATCATTTCTGCAGCAAACCCTCCTCCCAAATTCACTGCATTTCCCTAAAACAACAATAGCAACACTCCATCAATACACCAGATAACTATGGTGGAGTGTATTTCAGCACTGAAATGTATTATAACAGTACTCTGACCACCCCTCTTCCCCCAGCAAAATGGGTATAACAGCAAACCTGGGGTTATTCTGCAGGGCTCTCATCTCTAAGCCATAGTTCCACCTCCTGTGGTATGGGTAAAATAAGAACGAACTTTAGCTGTCTTGGCATTGATAGGGCAATTATGAAAATGTTTTCCTATCGGCTCTTTCCTTTCCTTTTGTCTTCCTACTGGCTCATCACTCCGGGAGATTTTCTGGTCAGGAAACTGGCCTGGTTTATATATGAACATTTGCCTGGATTAAATTCCAACCCCTACCGGGCCCAGGACTTTAGGGGAGTGTGGTACCCACAAACTCATTTTTTGTTGTTTAGTCGTTTCCAACTCTTTGTGACTCCATGGACCAGAGCATGCCAAGCACTCCTGTCTTCCACTGCCTCCAGCATATGTTATATGTTAATATGTTACTGGGAGAGGATGGGAAATTAGAAGTGTTTTTAGGGCTATATTGCCGCCTGCCTTGAAATAACTATGTTTGTCTAAAAATCTCAAGTGGAGAATATTAGGTAGAACCCAGTTATTCCATAACTCTTTTGCTTTAACCTATTAGTTGACCATTTCATCCATCAATGACTAAAGGGCTGCAGAATATCCATACAGCTTTATACATGATTAATTGGACGTTTTGCAGGATGCCATTTGATTTTGTAAAGGTTGTATTTTGACATGCATTTAACCGGTTAACTGGCCAAGTAATTAATGTTCATCCTCTAAATTTGTTTAGCTAGCCAGAGACCAAAGGCAGCTCCTTTTGGTTCTACAGAGTTCCACACTTTCTTTCTCTGTTGTACAATACAGGCCTCCCCAGGTTGTCTCAGGTTTCTGTAAGAGAACAAGTGTTCTGACTTGGAAAGTCAAGGGATGAAAACAGCAGTGGCTGGTGTGGAGTGGTAAAAAGACACAGCACCGCCCTTCTGATAGCAGCCTTGCTGCAGTTTTCTTGGACAGGGCTTGGGTGGGACATGGTGGAAGTGAAGTTGGGGCTGCATGGACTATTGGACTGACTCTGCTGGGGCACCTGTGCAGCCCTGAACTCACCTGGCTACTTCCCTGGCCCAACCCTTTCCAGGTTGGCTGCAGTGATGCAGGTAGTGGGAGGATATTTCCAGGCCCTCAAAGGGTGCCTATTTTCCAGGGACAGTTGTGGATTTAAAGAAACCATCTCTGTTTCTGATTTGATCCTGGAATGTCCCGCTTTTCCTTTGGATGTCCCTATTTTCATCAGAGAAATCTTGGAGGATATGGAGTTATGAAACCCTCCAAGGCAAGGAGATAAGTAGCTATACAACCTTTAGAAGACATCCAAAGGCAGCCCTGTATAGGGACGTTTTTAATGTTTGATGTTTTTATATGTTTTCATATATGTTGGAAGCTGTCCAGAGTGGTGGGGCAACCCAGTCAGATAGGTGGGGTATAAATAATAAAATTATTATTATTATTATTATTATTATTATTATTATTATTATGGAATAGGATGTCCTTATTTTCATCAGAGAAATGTTGGAGCATCTGGATTTCTACATCTCCACCCTTCACCCCACCACCAGAACTTAAATGTCAACAAAGAGCTTTTGCACTGTGGGAATCCATCTTGAACTCCAAAGTTATTTAGAGACGATCGCACAAGTTGAATGTAGGGAGCTATTTAATGTGAACACCATCAGCATGTTTTCCTGGCTTTGAAAATGTGTTATCATTGCCACATACTTCTCAGCATCAACTCTTTTCCTTGATTCATGTAAACTGTGCTGGCAATTATTAAAGAGTTCAGCCTAATTAATGAACGGCTTTGCTTATTTCAAGAATTAGGCAAAGCTGTTGCTGCTTTCCTTCAGACTGCAGCTATGGGGGCATATGAGGCCTACACAAATAATCCATGGCGTAAATAAATGGCATTTATTTTTTCATGAAATGAAATTGATAATGTGATTATGCACATCCTGACAGTGTTCAGACACAGAGCTGGGTGTATTCCAGATGTGTTTACAATGAATTAAGTCAAAATCTGTATTTTCTTTTCCTCTTTCCCTAGAACTTTCTCTGATTGCGAAGGCTGACCAAGAATAGTGGGGACACCTGTCCTTCAAAAAACCACTAGTCACTCAAAGGCAGCGCCAAACGGCAGAACCAGGACCTTTACAACATTTGGTGATGAAAACCCCAATTTTCACGGAGCCCCAGAAAATGACTCTTCAGTGCCCTAACCTGCGATGTCAAGATTTTGCCGAAAACCTGACATCATCCTATTCAATCCAAAGGGGCCCAAACGTGGGCACTAGGCCCCCCTGCACTGTTTGGCAGTGAAAACCCCACATTTCATGGTGCCCTACAAACTGAGACCTTGGCACCGAAATCAGCGGGGGCAAGATTTCACCAAAAACCTGTCTGCATTCTATTCACTCCAAAGCGGCGGCAAATGCCTGCAGAAGCCCGTCTGCAATGTTTGGCGGTGAAAACCCCACATTTCATGGCACCCCACAAAATGAACCCTTGGCACCCTGACCGCCAGGCCTGGCCAGGACAGCTTTCCTGTTACAGCTTCTGGGCTTGAACAGGCATCTGATGCTCACCTGAGTCTACTCCAGCTGAGGAATCACACACCTACTCCCTCAGCTTGTGAGCCCCACCTGGGCTGTGGGCCTGCATCCAGGCCAGGCCAGGCCAATGCCAGAACAAGGACCCCTGCAACAAGAGCCGTTGCAACTTATTCACACTGATATATATGGTCCAATTCAACTGATGCCTCATGGGAAAAACAACAACAAAAACCCCCTCTGAAATGAACCTCATTTTTCCTTTGCTTTCAACTGCTCTCAGTCTTATTTGTCTCCAACTTGCCATTTCATCAAACATTAAGAGTAAACCTAAAGGTAAGCCCTTAAAGAGAAAGCCTAATGAATGCTGGATTGTACATTTTAGCCGGTAAGTTGTAGACTGCCAGGAGCAGGTCAAAGAGGGAAAAGAAAACATTTTGAAAACAGATACGACTGCTTTTTGGGGAGCAAGAAAAACACACAATCAAAATACAGACTTTTCTGTCTCTGAGATAATGGAGTGCCAATTCTTCACCAGAGAGACTCACTTCTAAGCACGGACTGAATGTTGATGCAATAAGGAAACTCTGCTTACTCCATAGTGGGGCCAGCTCTTGGTTTAATGCATCACTGAAACCAACCTTCTTGCAGTATTTATATTAAATGATTTAAAAACAAGCTTCCCCCTGTGTCTCCTAAAAAGTAACTCTTACTGAATTAATGGGACTTGCTCCTAGGTAAATGCAGACCCTCCAAGTGTCCCTATTTTCCAGGGACAGTCCCAGATTTGCAGAAGCCATCCCAGTTTCTGATTTGAACCCAGAATGTCCCGCTTTTACTTAGGACGTCCTTATTTTCATCAGAGAAATGTTGAGGGGTATGGAATTATGCGACGCCTGAGCCAAGGAGATAAGTAACTATACAACCATTAGAAGACAGCGGAAGGCAACCCTGTATAGGGAGGGTTTTTTACAAAATGTTTAATGTTTTATTATGCTTTTATATATGTTGGAAGCTGCCCAGCAGATGTATGGGCAGATGGGCAGGAAATAATAATAATAATAATAGTAATAATAGTGGAATACGACAACCCTATTTCATCAGAGAAATGTTGGAGAGTTTGTAAATGGGGTAAGGATTGCAGCTTAAGTTCCCAACACTCCATTACATTCAAGTGGTCAAGAAGCTGTACATGGATAGGAAGAATCACCTGAGCCATGAAGCACTTTCAGTCTCTTCCAACCGATATAACTATGATTAAACCCAATGTTTTAATGGTGGCTGCAATTCACTTTTGCAGGGGGAAATGAAATGCTGTCCTTGTGAGCATTGAGGCAACGACTGCAGGACCTGCTGCTCACCCACCCCTAGGGGAGTGGACTTCATTGCAGAACCAGAGCAGATGTTTTGCTGGTATAAGGTCCTAGGCTCAAGCCCTTGGTATCTTCCAGTTAAATGACTATCAGGCAGCAGGGCAAAACAGCAACAACCTTGGAGAGTTCCTGTTTCCATCAACTGGGTGAGAGGAACAAACTTTGTTTAAAAGCTTCACATGGCTCATGGTAGCTTGTGCCTTAATATATAGGTGTATGGAGGGGGTACCTCGAATGCATGTATAGTGGTCCCTCAGTTTTCGAATGTCTCTATTGACGAACATTTTGGTTTTCAAAGGCTGTAAACCCTGAAGTAAATGCTTCAATTTTTGAACGAGTCTCGGAAGTCAAACAGGAAACGCGGCTTCCATACTGAGTTTTCCGTTTTGAGGCTTCCATACTGAATTTTCGGTTTTCAAACAATTCGGTCTTCCAGAACAGATTACATTCAAAAACCGAGGTACCACTGTATTTAATTCAAAAACGTTCATCCCACTTTTTCCTCCACAAGGAGACTCTCAGAGCAGCTAGCAGAATGTAAATGCAAATGCAAGGATAAAAGTAACAATGATCCCATTATTTGAAACGGCATGAAAACATTCAACAAGAGCAACATCTAAAAAGCCTGGGAAAAGCCTGAGGACCGCCGAACCTCAAGGACCGCCTCTCCCAATATGAACCTACCCAGACCCTGAGATCATAACCAGAGGTCCTTCCTAGTGTGCTGCCTCCTGTTTATATATCACCCTTCCAGTCCCCCCTAGCAGGCATTCACACACACACACATATGCTCCAAATGAGACACTTGCCATGCGCATGAGAGATGATACCCAGAGAGCAAAGAATGCTGACCTGCACATTTTTCTGCATTTGGGAAGAACTGGCTGCTGAGGCAATGGTTAACTACTGCTTTCAGCACTTTATAGATGTAACCCAGGGCTTCTAATAAAAAACAAGAAATATCCTGTTGTGAATGGTGTCCATTACTGGAGAAAGCATCACTTCCCATATAGCTTGGAAACAGTGAAACACAGACTATACATAAGCAGTCATTTTAAAGCACATAATCACAGACAGGCGGGGTCAGTGCTGCACATCTGGAATGGCAGGTCTTAAAAGCAGGCTGCCAGGGCGAAACCGACAACTGAGAAGGAGAAATCATCCTGATGGCTCTTATTTGGAGACTTAAATCTGGAGGAGTGGACATCGAGGCTTCTGGTTGCAGGCCATGAATTCACATTTTAGACCTTCCTTGGCTTTTAAGCAACAACAACAACAACTGGATCAAGAGCAGGAGTTAAAGCTGGGAAGGGTGTCTTCAGTTTCTGCCTTCAACACCGTCTTATGCTGGCCTTTGTGAAACTCTCTGGGTCTGCTGTGGAATTCCTCAGATGTTTCATCATAGCAGGAGCCAAAATGCATATAATAAAAATGCATAATAACCCCCTTCCTGGGATCACACTGGTTTAGAAATGTAGACCCTGAGAGGAAATGTGTTTGGAGATTATATTTTGTGAGAAAATAGGTACTTGAAGCATTTGGGATGCTTTGAGGTGTGGGTTTTAAAATAAGACTTAGGAAGGAAGAGCACACACGATACTGACACGGACTGCAAATCAACTGATCACCTCAACCCTGACTTGAGCATGATGTGTGAATTGGGCCTTGGATTCCCAATGGAAAGAAGGATCCATTCTCCAAGCCCCACTTTAGGCAAACTTTTCTGGACTTTCTACTCAGGGGAATCTTTCTGAGGGCAACATTCCCTCATGGACAACCTCTGCTGGGGTGGAGAGGGTGTACCCCAGTGGTGGATGTGGCAAGGGACAAAAAAATGAGTGGAGCAACAGATGCAGCTCTTGCCTCTTTTTTGCAGTAGTCTACCACAGGTGGCGCTGTGGGTTAAACCACAGAGCCTAGGGCTTGCCGATCAGAAGGTCAGCGGTTCGAATCCCCGCGACAGGGTGCGCTCCCGTTGCTCGGTCCCTGTTCCTGCCAACCTAGCAGTTCAAAAGCATGTCAAAGTGCAAGTAGATAAATAGGTACCGCTCCAGCTGGAAGGTAAACGGTGTTTCCGTGTGCTGCTCTGGTTCACCAGAAGCAGCTTAGTCATGACCTGGAAGCTGTACACCGGCTCCCTTGGCCAATAAAGCGCTATGACTGAACCTAATGGTCAGGGGTCCTTTTACCTTAACCGTCTCTCTCTCTCTCTCTCTCTCTCTCTCTCACACACACACACACACACAGAGAGAGAGAGAGAGAGAGAGAGAGAGAGAGAGAGAAATCAGAGTTTCTGTACACACATCTCTCTACATCCAGGCAGGTGAGAGGCATTACCACAGCTCAAGGACACATTCCAACTAGACAACTAGAGAGGGGTGTGGCTGGAGAGAGTCTTGACGGCCGGATAGAGAGATAGAGCGTTGGATTTGGCCTCTTTCCTGTTCACTCACTAGCAGTAAATTTTAATAACCTCTGGTGGCTCAGAGAAAGGAAGGATCATGTCCTCAGCTGTAAAGAAGGGCAGCTTTTATCATTCCAGGTGAGCCATATTTGTGGACCGGAGAGGGCGTCTTTTCTTTGGTGGCATCCCACCTGCAAAATTCCCTTGCTCCACATGTTCCCAAGCTTCTTCACCACTGTCTTCTTAAAAAAAAAAAAAGGCTAAATTTATCTTCTTTGCCTACACTTTCAATATTAACACATTTTTTAATCAGAGGTAATCTGTTTCCTATTTGCATTTTGGATGGCTTTATATTTCTGTTGTTTGCAACTGCTTATTCTGCTTTAGTGTGTGCTTAATAATTTATGGCGACTTTGAAAAAACAATAACACACATTCTTATTGATTTTGAGCCTTGAGGTCTCATGTCCCAGAAAGGCAGGGAAAAAATATCCTTAAATAAATGCATTCACAAAAGTTGTGCATCGCAACATAGGAAAGCAGTCATGGATCGGTCACTGTTGTTGTTAATTTTATTTCTTACGGCTTTATATTTTTAAGGAAAAAATCTCAAAGCAGTTTGCAACCTACATTAAAACATAAAATGAAACACTCCGAAATTGCTAGAGTAAGTCAAATATAAAATGCACACTTAAAACAGCACAATTAGGAAGAGAATATTATCCTAACCATAGAACATACCAGCTGCTCTTCCTGCCAATCCTGCCAATGCCAAGAGCCAGCTTTTCCAATATGGTTTGATAAGATTTCCACAGTTACTAAATTACTGTTGCACTGCTGTACTTTTAAGACTGTGGTCTTGACATAAGCAGTGGGTGCCAGCACAAAATGGCTGCCATTGGTACTTTAAAAAGGAGGAAAAAAAGAGATGAGGGTGAGTCCCATCACAAAAATAGTCCAGCTCCGAGGGCCTTCTGACGGTTCCCTAACTGCGAGAAGTGAGGTTACGGGGAACCAGGCAAAGGGCTTTCTCAGTAGTGGCGCCCACCCTGTGGAACACGCTTCCATCAGATGTGAAGGAAATAAACAACTATCTGACTTAGAAGACATCTGAAGGCAGCTCTGTTGAGGGAAGTTTTTAATCTTTGATGTTCTATTGCTTTAATATTATTATTAATAATAAAATTCTGCTGGGAGCTGCCCAGAGTGGCTGGGGAAACCCAGCAAGATGGGTGGTGTTAATAATAATAATAATACTAACAGCATAAGTAAAATGCATTATAATAAAAGCATATTAATACAAAATACATTTATACAAAAACACATGCAATTTGTAAAAGAATGAATGTGGAGGGTCCCATCTGAGATGATGGCTAATAACTATTGATAGGCCTTATATTCTGTGAATTTGTTGACTATAAGTTAGTTCCTGTCTACTTGATATGTTTTTCTCTCAAATGGGCACATAATGAAGTTGCTCCCTCAGGGGTGGGGGTGGGGGCTGCCGGGACAATGGCCCTGGGTACATTTTTTTCTGGTGGGTGCTGCACATTTGGCTCCTCACACTGCCCTGCTAGCCCTGCAACAATTTTGTGAGGCTGGGATATGATCTGAATGATTCGCCCAAACTCCCACAAACCCTGGCGTGACAAATGATAATTTAGGACCTGTAGTAGGGGAGGTCAACACACATTATTTTCCAGCCATGGTAGGAGGTCTCTACCATGGGCAAAGACCATCTGCATGACCCTCCAGTTTCTGCCCTCAGGCATCTGCCCACAAATCAACCACATTTAGAAATAGGTTTTATAGGTTTTAAGAAAACCATCTCAAGTGATGCTATCATGAAAACAGGCTCTCTGCTAATAATTTTAAATATTTGGTGTTTCCACAGAGACAGGGGAGAGTTGTCTGTGCATTGCATTTTATCTTTCATGATTTGTGGATCCAAGTCAAGTATCCTGGGTGATAAGAAGAGCAAGATGATTATCACAGATGCAGTAAACACAATCTGATTCAGTCTAATGTAGATCTAGATAGGAAGGAAATATCCAATAAAAAGCAATGCCAGACATCTGCGCCTGCCTACAACCTGATTATGTGAGTTGCCCAAGAGGCTTCCCATCTTAATATTCTTTGTTGACAGCTGTTCTTGACTGTTTACTTGGACTGCAAACTCTGACTGGCTCTTCATTAAGACGTTCAGCTGTAATTATGAGTGTTAACCACAGGTATACAAGAATATTTATGAAATCTATGCATCTTCAGACTAGTATACCTGTATAAAACAACAGGGAAAGGTTGCGGCCTTCACAGCCCGCTTGTGCTATTCTTGAAGAATCTGGCTGGGCGTTATTGAAAACAGTGGGCTAGAACTTAAGTGTTCTTCAAACTTTGGACCCCGTATAGAGTTCCCATCATCCCCAACTATTCTAGCCAGTGGTCAGGGATGATGGCACCTGCATAGCCCAACTTTTCTGTTCAGGGCAATGGATCCTTGGCTCTAGCACATAACATAGGATAACGTTGCTAGTTCTGCAGCCAAATTAGATTTTGCATGGATGGGCTATCCTCCCCCCTCTCATTTCCACACTCACCCATCTTGCTTTGTGATCCACGGATATGTCAAATCTTGTGACAGTGGTTCTTGTCAGCATGGCAATAGCAGTTCACTTTGCCGCACTGATCATCGCTAAGCTCTTTCGAGCAGAAAACGTGTGACTTTGAGGTTGCACTGCGATAAAGACTCTCCTCCCTGGAAGAGAGGGGAGTGGTTGTGGGCGGGAGCCCGAGCTCCGCCCCTGGCCGGGGGCCTTAGCCCCCGCCCCTCCTCACCTGGCTGGCGCCCACGCCCACCGGAGGCAGCCAACCAGGTGTCTCCGGGGGGCGTGTTTAGCAGCTTAATGCTGTGGCTCCAGCTCCGCCTCCTCCTCAGTCGTCATCGTCCCGCAGCGAGTCACCCACCCTCCACTCCCATTTAGCTCAGGGTCTAGGTTTTTTGGCCTTGCTATGGACCTTAGGTTGGTCGCCGCGGTTGTCTGGGGGGCCTGGTAGGAATTTTTCCATTTGGCATTAGGCTTTTTGGTTTTTTCGCCTACCTCGTAGCAATCGTCACAACTTTTGTGGTATTGGTGGGTAGGTTAGGCATTGGATTCATGTGTGTCAAGGGCTAGGTGTGGCCATCGCCTATGCTATCTACCGTGGGTTATTCCGTTAAAGGAATCTGGCGGTCGTGTATTCCGTCCGATGCCTGCTTGGCGGGAGGCCATGGCACGACCCTTGGTGACATCAGGGGTGAGCCTATAGTTGGATTAGCATCAACAGGCTCCACCTACTGTTGAATAAACCCACCTCCTATAGTCATCCAATGCCTAAGCCAATACCTTTTCACTGCTGTAATCAATAAAGTTGTGGCCTTTTCTTGCCCATTAACCTTATATCACGTGTCCTTGTGTGTTTATTTCACATAGCGGGGGTCGGGCCCTCGATCTACAACATCACACCTTCGAAGGACCCGGAAGTTAAGCTTTGCTTTCCGAGTGGGTGAATCAGAAGAACTCGTATTTAATGCTTTGTTTAGATGTAGCACTGTTGATCAAATGTGTGTATATTTGCATACAAACAAGGACAATTGTTTCCGAAGCAAGAAGCATAACATTCTTTCTGTTTAACTGAGCCACACATATTTTGCATTGAAGAGGCATTCCTGATGTGTGCAGGAGAAAGGATAATGCCTCTTTGAAGATGATGCGCGTCATCTGCAGTTCTTTCTTTTAAAAATAATAATAATAAAGACTGGTATTGTTATTGTCTTTAATCATAACCTTTTCTCTCAAATTGATTGGGAGAATCTTTTTAGCCCATTTAAAGTGTGTGCATGGATTCATGTAATAGATTGCAGTGTAGCCTTATGTCAGGGACCGTGCTGAGGAGGGCTGCACTGAGGAAGAATTGTGGGAGCCACCCCCTCTCCCTGATCCGGAATCTTCCCAGGAGCAGGACAGTATAGATGTGGAACAGTGGTTTGCAGAGGGGCATAGTTCAGAAGGCAGAAGCTGAGAAATACTGGTTGGGGAACACCTATCAGAAAAAACACTAGACGTGAGAGACTTAACAGATTCATATTCTCTGGATAGTGTTCATCTCCCCTTCTCCAAAGTCATGGAGAGCTCAGAAAGTGTCAGAACAGAAAACACAGAGGCTCCAAGCTCAGATTACAAGATGTAGGTGTGACATTGATTAATAGGGATGGAGGGGTGTGTGACCCTTAATTGGGAGCACCACCATTCTAGGCAGACCTGTTCTTTTGTCTCTGGCTGTGATGATTAAAGTTTCTAACTGGTAAGACGTTCCTTTCATTTGATCCTTTGCTTACTGTCACGGGGGAGGAAGCAGATTCCCTGAAGCCTGACACCTTATCTCCCAGATCCACTGGCTGGAGGGGGTTATGAAGGAGCAGAGGTGCCTCTTTGCCAGTGAAGAGCTTTTTTCAGTTGAAGGGTGTGTCCAGCATGAAGGCCCCTGATATACGCATGGAAGACTCCCCACAGGCATAGAGGTAACACTGGCAGTTCTCTCATCAGTGGTAGCTGGTGGAGCAGGGCCAGGAGGAAGAAGACCTTGGATTTACTGGATCCAAGGGGCTTTCATTTGTTGGAGAAGCGTGAGGATCAGATCCTCCCTCTACACCAGTCTGAAGCTGGCATAACTCTCTCTCCCTCCCCCCCAATGGAGAAGAAGCTGCACACCAAAAAAATGGTACATCTCTCTCTCTCTCTCTCTCTCTCTCTCTCTCTCTCTCTCTCTCATGCTTTCACCCTGACTGGAAGGAACTACCAGGACTTTGGAAGTGATGGCACATCCACCACTTCGCAACTTCCACACCCCACTTAGGATTGCGCTATGTGATCCACACTTTCTTGGGAATAAGTTCCACTGAACTCAGGGTAGCCTACATCTGAGCAGGAATACATAGGGTCAAAGTTGGTCGCTCAAAACTGTACCCCTCATTCAAAACAAGATGCTTTGCATCCCAGAGCCAATCACGAAGGGGGCAGCATGCCAGAGAAACACTTTCTAATGCCGAAGTGGAACTGCTCAAAACTGGAAAAGATGATAAAAACTGCAGATGATTTTAAATGGAAAAAAGTCTGTCCAAAAATGTACCATGGGGCATTTTCTATGCCATGAGAAAAGATCGTGTCAACAGGAACAAGAAACCTAAATTCTTCCAAAACCAACAGGATTATCCACAGGATCAGGGACTGTGCCAGTCAAGCGAATAGTTCAGCTGGGTGATGGACCATCCCAAATGAAATGGAGGATCTGAGGTATCGAATTAACGGAAGCCAAGCTGAGGCCAGTCCCAAGATGCTATTGTGAGAAGGTGAGGAGGAATATTTTATTTTAGAAGAATGATGCAAGCAGGGAATGGCCTGACCCGTTTTCATACAGCTTTGCCCGTGTGTGTGTGTGTGTGTGTGTGTTTCAGGGCCTGGCCTGTTATGCAGTAAGGAGAAACCATGGAAGTAAGAGATGGAGGTATGAATTTGTGTCTAAAAGATGCAGCACTCCAAAAAGATTGGATCTAGTGTGTGGGTGTGCATGGGTGCGGGTCACTGCCATTTTGCAGTCAGCAAAATGTCTTAGGCATGCACTGTGGTATTTTCAAATTACCGTATTTTTTGTGTATGATGCCCCCGTGTATAAGACACCCCTTATTTTGGAGAACTCAAAATGAAGAAAATGCACTATGCACTATCCATGTATAAGACAACCTCTTATTTTAAACTTCAAAAATTTAGGAAAAAATATAGTCCTATATATGGAAATATGGTATATTTTGCATAAAGGCTGCTCTCCGATTGCATTCTTTTATGCTGTTTCTGACACATAGATGCATGCCATGCTTGAGCCCTGTTTACCTCTAAAGGAGCAAGCAAGTTGGTTTTGCTGTGGACTTGTGAGGATGGTTGTGTTGTCCATTTGAGGCGTGTGCCCGTTTTTGCAATGTTTAGTACGTCAACCCTGGTCCCAGCAACCATAACACAAGGCCAGAGGGCATTTACATTTCAGAATGGGAAGTTCATACAGATGTAGAGAAAAATCTGACAGAGCGAATCTGTGATGATTGCTCGGGGCCCAGGAAATTGGTGGTTTACAAAAAGAGGTTGCAGCTCCAGAAGGCCCCTGGTTTGTATTTCCCCATGCTGGTGGTCCTGATGGTCAGCAGCTGTTCCGTCCCACCCTAAACAGACTCCTGCTTCTTGTTCGATGATTAAGTAAACACCTTCTGCTTTACTTTATCTAATGCAATGGTAATGAGAACAGAAGGTGTGTGCCTCCCCATCATTGACAATCTGATGGCTGTGTAATTACTGGGAATCTATGATACATATTTCAGAAATGCCGTCTGATATAATAGAAAGTCGTGGTTTAAATAAACAAATGCTGCCTAATTAGTACTAATTGAGTTAAAAATAAGGGGCATGTGCTCTCCCAGCCTTATTAATAAATGGATGTGCTCCTTTGGCAAGCCGGTTGTTTACCTTCTATCTGTCATCCTTTGGTTTTGATAAGTAAATTGATTTAACTAAAGCAATAAAATTATCAAAAGGCTTTTTGTTGGGCTCATTATTTGGGGTTAGGAAAACAATCATTGTTGCTCTGTTAAAAAAAAAATTAGGCACAGCCAGTGTTCATATGTGCAAGGAATTCCCAAATTGTGTGTTGGCATAATTGGGATGGTTGGATGGGTTAATTTCTGACCTGTATCATTTCTGGGTTCCTCCCTGGTTCATGGTTTGAAAAAATGCACTTTGTTGTTTAGTCATTTAGTCATGTCCGACTTTTTGTGACCCCATGGACCAGAGCACGCCAGGCACTCCTGTCTTCCACTGCCTCCCGCAGTTTGGTCAAACTCATGCTGGTAGCTTTGAGAACACTGTTCAACCATCTCGTCCTCTGTTGTGCCCTTCTCCTTTCCCAACATCAGGGTCTTTTCCAGGGAGTCTTCTCTTCTCATGAGGTGGCCAAAGTATTGGAGCCTCAGCTTCAGGATCTGTCCTTCCAGTGAGCACTCAGGGCTGATTTCCTTCAGAATGGATAGGTTTGATCTTCTTGCAGTCCATGGGACTCTCAAGAGTCTCCTCCAGCACCATAATTCAAAAGCATCAATTCTTCGGCGATCAGCCTTCTTTATGGTTTGAAATATAAAAGTCTTTTTTCCCCACAGGAAGTCCTGCCACCACCACAATCAGCATGAAGGGATTAAAAATGTGGCCCCCAAATGCAGAAGGTGTTGTGTATCATGGGAAGAAAAGATGGCTGCTCCCACTGTGGAGGGATGATGTGGCCCACTGTGTGGCGGCCATCCTTTTTCTTATCCAAGTCCCTGGGACAATGGAATATACTTCCTGTTGGCTTTGGGAGCCCCAGTTTGAATGTGTACATGGTAACCATGGCAGCCGGTGGACTTTCCAGCCATCTGGAGTGGTTGTCACCTGTGAAAAGAAAGACTTACACTTGAAAACCAATTTCTGGACTGCCTCATAAACAGTTTGGAATGACAATCTGAGCCATACAATGCTCTGGTGGGTGCAGAACAGATCAGTTCGCTTCAAAATATGGCGCAAACAAATTTTCCTTGCTTCTTCCCTAGTCAGGATATGCTGGGATGCTTCAACAGAACTAACTAACCAGTGTGTCAGGAGAAAGTCTGCCTTCAATTTTAATTCAAGGGGGGGGGGGGGAAATGGTTTGGGAAACATTGATCTATGGGATAGAAGTATCAGAACCACAATGCCACTGATAATTAAACATGACACCCTTTCCTCTGGTGTAATGGAAAAATCGTGGCTGGGGCAAAGGCGAGAGGCAACTATCCAGAGGATAAGTGGAAGCCTGCCAGGGGCATAAAGAGAGCAGTAGAAATGAGAGCCAAAAAGGCCCACCCAAAGAGAGATTTTTGCACAGGGAAGAATGATTCACTGCTTTGCAGCAATGCTTGGTTTTCTATATTTGAGAAAGAAAGAAATGAAGAGAAAAGAGGCTTAGAGAAGGGAAGACATGAAAAGCAGTGAATGTTACATCGAGCACATTTTTGGAGTGACAATGAGGGACACAAGAAGGCAACAATTACTGTTTGTGTGTTTGGGTTGTGTTCAACTGGCAGGCCGTGGCAGAGGCAAGTGGGAGCTTCCTGATATGTAGCTCAGATTGTTCGCCACCACACTGCACCAGTACTTGGTGCAAAGCCATCTTTTCATTCTGTACTGCATGAGAACTGCCAGGGGTTGGACTAGATGACCCTCGGAGTCCCTTCCAACTGTGCAGTTCTGTGCTTCCATGATGCCTGATTAGCCATTCTTGATAAAGAGAATGCTAAGCTAGATAAACCATTCTTCTGATCCACCACAACAACTCTTCCATTAGGTTTTTAGCAGCTTGGGTTAAATGCAGAGTCATTTTAAGCTGCCTCTCTGTGTGTCCATTCCCCATTCCCTTTGCAAACTCTCTTACACCAACCTACCACATTTATTTCATTTATAAGTGGATTTATATGTCATCTTTCTGATATGCGGCATTCAAGGCTTCTCTGGGCCTTCTTTCGCCAGCAACACAAGCCAAATCTGCTTCGAGATGTTGTCTGCTGAATGTTTTAACACCTGAACAATTATAGTGTTCATTAACATTCCATACCAAAACATCTCAGAAACTTGATGAATCTCTCTCTCTCTCTCTCTCTCTCTCTCTCTCTCTCTCTCTCTGTGTGTGTGTGTGTGTGTGTGGTGGGAGAGAAGGGGCTTATTTCAGTAAAGAGCCCTTGCTGCCAATAACTAGGCAGAATTCAAAAACTGTGTTTTGCAGTCCTCCTTCCCTGCTCCCTCTATTTTGTTCTGATTGCACAACGGCAAATCCACTCCTTCCCCCTGAAACCATCTACATACATATTCAGAGTTTTAATTTGATAGTTCATTAATTTCTCCTATGGCCAGGGTGAACGCCATATCATCTCACCAAAAGGTGGCTTTTATTTTGCTGTTTATTTATTATAACTGATAAAAAACAAAGAAAACTTGACTGTTGTCATGATTGTTGCCTTCGAATGAGGTGGGCCGCATTGAGTCGATGGCAGACAGCTGGCTAGAAATGTGAATGAAAGGAAACAGCCTGCAGGAATGAGTGGGCTCAGTTGAGAGGCACGAGGACATCAATAGATCCCAAGGGCATCCTTCTTGACTCCCACTCCACAGCGCGCTGCAGGAGCAGGGGACAAACTTCTCCATTACACTCTCTCAACAGGTGCAGATCCCTCGCTAGCCCAAACTGTCTTTTCGGTGCATACAAGGACATGGAGGATTCTCTCGTCCTCTCCTGACTCCAGGCTTTCTTGGGAAACTGTCAACAAACTCCCTCATGGGGCTGTTTGCTTCTGACATTTTGCAGCGCAGTCTGGAGAGGAACAGAGGAGGCAGGCTGAGGACACAGTCTCCTTTTTTTGTCTCCCACTTCCTTGAATTCTTCGTTCAAGAGCTGAGTCACTGAGTGGCCCCCCAAATATGTGTGTGTGTGTATTCAATTGAAAACAGAAGTGATTAGCTGAGAGGATCATTCCAGAAAGGGATTTTCTCTCTCTTTTTCTAGCTGTTTTAGGAATGTGCCTAGACAAGCGACGATAATCTCTTTCAGATGCTCTTTAGTCACACTTCTCTTGTGTACACACTGCCGAGCTACGTGCTGCAGTGGATAAATTAGGTAGCCTTTTCCGAACTCTTTAAAATGGAGTTGTTGGGAGGAGCAGAGCAGATAAACACATAGACACATTTAGGGATGGAAAGATCTGTTGGTTTTGGTTCTCTTCGTTTCTCATTTTCCCAATCTTAAACTCGGCTCTCCACATTTTGCAGCAATTTGTGGGGATATGAGGGAGAAATCCTTGGGAAAATTCACCAACATTTTAGTGCAAACTTCTCATAATAAAAGCACATTTTGTATGCAGTTCTGATGAAGGTACACATTTCTGCAAGCATTTTCTCCTAATACAATGCATTTTAGTATGTTATATTCATTAGTATACTCCTTGTATGCACATTTCCTTCTAATATATGAATTTTTGCAAATGCTGTTAGGTTGGAGAATGGCATTGTACAATTCAGAGTAGTGCAAATTTCAAAGGATGCCTGTGTTTTAGAACATCCAAATCTGGTGGATTCGGCTTTAAACATGAACTGAATTAAATTTCTCCTCCATCCCCACACATGATATAAACCTAGTTCTCTCACAGTGGTGTGGCTGGAATACCTAGCAATTAAGGGAGCAATCTTACAGCAAGAGCCATTGAGATGTGTGGGGTTAGGATGCAGGAAGTCTCCGGCTGAGAAAGGAAGAAAGAGAGAAGCAGAGAGAGAGATCCGGAAAGGTAGAGTGCTGTTGGGAAATCGTGTCCTCCCTAAAAGAGGGCACGTGTTGCGGTGAGACGTGGAGACCGACACCCTATGTTGTGGGTGGGTAAGATTGGATAGCCACAACACCCGATAGGTACCGAGGGTAGGTCCCTCGATGTTGGGTTTGAGCAATCAATCAATCTTTATTACGGTCCAGAGACCCGACAAATCATTACAAATCAATGCACAATTCATACAGCAAATTCATACAGGGTTTAAGCAATTTTTGCAATTCACCTTGCTATGCCGTCGTGTGTTGTCTGTCGTTGGGACAGGGGCACGGCAGGAATTGTCCCCACTTGGCTGATTGGCTGTTGCCATTTGGGTTTCGCCTGCTGCGTAGCAAATTGTCACAACTTGTAAGGTTGCAGATAGGCTCTGGTTCAGGTGATAGGGATGGGAGAACAGTCTCATCATCCCTATGTGAAGGGTATTCTGTTAAAGGAATCCAGGGACTCAACTGGTTTGGTCAACCCCTGAGAGGGGGTTGTGCCTGTGCCTGAGTCCAGAGGAGCATCTGGGGGGTGAACATAGTCTGTTCCCGGCTTTTCGCCTACCCAGGTGTTCACCCTTGGCTGACCTCTGCTGGTGCCCTAGGTCAGCGCTGCCTGCAAGGTTGGAGGGAGCTAGTTGAACCAGAGCCTATACAACCACTCACTTTCTGTAATCAATAAAGTTGTGGCCTAAATTCTGCCAAAAACCAAAACTAAAATTTGAGTCAAATGTGTCGTTATTTAGGGGGGAGGTGTCTGGGTCTGAACACAAAAGAGCTTTTAGAAGTGGTAAGGACAGGTGGAAATGGGGAAATCTGGCAGCTCTTCTGTGGATTAGATTTTCTTTTGTCAAATTCAGGGGCTTCTGAACCTTGCCTCTCATGTGAGGTGATCTTTTAAAAGTTTGTATCTGAGCCTCTCTCAGGAGATCTTCACTAGCATAGGCCTGGACGAAAAAAGACACCCCAAATTCATCGCCTCACTCACAGGTGGTGAATTAGGGGGTAACCACATTTGTCAGGGGACTTAAATGGTGGGAGGCTTCTGTGAACTAGTTGCTGTCAGCAGAGATGCTTCCTCTTGCCACCATCTTCCTCCCCAGAGTGCTTCTGGGAAGGAAGATGGTGTGGCTAGAGTTCTGCTGCTGCTACTCCGCCATGGTAGCTTTCAGAGTGAGGTAGGTAGGTTAGAAGCTTCATGCTACCATTAATCACTTTTTTCTTCCCCAAAATTCAAAGCCTTATTTGATACACCTCGCCTCTCCATTTGGGGATTCAACCAAAGTTCTCCCCCTCACAAAAAAGGGCAAACAAATCCCAAGATGAGGAGCAAAAGATACCAAAAGCACAATGTACAACAGGCAGGAAGAGCCTCCAGCAACATATAATCGGATGTTTGTGTAAAGCAGTGCACCTTGAAGGGTTAATGGGGGATGTTCTAGGTACATGAGGGTGTCCTTGTTTGCATCTGTGAAATGTTGGAAGGTCTTTGTTTACTGATGTGATTGATGACTCATGAAGGCCACTTTCAGATTCATAAAATGGCTGCAGTCTGCTTAAAAACACACACCTCTGGTAGAAACCTTGGTCAGTTAAATAATTTTATAATATAATAATTTTGAAATGCTGAGAGACTGGGAAGAGTCCAGTGGCACTTTAACTACAAACGACTGTATTGTGGCATTAGCCTTTGTGTGCTAGAGTTCACTTTGTCAGAGGCAAGGAGAGTCCGGACTATTCAAAGCTAAGCTGCTTTCAAATTCCAGTGCTTACATATGGAAAATTACTTACAATGCTCAAATAGCTCTACTTGGAATATTATTTCTAACCTGCTGTCCCTGACATATCACCTTTCAAAATGCAGCTATCTTGGCTACTGAAATTTCACACATGCATAAACACACACAAAGATTCTGAACTGGCTTCTCTCCCCAGCCCCCAAAATACTCAGTTAAGATTGCAAACGAAAGTAAACGCAAATCATAATATGCATTTTCCAATTTAAAAATTAAAATAACAGAATAAAAATGAAATGAAATCGATTCTATACACAGTTTTCTTGCAGTAGCTCCCACTTTGGGAGATGACAACTAATGACATAGACTCCCCATCACCACACCCCTGAATACGCCTGTCGATCCCTTCCAATCATAAAAATATCCAGGCTGGAGGTGTGAAACATTTAGATCTCTCACTTCACTTAGAACCATGATTTGCTGGGGAACAAAGATGAAGGCACAGATTGTAGTTTGCTTATACCATATCCATTATAGGGCTGATTCAACAAAGCCTAGAGCGATGACAGGCTTTGCTTATACTCTTGATCAACAAATGAAATTAGTCAAAACTTTTTATAAAAAAAAACCCCACAGCCTTTGGTTTATTAGGGGCACTGGAAAACCTATAAAGCACAGATGCCATAACAACAAGCATGTGGAGGCAGATCTCACCCCATATGCCTGAGCTTCATCCAATTTGCACATTACCGTGTTTGTTTGGTGTCAGAATCAGCTAGCCATGTGAAGAAAATTACTGCAGGACTGACTATTGAACCACAATGCTGGACACAATCCTATGCCTAATGATCTGGGAGGAAGTCCTATTGATATCAGTGGGACTGAAGCTGCTACTCTAACCCCACTTACCTAAGAGTACTTACTTCTGAGTGGGCATGGTTAGTGTTGCAACCTTTGGATCCCTTCCAGTCGGGATTCAGGCCTCATCATGGGACTGAAACTGCCTTGGTCGCACTGGTTGATGATCTCCAGCGGGCTAGGGACAAAGGTGAGAGCTGTTTCCTAGTTCTGCTGGATCTCTCAGCGGCGTTTGATACCATCGACCATAACATCCTTCTGGACCGTCTTGAGGGGCTGGGTGCTGGGGGCACTGTCATACAGTGGTTCCGCTCCTTCCTCCTGGGCCGTGTTCAGAAAGTGGTGGTGGGGGATCAGTGTTCAGACCCCTGGGCTCTCACTTGTGGGGTGCCTCAGGGTTCTGTCCTCTCCCCCATGCTTTTCAACATTTACATGCAGCCGCTGGGAGAGATCATCAGGAGGTTTGGGCTGGGTGTTCATCAGTATGCGGATGATACCCAGCTCTACCTCTCTTTTAAATCAGAACCAGTGAGGGCGGTGAAGGTCCTGTGTGAGTGTCTGGAGGCGGTTGGAGGATGGATGGCGGCTAACAGATTGAGGTTGAATCCTGACAAGACAGAAGTACTGTTTTTGGGGGACAGGAGGCGGGCAGGTATGGAGGATTCCCTGGTCCTGAATGGGGTAACTGTGCCCCTGAAGGACCAGGTGCGCAGCCTGGGAGTCATTTTGGACTCACAGCTGTCCATGGAGGCACAGGTCAAATCTGTGTCCAGGGCAGCTGTTTACCAGCTCCATCTGGTACGTAGGCTGAGACCCTATCTGCCTGCGGACTGTCTCGCCAGAGTGGTGCATGCTCTGGTTATCTCCCGCTTGGACTACTGCAACGCGCTCTACGTGGGGCTACCTTTGAAGGTGACTCGGAAACTACAACTAAGCCAGAATGCAGCAGCTAGACTGGTGACTGGGGGCGGCCGCCGAGACCATATAACACCAGTCTTGAAAGACCTACATTGGCTCCCAGTACGTTTCCGAGCACAATTCAAAGTGTTGGTGCTGACCTTTAAAGCCCTAAACGGCCTCGGTCCAGTATACCTGAAGGAGCGTCTCCACCCCCATCATTCTGCCCGGACGCTGAGGTCCAGCGCCGAGGGCCTTCTGGCGGTTCCCTCATTGCAAGAAGCAAAGCTACAGGGAACCAGGCAGAGGGCCTTCTCGGTAGTGGCGCCCGCCCTGTGGAACGCCCTTCCAGCAGATGTCAAAGAGATAAACAACTACCTGACATTCAGAAGACATCTTAAGGCAGCCCTGTTCAGGGAAGTTTTTAACGTGTGATATTTTACTGTATTTTTGGTTTTTATGGAAGCCGCCCAGAGTGGCTGGGGAGGCCCAGCCAGATGGGCGGGGTATAAATGATAATTTATTATTATTATTATTATTATTATTATTATTATTATTATTCTGTGTAATAGCATCTAGGCTCCTTTCCTTACTGAGAGAAATTTAACTATGAGCAAATGTCCTTTCAAACAATAAATCCCAGTCCGTGGTGAAATCTGTTGGGATCAGGTTGCCCTTGGGCAAGAACAACAGAGCTAGACTTGTATACTACAGAGCAGAGAAGCAGTGGGAAAAGTTTACACTTTGTGTAGCTTCTGCTCAGGCTCTGAGCATCAGCGACTATCTTTTGGGAAGTTCATATCTTGCTTTTACTGAACATGGAGGGAACAAGTTGTGGAGGAGTTAGAGATGCCCGCACAAGGTCATCTAAGCCCAGCCTAGAGAACAAATTGTCCTAGTCTGAACATGCTTGGGAGGGGGGATCTGCAAACAGCTTGCTGGAGGAGTAACATCAGGCCAGCTGAATTTAGCAACACTACTCAGAGCCCAGCAGGTGCCAATGCATTATGAAACAAAAAACTTTCGCTGTACTGATGCCTTCTCCCGTCCCCGTTATATCTGTCAACCCGGGTCATCTTAGCATCAACATTATCCTCGGCCATTGCACGACAGTCCTGACCTCCTTTTAGTTTCTTCAGCTAAAGAAGAATACTAAAATATGAAGCTTAACTTATTCATGAGAAGCAACATTTGCACAGTTCACAAAGTAGAGGGCTGTGACACGAATCCCATCCATTTATTTGGACATAAGAAATGAGGCCAAAGTTAGTGAAGTCCTCTCACCACAAGCCATTGCTAGAGGGATGGGAAACATTTGGTGGTGGATGTTACAGTGCAAAGGTAAAAAGGTAAAGGACCCATGGACGGTTAAGTCAAGTCAAAGGCAACTATGGGGTTGTGGCGCTCATCTCACTTTCAGGACCAGGGAGCCGGCATTTGTTCACAGACAGCTTTCTGGGTCATGTGGCCAGCATGACTAAGCCGCTTCTGGTGCAACGGAACACCGCAATGGAAACCAGAACGCATGGAAACGCTGTTTCCTCCCCGCCGCAGCGGTACCTATTTTTCTACTTGCACTGGCGTGCTTTCAAACTGCTAGGTTGGCAGGAGCTGGGACAGCGAAGTGGGAGCTCATCCCATTGTGGGGATTTGAACCACCGACCTTCCGATCAGCAAGCCCAAGAAGTTTAGTGGTTTAGACCACAGCGCCACCCACTCCCATATGTCCAGTGCAACCCTATACTTGTTGAATAGTAAGTTCCGCTGACTTCAAAGGGGATCTCTCTCAGGTGCATGTCTAGGGTTGCAGCCTCAATGCACCGACTCAATTTTAATTTAAAAGTGTCCATAGGCCACACCAAAAATGACATATCTGTGCTTCTGCACTTCATACTGCCCACACATCCCCTGTCTGATAGGCACCAATGAAATGGAGCAGAAATCTCTGCCCCTCTAACCATTTCAGGAATCATCTTCACACACCCTCCAACATTTCTCAGAGGAAAATAGAGACTTCCTCTCCAACATTTCTCCAATGAAAATGGGGATGTCCTAAGGAAAAGTGGTGCTTTCTAGGATGAATTCACGGGCATCCACTTCAGGGAGGCTCTGTCCTGCAAATATCTCTCAGAGACCCCACACTATTTAACATGCCTGATAGAGAAGGTGCAGGGTTGAAAAAGGGCCCATGCAAGAGGTGCCAAGGGCCTAGATGGCAACTGGCAGTGGGCTTAGGTAACCCAGGCAGACCTGTTAACAATATCTGGCATTGCCATGTGCTCTAGCTCAGATGTAGAGAATCTGCAGAAGGTCGCAGCTTCCATCCTCAGCATCTCCAGGTAGCGTTGGGGGCAACCTCTGTCTGAAACCTTGCAAGAGCCACTTCCTGTCAATGTAGAAACACTGTTGAGATAGATGGAGCACTGGAGCACTAAAAGGCAGCTTCTTTTGTTCCTGTACTTCTAAGCATGATGCAAGCCTTCACAGGGATTTAGCTCAGAATCACAAAATCATGACGGAGAATGTTTCTCCACAGAGCACCAAGAAGAGCTTTAGCCCCAGTTATTAGAATGGTGGAAAATATGAATTTCTTTTGTCAGTCTCTCTTCCTTGCTCATCTGAACCACAGCCCCAAGTTATTCCCCCCAGAATGCAGGGAAATCTTTCAAATAAAATATTTAAAGTGTCAATCTGGTGACTTCAATATCGTGAGTTATGAAACCTTTATCAGAGTCCCACCTTTTATTAAACTTCAGGGCTTCCCTTGCTGCCTCTAACGACATTATGCAGCATCAAAATAAGGCATCCTTATTTACGCAGGGTGGGGAGTTGGGGAAGCAGCCGCTCCTCCTCGTGACTCGGTAATGCCTCCCATTTTGGTTCCAGAGTCCTTTTCGACTGCCTCGATTAAACCTCTGAAGACTACAGCAGAATTTCTGCATGACTGCTGGTAAAGAAGCAAGCTAGCACAGTGCGTACCAAAGAGATCCCTTGAAGAATTGCACGTTGGAAAAGTTGCCGCATTTATGAATAAAGTAGAGCATTATCATTTTTAATAGGAATTAAAACAGCTAGAGGGAGAAGTCGGGCAGCGCTGCGATCAGTGCAAAAGAAAACACGCTAACCATTTTAATTAACTGTATTTTAATAGCTTTGGTTATAATTGAATAATTTAAATACCAAGGGGAAACACTTAAATCTCCTAAAAGCTTTCTTTTTATTTACATTTTAAATACCGGTCTTGGAGAAAGAATGATAGAGGAAGGGCTGGGAAGAAGATTGAGGGGGTGGGGGAGAGGAGAGGGCGCCTTATTCCTGCAGCTGCCAGGCTAACAGAAAGTATTTATGGGGTCTTAGTCACTGCTCTGCAGCAGCTCAAGACCAAGGCCTAATGAGTTCCCTCCCCCTCTTCCCATACAGGAAATATTACACAATCTCTTGGTGCTATTACCCTTGACTTGTAGTGTCATAAAAAGTGTAAAGGGGGGAGAGAGAGGAAGGGACCAGGGGAAAGAAGGATAATCTACCATCCAGTTTCTCACTTATGCACCAAAAGGAGCCAGGCTGCATGAAATCAACACAGGAAATGAACGTATGGAATTGGTGCATATGGAATTCACTGAGCTTGGTAAAGCAAATCTGCAAAATCACTGTGCTTCTCTCGCTCTGTTCCTAACATGTCTTTCAACCCAGGCCAGGGATGTTTGAAAAGAGGTTTGCTCCATTCCTGTGGGCCGTGATACGAAGGACAAGCATAATGTGCCGCATCACCAAAACCACACCTACAAGTAAATTTAATCCAGAACAGTTTCTGAGGTTCTTGGTTCTCTCCCCTCTTGACAAACTTCCCTCCGTTCTAGACGGCCCATGGCTATTGCTGCTCATTCTTCATGTCTTATATTTCATTTTTAACCCCAGAATTCTACCCATCCCAATTATCTTCACAACTATGGTGGGTTCTATTTCTCGTGTGCTTTTTTTCTTGGGACAGGAACACATTTTCTGCCCCCCTTTGGTTCGTACCCTCAGGCTGTGTAGTGTTTATATTGTGTCAGTAGGTGCTGCTAGTACCACAGCTAGTACAAGTGACATAGCACAAGCGTTAGCCTTCATAAAAGAAAGGTGCGCAGAACCGGGAGTGGCAGAACACGTGCTTTCCATGTGGATTTTCCCAGTTTATCTTCCAAAAGAAAGGATGGGGCTGGGAATTCTGCTTGAATTCTTGGAGAGCAGCTGCTGTCCAAATAAACAGTAGATAGCCCAATGGACTCGCCCAGAAGGCAATTGCTGGATTTCAAAGTCAGCTTCCAAAAGAAGCAGTCCTTCTGCCATTCTTCACGAGAGGATATAATCAACTATTCTAGGTCTCTAGGAGCAGAACCAATGTATGTTCCCCAAGGGAAAAGGATTTTTTTCTCCCCCCAGAGGAAAATGTGGGAGTCAAGTAAGATGATTAAATAGCTCCTCCAAACTGTGGTAGAGAAGAAAAAGTTTCACTCCCATGTCTGTCTTGAAAAAGAAAGTCTTATGTGAGATTCAGATAATGAAAGACTGGAACAAATGAGTCTCTGGGGCATGTCTGAAGGCCTGTAATGAAGGGGCCTTTCATAGTTCCATCAGAACTTCCATAAGAATGGAGCTCCACAATGGTGTGGCCACCACTGAGAAGTTCCTGCCAACCTAAATGATTGTATTTGTGGACACTTGAGTTGGGCCTCTGTAGTCAGGACCATATGGATAAAGGATACGGTTGCCACCCATCTTGTATAATGTACAGTTTGCTCTGTGTTTCTGCTCTGCTGCTTCTCTCTCTCTCTCTCTCTCTCTCTCTCTCTCTCTCTCTCTCTCTCTCCCCCCCCCCCAAGTTTAGGGATCCTCTTCAAATGTCTACCCCCGCTCCTACAGGAAAGGCATTGTGGCTTGGATGGAGAAACCGCCTGTTGCTTCTTTCCTTTTTCCTTCTCACTTCCTCCCCTCATCCCACCCCCAAGAAGGAGCAAACCAGGGCAAGACTTTCATGTTGTCCCTTCCAGTTCCCTGCAGCTTTGGCTGGGTTAAGGCAGCCATCCGCAGAGCAGCACCCTGGGAGCAATGGGCCTTATCCCTCAGAGAGCAACCGGTTCTGAAGCTCTTTTGTTGTTGTTTAGTCGTGTCCGACTCTTCGTGACCCCATGGACCAGAGCACGCCAGGCACTCCTGTCTTCCACTGCCTCCCGCAGATTGGTCAGACTCATGTTTGTAGCTTCGAGAACGCTGTCTAACCTTCTTGTCCTCTGTTGTCCCCTTCTCCTTGTGCCCTCAATCTTTCCCAACATCAGGGTCTTTTCCAGGGAGTCTTCTCTTCTCATGAGGTGGCCAAAGTATTGGAGCCTCAGCTTCACAATCTGTCCTTCCAGTGAGCACTCAGGGCTGATTTCCTTCAGAATGGATAGGTTTGATCTGCTTGCAGTCCATGGGACTCTCAAAAGTCTCCTCCAGCACCACAATTCAAAAGTATCAATTCTTCCGAGGCTCTAGAAACAAGCAATTTTGTGTCAGTGTCGCCCAGAAGCCCCAATTCTGAACATAGTTATCGGCATGATATGTGAGAGAGGAGGGTGGGAAATACGTAGCTCCCCACAAGGCTTATCCCCACCCCACCCCAAAATATTTTCTCTTTATTTCAGAAATTTAACATGTGGAACAAAGGTTTGTCCCCTTATCACAATATCCCCCTCTGTTTCTTTATTTTTTGCTCCACCCTGCATGTATTGCTGGGCAGTCCTGCATGTGTGTGAAAGCTCATGTATTTAAGCTCTGGGTAGGCACAGACAGTTACAAATGTTTGTGTGTGAGAGACAGAGAGTGACAAATTTCAGAGGGGCCATCCTGATAGGCTGCAATGGATTGTAATGGATTGCTTTGAAATCATTTCAAAACCAGGTGAAACAAAATCCCCCTCCTGTCCTGTGTTTTGCCAGAACAAAGGCTGCAACCCTAGTAAAGTAAGTCCTTTAGCATGCAAGAAACAAATATAATATTGATAATCAGGTCACCCAAACTGGCAGATCTGGTGGGGAAGGAAGAAGACATCCAGGCAAAGGTCTTGCAAAACCACAGAACTTCAAATATTGTGAGGTTTCAGCCTTTCCATGGCATAACATCTTTTTAAAAATATATAAATACTCATTTTTAGTTCTCTGTAAAATCTAATGCATGAGAACCCCCATTTTGACTCCCATTTCAGCTCCTAAAGGAAACTCCTCCTATTCCAGCAAGCCATCGTTACAAGCTATTCCACTATTTCCTTCCTTCAAATAAAATAAAAAATACCTAGAGGAAACAAAAGCTACTGACATTCACAAAATTGTATAAATCTGATAAAATTCCCATGCAGCTAGATGCATGTGATAATTGAAGTTAAAACTGTGTCTATCCAGGTACTCTCTCTCTCTCATGCATTGAGCATGTGAGGCAATCTATTTCTTTTCAATGAGTGACAGCGGGAATTAAACAATAGTAGTCAGAAACTGGCATAGCCTCCAATGACACAGCTGGTAGGTGTGGGTGGCATTCATTAGACGATGCCTTCTAACAAATGATATGCCAAAGCCCTGACAAAATAAACGCTTCAGTTCATTATCCATCATTTACTCTCTGCCAGTTGAAACTCATGTCCTCCAAGGAGTGCCTTCAATCCTGTTCTGACATCTGAATGAGAACGATGCCAGGTTCTGGATGGCGATGTGGAAAGTAGGCAGGAAAGTGGCAAAACAGGAACAACAATGAACCTCCTGGTGGAAACTACATTGTGATGCTTCCAAAGCAGCATTGTTGTTCCAATTAATTTCGTTTCACTCTTGTCTCGAGCAAAACTAGGGAAAAACACAGGAACCGTGCCTTATACCAAGTCAGACCAATTCAAAGTGTTGGTGCTGACCTTTAAAGCCCTAAACAGCCCTGGCCCAGTATAGCTGAAGGAGAGTCTCCATCCCCATCGTTCAGCCCGAACACTGAGGTCCAGCTCTGAGGGCCTTCTGGTGGTTCCCTCACTGCAAGAAGTGAAGTTACAGGGAACCAGGCAGAGGGCCTTCTCGGTAGTGGCAACCACCCTGTGGAACGCCCTCCCATCAGATGTCAAGGGGATAAACAACTATCTGACTTTTAGAAGACATCTGAAGGCAGCCCTGTTTAGGGAAGTTTTTAATGTTTGATGTTTTATTGTGTTTCTGTTGGGAGACACCCAGCCAGGTGGATGGGGTATAAATAAAATAATAATAATAATAATAATAATAATAATAATAATAATAATAATCAGACCAGTGGTCCATCTAACTCAGTATTGGCTACACTGCTTTCAGACAGGTGGTGTCAGGAGCCGGAGTCAGGGACAGGTCAGCAATAAAACACCTGGTGTCCGTGAAGTTAACTCTTTATTCAAAGAAGCCAACACAATGCAGGCCTAGTGATCCCAGCAACTGTTCCCAGTAGATCTTCCTCCAATGAGGTAGTTATGAGGACTGAAGGGCCTCACCTTCCCACCTCTCTCTACGGCTTCTCCACCTGTTCCTTCCCCAGCAGCCTAAGGCTCCTTCATCTTGTCTCTCTTTGCTCAGCCCTCTTCATTCCTCTCTGTGTTCTGGGAGACCAGGGGGGAGAGGAGCTGGTCACAGCAGGAGGGGGAGACTCCCCACAACAGCCATTTTGTGTTATGCCACAGACCCTGGATGGCAGCCATTTTGTGACTGGTGCCCCCAGCACTCTCTCGAAATCCAAAATGGGCCCACTAGTCCACTTGTAGAAAGAAATGAAGCAATACCAACAGAGCTATCTTATCAGAATGACTGTGAGTTAAGAGTGCATGTGTTGATTTCTTAAGACTGTTTTGGCTCTTTTGTCTTACTGGCAGCAGATTTTTTTTTAAATTAGTAGTAGTAGTAGTAGTAGTAGTAGTAGTAGTAGTAGTAGTAATTTTCCATAATGGTAGGTTATATTTTACCTTTCCTAAGTATCTGAAAAGGGCATTTAGAGTGAGGTCTCAGTAATTTTTACATGCATTTATCTAAATTTAATTGGTTAAACTGTGGATTACTGGAAAAAAATTGGGGAGCCACACCATATGTTTAAAGCACAGCTAATGCACATTTAAAGAACACAATTATTGCCCCCCCCCCAAGAGCTCTACTGGGGATTGTAGCTCTTTGAAAGGGAAGCTACAGCTCCCAGGATTTGGGCAGAGAATCATATGCTTTAAATGTGCATTGAATGTGGTTTAAATGTATGGTGTGAATCTGCCCAAAGTCAGACCTATTTCTCAGCCAGGGAGTGTCTTGCTTCATTTAGCTTTGCCACTGACTTACCAGGAAGCCTCAAAATGATTCTAGATTTGTTCTTTGTAAAACATATCATGGTGGATACATGCATAACTATAAGCAGTTTCTGAATGAAGAATTAGGCTTGTTGCAGTAAGTTTATGATTCTTTTTGACATGAGCTATGAGGAATGAAAGGATGTTTACAGCATGGCTCCCTTTCTTCATCAGAAACGGGGGCGGGATGCGGATCTGATTTAAGATATATGACAGATGTCAAAGAAATTGATAGGCTGGAAGACGTTTTTAACAATGTGCTTGCAGCAGTTTGAAACAAGTTGGATTAATCGCCACCTCCCCTTCCCTGGATCAGCTACAGGAAGTGGGAAAACCTACAGGATACATTGAGACCATTGTTCAATTCATTATACTCTTGACTAACATTGTACTCTTGACTACAGCCATCACATAGCCAATCTGATTGGTCACACAACATCCATCATCTCATGCACTGTATTTACCTGTGATTGCATAGGTCAATCTGTGGGACTAAGGAGGAAGCAGCAGTCGGACAAAATGATGCCAAAGCAGCAACAGCCTGGGGGGAACTCCCTGCAAGGGTGGGGTCTGATAAAATCAGGGAGACGTTTACTTATAATCTAAACCAATGGGTGGTCTGTTACATCCCTTGAAGGCCTCCTGTAACAGATCTGTGAGGCAGTTTGAGCAGAACAGCACCCATCTCCACAATGACTTAGATCCCATGTTATGACAGGATCCACTGAAGTAGCCAATGAACCATCTATCCTGGGATTGATTCCAGTTTATGAAGACTGTGGATGAGTTACTTGGAGCATTTTGACCAAATATATGTCCTCTTGACCCTTCCCTGTCATGGCTTGTTCAAACAAGCTAGACAGGAACAGCAGACTTGGTGGGTCCAAGTTGAGGCAAGTGCCTTATTGTATGAGTGGGTAATGTCTGTCACCTTAAAAGAGGTGATAGAGAAACCCACATTAATAAATGTCATGCCATTTGTCAGAAAAGGGGCCTGAACCATGAAGAAGTATCATCCTCTCTAGTTGGGTGCTGAGTAAAGCGCACTGATTGACCCAGATTGTTCACATGGTTTAGGAACATTTGGGATATCATTAAAAAAAAGAAAGAAAGAAAAGAATGGAGTTGCCAGCTTAATTAAGGCAGCAGAAGATATTTGAGATAATTTTTCACAATGACCACAAGGCAGAGCTTGAAGACAATGTAACGGACTTCATTAAATAATTTAAGATGACAGGAGGTTATTATTAGGAGGCAACTACAGCCTGAAGTCTGCACAAAACATACGAAAATGCCAAGTGCTGTTTTGATCCTTCAGGACATGGTTATTTTACACACATATATGTAAGTTTCTAATGGCGTTGGAAAGAAAGCAAAATTTTCCATTGTGGAGGGATAAAGGGTTGGGAGAAGAGAAGGTTTAATTTCTGATGGGAGGGGGGAGAAGTAGGACATTCAGCAAAATTTTGTGCTGCATCCATAGCCCTTAAGAGGGTTCCAACTCCTTGTCCATGCTGAGGTTATTATAGATTGTAAGGCACTCAAGCAGACCATGTCATGCTTTCCATCTCAGGATGTGTGTGTTTTTGTAATTGACACTTGACATTCTGTGCTTCCTGAAAGCTGCTGAGCATGGTCACTCCTCATTGGTCTGTCTTTCCCTCTCACATGCCTTTTTAAGTTTCATACTTCCACATGCCTGCAGGGTTCACCTGACCATGCTGATACCTCCCCTCTTGTTTCTCAGAGGCTCTGTTTTGAGTCCAATCCTTTGGCACTGAACCACCTGAGTTCATTATTAGAATGAGTGATTGGAAACTGGCATCATAACCTGCTGAATTGTTCTGGCTGATTCTTATATTGCACTACTCATTAGTACAATCAGACAGGCCACTATCTTACATATGCATGAAACCAATAGTGGCGGCGGCCTTTGTGTACGTATTATGTAGCCATTCCATCCCAACATTTAATCTATCAGAATACTTTTTCCTTGAACAAAAGGGTTAGATTCTCATGTTTTGATGGCAAATTCCATTTTCAAAACCTGATTGCCCAGCAACAAAGCTGCCGCCGCCACTCTTTCATCTATGATGCAGATGCTGGGGTCACAGAAGGAACTTCAACACCAAAATCCAACACTCCAATTTCATGGGGTATCTACAGCAAACCCTATGGGGGAGAGGGCAACTTATGAACTTAGCCTCTGAGGGCCTTCTGGCAGATCCCTCACTGCGAGAAGTGAGATTACAAGGAACCAGGCAGAGGGCCTTCTCAGGAGTGGCCCCCGCCCTGTGAAACGGCTTCCCATCACATATCAAGGAGATAAACAACTATCTTATTTTAGAAGGCATCTGAAGACAGCCCTGTTCAGGGAAGTTTTTTAATGTTATACTGTGTTTTAATTTGTTGGAAGCCGCCCAGAGTGTCTGGGGCAACCGAGTCAGATGGGCAACATAATAATAATAATAATAATAATAATAATAATAATAATAATAATAATAGTAACAACAACTAGATGTGAGGAGGGGAAAACAGCATGTTGTTATCATTTTAATTTCAGTGTTGATGAATGCCAAAATAGGCTTCCTGCAAACATAAGCATGATGTAAACAGTGTCAGCCTGAGAAGCCAAGAGATGTATTGGAACCCGACAATCTTTTATGAGCCTCTAGTATCTTTCCCACCTATGAAATGGTAAACTGGGGCAGGATAATATCAAGCCCAAGCAGCCTCCTTTTACCCGTTTTCGTTCTGCCTGCAACAGAAGGTTAGCCCCCTTTACTAATGGGGTTGCATTTATTCTGGCGCATAATCTCATGAAAAGAAAATGGGATGGAAATTCCCTTATGATTATCATACTTGCCAGGAGGCCAAGCCGAGTGCCTCTCCAGTAATGCCACCAATTGTGCTCTGTTAAGGAAGAGAGTGGGGCCTCTGCGGCTTTGCTCTCAGCCATTTGCATGGCGATCGACAAAATGAAAGTGAGATCCGCAGAGGGTGGTTCAACAAACTGCATTAAGAAATTGCTCTCGACAATGGCACGTCTTAAGCCTCAGCTGCAGACAGATTGTGGTATATTTCACCGGGGGAGGTCAACAGCAGAATTGGATTTATATCCTTGTGTTTCCTGAGCCATACACCAGCTAATAACGTAGGAGGCTGGGTCTTGAATGGCATTAAAGGCTGTGAGTATTTGATGTTAATCAATGGCTGGCTGTCACAGTGGGAGTTTGCCCATCTCTGCCTTAACAGAGTTAAATTGTTACATCCAGCTGCGCTGGACCGGATTGAAACAAGCAGTCGATACTCTCTCCTCAGAATCAATATATAAAAATAACTCAGTGATGCAAGCAACCTGAGGAAAGTGGCAGGAGGAGGATGCTACAGGGAAATGCTCTGGTCAGCCACATGTGCAGAATGCTGGAGAGAAAAAACATAGTTCTGGTAAATAAAATAATTGTGCACCCACATTCACAGGGCATGTGAGAAACTTGCTCCCCATTTAGCATGTTCTTCTATGCATGTTCAGCCTGCCACCAGTGACTTGTATTAAAGGCCTACAGGTGAACCCATTGCCTATGATGCATGGGGAGAAAACTGTCCCCAAGGAGAAAATGACACGAATAACATGTGAACAAAACATCACTTTCTTCAGGGAATGCCAACGTGGTGGTTTTTAAAATCAACTTCCTCATAAGCAGCTGGGCACATGTGCAGCCAACCTGGACTGTATACATATCATAAATTTAAAGCAAACACCCCCCCTAAGAATTCTGGGAAATGCAGATTACCCACCACAGAACTGTAATTTCCAGCAGTCCTAAGACAGTACAGTTCCCAGGATTTTTTTTTGGGGGGTGCTTTAAATGTATGGCGTGTACACAGCTTGAGATGTAGATACAAGACACTGGCTGAACATTCCTGCTGACTGGCTTCAAAAATTTGTGGCAACCTTGTCAAACTGAAGGAAAAAGCGGGGGTGGAAAACTGGATTGGGTCCACTGGGTCAGATCCTGCTCTCTGGTATCTTCTATTATTAATTAATTAACATTTGTTTGTTGCTTACTAAACACACACACACACAACAAACACAAAAGCTCAAAGTGACTCACTTGCTGGTACTTGCAAATATTCTGCTTCTGAAGATAGAAGTTCTATTTATTTGTCATGATAACTACCTAGATAAAGCCTCACAAGCCAGTGCCTCTCTTGTAACAATGAGTTAATCATGCATAATACTTCTGCAATACCACCTTTGCAATGTTGTTGTTTACTCGTTTAATCGTGTCTGACTCTTCGTGATCCCATGGACCAGAGCATGCCAGGCACTTCTGTCCTCCACTGCCTCCCGCACTTTGATCAAATTCATGCTGGTAGCTTCAAGAACACCATCCAACCATCTCATCCTCTGTCGCCCCCTTCTCCTTGTGCCCTCCATCTTTCCCAACATCAGGGTCTTTTCCAGGGAGTCTTCTCTTCTCATGAGGTGGCCAAAGTATTGGAGCCTCAGCTTCAGGATCTGTCCTTCCAGTGAGCACTCAGGGCTGATTTCCTTGAGAATGGATACGTTTGATCTTCTTGCAGTCCATGGGACTCTCAAGAGTCTCCTCCAGCACCATAATTCAAAAGCATCAATTCTTTGGTGACCAGCCTTCTTTATGGTCCAGCTCTCACTTCCATACATCACTAAAAGCCTTCTAAGCCAGTTCCTCTCTTGTAACAATGAGTTAATCATGCATAATACTTCTGCAATACCACCTTTGCAATACCTGATTTGATTCTTACTTAGTTGGTTTGTTTATTTTGCAGAGTGGTTTCCACTCTGTTTTTTCCATTGATGGCAGGGCACACTGGTCCCATCTCATTTTCTTTTTCCCCTTTCTTTCCCTTTCTTTTTTTTTTTAAATTATTTATACTTTTCAGGTATATAAATTTCACCGATTTTACAATCATTTCGATATTTTGAAACCTGACTTCCTTCCCCCTTTTCTGTGGTTCCTTAATCTTTCCTTAATTTTTAATACCTTCTGCATATCCAGATTAACTGAATTTGCTCATTTATTCATTTTTTAAAAATATATACTCTTATGAAATTGCAGGTTATTGCAATAATCCTGCCAATGTTCTTATCTGTTTACAATTCATCTGTAAATATTCAATAAACCATTTCCATTCTTTTATAAAAAAAAAGTTTGCTATCTTGAACTCTCATTTTTCTGCTTCTATAGATGTGGAAACTTTTTGTGTTATGCTACCAAAAAGCCCAGCCATTTCATATTATGTCATGCTCCCATGGAAGCCATTTTTTGACTGGACCCCACAGCACTTTCTAAAAATTCCAAATGTGCCCACCGACTCTAAAAGGTTGATGACCCCTGATTCGGAGAAGTCTTCAAACTCCATGCCACAGCCCCTTGGCTTGGAACCACAATATGGTGTTCCTACCCCCTCTCTTTGGTGTGAAGGCCATCTCATGACCTACTGCCCCAACTTGAAATGAAATAAGTTATGAACAACATCGCCCCCACAATATATTTCTCATTTGGCTCTCTGTACTGAACAAGTTGCCTTGCTTTGATCCAGCTTGAATCCTTTTTCAAAGACCTGATTAAGTAAAATGGCATGGCTGTATGAGAAACAAATCTTTATTGTCTGGGAGGGAGGGGTGTCTATAATTGATATTACTTACCCTGCGGGGCACTTTATTACAGACCAAAATGTAATCAGCTGCAGGGCAAAGAAAAATCATGACAGAAGTTTCTTTAACATACTAGTGCTGCTGAAGGAACATAACCTGCAAGGTCCCACTGGCCATTAAAAACTGTTCTTACTTCTGCTAGGTCATGTTAGGTCAATGTAGCTGCATACATTACTGATTTTCGACATTAAAGTAAGCATTCGCTTAATGTTAGGCCAGCCGCTAGCCTGCAGGAAAGAAGCCCTACAGAATGAAAAGGCCATGATTTGCAGTAAAGATCCCGCGACGGAAGGAAATCGTGGAAACAGATCACTCACTGGGTTGACAAGCTGGCATTCAGAAATGCTGCAAAGTGACCCAAACATGGAAGCACAAAGGTTTTGCTGGACAGGTTTGGTGGACAGGTGCCTGAGCAGGTTTGGAGGCAGAAAATAGAAAAGTGCTCCAGTATGATATTTATGAAGACTGGCATCCTCATAGTAGGGATTAGAGACGGGGCAGTGAGGGGGATCTGGGTCGCTTTGCATTTTAATGTGAATCTACCTAATTTGCACACCCTGAATCGCAATGCAAACTCCAACTGCTACCCTTTGAAAGTTGCACTTGTCTGAATTTTGCAAAGCGACCCAAACCGGAATGTGTGCAAAAATTCATGTGTTGGGGAAAGTGTGCATACAAATGAAAATAGTAGTGAAAATAATATTTAAAAATGCACTGGGAAATGATATACAATGAAATGAAAAGGATGCTTCAAATAACCTTCTTAAAAAACCCCAGAAGCCTTTCTCTTGGGAACTACCTAAATTGTATAGAAACTTATTCATGTATGTGACTACAGTGGCAAGTATGCTATTTATCCAAAAATGGAAAGAAATTCAATGAACAATTGTATAATAATGCAAATTCTTGTTTTGTATGCTTTCCCCCTCTTTCTTTTCTTGTCTTAATCCTTTCTTTTTTATCTTTATGTGTGTATATATATATATATATATATATATATATATATATATATATTTGTATTTTAATTCAATAAAGATGATAAAAAAATGGAAAGAAGAAGAAGTCCTAGCAAAGGAAGAATGGATACAAAAACTTATGGAATATGCAGAAATGGTGAAACTTACCGGGAGAATAAGAAATCAAGATAACAAACTTTTTATAAAAGAATGGAAATGGTTTGTTGAATATTTACAGGTAAATCGTAAACAGATAAAAACACTGGCAGGATTATTGTAATAACCTGCTGTTATATAAGAGTATATATTTAAAGATAAATAAATGAGTAAGTTAATTTGGATATGGAGAAGATATTAAAAATAAATTTAAGGAACCGCAGAAAGCGGGGGAAGGAAGTCAAGTTTTAAAATGTCAAAATGATTGTAAAATCTGTGAAATGTATCTATCTGTAAAGTATTAAATTTCTTTTTAAAAAATGCACTACATTGGAGGGAATTGCTTGCAGGAATGTGTATATTAGGCAAAATACTAGGGGAGGGACAAGAGCTCAAGGTTAGAGCATGTGCTTTACACGTGGAAGATTCCAGGTTCAATCCCTGGCCTCAACCAGAGCCAGGGTTTTTTCGGCCGTGGCTCCGATCTGATGGAACGCTCTGTCACAAGAGACAAGGGCCCTGTGGGACTTGACATCTTTCCGCAGAGCCTGCAAGACAGAGCTGTTCCACCAGGCCTTTGGCCAGGACATCCTGACTCCATCTTTTGGCAATCCTCACAGAACTTTAGCCCAATGGTTGTCATTAATCTGATTGGAATTAATTTTATAATGAAATGATTTTAGAATGTTTTATCATTTTACTGTTGTTAGCCTCTCTGAGACCGGCTTCGGCTGGGGAGGGCAGGATATAAATAAATTATTATTATTATTATTATTATTATCATCATCATCATCATCATCATCATCAACTCCTGGTAGGGCTAGGAGAGAAAGTGTTCATAAAACACTTGACTATTTCCCAAATAATTCTTATAAAACATTGTTTGTTATAAAATATTTGGTATAAAATATCTGTTTGTCACCCAGTGACATTTTATTCTCTCTCCTGGATATCTGACGACTGATCTTTTGCAGTGTTCAATAGTTGGCATGCTATATTTGCACTGAAGACTGATATTCAGTGGTACAGCGCAATAATTTCCCAACTTCCTCTACTCAGTGAAGACTTTTCATCCTGATGTCTGCAAAAGAAGTTTTGCATATCTGCCCCAACTCTGTTGTGTACCAGAGGAGAGGACAGAAATAGGGTGTATGTTGGGGTATGTTGAGGAAACTGTGGGTTCTCAGGACCCTGTGCCCCTTGTTCCCAGTAACTGAAATTGAAATGTACAGTTATGTTGTGAATGTGCACACCAATTTCCATTCTGCTACAAGGCAGATACCCAGCCAAACTGATTTAAATGAGAGAATTAAGCTTTTTTAAAAAAGCTCTCCCATCAAACTCAATTGGGCTAGAAAGTGCTTAACTTTAGACGATACCTAAGGCATTTTTCAGCTTCTCATCCCGCACCTGAATGATGCCCTTGAAGTCTCCCAGTTCTTCCTCTATTTACTTCTACAAATAATCTAGTTAAACAAACTTTATAACATCCATGTACAAAGCTGCAGAGAGTCACTTGGGCTCACCTCTAAATCTGATAGAGGATGGAGGTGAATTTGGAGTGTTCTGCAGAGACAGAACATCTGTAGGAATTTGAAGAGCATGCAAAACAATTTTGATGTGATTTGCCAAATTTCTCAGGGGGCTTCTTTGAGTAAGGATGCCCCTGGATGCCAGATTTTAAAGTCACGATTCCATGTGTTCACTAAAAAAAGGTACATAGCACTATACTGGGCACAAAATTCAAGTTCTTGGTAATTTCAGTATTCATCGTTAATAAAATAAGTTTCTGTGTACGGGCAATATCTGCTGAAATCTCAAAACTTCCCATAGATTTCCCATAGCTGTGGCAGAGCTTAAGTGACTCTCCTAATGCCTAGCAAAACTAGCATTAATTATGCAAAACAACAAGCATAGCAACTTTTGGGTAATGCATAATAAGCAGAATTTTGCAAGTTTCTCAACTGCACACCATCTATATACATCCCAGAATTCTGTTTCCTTGATACAGAGGTGTTTTGTTGCTTTAGGCACAAACAACAATCTATTGTTGTTGTTATTATTATTATTATTAGCCATAACACAAGCATTTAAGTCTTTGGAGTGAATCTGCATTTCTTTAACCTTTTAAAAGCATCCCTAAATATGACAGTTTAGGTAAATGCAAAGAGGACCATAGGTGGGTCATGTATGAGGAACTGATACACACAAACATTCTTCAGTTTCTAGGTCACTGGTTCATATTCCTCACTATTTAGTCAGGGAGGTTTTCAGATGCTTACCACTACCACTTGATCTGCATCTCTTCCCTGTCATTTATCAGCAGGCACAGCCACTGATGAACTAGCAGTGAGGCCTCCAAACTGCAAAATGCTGTGTTCTGCACATGGAGACAGCTGCATGCTCAGAATGAAAATGTGTTCGCTGCAGGTAGCAAACAGAGGTCATCCTCACAGCCTGGCCCATTTTATTCCCCTCGCCTTTTGTTTTTGGAAGGCTGTTTTGAACACACCCTGAGAACCAGAAAACTTACTGCATTTACAGTCACTGGGTTGTTTACCTTATAAGGCCTTGAACCATTTCTCTTTCTAGAGCATGTGATCAAAGCAGACCCTCCAGGTGTCCCTATTTTCCAGTCCCAGGTTTACAGAAGCTGTCCGGGCTTCTGATTTCATTTTGGAATGTCCCGCTTTTCCTTAGGACGTCCCTATTTTCATAGGAGAAATGTTGGAGGGTATGGAGTTACGTGGCCCCTGAACCAAGGAGACAAGTAACTATACAACCTTTAGAAGACATCTGACGGCAGCCTTGTATAGGGAAATTTTGTGATGTTTAATGCTTTATGTTTTTATGTAAGTTGGAAGCTGCAATTTATAAATGATAAAATGATGATGATGATGATGATGATAGAATGGGATGTCCCTATTTTTATCAGAGAAATGTTGAAGGGTATGGAGTTATGTGACTCCCCAAGCCAAAGAAATAAGTAACTATACAACCTTTAAAAGACACTTAAATACTTGCCAATCAGAAGGTCGGCGGTTCGAATCCCTGTGACAGGGTGAGCTCCCGTTGCTCGGTCCCCGCTCCTGCTAACCTAGCAGTTTGAAAGCACGTAAAGTGCAAGTAGATAAATAGGTACCACTCCGGCAGGAAGGTAAACGGCATTTCCGTGCGCTGCTCTGGTTTGCCATAAGCAGCTTAGTCATCCTGGCCACATGACCCAGAGCTGTTTGCGGACAAACGCCAGCTCCCTCGGCCTATAGAGCGAGATGACCGCCGCAACCCCAGAGTCGTCCCCGACTGGACCTAATGGTCAGTGGTACCTTTACCTTTACCTTTATATATGTTGGAAGCTGCCCAGAGTGGTTGAGCAACCCAGCCAGATGAGTGGGGTATAAATAAAATCACCACCACTACCACCATCATTATGGAATAGGACGTCCCTATTTTCACCAGAGGGTATGTTACTGGGATACATGCATGAGCCCACTTCTTATCACTGCACTCAACTCTGAAAGGTATTGTAAGTAGGGGGGAAAGAGACTATATTTCTAAAGGCACACCAGATGGCATTCAGCTACTCTTTAATAGCAATATGCATTAGGGCACAGAACTATAAACTGATTTGCAGCATTACTGCCGTCCAAATAGGAACGACAGTAGTCAATTCACTGGGAAAGGACCAAGGGTAGAGTTGACATGAAATTGTTCCTAGCATACTTCCTTTGCGTATTGAAACCTAACATTCCCATCCATTTATTGCGGTACTCAGTGTATCCATTTGAATAACAGCAATTTCATTTTTATAGCCAAACTAAAGATGTCAATAGTTGCCCTCACAAGCTTTAGCACAGATTGAGTGCAGTTTGGGTATGAATTTCTGCTTCTGTTTTTTTAAAAAAACACTGTCTCTGTGTGTTTTTTTAAAAAAACCAGAAATGAATGCTGCATGTTTTTGGAATGTGCAAAACTGTAAGAAGGAATGCCATGGTATAGGTTTAGAAATCATGACTGCAATAATAAAATTTTATGGGTTCTCCAGGGTTGAGAGCAAATTAACAAATCAACCTTCACTGCAGTGAACACTTAGGTTATTAGAGAGAGCAATTTGCATGGCTGTACAAATAAAACAACCCAGACCAGCTTGTTACATTTCTGCTGACTCAAAAGACTGCGCTAAGCACATAATAGATCTAAGGAGACTACAACCTGCAGCTGAAAGAAACCAACTGCTGTCATGGTCCATGAAATGCCATTGATTGTTGCAGATGCCTTGCCTTCACACGGCTTATTTTCTAAGCAGGGTTATCCACAGATGGAGAGCCTGTTGCCTTCCAATATGTTGTGGACCTCCCAAAAAACCAAATCAATATGGTCAGGGGTGGGGGGAGAGTTGTAGCACCATGACATCTGGAGATCTGTGTACACAGCTTTGTGAACACATTCTCTTTTTGATAAAATTATTTATTTGGTTTTTCAAATTATCCAACATACAACATAAAAACAAGATTCCAAACAAATGCAGCTGAGCGGCCAAAGAGGGAGATTCCCGGCCGCGCTTGCCTTTAATGAGGCAAGCCACACCCTTGGCTGGCCCGGGGATGACGCGGCCGGGGATTTCCCAGATCGCGCGGGGCTGGGAGCCAGCCTCCGCACGCGTGTTGAGGCGTGATGCCCGCAACACCACCTCCTCCCAAGGTCGGAAGTGGCTTTATCCAACATACAACATAAAAACAAGATTCCAATGAATCTCTTGGACTGCCCTCCTCCCCTTTGTGGGCCCTACTGTTAATCATTTCCTCCTGCAACTTTTATGATAATCCAAATCTTTTACCCCTCCATTGTGTCCAAAATTCACCATTAGACTACAAGTGATATTCCAGCCCTACTAACGATTTTAACTGTTTACAATGGTTTTTAAGATATGTTAGAAAATTTCCCCATTCCTTATTAAAATTTTGGTCTTCCTGATTTCTGATTCTTCTGGTCATTTTGGCCATTTCGGCATACTCCATCAACTTGATCTGCCATCCTTCTCTGGTAGGGATTTTATCTTCTTTTCATTTCTGGGCCAATAATACCTGCACAGTTGTGATCACATACATAAATATTCTTTTCTGCTCCCTTGGAATTTTGGCACCTAGAATTCCTAAAAGGAAGGCTTTGGGGGGGGGGGTTAAGAAAAGATTGTTTTAAACATTTTTTTCAACTCATTATATATTATTTCCCAGAATTCTTTTACTGCCTTACATTTCCAAGACATATGATAAAGAGTGCCTTCTTTTTTCTTACATTTCCAGCATACATTTGACCCCATTTTATACATTTTTGCTAATTTGTTAGGAGTCATATACCATCGGCACATCATTTTCATATACAGTGGTGCCTCGCAAGACGAAATTAATCCGTTCCGCGAGTCTCTTCGTCTTGCAGTTTTTTCGTCTTGCGAAGCACGGCTATTAGCGGCTTAGCGGCTTTAAGAAAAAGGAAACAAACTTGCAAGAACTCGCAAGACGTTTCGTCTTGTGAAGCAAGCCCATAGGGAAATTCGTCTTGCGGAACAACTCAAAAAACGGAAAACCCTTTTGTCTAGCGAGTTTTTCGTCTTGCCACTGTAATTTTCTTTCAACGTAAACTGTGCTATTTTTACTGTTTTTAGTCGCTCTGAGCCCAGCTTTGGCTGGGAAGGGCAGGATATAAATATAATTTTATAATTTTATTATTATTATAACTTGTAACATGCTGTGAACTTTAAATCCCAATTCCATAACTTCTCCCATGCTCTAAGTTGCATATTATACCCAAAGTCTTTCGCCCAGTATATCATTACTGATTTGATCTGTTTGTCTTTCTCTAGCAGCTCTTTTTCAAACTTAGAGATTTCAGTACAAAAACCATTCTTTTTGTCCACCTTGAATATATCATTTAATCTGTGAACATATTATCTGCTACTTACCTGGTCAGGGATCACCAACCCAGCATCTCTGGGTACCACGTTGATGGCCCTCCTGTATTCAGGGTGGGGGGGGATATTTGAGGTGGCTGGCAGGCACCCCTTTTGTCTATGGAGGGGCTTTTGTATGTGTATGGGGTGTTCAAGGGTGATCTCTTTGTGTGTTACTGCGAGAGGTGTACTTAGGCAGAGAGAAAGATGCATGCGGTGTGTGAGGCGGAGAAAGAAAAGGAGGAATGTGTGTGTTCTCCTTAAATTAAATTATATGTTTCATTTAAGATTCATATACTGATGCTCACTGTGTCCACAACGTGAACTGAGGGTGTTCTGCTATTGGTATCATTTGTATATATTCCCCCCCCCCAAGATATTTTCTGCTTTCTTCTTTAATTTTATTTCATCTTTTTCTTCCTCTTGTCATATTTTCACATTAAAAGATAATTTTCAAAAAGGAAGGCTGGATCATAATAAAGATAACAATGAAGCCATTTGGCTGTCCAAAGATTGCTAAATGCATAGACTCTGTGTCTCCAATCCACAGACACAGGTTCTCTTTAGACAAAAATGGGTATCGCTTAGGTGTCAATTAAGAGGATGAGCAAAACAATGGAAGCCCATTTTAGGTATCCTGTCCAACCAGGAAATAATATGCAAAGCACTATTCAAGGGGCTATCTCAAAGGGATAATCTTCTCTCTGTAGCGTTAACCACATACAAATAGTCACGACTTTTCAGGTAAGAGCCATATTTTCCTGCAAACTCTTCTCTCCTCCTATGAAAGCTCATTCCCTTGGGTTTAAGAATTTGATTAGTCACATGTCTTCACAGGGTGTGGTTGTCTCCACACACAAGATTTTGTTACTCTCCTAAAAAAAAAAAATGCATTAGGTTGCATATGTAGGGGGGTGTCACTTGCTTGAGCTACCCTTATTGCTTGGCAGTAAAAGAATTATAAGAGAGCCAGTGTGGTGTAGTGGTTAGGAGCGGTAGTCACGTAACCTGGGTAACCGGGTTCGCGTCTCCGCTCCTCCACATGCAGCTGCTGGGTGACCTTGGGCCAGTCATACTTCTTTGAAGTTTCTCAGCCCCACTCACCTCACAGAGTGTTTGTTGTGGGGGAGGAAGGGAAAGGAGAATGTTAGCCGCTTTGAGACTCCTTAAAGGGAGTGAAAGGCGGGATATCAAATCCAAACTCTTCTTCTTCTTCTTCTTATAATACTAGTTTGACCCCTTAAATGAACATAGATGAACATAGTATTTAGTGGTGGGATCTACTCTCCAGGCATTGCTTAGGTTTCAGAATTTTGTCTTTTAAAGAGTTTGCCAGCCTTATTGCCGGGGACATCTCAGAATGATGTTTTTAAAAAGCAGCCGTAAAAGCCATTAGCCAATTTCTGAAATGCAAAAATCTAACATTGTTAATAAAGAAGTTGCTTTCAGCTTGATCCGTGAACACTGTTTTGAATATGTGCCCCTATAGGACAGCCTCTTTTAAAACCACACAGCATCCCTGGAATAGGCCTTCCCAGGAGCCTTGCATGGAATTAGAATGCAAAACCTACAAGCACTGGGGGATGAAGGTGGGGGCAGGGGGAGTGGATTGCTCCGGGTGCCATCGGGGGGGTTTACGTTGCAGCTGCCCCCACCCCGGGACATGCACCGCTTGCCATGCACCCCCCAATGCGTGCCACATCCCCTGCAGGTGGCGCACCACACCCCCTGGGACACACGCCACCCATGCCCCCGGATGTACGCACAGAGAAACGCAAGAAAACTTGGAAGCATTCCATTATCTAAGACGCATGTCGAAAAAGAAACATAAAAGAATTAAATGATACAGACTCCCAACAGATTTATAGTCCTCAAAAAACCGAGCTGAAGAAGGCATTTACTCCGAAACAGGGCCCTGTCCTGGTCACCACTACTGAGTCGTACATCTGATTCACACTCCGGATACTCCTTTTCAGCCCTATTTGATTCTTTATTCTTTATTCTGATTCTATATAATATGGACTCCTTTTGACTGCCATTGAGACTTGTACAAAATACTTGTTGTGTACTGGTATTTTATGTACCTTTATACTATATCACTGCATATTTGAAACTACATTATTTCTGTACTTAAACGTTTTACCTTAAAACTATCGTACTTACACGTTGTGTTTAAATTTACTATTAGCTTCAAACTGTTATTCTTAGCAGAATATACACGTTTTTCTTTTCAACTCTCGAGTAGGAATTATTCCTTATATTGAAACTTGTGGCCTGAGCTCTTGGTATATTCTTTTTAGTGTATAACTCCTGGTGCCAGAGCAGGTTCCTTCGCCGCTGCCTACAAATCAGGCAGGAAATGTTTTTTGTTTTTCCCACAATTTTTTTATTGATTTTCCAAAATTTTTAAACATACATACATACATACATACATACATCTTAACTGTACTTGATCCGATCTTGGTAACATTGTTAAGTGACTTCCTCAAATCCCCCTGGCTGAAGTTCAGTGTATATGTATATGTAACAGTTTTCCAAAACCAATTTTCTCATAAAATTAACTTGCTCACTTAACATCTTTCTTTGTTTTCATTTTGACTTTAAACATATTATTCTCTAACATCACATATTTACCGTATTTTTCGCTCTATAACACGCACCCGACCATAACACGCACGTAGTTTTTAGAGGAGGAAAATCCGTAGGCATGCCACCCGTAGGCATTCCCTCCATAACACGCACAGACATTTCCCCTTACTTTTTAGGAGGAAAAAAGTGAGTGTTATGGTGCAAAAAATACGGTAAATCCCAAGCCTATCTGGTATTTGCAAGTTTTTCCAATTAAGTTATCTTAGCATATTTAACTAAATAGTCTTTGAATTTCATCCATTCCTCCTGCCACTCCTCCTCCTTCTGGTCGCCGACTCTTCCAATCAGGTCGGCTAGCTCTGAAAAGTCCATCATCTTCATCAAATAAGACAGGAAATGTAGATATGAAGTTTTAGGCTGGATGGAGCATAGAGAGAAGTGAGAGTCGGGTCTATGCACCAAATGGTAACAAAACTGAATTCTTCGAAAACCTAGAAGAGAAATTACTCGAGTACATGGATCAGAAAATTATTTTAATGGGAGATATGAACGGGGTGGCTTCCTTAGAAATGGATAGACGGAGAGAAGGAGCAAGCAAAGAAGGGAAATTACCAAAATCTTTTTTTTCAATGGTAAAAAATTGTAACCTGATAGATATCTGGCGGTTTAGACACCCGTTGGATAAACAATTCACTTTCTATTCGGAACCAAATCAGTCGATGTCACGGTTAGATCAGGTCTGGATTTCAAGTGAATTGACACCAAGAACCAAACAAATAGAAATTAGACCCAAAGTAATTTCAGACCATAATCCGATTGAATTTGAGTTGGAGAGTTTTGAGAAAAGAACTTTTAGATGGAGATTAAATGAATATCTTTTAGACGATCAAAAAATTGTAGAAAATGCACAGAAGAAGCTAACAGATTATTTTGCTGATAATTGTGATAAAGGAACAAAGAGTAAAGTGGTTTGGGACGCGAGCAAGGCTGTAATAAGAGGTTACTTCATCCAGCAGAATGCAATTAAAAACAGGAATAGAGAGAGAGGAAAAGAGGAAATTTTAAAGCAGATAATGGACAATGAACAAAAACTAATTAAGAAACCTAACTGTCGGAAAATAAAAGAAAAGATCAAAATCTTACAAGCCCAGTTTGCCACAATAATAAATAGAGAGGTGGAATGGAATATTAAGAGATTAAGACAAAGGAACTTTGAATTCTCAAATAAACCAGGCAAGTGGCTTGCGTGGCAAATTAAAAAAAGGAAAGAACAGAGCACAATAAATAAAATTACAGTAGAGGGAGAAGAAATAAGCGATCCAAAAGGAATCAGGAAAGAATTCTTGGACTACTATAGAAGCCTTTACAAAAACAAGGAGAGAAACAATTTGAGGAGAATAGAGAGATTTCTGAAGGATAAAAGGGTGCAGAAAATCCCAACAGATAAAAAACAACAATTGAACGCTCCTATTGAAACAGAAGAGATAGTAGAAGTAATCAAAGAATTGAAGAGAGGAAAAGCCCCAGGACCTGATGGATTCACTGCGGGTTATTACAAAGAGATGAAATCCATCTTGGTGAACCCACTGAAGGAGGTTATGAATAACATCCTAAGAGAAGAAGAAATTCCGGAAACATGGAAAGAGGCATATGTTACATTTATTCCAAAACAAGATGCAGATCCAACCCAAGTCAAAAATTATAGACCGATTTCACTGCTGAATATAGATTACAAAATCTTTGCAGGAGTTCTGGCGAGGAGGATGAAGATTTTGTTATCAGAAACTATCCACAAAGACCAAGCGGGTTTTCTTCCTGGCAGGCAGATGAGAGACAATATAAGGAACATAATTAATATGTTAGAATATCTGTCTGCCAGGTATGACAAACAAGCTATAATGATGTTTGTGGACGCAGAGAAAGCATTCGATAATGTGGCATGGGACTTTATGCTGAAAAATTTGGAATATATGGAAGTGGGCAAAGATTTTTTTAATGGGATAAAAGCAATTTATAGGGAGCAGAAAGCTAAATTGATCATAAATAATGTAGTAACGGAAGAAATAAAGATACAGAAAGGAACGAGACAGGGTTGCCCACTTTCCCCACTTCTATTTATAACGGTGCTAGAAGTCCTTCTGAATTCAATTAGGCAAAACAAAAAAATAAAAGGAGTAACAATCGGTCATAATGAGTACAAAATTAAAGCATTCGCAGACGACTTGGTAATAATGACTGAAGATCCCATAACTACAATTGAAGAAATCTTAAAGGAAATAGATCTGTTCGGAGATGTGGCAGGCTTCAAACTAAATAAGAAGAAAACGAAAATGATAGCCAAAAATATGGATCAGAGGGTAATAGAAACAATTCAACAACAGTCACAGATAGAGGTGGTTAAAAAAGTTAAATATCTTGGAATTTGGGTAACCCCTAAAAATATAGACTTATATAAGAACAATTATGAAACAGTGTGGAAAGAAATCAGAAAGGACCTAGAAGTGTGGGGAAGACTAAAACTGTCATTTTGGGGAAGGATTAACACAATTAAGATGAATGTGCTACCAAGGTTGTTGTTTCTATTCCAGACCATTCCAATAATTAAGGGGAATGGAGTCTTTAAGGAGTGGCAAAGGGTGCTCTCAAGATATATTTGGCAGGGCAAAAAACCGAGAATTCAATTTAAATTGTTAACAGATATAAGAGAAAGAGGAGGTTTTGCCCTGCCAGATTTGAAATTATACTATGAGGCATCATGTCTTTGCTGGCTGAAAGACTGGGTCAAGTTAGTGAACAATGAATTGCTAGATCTGGAGGGTTTCGACAACAGGTTCGGTTGGCACACCTACTTGTGGCACGGAAAAAGGAAAGTACACAAGGGATTCGAAAACCACATCTTTCGAGGCCCACTAATTGAAATATGGGAAAGGTACAAAAACCTGTTGGAGCCTAAAGTTCCACACTGGTTATCACCTCTTGAAGTGTTAAGTGTGAAAAAGATTAATATGAGAAGTAACTGGGTAACATACAGCCAATTATTAATTAAAGAAGGTGGGAAATGGAGATTGAAACCTTATGGGCAGGTTAAAGAACTAGTATTTGATTGGCTACAGTATTTCCAAATAAATGCAATGTTTAAAGAAGACAACAAAGAAAGAGGATATGTGGATAAAGACTCTAAATTTCAGACGGAAATTATAGACAATGATGTGAAAACTTTATCTAAAATGTATAAGATGTTGTTAGATTGGAATTTAGTAGATGAGGAAGTCAAGTCCGTTATGATTCACTGGGCTAGAGATGTGGGCCATAGTATACAATTTGAAGATTGGGAAAAACTGTGGAAAGATGGATTAAACTTTACAGCATGTACGACAATAAAAGAAAATGTCATGAAGATGTTTTATAGGTGGTATATAACACCTATAAAATTATCGAAAATGTACAAGGTTTGTAATAAGTGCTGGAAATGCAAAGACAAGGAAGGCTCCTTCTACCACATGTGGTGGGAGTGTAGAAAAGTGAAAGAATTCTGGGAAAAAATATATATCGAACTCAAGAAGATCCTAAAATATACGTTTTTAAAGAAACCAGAAATCTTCCTATTGGGGATACTAGGGAACGAGATACAAAAGAAGGATTGTAAATTTGTGTACTACGCGGTTACAGCAGCAAGGGTAACGCTAGCCCAGAAGTGGAAACAGCAGGAAATACCAACGGTGGATGAGTGGAGAGCAAAATTATTAGACTACGCGGAGTTGGATAAATTGACAGGAAAGATTAGATATTTAAGAGACCAAAAGTTCATTAAGGATTGGGGAAAATATGTAGATTACCTGGAATATATAAGTGAGGGACAAACAACGTTAAGGGGATTTAAAGAAGCATTGTGAAAGACGAAGAGTTATTGACTAAAGGGAATAGAAGAGAGAGAGATATATATTGTCAATATAAGCTAAGAAATGCGTAATCTTAATTATTACCACGAATGATTTACGGACAAGCTGAAGGAAGTCTTATAAGAGATGGAAATGTGAAATATCTGATGTGAAACATGTAACGTGTACTATTTTTTTTTCTCTTCTTTTCTTTTTATTTTCTTCTTATTTTTTGTCTATTTTTTATTTGTAAATCAATAAAAAATTTAAATATGGGAAAAAAAAAAAGAGAGAAGTGAGAGTCTGTGTAGAGGATAGTTTACTGTACAAATATTCCTTTTTTGAGGCAAGCGTGGCCCCATTATTTAAGCGTAATAAAGCTTTTCTTCTTGCAGCCAATGGTAATTTCTTTATCGCATGTTAAATTTTCATACCAATATGTCAAAAAAGACTCTTGATTTTCTTTTTCAGTGATGTGCATATTTATTTAAATTTGATGAATTAACAGACCCTTTTAAACAATAAGCAATTAAATAAATTAATGGGCCATTTTAAAAGCAGGTGATTGATCTACCAAAATCCTTCATTCTAGCTTTTGGAGCAAGCTCCCAGAAGACAGCTTCCAGTGAAGGCAGTTTTTAAAGTTACTAATATGACAATTCAGTCATTTAACTTTTTTTAAAAAAAAATGTCACCAGTGGAGTTCCCAGGAAAGTCAAGAAAAGGCTTGGAGAAGCAAAAAGGATTTTCAGGCATGTATGAAGGCCACAAGAGATGAGTCCTGTAACAACAACAACGACGACGACGACAACAACAACAACAACAACAACAACAACAACAACAACAACATTATTTGCACCATGATAAAGACCAACAGCACCACCTAGTGAATCTAGGGTTCTGAACCCCTGAGAAGAATAAAATAAATAAGCAAACAAACATCCTTAGTTTTATCTCCAGTCTACCTCCTGAGGCCCTTTCACGATAGTTCAGTTGTTCTGAACATGACAGTTCTTTCAGAATGGAACTATCCCTTAAATAACTTTCCAATTAGTTACCTGGACTACTTTCATCTATACTCCATCTAAGGAAGCAAGGTGGCTTTTACCCGACTTAGTTCAAATATTCATTTGAGGAGTGCGAATTTGGTATTTTCTCATTAACGTGCAAAAATTGCATTTCTCTCCCATCCCTATTCAGAAGACTTCCTGGCTGTCTGAACTTCCTAATTTGAAAAGCCCCATAAGAGATGTTAACCACATAGTGTCTTCCCTGGAACTCAGACTGAAGCATAGGAGGTTGGTTACCAAGCATCCGAGATCAGTACATCCCATTTACCTTTTTTAAAAAAATCCATATTGGTTTCTTTAAAAGTAAAAAGACTTCATGTTTTTCAAAAGAAGGACTAACAGTGGCTGGGAACACAGAAAGTAGCCTCTCCATTTTCCCCTGCTTCCAAGGAAGTCCGGTGGAGGATGGCATGGGATTTGGGGGAAATGTGGACACTGAGGGCAGGTGTAGAATACAGACTGTTGGTGAGATTGCATGCAGAACACTCACCAACATGCTCTGGCAACCTGAAAGCAACAAAAATATGCACTTTAACAATAAGAATTTCACTTCCTTTCTTCCCAAACATAATTTATTTTCTCATTAACTGTGAGTGAATGGTATAAAAATAAAAATCAGTTTGTTTGTGTGTGTGTGTAGGGGAGGAATTTTTGGAACAGCACTAGTTAGAACTGTCAATATCACTGTTGCCTTGTGGTTGCAGTGCAGGCAAGAGGAAATCTGGTCCCAGCCACCAATGAGGAAGTCAGGGGCTGCTGCAATGGGCCAGCAAGAGCATTAGCGAGGGGCCTGGTACCACAGCTGTCAGCTAACGGGCCATCAGCTTCATGGAGTTTCCTTCCCCTTCCACTGCAGCAAAGCTAGAAGTGAGAGGAAGAACACTTTGGTTAGAAAATCAATCAGAGGTCACCGACAGCTTCCTCCCAGCAAGAACACCGGCAAGGGGTTCCCTAAGTGGATTGAAATGCCTGGTAAGAACTCACATTCTCAAGATGCCCACCCTTCCTCTACCTTTGTCCTCCATTCCCTTGTGCATCTGATTTGTTTAGTTGGGAGGCAGTGATGGCCGCCAACCTAGGTGGCTTTGAAAGACGATTAGACAAATTCCTGGAGGAGAGGGCTATCGATGGCTACTAGCCATGATTGCATTGCTCTGCCATGTCAACAAACTGGAGGCCAATGGTGCTTCTGAAAACTACAGGAGGTCTGGGTCCTGCTTGCTGGTTTCTCACAGGTATCTGGATGCTGGACTAGGTGAGCCACTGGCCTGACCCCACAGGCTATTCTTATATTCTTATGCTCTTATGTTCTTATTTTTTGTTTATGCACAGATTCAGGTGCTACAACTCTCATTGGTTCTCCAGACCATTGGCCACATTGGCTGGAGCTGATGGGAGTCCAAAAATATCTGGAGGACCACGGGTTAGCAGCCTCTGAGGTATTGCACCTAGTTACTTTCAGCACTCTAGAAACAGCAAAGTATGATGAGGAAGATGTGGGGAGTGCAGCATCACTACGAAACCTTCACACTGGAGTGGTGGGAATGTCTTTGGAACCAAGCCTGGGATGAATGGTATATCAATAAAGTTAAATACTGCTCTTCAGACTGTGCAATATTGCCAAACAGAAAAAAGAATCTGCCCCCTTTTAAAAGAAAAACAAAACAAAGCAAAATAAGACCTTCTGTAATGCAACTTATGCCATCAACAAAGGGACTTTTATTTTTTCAAAAGTTTACTCATAGACTTAATTAGATCCACATGGTTATAAATGTGCATCCTTTGATTTAATACCTGTTTCCAACTCCCCCATCCAGGCCCAATAAAAACAACAGCATTGCTATTCTCCTATAAGCCAACTGGACCTCTATGCACAAGGTATATATGAGAAGCAAATTAGCAGGGTACATCATTAAATTGGTCATAAAAGGGGAGCTGGCATAATGTGACTATCTGGTTACATTAATATGCTTCCTAGCATACTTTAGGAAATTAAAGGAAACATCACTCCATAGAAAAACATTACTGCAGTTTCAGTATATCATATAGTGCTTTCCCTTGCCATATGTTCCCCTGTTTTATGGTTGTTTCAGACTTATCTTCAAACCACTTGTAATAGGGCAGAGAAGTCCTCAGTCAGTGTTAAGACTTGATCCTTACATTTTCCAAGTTTCAAAGCAGGTGTTTTTAATTTGAATGGCGCAAAGAAGGTTAAATCTTTGTAAATGTTCCTCACCTATAGAAAGCTAATTCGACAAAACAATTCGGGAACTCTGAGATGAGACTTCCCGCAGCTTCCATTTTCTCTTAACCCTTAAGGTGTTGTCTCCCTGCAAAACGTTTGTAGACATTAAAAACACAGCTCTGGCCTAGTGATTTATTGAGATCACTTCCTTATGGATCAAAGCGAGTCTCAAGAATCAAGGAAAGGAGATCCAAGAGCGTTGATGTTGGGAATGGAGCCAAGCCTGGCAATCAGCCTGTAACTAAGTCTAAGCACATGCAAATGAACCAACCATGTATTGCTACCTTATTTAGCCCTGTCAATGGAAGGGTTGCTGGTTATGGCTACCTCAAGCTTGTGCTCACCAATGCTAATGTGTGGTGTGCTGGCAACATCCTGACCCAGGATGTTGGTCTTCACCAGGCTGATGGTAAGGTTGAAGTCCATGCAGGCATGGGCAAAACAATTGATGAGTTTCTGCAGAGCTTCCTCAGAGTGCGCTGTCAAGGCTGCGTCATTTGCAAACAACATCTCTCAGATAAGAACCTGCCACACTTTTGTCTTGAGGTGGAGACAAGACAGGTTGAACAGACCCCCCGTGACTCCTTGAATGGATGTACACACTGTCTTCAGTTGAGCTGTAGGCATATGAGAGCAACAGGGAGAAGAATATGCCAAAGAGAGCTGGGGTGAGAACACAGCCCTGTTTCACACTGCTGGGCATGACGATGATGGTGGTGGTGATAATGACGATGACAACAACAACAGAAATAGAAATTTGTTATTTATACCCCGCCCATCTGGCTGGGTTTCCCCAGCCACTTTGGGCGGCTCCCAACAGAATATTAAAAACACAACAAAACATCAACATTAAAAACTTCCCTAAACAGGGCTGCCTTCAGATGTCTTCTAAAAGTCATTTCCTTCTAAATGTTCATTTCCTTGGCATCTGATGGGAGGGCATTCCACATGGTGGGCACCACCACTGAGAAGGCCCTCTGCTTGGTTCCCTGTAACCTCACTTCTCGCAGTGAGGGAACTGCTAGAAGGCCCTCAGAGCTGGACCTCAGTGTCCGGGCTGAACGATGGGGATGGAGACGCTTCTTCAGGTATACTGGGCCAAGGCTGAGGCATCAAATGGCAGGACAGAGTCTCAAACAAAGATGTACTTTCCCAAGCCCACATTCCTAGCATGTCACAGGAGCCTTTCTAATCAGCCTTTGGTGCTCTTTCTGCCCATGCCCTGTCCCGAGGCTATACCCCTCACCACCCCTGCTCCTCTTTTTCTGGATTTTAGGCTGCCTTTGAGAGCAGTCCTGCTCATAGACACACTGTCTGATTTGACTCTTGAAATTTCCAGCTGGATGCCCATCTTTGCATCTCATCTGTCTGCATATCTGCCCAGTGGATGCCCTACTGGGGCCAGGGGACACCAGATCCCCTCAAAGTCCTTTTGATCCTGCCCAGTAGCATACAGTAGCCTAGGAACACCAGATTTCCTTCTTACAACCTAGCTCCCCACTTCTCTATGTAGTTTAAGAATAGGTAAAGACCTCCATCTCTTTCTCCTCACCATCCTGCCCCCTCCCTCATTGATCTAGGCATTGCCACACTGCCACCTGCCTTGACTCACTGCCACCCTGCTTCCCTTCTGGGATAGGTTTCAGTAACTCCATACTCAGCAGCTAAGGTGATTTAGCTGTTGCTGCCTTTTAATAAACTTTTCTGCATTAAGTCCCAAAATCTAAGCTCTGCTTTCCCTTCCCAGGGCTCTTACAGGAATGCGCTAATATACGCGTATTGCTAGTTTCTGGGCCAGCTGCATCAGATTGACAGTAGCCTGTCAGACTGTCCTCTGGGAGGAATCGAGCCAGCAGCTGCCAAGGGAGTTTCTCAGACTGGCTTGTTTGGAAGGCAATCGACCAGAGTCCCTTGTTTGGAACTAACAGGAAGCTATGGCTAATTGTGGCTTCCTAGTTTATTTCCTTGCTCACATGAAGCAAAGTGGGAGCAAATGTGTTGCATGTGAGCACACAAAGCCTATGCATACCTTGGCTTATTAAACTAATCAGTAATAGCAACTTTCAATTTACCAGCTAGTTGGAAAATACTCTTGCATTTCTGAAGCTGTTTCTGACCTTCCAAGTGTCTCCATTTCCCAGGGACAGTCCCAGATTTACAGAAGCCATCTTGGTTTCTGATTTGATCCCAGAATGTCCCACTTTTCCTTAGGACGCCCCTATTTTCATCGGAGAAATGTTGGAGGGTATAGAGTTATCTGACCCCCAAGCCATCTGAAGGCAATCCTGTATAGGGAAGGTTTTTAGTTTTATATAAGTTGGAAGCTGCCCAGAGTTACTGGGGCAAGCCAGTCAGTTGGATGGGGTATAAATAGAAGAAGAAGAAGAAGAAGAAGAAGAAGAAGAAGAAGAAGAAGAAGAAGAAAAGGAAGAAGAAGAAATTATTTATACCCCGCCCATCTGGCTGGGTTTCCCCAGCCACTCTGGGCAGCTTCCAACAAAATATTAAAATACAGTGGTCTGTTAAACATTAAAAGTTTCCATAAACAGGGCTGCCTTCAGATGTCTTCTAAAAATCTGGTAGTTGTTCTTCTCTTTGACATCTGGTGGGAGGGCATTCCACAGGGTGGATGCCACTACCGAGAAGGCCCTCTGCCTGGTTCCCTGTAACTTGGCTTCTCTCAGTGAGGGAACCGCCAGAAGGCCCTCAGAGCTGGACCTCAGTGTCTGGGTAGAACGATAGGGGTGGAGACACTCCTTCAGGTATACTGGACCGAGGCCGTTTAGGGCTTTAAAGGTCAGCACCAACACTTTGAAATGTACTGGGAGCCAATGTAGATCTTTCAAGACCGGTGTTATGTGGTTTCAGCAGCCGCTCCCAGTCACCAGTCTAGCTGCCACATTCTGGATTAGTTGTAGTTTCAAGGTTACCTTCAAAGGTAGCCCCACATAGAGCGCATTGCAGTAATTCAAGCGAGAGATGATGATGATGATTAAAATAGGATGCCCCTATTTTCATCAGAGAAATGTTGGAGTGTATATACTGTTTTGGGTCTGGTGTGTTACTGTACCAGGGAATTAAATATATAATATTAAAGATGGCCTTTCCTTTCACCAATAAGTGGTAGCTATCATCTGTTAAATTACGAAAGGGCACACATTATTGTTGTGCAAATTCCTTTCAATACAATCATCAATTTATCAGCTAAACAGCAGGTGAGTAGCCAAGTAAAAATGCCTTGATCCACATGGCTCTGCTCTCAGTGGATTTATTTTCCCCTGTGATGATCTCTTTTGAAACGCTTCCTCATTTCTTAGCAAAACAATGTAAAGTTTCTGCAGGGTATAAAGAGATGTGAGATTATGAAATCAAATGAGCCCATGCTGTCTCAGTGGATTTGACTGTTATTAACTGCCCAAGAGATTCAAATCCAGGTTCTAAATTAATCCCGTTGCTGATACAGGCATATCTTTCTAGGGCTCTAGGAAGGCAGCTTGCAGAAGCTGTCTTCTCTACAAGTTAAAAGCTAACCACTCAGAAGGGTCATTTCTGGTGGGATGAAGCTGGGTCATCAGTTATCCCCCACTCCAACAGGGAAGGAAATAATAACCCCCTTCAAGATACTTTTCATAAGACATCCCACAACAGTAAGTAAAACACAAGGTGTACTAAAATTAGGAAGGAGCTGGATCGTGATGTTGTAAATGGAGTTCATGCAGTGGGGTTCGAAAATCCTGGGCTCCTTGAAAGCTTATCAGAGGCTAATGATAGACTGGGTGAGGGATTTGGGGCATAACATTCCACTTTTAGATTGGGAAAGGTTATGGAAAACAGATTTGAAATTCTCGGCATATTGTACGCTGAAAGAAAACTATATGAAAATTATGTACAGGTGGTAATTGACTCCTAGTAAGTTAGCAAAGGGACGCGGGTGGCACTGTGGGTTAAACCACAGTTCGAATCCCCGCGATGGGGTGAGCTCCCGTTGCTCAGTCCCTGCTCCTGCCAACCTAGCAGTTCGAAAGCACGTCAAAGATCAAGTAGATAAATAGGTACCACTCCGGCAGGAAGGTAAACGGTGTTTCTGTGCACTGCTCTGGCTCACCAGAAGTGGCTTAGTCATGCTGGCCACATGACCCGGAAGCTGTACGCCGGCTCCCTCGGCCAATAAAGCAAGATGAGCGCCACAACCCCCAAGTCGGCCACGACTGGACCTAATGATCAAGGGTCCCTTTACCTTTACTTTAAGTTAGCAAAAATGTATAAGACAAGTACAAATACCTGCTGGAAATGTAGAGAAAAAGAAGGTACCTTTTATCATATGTGGTGGTTGTGTAAGGTAATAAAAGCATTCTGGGAAATGATATATAATGAATTGAAAAAAAATGTTTAAAATAACTTTTATTAAAAAAAAACCAAAAAAAAAACAGAAGCTTTCTTATTAGGAATTGTAGGTACCGCCATCCCAAAGGAGATGACTTTTTATGTATACGACAGCAGCCACATGGATGCCACTAGCCTGGAGATGGAAAGAAGACAAAGACCCTACTAGAGAAGAATGGCAAATTAAATTGTTGGACTATGTGGAATTGGAAAACTGACTGGAAAGCTCAGGAACCAAGAAGACAAAAACTTCAAGAAAGAATGGGGGGAATTATAATTTATTTAGGAGACCACTGCAAGCAGATGAAAACATTGGCAGGATTTTAACAACACTTGTAATGTAACAATTACTATGGACAATATGGAGAGATACAAAATGTAAATCATGAAATAATACGCAGCTGAAAATGTTGACAATAAGACCCATGGAGAGGGTGGTGGGAAGTCTGGAGATTCGGAGAAATCTCTAAAGGTGGATATGCATTGTTATAACTTTACGCTTGCAAAATCAAATAAAAACTATGTTCAAAAACAGAAGAAAAGGAAGCTTATAGGAGGCTTTTCACTTTCCCAGCATGCTGTTGTGCTTGTTCCAATTCTCTCAGACAGCACCTGAAGTGATAAGCTTGTTTCTAGATTGTACCACTTTATGCCGCAAGGGTGGGTGCTGAGGATCCCTGGAGAGGACATTCTCTGAGGCAGCCCCTAAGTTGTGGAACTACTTTCTCACAGAGATGTGTGCTTCATTATACAGCTTTGGACGATTGCTGAAGATGCATCTCTTTAACAAGGCTCCTCCCCCCGTTCCTCCACATGCAGCTGCTGGGTGACCTTGGGATAGTCACACTTCTTTGAAGTCTCTCAGCCTCACTCACCTGACAGAATAAAAAAATTCCTTCCAGTAGCACCTTAGAGACCAACTGAGTTTGTTATTGGTATGAGCTTTCGTGTGCATGCACACTTCTTCAGATACCACGAAAGCTCATACCAATAATAAACTTAGTTGGTCTCTAAGGTGCTACTGGAAGGAATTTTTTTTATTTTTTATTTTGTTTTGCCTACGGCAGATCAACACAGCTACCTACCTGTCACCTCCCAGAGTGTTTGTTGTGGGGGAGGAAGGAGATTGTTAGCCGCTTTGAGACTCCTTAGGGTAGTGATAAAGTGGGATATCAAATCCAAACTCCTACTCCTCCTCCTTTTTCTGGCTTTTGACACTGAAGATGAATATTGTTAGGACCCACTTTGTTTTTGAAATTAAACTGTTTGATATTAAAACACAATATGATGCAATATTAATGTTGCGTTTTAATTGCTGAAACCTTCCCTGGGACTTTAGGCTGAAGGGCAGGCAATAAATTATTGCAATAACAATGGTTATTATTTTTAATCCTTGTGCATAGAAAATTGCAAGGTTAGAAGCCTCCTTAACAATGAGATTTTTTCCCTTTAGTCTCAGTAGAGATTTTTTTTTTGCTTGTTTATGGCACAGGGGAGCACTCAGTCATGTGAACACCCACCTGAAGTATAAAAGGTACAGGCGTACCATTTTCTTTGTAGCAAACCAACCCTAAAGAAATAATAATAATAATAATAATAATAATAATAATAATAATAAATTTTTATTTATACCCCGCCCTTCCCTGTTTAAAAACTGGGCTAAGGGCAGCTAACAGCAAATATAAAACATTGATTAAAATGCGACTTAAAAACAGCATACAATACAACACAAATGCAGCATCAATGTCAATAAAATTCAAAAATTCAGGGATCATTTTTTTGGGGGTGGGGGAACCACAGTCAGTAGACATCAAATGATCACCAGGGCTAACTGGCCAAGTTGGTCCTACTAGGGCCAGCAAGGAGACCAGGGAAGAGTTTAAATGTGGAGTTCCAGAAGGGTTTCTTCATAGAAAAGGAAAGGGAAAAGGGAATAGAGGATCAGGCTAATTCAAATTGAAGGCCAGGCGGAATAGCTCTGTCTTACAGGCCCTGCGGAAGGAGATCAAGTCTGGCTTCTTTAGGGCCCAGGACCTTTAAGCTATTATTATTCATGGACCTAGGGGTCCTCTGTGGGACATACCAGGAGAGGCGGTCCCGAAAGTACGATAGGACTCAGGATGGGGCTGTGCAGCTGAAGAAGTGATGTTCTGCAGAGAGGAGTTGGCTCTGATCACAGCACTGTCAATGAATTTTATGGGATTCAGGAAAGTATCTGGGGCATTGCTTAAAGGGGTCTCAAGTCAAAGCGAAGAATTAAGGGGTGGATTGGATAAGGGTCTTGGATTCTGTCTCTCCTCCCTCTCATCAAACCCAAAAGGCCTAGGACACCTGTTTTCCACTTGCCCCCAAGGTTCTGCCATTTCTCCTGGGGTAGGGGGTGTTAAGCTAATATTACACTGGAGATAAAAAGAACTGTTTTATTTCCTGCTTCATTTTGGATATTACAGAGTTTTGCAAAGCACCTCAGCTCCGTCTTACAGCCATTGTTAGCGAAGGAGGATGGATTTTGGTCCTGCATCATCAGGCATGAACTGAATCCTCTTGCTCCCTTATACTTGCTAGCTGCAACAGCTGCAAGAGGGCAAATCCTGCTTCCCAGTTTTCAAAACAACAGCCTGACTTAGTGCTGAAAAGACTATTAGTACTATGGAGACTTAACCTTCACTGGCAGAGGAGTTGTCTTTCATTCATCAGCCCTCCTCTGTTCATTTTGATTTCTGCCAATCACTTTATGCCAGACGAAGAAGGATATGTATTGACGGTTCAGTCTCCAAATCCTGCACTTAACATGACATCGTAAATGCTAGTTAGAATCCATTGTTGTACATTACAATACTAGCAAAATGCCTATCATAATGATGAACGGGATGTGTGTGTGGAGAATGGGGGTTTGTCTATTGAAAGGACTGCTGGAGACGGGTGCAAGCAACCACAGGGACATTGCCAGTAAGTCCCATTCTGCTAGAATGGGACACAAAAGATGAGGAGGTCAAATCGGTCATAATCAAATGGGCACAGTATATAGGACATAATATACAATTTGAGGACTGGGAAAAATTGTGGAAAATAAATTTGAAATTTACAGGTTGTTCTCTTTTGAAAGAAAATTATATGAAAATGATGTATAGATGGTATATTACACCAGTACAGATAGCAAAAATGTACAAAACTGGGTCAAACACATGTTGGAAATGTAAAGAAAAAGAAGGGACTTTTTATCAGATGTGGTGGGAATGTAGAGAAGTTTTAAAAAATTGGGAAATGATATATAATGAGTTGAAAAAAAATGTTTAAAATGACATTTGTAAAAAAAACCAGAAGCATTTCTGTTAGGGATTGTAGGACAAGACCTGCCAAGAAAAACAAATAACTTATTTATGTATGCTACAACAGCGGCAAGAGTCTTGATAGCACAAGGATGGAAGAATGAGGAAACCCCAACGAAAGAACAGTGGCAAGAAAAATTGATGAGCTACACAGAGCTGGCTAAATTGACATACAAATTGTGGGATAAGGACAACTGTGACTTTAAGGAAGAATGGGAGCTTTTTACAACTTATCTAAAAGACAACAGATTTTGAATAAACATACACAAATTTATTACAGTGGTGCCCTGCAAGACGAAAAACTCGATAGACGAAAGGGTTTTCCGTTTTTTGAGTCGTTCCGCAAGACGAATTTCCCTATGGGCTTGCTTCTTGCGAGTTCTTGCGAGTTTGTTTCCTTTTTCTTAAAGCCGCTAAGCCGTTAATAGCCGCTAAGCCGCTAATAGCCGCTAAGCCGCTAATAGCCGTGCTTCGCAAGATGAAAAAACCGCAAGACGAAGAGACTCGCGGAACGGATTAATTTCATCTTGCGAGGCACCACTGTAGTTGATAACATGGTAGATAGATACTGTAAGGATATGTATAATTTTACAACATGCAGAGAATAATATGTTCTGAGAAAATCAGAGAGAGGAGCTGAGGGAAGTCTCGGGGGGGAGGGAAGGTTTGAAGGGGGTGGGGGAAATGAATATGATATGTTTTGATAATCTGTTATATTGAAATTGTTAATAAAAACTTTTTTTAAAAAAAGACATTGCCAGTAAGGCCCAACCACCCACTGCTGGCATGGAGGGCACATTTTGCTTCTACTTTATTCTCAAGTGCAACACGTAAATTCTCCCAGCAGAGTGAAGGACATGATTATATAGCAGAAAATAAAGGGAGCCACATATGTAGAATAGAAAGTAAAGAGGCACACTCAGACATCAGTGTGGTGGTGGTTAAACATATTTTCTGCTCCCTAGTAACCCTGCCCCCTTGGAATCCTGACCATTGAGTATACCCTGTAATTCCAGTCTGAAGCTATTTGCAGAGCACTTATTGGGTTCAGTTTCTTAATCACACTTGAGCCCTTTTCAGGCATTCATCTCTCATGCTCTTAGACTCATGTGAGAGGAAAAACAGGGCCACAATCTCTGGCCTAGCCCCCTCCATCCATGCTCCTGTTTGTCCATTTGAGGATGCAGTCAGAAGTGGGGAGCCTGCTGTACATGTGTAACCCCCCCCCCGCTGCCCAATTTAGGGATTGGCCCAGGTGCATATGGGCAAAATGGAGGAAGAAAAGGCAGAGACTATTATCTGAAGATATGTAAGCCTTCAGACATTATAGAAAACCAAGAGAAAACGCTGAATGGCTTGGATTTCCTCTTCCTACATTGATGCTCTAATATCAGTAAAGAAGTCATAAATCTCCTAACCCTCTGGTGAGAAATATAAGCTGTTTCTGTTTCTCAAGTTTTCTGTTGAATGAGGTACAAACATTTCACTTTGGGAATTATATAGGAAGTGCAAAACAGGAAGTGGAATCCCTCCCACTTCCTGCCTCACCCTCCTTTTTTTTTTAACATTCAAAGCTGCTTTGAGGTTGGAAGCACACAAGAAGGTCCCTCACATAAAATTATTGTAAAGCAGAAAATGTCTGAAAGTTTCACTGGGAAAACTGAATTTTCAAGAAACCAAGCCAAAGGACAATAAAACCCAACCTCCAAAACAATATAATAGAATGTTAAAGCCTTTTAAAACAAACCATAACTTAGGAAACGTAACCTATAAATATTTTAAAATAAATATGCACTGAAACCCAGTACAGCCATCCGCACTGGGGTGGGGGGTTAAAAATGATATGCCAATACTCATATTTTGATAGAAGTGCTATGGGTGCCAGCACAAAATGTATTCCATGGGTAGCAGAAAAAAAGAGATGTGATGGCACTCCGTATTGGTGGATAGTTACACAAAAAACACTGTAGCCAAGCAAAATCATGAATAATTCTCATCAACTACTGGAGACTCTGGTGCAAACCTGGTTCAAGAGCACAGAAACATCAGACATTGTCTTGGAAACTCTTGTTCACTGCCATTACTACAAATGCACAGAATTTTTTTTGTATCCCTCCACATTTCCATTGATTACACCACATTGAAACAGTGCGCCTCACTCTCATGACATTTTCTGTATTTTCCCTTCCACTTTTACCTCAAATCTTTTCTCCTGTTTAGATCCTTTACTAGTTGTCCACTTCTCTGTTACCTCCCATTGTCACTGTCAAAGGCCAGAGCTGGTAACCTTATCCTCTGTCTCTTGGAATGTGGGGTGACTTCACTATTTGTGTCATAACTGCTGAGATGGATGACATCATAGTGCACAGTGACAACAACTGACATGCATTAGCACATTATGAGTTGTAACCGAAGGGCACTGCTGCTAGGTTATCACTGCCCAGACTGCTCCTTCTGAGAAACATACCCCTTCTTGCTCGCTGCTGCTGCTGGTGGTGGTTATGTGATGTCTCCAACTTCCTTCAAATCCCACAACATTGTTCTGTAGATGAATGTGCTTTTCTGTCTTAGGCTGTAGGCATAGAGCCAGTCAGAAGCTGCAACAATACTACTCTCCTTGGCTTACTAACTGCCTTTTTATTCAGTGTTTTGAAAACATGTTTACTTTTTCAATACCAGAAAAGAAACATCATATAATTAAATGTCATTTTAGTTACTAACAATTTCTGGCATGTTTGTCCCTGTTCAAGTTACACCCAGCGCAGGTGCCCTAATCTAAACAGAGATGTGATTACAAGTTTACATTGGCATGCCAAACACTTGTATTGTACTGGCTGGTGCATCGCTTACGGAGCACTAAGTAAGTTTTAAGCTAGCTCGGCTGAAGCTGGAGTCATCTGACAAATTTCAGAAGGAACTGGGAAACAGTGGGTTCCAAGGAGCTGGATCTAGACAGCAAGCTTTTGCAGGAACAGAGCCAGGCAGGACAGGAGCTACTTTGACAGTGTTCGGAGGTGAGCCCTTAAATAGCAAACCAGGCCCCAGTCTTACCACATACCCAAGAACTGGCAGGAATTAAAAGAGATGGTGTCTGGAATCAGCGCTTTGGAAAATAGCATTATTTGGTGCCGACAAAGTTTCCTCAGGGTCTGAATCTTGATTCAGAAGAAATGAGGCTTCATGCCTGCTAAATTGCAGAAATCTAGGTCTGGAATTTTTGCACTAATAATTTTTTGCAGGATTGCATGAAATTTGCAGACATGTCATCTCCTTTTAAAGGGATGGATCCTGGCAGATTTTAGAAGGACAGATACAGTGTATTTCCTAAACAAACAAACAAAAACCACCAACTTTTACAACTTTGGCTTATTTATATATTCATAAAATTTATAAACCACCCTTCATCCGTAGATCTCAGGGTGGATCACAAAAAATAATAATCCTAGATTAAAACGCAAAAAGATTTACTTATTCTTACCTCTTGGTTTGTGGGCAATTTGTATGAAAACAGCAAACAAGAGAGAGGTATCCCTAGTTAAGAAATCTGCCAAACTGAGGACAAATATGTGCACAGGCCTCCTTTAAATTTTATTTTGTAGTGGAGGATTAAAAGGGATTTCCTTTCCTCCCGATGATTTTGTGGTCAATAACTTTATTACCAAAATGACACTTATCATTAAGATGTCCAACAGGAAAATAAGCTGCAAAAATTAAGAAGAATGGGTGGATGGCTATTAGGTGATGATGAATGCTTTAAAAACAAACAAACAAACAAACAAACAAGTTTTAGGCTTGTATTCTGCTCAACTGCCACCCAAAGTCACAGAAACTGAAATGCACAGCTGATTTGACAGGGAGTGTGTGTGTGGGCATGTGGCAGAGACAGAAGGACTTGAGCTATTGCGTTTTCCAAGCAATCTCCACTAGCAGAAACAGCAAAGAACCAAGAACAGGCTAGGAGGAGGTGATGCATCACTTCAACATCACTTCCCTAAAGCACTGTGATTGGAGATCCCTTGTAATAAGCATCCCCTCTGATTAAAAGTCAGACCTGTCAATCGCAGAAGAGCTCTCCCTCCTTGATCTCTCCACGCTGGCAGTTACCTGATATGGGGATAAGTGTTTTGGCTATTTTCAGACACAATGCCTGCATCTTTTTACCATCCAAATCTGCCCTGAATCTGCTCTGAAGCAGATCCAAAGTGCCCTGAAAATGCAGTAGAGGTCCATGCTTCAACCCTGAATTTATTCATGGTAGCTTTAGGATTTGTGATATGTCCAAATCTGATGCACATTCGCGTATGTGTGTGCTTTGTTTTGGAGCAGTGGAATGTGTTGCAACATTCAGAGAAGTGGGAGATCCAATGTATTACTGCGTTCCAATCCACACATCTGTATGCGAGGATTGCAAATCAGGTCAGCTGGGCATTCTGTACCACTGACCCTTCTTTGTAGAACACACCTCTGCCTCGTATTCCGTGGAACCGTGAGATGACACTGTTTGAAGGGAAATGATTTTTCCTATCTTTTTAATTTTCACTTGAGGCCCACCCGAGAGACTGTGCAGGGAGCGGATTACAGTTTCAGTGACTTGCTTTGTAAATTTAATTCCTTATTCCTCGGTTCAGTATCCCTTCTGAAATGTGATGTCATTGCCCTTTGTGTCAGGGAGGTTAATTTCAGATACACCGCACATCCCCAAAGTGCCGCATGAAACAAAAAAACAGAAACATTTGCTTAGCTGTGTTAAATGTCCTCATTATACAGAGGCATGGAAACAGGCCATCAGCCCTGTTCCAATTACCAGCCAACCATTCCATCCATCTGCAGAAAGGTAGATATTATAACACTTGAAAAGGTGCAGAGAAAAGTGACTCGTAAGTTGATCCCAGGAGCAAAAGGCATGACGGTAAAGACAGCCTACATTTGTTAATCCATATAATCTGAAGAAAAAGAAGGGATTAGGAGGAGCATTAATTGAAACATACCTGATTTTTAACATCTTGATATTATTGGCCAAATAATGAAAGTGGGAATAATTCCCACATCTAATGCTAGAATTTGCGAGCCTTTGAAGAATAACCGCTCAAGTGCTGTTCTAGGCAGAAGGTTCTTTCTGAAACAGAGAACTGAGCGTTTTGCTAGACAAGGGTGCTGGATCACAGGCAACCCAGAAAATCAGCAAAGTGGGCAGCTGGAACCAGAGGCTGAGCAGATGCCATGGACTGGCTGAATGCAAAAGAGTGGCAGGAGGCACCAGCTGGGGAAACCCCAATAGAAGAAGGCTTAGACCTAGGAGATCAGAGGTGGGACAACGGTGAGTGGTCAGAGGGACAAGAGGGATAAGCCTTAGAGGAGGAGGTGTTGGAAGCTGAAAAGGTAACAGGGTTTAGTGAGCAGGAAGAGGCTGTGGCAGAGAGCAGTTCAGAATCAGAGGCTGGAGAGGAGTGGGGTCAAGAGGCAGAGAGGAGTCAAGCTGCTGAAGAAGCCAGGAAGTCTCCCTCTCCTGCTGCGACCAGCTCCTGTCCGTCCCCCCTGGTCGCCCAGGACCAGACAAGGTATGAAGAGAGCAGAGAAAAAACAGACAAGATGCCTGAGTCTCAGATTGTTTGGGAAGAACCCATGAGAGGAGGAGACCTAGAGAGCTGTGGGAATGTGGGGACCTTCAGTCCTCACAACTTCCTCATTGGGGCAAGATCTATTGGGAAGCGTGGCTGTGCTTACTAGGCCGGAGCCTAGTACTTCACTGAAGCATGTTGAGTTATTGCTAACCTGCTCTCTGGCAGCAGAATAGGAACTCATGAGTGGCAAATGTAGTAAAGGTTGACAGTTGGGCGGGCAAAGCTGGTCCTAGAAACCTTTATGGTGCTACTGAGTCAGGGGAAATAAGTGGGATACATCAGCACTTACTCTCCAGATGTTCTGGACTACAACTCCCATTAGCAAAACACAAAATATCTGGAGGTGCCAGTTTAGCCAAGTGTAGATCAAGGAGAGACTGGGTCTAGCCCCAATGAAAAGGATGGTGCCCTTGAAGAGATATTGACCACCATTTTGTGGGAGACGATGGCCTGAAGAAACAAGTATCAGTGGGCCAACATGTTTTCCTTCTATACTTGATCTTCATCATAATATGGCCTTTCATTAAACATTGCATCTCTCCATTAGTTTGTAATTGCTGTCCTTGCCATACAAGTTATTCATTATTGGATTCAAATTTAGAGTTCCCCCCTCCCATGGATCTGAACAAATTGCAGACAATTGCAGGACCTAGAATAATTGCAAAAGTAATCCTAAAGGATCAGGCAGAAAATGAGCTAGGGTTGCCATATTTCAAGGAGTGAAAATCTGGACACAAAACTTGTTGACTTTTTGGGTAAGAAGTTTGGGAGCTATGGGGGGGGGATGCACCCAAAAAATCAACACTTCCAGAGTTTCTCCTGGACATTTTAACCAATTCCTGAAAATTCCTCCCTATTTTTGTCAGTTGAATCCTAGATATGTCTGGGAAATTCCACGTGTATGGCAGCCCTATATGAGCACTATCTAGAGATTTTGATTATGTCCCCTGCATTGCATAGACTACCAAGGTGGTATGTGATATTGTCATGATGGTAATTTGGAGCTAGAGGTTTGCTTTATGCAGGTCTCTCTGTGACGCTAAAGAAAACGCAGCAGTGGACATCAGTGGAGGTTGTGGCCGCTGCTAATTAATCTTCATTGAGTCCAATGTTATCCTCAATAAAGGCACATTACTTGAAATGGTTTTGTTTAATGACACTGACTTGAGAATATGACTGATAAACACCAGGAAAATCCTTCCTGCATAATGCCGTGTTCTGAATTATTTAAAAGGTGGAATAGCTTTGGAGCATGGGAGCCGTGTGAGATATTCTTCGCCATCTGTGCATAATAAGATGTCGGCACAAGAAAGAAGGATCTGAAATATCCAGAAGACCACATACATTAAGAAGCCTCCTGCAATGCTGAGGTCTTAAAATAAACTCTAGTCCCAGTTCATCTATAGGGTGCGTTCACATTAGAGCACAGTGAAGTTGTTCCCTCTCCTCCTCCTGCATTTCAACAACTCTATGTGGGGCTGCCCCTGAAACTGACTCAGAAACTCCAGCGGGTGCAGAATGCCGCGGCGAGACTCCTCACGGGGTCCTCATCACCGGAGCACATTCATCTGGTGCGATACCAGCTGCACTGGCTCCTGATGGAGTACAGGAACAGGTTTAAGGTGCTGGTTTTAACCTTTAAAGCCCTATAAGGCCTAGGACCCTCATACCTATGGGACCGCCTCTCCTGGTATGCCCCACGGAGGATAAAATAATAACACCCTGAGGATCCCAGGCCGCAGGGAGATTAGACTGGCCTCGACCAGAACCAGGGCCTTTTCGGCCATGGCCCCGGCCTGGTGAAACGCTCTCTCACAAGAGACTAGGGCCCTGTGGGATTTGACATCTTTCCGCAGGGCCTGCAAGACGGAGCTGTTCCGCCAGGCCTTTGGTCGGGGTTCGGTCTGATTCTTTTCTTTCTGTATAAGAACAAGCATTAAAGAGGCACCCTAGCCCGCTCTCAGGTCCTTTATAAGACCAGTGATAACAATTGGCCCTGGAGAATATTAACCACTCTCAATTTTACCCGTGGACTGCCATCTGTCCAGATTTCAATTTGCTCTGAATTAATTTTAAGATGTATTTTAACTAATTGATTGCCTGTATTTATGTTCTTATGTTCTTTGTATACTGTCTTAGTTTCATGATGTTAGCCGCCCTGAGCCCAGCTCCAGCTGGAGAGGGCAGGGTACAAATAAAAATTTGTTGTTGTTGTTGTTGTTACGTGGCTTCGATTCCTTACTATTTGTGTACACACCCATGGATGGGGCAGAGATGTCATTACTCTGGGCAAAGATGTGCTCACACCATGGCAAGAGAAGAATTGGGAACGGCTTAAAGACCCCAGCTGGTGTGACACCAGTTTGAGAAACAACACATCAAACAGTAGTTTCTTATAATGGGGTATACGGGACACAGATGCATTTTGGATAGCAGCAGAAAGGCCGTGAGGGCCCAGTAAATGGGAGGGACAGACATAGGCATATGGGAAAAAATTGGGTGTGCAAACTGTCCCCCTGGGTATGCACCCTGCCACCTGCATAGTTGCTGCATAGACCAAATGGGAACCCTGTTAACTGCTTCCAGTCTAACATCATGCTGCATTCACCTTATGTCGGGACATATGGCAGGTGCATTTTTGTTGTGTTTATCCATGGGTAAAGTAGTTGCAGACTCTTGAGAGTCCCATGGACTGCCAGGAGATCAAACCTATCCATTCTGAAGGAAATCAGCCCTGAGTGCTCACTGGAAGGACAGATCGTGAAGCTGAGGCTCCAATACTTTGGCCACCTCATGAGAAGAGAAGACTCCCTGGGAAAGACCCTGATGTTGGGAAAAATGGAGGGCAAAAGGAGAAGGGGACGACAGGACAAGATGGTTGGACAGTGTTCTCGAAGCTACCAGCATGAGTTTGACCGAACTGTGGGAGGCTGTGGAAGACAGGAGTGCCTGGCGTGCTCTGGTCCATGGGGTCACGAAGAGTCGGACACGACTAAATGACTCAACAACAACAACAACAACAACAAAACAGATGCTTGTGTACAGAAGACAGATATAAGAACTCAGAGCGAAACCTCACCTTTGCATGATTCTATTTATTTAAGGCATTTCTATGCCCCCTTTTTCCTCCAAAGAGCTAAAATGTGGCATACACAGTTCCCTGTTCCCCGCTCATTTAATCCTGACTACAACCCTGTGATGTAGGCTTAGGCTGAGAGGCAGTGATTGGCCCCCAAGGTCACCCAATGAGTTCCAGGACCAAGTCAGGGCTGGATTCAAACCGTGGCCTCCCAGGTGCTAGCCCAACACTCTAACCAACTACTCCATGCTGGGAGAATTGTAAGCGGAACTCCGAACGCCTCCATATCTGCTGAGACGACTTCAAGAAAACACCCATCTGTGTCCTGAAGCACATTTGTTTAACACCAGCCATCTGATCTTGTTCTTCTCTTCCTCCTCCTCCTCTTCTTTTTTTTTAAAAAAGAAGCCACCAACAAAAACCTGACCCCTTTACACGCACACACACAATACAGTCACTCATGCATTTGCAGCCGTAAACCCCCCAAAGGTCGTTTCCATGACAACCCAGGGTCCTTAATGACCCTGACAGTTCAATGATTTTGTTTTGTTTGAGAGGGAAGGAATAATAAGTCTTCTCTCTCCCCCACTGCCGTTCCCCACCTCCAGTCATCCCCCTCCACTACACACCCGATGCTGCTGTTCATTATCTGATTCTGGGATCAGCCCTGGAGACAGAACAGCAGCAGCAGCAGCAGCAGCAGCAAGCAAAGGTAGCGGAGGCAGCAGTGGCGGCCAGCTCTGAAAGACAAGAGCTTTGCCGCAGACAAAGAACAGTAAAGGAGCCGGGCGTGCTCAGCATACAGTCACTGCGGCGGCCTCATTAATTCCATCACTAGCCCAATGAGTTTAAGCATGCACCAGGGGTATTGCGATGGTTTGTAGCAATATGTTGCATAAGTGAGCCCCAAATCGCTGCGCAGTTATTTAGAAAGTACATCTCGCATACCACTAACAGGGATGCTTTTTATTAATGATGTATACCAGAAATGCTGCAAAGACGCTGGCCGCTCCTCTGCAGCAAGGCCTATAATTTTAATGATGTGATGAATAAGGCAATTAATGTACTTCACTCTATTTCCCACATGCATCATATTTAACGTCGGAAAGCTAAAGAGATTTCTGAGAGGAGGAGCGGAGGGGGTGGGGAGCGCATTGTTAAGCCGAATCGTTCCCTGCTTCCGAATGCAGACCGCCTGCATCTGCGGCCGTGGAAGTGGCGTTCCTTGTTCTCCAGCTCGAAACTGGCTAGAGGCACCTGTGCGGAGTTGCTCCTTGTGTTAATATATAGGGCTGTCAACCGATTAAAGAATGTTTAGTTGATTAATTATCTGCCTTTCAGCCAGATAATTGATTACATTTAAAGACATTTGCATCTTGCCAAAACACAGGTGTCATTTTTTTTTAATGGAAGGACACATGCAATGTGATTTGCAAATGTAATAATTAAAAGCTACCACCCATTGTTAGATGGAAAGGACACCATTTATTGTGTCTCTCTCTCCCCCCCCCCCATTCTAGAACACAATAACTAACATATCAAAACCAAAATAATCTAAGCTCTCTCTCTCTCTCTCTCTCTCTCTCTCTCTCTCTCTCTCTCTCTCTCTCTCTCTCTCTCCTAAACAAAAACAAAAACAGGTTTGATCTTAACTTTCACCTTCACATTGTGAAGTTTGTCATCTCTGGTTAAAGCCACTTATTAATCAACTAAAGCTTAAGTTGATTAATCTGCCAGTTAAAAGTCTTGCAATCCTGATAAACCTATGGACTAGTAAGAAAACGACCTCTTATAGACTCTAAACAATTCTGTATTTTATCCTAGCATACAATGGCATTAAAGACCCACCCCTCCCAAAGATAAAGATAACATATTATTGTCTCATTAATGTACTTCACATGTGTACCAAATGGTGGTAGCAAACATTATACTGTATATGCTATTCTCTATCTATACCTCTGCAACCCTTCTCTTGGATGCTTTTCCCAGATGTGTATGTCTGTGATGTCAAGGAAAGTGGAAGGGATGGTGGAAAAAGTTCAAGCATCTGTCCAGTAATGCTTTGTGGCTACTTAGTGGTAACCACAGTTCTCAGAACCGCTGGATGTCTAGTCCTGCTCAAAAATCCATGGTGGCAAGTCCTCTTTGTGGACTGTTGCCTACACTGGTCTCTTGGAATCGGAGGATCTTGAAAAGTTGTCCTTGTAACACCATCACAAGAAAAACCCATCATACCACTTGGGAAATTACCAGAGTAAAAACACAACCAAGGTTGTACATAAAACTGAAGAAGAAGAAGAAGAAGAAGAAGAAGAAGAAGAAGAAGAAGAAGAAGAAGAAGTTATTATTATTTATAGCCCGCCCATCAGGCTGGGTTTCCCCAGACACTCTGGGTGGCTCCCAACAAAATATTAAACAGAATATAACTTCAAACATTAAAAAAACTTCCCTAAACAGGACTGCCTTCAGATGTCTTCTAAAAGTCAGGTAGTTGTTTATTTCCTTGACATCTGGTGGGAGGGCGTTCCACAGGGCAGGTGCCACTACCGAGAAGGCCCTCTGCCTGATTCATAGTCTGCACATGCAAAAGACATCCACAGTACAAATCTTGCAGCTGTGGAATCAAGATTCTGTGCTTGGGAAGCTCAAGTTCTCTGCTCAACATACAGTCTAGAGATCCATGCAAATGTGCTTATTTTGTATAAACCTGCTTGATGCAGGGAGCACACACTCCCTCACAACATCTGGCTGTGCTCCAGATATATGCAGATGCTTTCGCTTCTAGCTTGGCTTTGAATACTATAGAAGGGGAATGCACCACCTCTACAGGGCTCCATAGTGTGAGATGTTGTGTTCCTAGAGCTAATTCTCACATTATTTTTTCCTCCAGACGCAGGATTGCTTGAGCAAGTCACCAGTGGACTTCCTGCAGCAGCATTTATGAATGAGTGATATCTGTTACCAGGAGCCTGACAGAGTTACGAACCACAGCAGAATAACCAACCCGGCTTGGAATTTTGACTGGCTCCCTAACAAACTACATGAACAACAACCTTTCCCAGGATTTTACCTTTCCCAGGATCTAGTCGCATGCTTTCCTCACCCCCGCAAAATGTTTGTGCTTGGATGCAGACAAGGAAGTGCCTTGCAGGAATAAAACCAATACAGAAATATGCCCTTCCAGAGCAGTCTGCTCCTGTGCTCCCTCAGAGGAATTGAGATCAAAGAAGCACACTTGTTAGTAGTCCCAGGAATGGGCAAAGCTCGCTAAGAAATTTCGCTTCTAGAAAGTCAATATCCCATGTATGTTTTGCTGAAGCAAAAAACCTTCGATTTTCCTTGAAATGTCAGTCAGTCAGATTTTTATTGTTCGTCGTCAATGGGCATTGCAATACAACCCGAGAAAAAGTTAAACACGCCTATTTTCAGAACTGGAAATTCCCCAAATTTAAAGCTGTAAAGTTCCCCAAATCATTTAGACCACGAGTAGGAAAGAGTTATCAGCTTGTGGCCTGCACAGTCTTCTTCCTGGGGATATATGCCAATATTGGGCATGACCAGAAACAAAAGTGGGTGGAGAACAACTGTTAATTTAGTCACACACCCCTCTCTATCTTTCATCCAGAGAAACAAGAAGCATGACTGCAATTGAGACTGGTCCAATAGGGTAAGTATTTGCTTCCTTACTTACAACCAGTCCAGCAGGTGTCACTTTGAGTTGCACTGGTTGCCTGCTTCCTCCCTCTCAGTGTTGCCTTTGTAGACCTCGGCATGGAGGAGAGTGGAGATGAAACTAGAATTAATTGGCTCCATCGGTCACTGACTCTGGTTCTGGCTACTGTTGGTCTCCTTGCCTTCTGCCTACTAGTTCCAAGGGGTACCACTCTCCACTGGTGTTGAGGATTCAAGGACACATTGTACCCAGGCAAAAGCACTCAAGGAGAACTCAAAGGAGGTCCAGTGGAGGATATGGCCTGGGGAGAATGCCAAAGGCCAGGCAGAGAGATCTGGATAGCTGCATTCAGACCCTGGGCCTGAGGTTCCTCATCCCTGATTTAGATTTTTTTAAATCCCCTCAGCAGTTGACACTGTTCTGGGTCCAAAAAGTAGTCTGCAAGTTTCTCACAGTTAAACATATAAAGTCATTCTGTAGGTAACAAATGTCTACATCAGCCAACAACCATCTAATTTTGAAATCATCTGATTGACCTTCTTGAAAATTCACAAATGAATAGAGGAACATGTCCCTAGGTGAACTGAATAAAGGGCAGGACGGGATATAGTGCATATTGAAATGCCACTTTAAGTAAAATGTAGTGACCTATCTAAATAGTCACATTCCAGGAAGGTGGCTACCTACCTTAGTGTCTTTTGCCTGGTCTTCCCCCTTCCACCACCGGGATTGTAAAGTTTTCCCTCCCTCTCCAATGTGAAGTTTACCTCGGAAGTGCTAGGATGCAACTCAACTTGCACTGGAGACAGATACACCTGCATGGGAAGAGTCGACAGAAAGGAATATCCAAGCATCTTAGACTGTCCTTCCTGGGGTGACCTATTGATCTTTTTTCAAGGTTAGGCTGATATTCTTAGTGTTGTTGACTTGACCTCACCTCCTTTCTGCCTCCCTTGGGAGAGGAGACATATTTTGTGTCTCTCCTCCTGAGATGAAAAAGCAAGCATGGCTCATTGCATTCTCTACCATAGTTAGAACTAGAACATAAAGGTACTAAGGGTTACCTTCCTGAGTCATGTGGATGTGAAAATGGTTAAGGAATTCTCTCAGTAGTTAGAGGGCTGGAAACCAGGGGTGCTGGATATAGGGGCAGAAGGGACTTCAGCCCCCCAATATTGAGGAGGCTGCCAACTGCCGCCACCAGGCACCCTCTGTGTGCCCCAGCCTCCATCCAGCAGCTCAGGAACCAGGAGTCAGGTGGGGGCTGGGACGAGCAAGGGGGCGATCTTTGCCTTTGCTCATCCCAGCCTCTGCCCAGCATCCTGAGAGCCCAGGATATTGGTCCATCATACCTTTCATGTGAGGAGAACTACTTCACTTTCATTTTGCTCCCTGGCTTGATACTGCAATCTCTGCTTTCACACTTCCCCATGCTTTTCTGTGAGATATAACTTGGGGAAACTTGATTCCCTGATCAGCAGCTCGGAGAGCACCATTTCCCTCTCCATGTCTGGCTTTGATGTGGAACTTCTGTGTGGTAGCCTGATTGAATCAAAGGTGGTGGGAAGGGGCAAGAGACAGGTCTGTAGGATTAGAGACATAAATGAAAGGTAATTACATCAGAGGCAGACAAATTGGCAAGTCGGCAGGGATACAAGCAAGGCTAAATAGCATTTAATTCTCCATATTAATTAATTTGGTTCATTCCTTTAAACAAGACTTGACACACTGGGTCATTGTTGAAACATTAAGGACTGGTAAAATCTACAGTGTTTATGGAGTTTGTGTCCAACAGCATCCAATTCTCCACCCCTATTTGGTTGCATATTCATCTACTTGTCTCCACCAGATGTCCTCATTCCTGATCTTCATCTAGTCTTGCCCTTCTTTGATTCCACCATCATCCTGCTCACCTGCCCAACCATGAGTGACCTCCCAGTTTTTGATCCTTCATCTGTCAATGAGCCATTGCACATTCCCACCACTTTACCATGGCTGCCGGTACCCATTTATGCCACACGAACCTGAGTGCCGAAGGCTGCTACTGCTGCTGTTCACGTTTCAGTTCGGAGGGGAGCCATGAATGAAAGCATGCAAAGGGGCACCTGGAAAGCAATGCTGGTCTCCAGAAGTTAGTTGATGGGGACAAAAGTAGAACAAGAGCATCTCATTCTATGAATAGTAGGGATACTATTTGTACCCTTCAAATAGGCTTTTAAGGCAAACATCATGGGGTGCATTACAGCAGCCACACATTGAACACGTAAACACAGGGTTGACAGTCATCTCACCTGGCTCACCAGGAAATTCCCCTATGCAGAATTAACATGGGATTCACTGCCAGTAAAATGTGAAGGCCACTGGTTTAATTGACTTTAAAAGGGCACTCAGCAAAAAAAAAATAAAAAATATGGAGAATGGAAATATTAGATGGAAACTTCAGATTTAGAGGCAGCAAACCTCTGGCTACCAGTTGTTGGGTGGACAAACAACTGGCAGGAACTGTTGCCTTCATGCCTTGGTTGTGAATTTCCTAGAAGCGTTTGGCTTGTGCCCCTGGTAGAAACAAGATGCTGAACTAAATGGAGTTTTAATTTTGATTCATTGACGCTCTTCTTTCACAGGCACAACTTATGGCTGACTGATTTGTGACCACCAAGTCAAAAACAGTTTCTCACTTTGTGGCCTAGTCTTCTTGTCCCAACCCTAGGCAGGCAGCAACAAAAGGAAGCTGAATTATAGTTAAAAGTTTAATGTGCATAAGAATGTAATGGGAGGAGACAATATTGCCATGTATTTTTGTGTTTTTATATTGTAAACCACTCTGTCATCTTAGAATGAAGGGCATTATAGAAATTTAATCAATCGTTGTCGTCATCTTTGTATGCATGCCTTAAAACATCTGTAAAAGTTTGCATTCACAAAGCTGAGAAGTTTACATTAAGCAAGAAATTCCACTCTAGGTGAAAGTGGAAAGCTGGTGTTATTTCATTTCACAGGGTTATGCTACCTGAGGTCTCATCGCAGGAAACCCAAGCAGCAGATCTCTCACAGCAGGAGATGAAACATGAGAATTCAGTGATTGCTAGCAGTCACAGTGGCAGAAGGAGCAATGATGAACGAGCTTAGGATCTCTCCCTGGGACTAGAGAGAGGAAACTTTACTGAACTGCATAAAGGACCTAAAGGACTGAGGCACATTGACTGCTACTTGAGTGCAATATTTTATTTAGTCATTTGTTCTTGAAACATCTATCTTTATGTAACTAGTTTTAAGACTGTTTCGCAGTAAATCTTTGAAACTCATTCTTGGAGTGGAAAGCTGGAGGATTACCACACAAGGTCCAGATCGGGGATTGAGCCGAACAACTCTAACAGGCTGAACATCTGCAATGTGAAGCCTTTGTTACTTGTGCAGGATCCTTGCACAATTTACAACCCTGATCTTCCTACAAGAGCAGACCAGGTTTCCCCCCACTTCAGAGATTCAGCCTCCAACATGTGTGGAGGGCTGTAGAAACAGCAAAAGTGATGTAAGTGGTGGGTCAGGACCAGAGATGATTCCTGCATGCTTCTCCCCACATGATGGTAATCATGGGATGGAGGCAAGTGGAGAATGCCCAAGCAGTGCTTGTGTTTGACTTGGTGGGTAACAAATACTATATCCTACAAACTGTGTACATTTCACAAACGCCAGTTGTCAAATCCAATGACGGCAGGATGAAGGTTTTCCAAGAAGAAAGGATTACCTAAGAGATGAGGAGATACCCACCAAAGGAAGGAAGGGTGAACCCTATAGAAGAGAGAAGGATGGCACTTGCAGGTGACTTCTCAACCTACACAAGGTAGCTCCACGGGAGACAACTGTTTTCCAGCCCACTGAGGGTGCTATTATAGGATATCCTTTCAATTATTTGAAACACGGGCTTCAGTCAGAGAATGTCAGGAATAGCTTCCAGCTGTTATAGAGAGATAGAAATCTGTCATGGGAAGGCATTTTTATCTCCTTGTTAAATTGGGAGAGAGGCTGTTTGTGTGTTAATTGTGTGTGTACACTAACTTTTTATATATATTAAAAAAATCAAAAACTCTTAATGGCATTTTACCATCAAGGAGAGTTGAATTGTTGGCTCTCAGGCAGTTTATAGAATACATCAAAGCTGTTCCTGGATGTGTGTATGTATGTATGTATGTATGTGTGTGTGTGTGTATATATATATATATATATATATATATATATATATATGCAGACATCACCAGAGAGACCCTGAATAGACCCCTTTTATCAAGTGTCTTGAACAGTTACTTGATCTTAGAGGTTTGTATGCCTGCAGTCGGCAATGTAAACGTCCGAGACAAATTACAAGGCAGGACCAGTGCAACAGTGAATGATGAAAGTGCGCCCAGAAAGGCAAACAAGCAGAGCATTACAACAGCCGCTTAATGGAAAACACATTTATTAACATCGAGTGCAATGTCTGTAAGTTTTTCCCTGCTGCAACTGCCTGGGAGATGCCGCTGGTTTTAAAAGATGAAACAGCCCAGTGAACGAAACTGAAGGTGGGTGTTCTTCCAAACGCACACACACGCAAACCCCCCACACCTTTCTGTTCCACTGTATTCTGCCTGTGTTCTTGGCAGTGCGACTGCCTCTTGGCTCTAGCGGAGATGGAACAAAAGCCACGCTGGCATGAAGAGAGCAACTTGATTTCACAGGGCCTCCTGGGAAATGTGTGCAGGAGCCAGACTCGGAGTTTGGCAGTCATGTCCTTGAATAAAAAGAGGAGGAGGAGGAGGGCAGGAAGGAAAGAGCAGGAAAGGTCTCCATGCCGCACATGAGAAGCTTTCCTACACAATGAAATGGCCCTGCCCGGGCGCACTTAATGGGAAATGTATTCACGGCAAGCCAGTGCACGGTGCTCGCGCGGTACAGCAGCACACTTTGCCGTCTAATGCGCTTTTGCTGTCCACAGCCTTCCTTTCACGGGCTTTTATTGACAGCTTGAGAGATCACCCGCTTGCAGAAGAAAAGAGCAAGGGAAGAGGGTTTCAATTAGAAATCAAAACTGCAGAAAGGTGCAGGATTTGGAACTGGCTTCTAATAGTGGTTTCAAACTCTAGTTAACTAGACTAACTCTAGTTAACAGGCACAACAACAGACTATGATCAAGGACAACAAGGGAATATTGGGGGGCATTTGCATGCGAGAGGGGAGCGGCTGAGAAAGCAAGAAATCCTGTGGCCTGATCCGTTAAATATGGTGTTGGGATGGGAAGCATCAAGAGAGCATATAAGGTAAAGGTAAAGGGACCCCTGACCATTAGGTCCAGTCGTGACTGACTCTGGGGTTGCGACGCTCATCTCGCTTTATTGGCCGAGGGAGCCGGCGTACAGCTTCCAGGTCATGTGGCCAGCATGACTAAGCCACTTCTGGCAAACAGGAGCAGCGCACGGAAACTCCGTTTACCTTCCCGCTGGAGTGGTACCTATTTATCTACTTGCACTTTGACGTGCTTTCGAACTGCTAGGTTGGCAGGAGCAGGGACCGAGCAACAGGAGCTCACCCCGTCACAGGGATTCGAACCGCCGACCTTCTGATCAGCAAGTCCTAGCATATAGCCAGTGCATAAGCTATAGGGGGTTGCCATGTTGGGTGGAGGAATTCTCTTTGGGAAACCACTCTGAACATTTGTTGACTGTTCAACAGGAGTGCTGAAAAAAGCCCAGATTAATGAACTGAGCAGTCTCACTATTGCCATTCCATGCTTTTTTCATCAAAACCAATGCTTACCTATGGTGGGGAGGACTCACTATCATACCAGAGAAGCTTCATTAACTACAAACCCAGAAATTAGGGGTTCCCTCCAAACCAGTGCCAAAGGAAAATGAAGATGAAATAAAGGTTCCAAACAACTTAAAAAAAAAAGGACTTGGTTTTCCTTTTCCTTTTTTAAGGATCATGCAATCCTTGGGTTAGCAAAGTTGTAGGCTTCTGAAATCTCCCATTTGGAGAGATCTGGTTCAGATGGAGGGAGTCATGGCTACATAGCTTCTTGCTTGTTCCAGGAAGCAAGAATGAGAAAGGAATGAGAAGTGGGGAGCAGAGGCTGCTGAGTAAGCCACACCCATTTACAGCATGAGCTCAGGGCTCAGGTTAACCCTTTCTATGCATGCAAGTGTGACCGTATATTACAACATCCCCTAGCTTCAAACATCTCCTTTGGCTTAGGCCAGACGTCCTTCTGGCCAAGACATTTATTTAGCATTGCATTTATATCCTATCTTTTCTTGCATAAATGGTTCTCCACCTCCCCATTTTATCCTCACAACGGCCCTGTCAAGTTGATTTGGCTGAGGGACTTTGACTGGCCCAAGATTGCCCAGGGAGCTTCATGTCTGAGTGGGAGATCTGAAGCCTGGTCTCTCTGGTCCTATCCTGGCACTCTAACCACAACACTACCCTGGCTTGCTCCAACACCCTTCAGAAACCCAGATGCCACCACTCCTCTTTGAACATGTCTAATATCAGTCTAATTTGCCAAATCACTTGCTAAAATGCCCGGTGCTGTGTCTATCATGCATGTAAGCTTCTACATTTTACTTAAAACAAACAAACAAACAAAATCCAGTCAAACTTCTTGGTTACACAAAGCCAGATCCCTTGACGGGATGCTGTCTATTGACGCTGCTCCAATGCTCTGCTGCTTTAGTGTTGCAGATGTTTTTGTGTCTTGATAATTAGGTGCCTCAAAACAAAATCCAGACGACTCGAGACCATCCACAATGGTCACTTCATTTCTTTTTTGGCACATCATCATGGGTTAGTAGGTTAAGGAGCTTACCCTTAATTGAACCGGGTAATCCTCTCAAATCTCCCTGGACATCCATTCTCCTAAGTCCGGTGTTGTTCATCCTTAGCGCCGCTGATGTGAATGGTGATTTTGATTCCCTTTCTGTCTCACCTGGTTTCCCTGGGAGTTCATCTGCTCTCCATTTCATCGCAGCTGCTGTGTCAATAAAAATCCGGCTTTTTGTCTCTCTTGACAAGTGCTCACACAATGCATTCTGCAGACTCTCATTGTGAAGGGCCTCTCATTCTCTCACTAGCTTAAATTGATTAAGAATCATTTTATTCCAGATCTATGTGTCAATTGGCATATTTATTTCTAATCAGCTCTTTAAAATGGCATCATTCAGAGGTGCTTAACCACATTACTTAATTTTCAGACTCTTTTGCTATTGATTTCTAATACAGTTTCTTCTCAAGGTATGGCTGGACATAGCATTCAGGAACAGATTTCCCTCTCTGGAATAAAAGGCAGTAATGGTGGTTATTTGGTGAGTTTGAACTGGAAAAATTCTACATACAAACTTTCTGCATATAAACCAGACGTTCTCATGTCATTTCCCACTATTCCACATTGTACAACTGTCATGCCTTCCTTCCTTCCTTCCTTCCTTCCTTCCTTCCTTCCTTCCGGTGCTATCATGCTGGTAAATTTGCCTTGCAAAAAGCTCTAAGGATGCACTGGCAATGTTCAAGGTTTCATGTGAATTTGGTGCATGGAAGAAGTTGAGAGTGTGGTCTGGAAATATGATGAACGTCTGTGGAATCTGAGAAATTTTTCTAGTCTTGTCAATTCTTTTCTTGCTTCCCTTGTGTTTGGCTCGAGGTGGAATCCCCAACTTTCTCTGAAATTTCACTTTAGACCAAATTGGATGGGGATGCCGTTCCCCTGCAGGGCTCTGAACTGAGGCTTCATCGCATGATGCCTGGAAGCAGGCTGGGTGCATGCTAGCCGAATAAAGGGTGGGGTCACTCCCTCACTCATGTCAATCAGGAGCTTGTTCCCTTGCTACACACATTGCCCTTTGCACCCATCCAGCAATGGACTGTCCTTTTAAAGCAAGATAGGAACTTTTTGAGACAAGATGCTTTGAATACATTCCCCAAGGCAAAGGAATGTGCTCTCTTGGCAGCGGCGTGGAAGAGATCAGTGCCAATTCCCAAGAAAACCCCATTTTTGGACAACGTGTATCTTGTCAGAAACAGATGGACAAGATACGAGTCTGATGGTACATTCGTTAATTTGTTTATTAAAAATCTGTTTGTATTTGACAAAGATAAACTCAACGGGCTCAAGTCAATGCAGCGCTCAGGAGATCCTTCTCCCAGTGCAAACATTTCAGCTTGTCCAATGGAACTGTCTCTCCCCCTGAGCATTGTTCCACAGGTTCTCTCTCCCATACACACCCTGAGTAATAATAATAATAATAATAATTTATTTATATCCCGCTCTCCCCAGCTGAAGCCGGGCTCAGAGCGGCTAACAACAATAAAAGTAACACAGTTTACATAAAATCACAATCAATTAATTGACATACATTCTAAAATCAATTCATTCTAAAATCAATTCAAAATGAAATTAATGGCAACCATTGGTCTAGAGTTCTGTGAGGATTACCGAAGGAGGGGGTCAGACTGTGCCTTGGCCAAAGGCCTGGTGGAACAGCTCTGTCTTGCAGGCCTTGTGGAAAGATGTCAAGACCCGCAGGGCTCTAGTCTCTTGTGACAGAGCGTTCCACCAGATCGGAGCCATGGCCGAAAAAGCCCTGGCTCTGGTGGAGGCCAGTCTAACCTCCCTGTGGCCCAGGATCTCCAAGATGTTTTTATTTGAAGACCGTAAGGTCCTCCATGGGTTACTTCTGGGTTTCACTGCTCACGCATGTGCAGACGTGCAAGATGATGTCACGCGCATGCACAGAAGCGGCGAATCGCAACCCGCGCGTGCACAGATGCACCGCTGCGCTTGCATTGTTTTCATGTTGCGGACAGGCCTCCGGAACAGATCCCGTTCACAACCAGAGGTACCACCGTAATCTCAATATATAGATATGTTTTTATTTTATTTTGTTAATTTCTATACCGCTTTATATTTTTAATAAAGATCTTAAAGCGGTTTACAGCATATTAAACCAATAACTCAATAAAATATTGTATGTTCCTCCGGCCTCATGAGGAGCCTCTTCAGCAGAAGTATTTGCATTGTTATAATTTTATATTTGTAAAATCAAATAAAAATGATTTATTTTAAAAAAAGAAGAAGATGTGTACTTTAAATGTGGATTGAATTTAACTGCATGCTGTAGATCAGGTGCTGGCAAAGGTGGCAAACAATGGCAGCCATGTGGCTTAAGCTCTGCTCCCCTAAAATGCAGAATTTTAGCAAAAAGGGATTTGGGGTGAGGGGGGGGCGACAGTTGTTCTGCAGGGAGCTCTCCCCAGTCCACCAGGGGGTTTTGCTGCCACTGCTGGTGCTGCTGTGGCAGATGGTCCCAATGGCAGAACAAAGAGATGGAGGGGCAGACATCTACTGCTTTACCTCTGAGGTCTGTGCCAGGACTATGCCCCCATAATCACAGTGCAGTCTTAGTCACATCTTGCTTTTCCTTAGACTGTCTCACACAAAATCACCCTTGTAAACTATCAGAGAAGAGGGGCACCACCTTTCATGTGATGCACATAATTAAGAAATATCAAATCACCATTGAGCGGCCATTGAATTTCCTGAAAAGGGAAGAAACTTGGTCGAGAAAAGAAAGAAACGAAAACTTTGAATGAAAGGCTCCCTTTGGCCTCCATCATGATAACACTGCATGCTTTCCATATTGTGGGTGGTGTTTTGCTTTCTTTCTCTTCTGCAGCAAACTATTTGCTTGTAGTAACCCTGTCTGACTTGTCGTTTCATTAGTGGGATATTTTTGTATACAGTGCCATTTAACCTTGCTATGATAGCCCCAGAAATCCCAATTTGAAGTTTGATTGACATGCCGGGTCATGCCATTGCATCCTTAGCTCATGAATAAGGCAAGAGGAAAATCGCTCGCAAACAGAATAGGCTTTGTATTGCAGATATCTTGACATAGCTTTCCCCTAGACTGCAGCCAGTATATTACAAAAATAAGTTGGAAAATAATGAGTTGCCCTTAGTGCTCAGAGCACACCCCATTTGTGAATTGAACAGTGCTTGGGGGAGGGGAAAAAACCCAAAACCCAAGCTTAATTTAGCTTCAGAACAAAAGGAAATGACAAAGTATATTCATGAAAACCAAACAGCAACCATATTGGGTCAGGACAGTGGTTCACCTTCTAATATATTGTCCTGTTTCTGTAAGCAGTTAGTTGCAGGTGGCAGTTATTGACACCTGAGCCAGAAGAAAGGTAAAGGCTTTCTGTCTCCAAGGGCTTATTCATACTTGTGCTTGAGCCCTGGGGAACAGATCCACCAATCAATTGGTGTGATTAAAAAATGAAAGGATGCTCTGTCTTCTGCAATAGTTTTAGTTCTTGTTAGGAAAACGTTACATAGATTTTTATTTTTTTGGTACGGGCTTTTAATTTAGATTCTTTCAGATTTTATCTTTTTGTTATTGTCGCAAGCTGCATTGTGGAGCCCACTGAGGTCGGAAGACTGGGTAATTAAATTAATTGGCTTCCTGTTTTGTAGACACAGTCTGAATGTCTGTAACTGGCAGGTGGCACAGACAAAATGGGGCTTCTTTTTAACCAGAGAGCCCCTTCTGATTTTTAGCTCAGTAGTGTAAAAGTAGGCTGCTGCAGCCACTCAGGTAGCTTCAGATGCCCAATCTTGTAGGTGAGATGACTCCTTCTCGTGACGGTATCTCTCGTCTCGGATGCTAAGACAAAGCCAGTATAGGAAGGAACTATGCTGTGGACGCTGGCCATGTGAGATTGAGCTACCAAAACTACAATCATTGGTGAACTGTTACACATGGAAGAGGGTTGGAAGACAACATTCTGACACCTGGGCAGGTCCGGCCCACCCATAAGACAAGGTGAAGTGACTGCCTCACGTGGCGGGATCCATAGGAGCAGCAGAACCTGATGTCGATCTTCCTTCCTTCCTTGTTCCTGATGTAGATCTTCCATCACCCTTCTTCCCTGGTGCGGAGGGGGCTTGCCATTTTGGGGTCTGCCTCAGGTGCCAAAATGGATTGGGCCGGCTCTATAGCTGGGCAAGTCTCTATGGGCAATACCCTCAAAGGATCAGGCATTGGAACTTGTCTAGGTTAAAGGATGGGGTCTATTTGCCCAGTGATAAAATCTTAGAGCCCTGCACCCAGGGTTGGAGCCCATAGATCTTGGTAACAGAGTCTAGAAGTGTTGTTGTTGTTGTTTAGTCATTTAGTCGTGTCCGACTCTTCGTGACCCCATGGACCAGAGCACGCCAGGCACTCCTGTCTTCCACAGCCTCCCACAGTTCGGTCAAACTCATGCTGGTAGCTTCGAGAACACTGTCCAACCATCTCATCCTCTGTCATCCCCTTCTCCTTGTGCCTTCCATCTTTCCCAACATCAGGGTCTTTTCCAGGGAGTCTTCTCTTCTCATGAGGTGGCCAAAGTATTGGAGCCTCAGCTTCAGGATCTGCCCTTCCAGTGAGCACTCAGGGCTGATTTCCTTCAGAATGGATAGGTTTAATCTTCTTGCAGTCCATGGGACTCTCAAGAGTCTCCTCCAGCACCATAATTTAAAAGCATCAATTCTTCGACGATCAGCCTTCTTTATGGTCCAGCTCTCCCTTCCATACATCACTACTGGGAAAACAAGGGGCAAAACAAGTGGGAAATGATTGGTGGCAATAGCGTTAGAAGACTCTGTGGTAGAGCATCTGCTTTGCATACAGATTGTCTCAGGTTCAGCCCATGCCATCTCCAGGCAGGGCTGGGAGAGTGCCCTGCCTGATACCCAGGAGAGCTGCTGCAATCAGGGTAGACAATACTGAGCTCAATGGACCAATGGCTTGACCTGGTGTAAGGCAACTTCCAGTACAAATATTGCAACAATTTATATTAATTTCCTTTCCGTGGCTGCATAGTTCTCACTTTGAGCCATGCACAGCAGGCCAGCCCTGGCATAGACCGGCATCAGTGGCATCTCCTGTGCCACCCCTAAGAATGGCATTGCATTTCAACATTGGGACAAGAGGGGATGTCGTGTCTGCCTGTCAGTTCTGAGAAGCTTATGCCCTGGGGCACTTATATCAAGATAGCTTAAACACTTACAACAAACAGAGACTACGCCAGCAATGTGCAGCAAACACTGGGTTTTCTTTCATCCTCTGTTCACACAAGCTTCAGCCCGGCACCCATCCTAGACAAAAGCTTGGGGTCTGGAGCGTGTGCGGGCTTGACTTTTCCAGTGCCTTTGGGCCACGAGGCAACAACATGAGCATATCTCTATCTTTTAGGTAAGTGCTAGCTCCTAGAATCAGGCCTCACCTTTAAGACAAGTTTGCTTGCCATCCCACTGGCGAACCTAAGGAAGCCACAATCTCCTGTGGTGCAGTGGGTTGGCACGTCTAGCTGTTAATCAGAAGGTCAGTGGTTCAAACCCACCCAGGGATGGCTGTGGGCAGGATTCCTGCACTGCAAGAAGTTAGCTTAGATGACCCTCAGGGACACGTCCAACTCCACAATACTATGATTCTATGAATGCAAAACCAGGGAACATTTTTTGTTGTTTGTTGTTGTTTAGTCGTTTAGTCGTGTCCGTCTCTTCGTGACCCCATGGACCAGAGCACGCCACTGCCTCCAACTAGGGAACATTTACTCAGAAGTAAATCTGACTGTGCTCTGTGGGGACCTTTCCCTAGTAAGTGTGCTTGTTTGTGGAAATAAAAGTCCCAAATGGAGTGTGTTTCTGGAGAACCCCACCTCCCAAAAAAAGCCCTTAGGCAGCAGAGATGGACAACAGCCTTTGATAAATTGGATCATTTAACTGGAGATCTGAACAAACCGATGTTCCACTTCACATATCTGAAGTAACATACGCACCTTCTGCTGCTTAGAGGTTTCCTTAGACCCTGAGAACTGTTTTCCCAGATGGGTTTATGCCAAAATTGGGCAGCATTTCTCCCCGGCATTTCCCAGCCTGTGTCTTAGAAAAGGTTAATAAGGCAAGTTAGAAACATAAGTTAATGTCATTCGCTACACAAAGAATGCCAGAGCTTCCTTTTAAGGGCCTGAAATAACTGTGAAGGGGAAAGGGGGGGGGGATTTCTGGTGCTTGCAATGTGTGTAATTGCAGGCTGTAGAGCCAAATGCAACGACTTAGCACTCTGTGAACTATGAATACATCATCATGATGGGGCTTGCCACTGCGGCTTAGCCCCTTGGCCACCTCTATCAGAAGAGTTGTTATATTTGTTCAAGATTAAGTGGTAGGAGGGAAATGCAGCGTGCACCATCTTTAGTATTCCTCTCAGGTTGCAAAATAATAAAAAAATTCAAAATAAATAAAATAAAACCCAACGATTCTGAAGAAATATGTGTTCAGATTGCTGCTCTGTTTGACAAATACTTCAATATTTTGTCATGTTTGTTTTCCCTAGAACAATGGTGTCGTTTGCATTTTTAAAACAATAAGCATAGATGATACTGATCTGATAATGCAGTTGTGCCAGTTGTGTGTGACGGGACTAGGGATGGAAGGATCTGTCAGTTCAACTCTTCCTGTTGCTTGTCCCTCCCCCCCCCCCAATCTTAAATTCAGTTTCCCACATTTTACAGCAATTTGCAATTAAAAGAAACAAATCATCATGAAAAGTCACCAGTGTTTTAGTGCAAAAAAACACAGATAATGTACCCATTTACCAAGCAATTTCTCCTAATATACTGTTATATTTTCACTAATATCTCCATCTTTATGCAAACCCCATCCCACTCCAATACATGCATTTTTGTAAACATTGTTTGGTTGAAGAATGGCATCGCAAAATTCAGATACGTGCAAATTTCAAAGGAAATTCCACAGATTTGGCTTTAAATGTGTACCGAGTCAAAATTCTGCTCAGTCCTTTGGCAGGACACCTAATGGCATTTCCCATGCTACTTGCACTCTTTGTCCTCTCTGATTTTGCATCAGAGTGCTAGCAGGGAGAACAGCTATCACTTTGTTGTTGTTGTTGTTTAGTCGTGTCCGACTCTTCGTGACCCCATGGACCAGAGCACGCCAGGCACTCCTGTCTTCCACTGCCTCCCACAGTTTGGTCAAACTCATGCTGGTAGCTTCGAGAACACTATCTAACCATCTCGTCCTCTGTCATCCCCTTCTCCTTGTGCCCTCCATCTTTCCCAACATCAGGGTCTTTTCCAGGGAGTCTTCTCTTCTCATGAGGTGGCCTAAGTACTGGAGCCTCAGCTTCATGATCTGTCCTTCCAGTGAGCACTCAGGGCTGATTTCCTTCAGAATGGATAGGTATGATCTTCTTGCAGTCCATGGGACTCTCAAGAGTCTCCTCCAGCACCATAATTCAAAAGCATCAATTCTTCGGCGATCAGCCTTCTTGATGGTCCAGCTCTCACTTCCATACATCACTACTGGGAAAACCATAGCTTTAACTATACGGACCTTTGTTGGCAGGGTGATGTCTCTGCTTTTTAAGATGCTGTCTAGGTTTGTCATTGCTTTTCTCCCAAGAAGCAGGCGTCTTTTAATTTCGTGGCTGCTGTCACCATCTGCAGTGATCATGGAGCCCAAGAAAGTAAAATCTCTCACTGCCTCCATTTCTTCCCCTTCTATTTGCCAGTAGGTGATGGGACCAGTGGCCATGATCTTTGTTTTTTTGATGTTGAGCTTCAAACCATATTTTGCACTCTCCTGTTTCACCCTCATTAAAAGGTTCTTTAATTCCTCCCCACTTTCTGCCATCAAGGTTGTGTCATCTGCATAGCTGAGGTTGTTGATATCCAGCCCAGCCTTTCACATGATGAATTCTGCATATAAGTTAAATAAGCAGGAAGACAATATACAGCCTTGTCGTACTCCTTTCCCAATTTTGAACCAATTTTGAACCCCTTCATGGATCACTGCCTTGCCGTGGCAAAGGGGCTTGAATAACTCAGAGAAGCTATGAACTATGCTGAGCACGTTTTGACCAAACGTGATCCACCTGGAGGAGGAACCGGCAAGCCACTCCAGTATCCCTGCCAAGAAAACTCCATGGACAAAGACCACAGGCATATAAAAACTATCCCTTATCTGAACTCAAGGAAGAGGGGCAAAAAACCTCATTGGTTTCTCCAGGGAGAAAGCAACTCCTTCTTTAAGAGCTCAGCCCCAAGTTCTCAGCTAAGTCCTTTTATGTTCCCTGGATGTGAATATCCTCCTGGGCTCTTCCTTCACACTGAAGAGTGAAGATCCAGAAAGGAGCAGCCCTCTGCACAAGAGCTTTGCTCACTGTATTTTTTTTTTTAAAGAAATATTTATTAAAGTTTTACAAAAGCATCAATACAAAAATACATGAAAGAAAAAATAAAAATAAAAAATACAACATACAAAAGACAAAAAAAGAAAAATTTAAAAACAAATCCGTTTTTCATAACTTTAAACTCCTTTGCTTATTTCTTTGACCTCCTCACACCTCCCCTTTTTGTATTCCCATTTACATAATCAAGTCAGCAAATCCTTACCCTCTTTCATTTGTCTTAACTCTATATCTTAACATTTTTTAACTCTATATTTTCATCCATTATCAATTCATTTTTGCATATTCTTATTAACTTTGTTGCTAATGCCACTTATTTTCAATCCAACATCATTTTAACATTCATTGATTTTACAGTATTTCTGCAGATAGTCTTTAAATTTCTTCCAATCTTCTTCCACCAACTCTTCTCCCAGGTCTCGGATTCTGCCAGTCATTTCCGCCAATTCCATATAGTCCAACACCTTCATCTGCCACTCTTCCAGGGTGGGTAAATCTTGTGTCTTCCAATACTTTGCAATAAGTATTCTTGCTGCTGTTGTTGCATACATGAAGAAAGTTCTATCCTTCTTTGGCACCAATTGGCCGACTATGCCCAGGAGAAAGGCCTCTGGTTTCTTCAGAAAGGTATATTTAAATACCTTTTTCATTTCATTATAGATCATCTCCCAGAAAGCCTTAATCTTTGGGCACGTCCACCAAAGGTGAAAGAATGTACCTTCATTTTCTTTACATTTCCAACATTTATTATCAGGCAGATGATATATTTTTGCAAGCTTGACTGGTGTCATGTACCACCTGTATATCATTTTCATAATATTCTCTCTTAAGGCATTACATGCCGTAAATTTCATACCGGTGGTCCACAACTGTTCCCAGTCAGCAAACATAATGTTATGTCCAACATCTTGTGCCCATTTAATCATAGCAGATTTAACCGTTTCATCCTGCGTATTCCATTTTAACAGCAAGTTATACATTCTTGAAAGTATCTTAGTTTTGGGATCTAACAGTTCTGTTTCCAATTTTGATTTTTCCACCTGGAAGCCAATTTTTTTATCCAAATTGTAGGCCTCTCTTATTTGATAATAATGTAGCCAGTCTCGCACTTTATCTTTTAATTTCTCAAAACTCTGCAATTTCAATTTGTCTCCATCTTGTTCCAATATTTCCCAATATTTCGGCCAATTGGCCTCCATATTAAGCTTTTTCTGAGCCTTTGCTTCCATTGGTGACAACCACCTTGGGGTTTTAATTTCCAGTGAGCTTTGCTCACTGTAGGCACTCTAGAATGTCAGGACAAGTATCCTGCCTTTGTTGGCAAGCCAGTGTCACAGCCAATCCCAGATAAGGTAGCCATACATCAGATAGTTAACTCTTTATTGGCAAGGGAAACACTTGCAGCAGCTCCCAAGGTGCTCCACATACACACATTCACATGCTTCTAGCCTCTGAGCAGTGGTCCACACATCTGGGCCCTATGGAGCAGTTGCAGCAACTGGGACCCCTTTCCCTCCTTATACAGTGGTACCTCGGGTAACAGAAGCTTCAGGCAAAGACGCTTCAGGTTACAGACACTTCAGATTACAGACTCCGCTAACCCAGAAATAGTACCTTGGGTTAAGAACTTTGCTTCAGGATGAGAACAGAAATCATGTGGCAGCAGCGGGAGGCCCCTTTAGCTAAAGTGGTACCTCAGGTTAAGAACAGTTTCAGATCCGGAATCGGCAAGATGAACTGTTTCAAAAGGACTGGAGCAAATTTATATTTTATATGAAAGAAAATTGTAAACATTTGAAGACGTTTGTAGGTTTGAATTGAAATGCTTTGTAATGTGAAAATAAGGAACTGATTTACACATAAGGAGGTAATTTTTATAAAAAAGAAGAAGTCTTAAGGTTAAAAAGTGGTTATAGAAATGCAAGAATTTAGTAAAAGATGTTTGGAAGTCAGAAAGAGGGAGAGAAGGAAGTTGATGCTCTGCCTGAGCAATGCTTTATGTTATAGATTTGTGTAATGAGATGTAATTAAATATGAAAACTCAGTAAAATTATTATTATTTTAAAATAATAAAAATATTATTATTATTATTATTATTATTTTAAAAAAAGAACAGTTTCAGGACCGCCAGAATGAATTAAGTTCCCTGTGAGGAGCCTCGCTGCAGCATTCTGCACCCTCTGGAGTTTCTGGGACAGCTTCAAGGGCAGCCCTGCGTAGAGCAAATTGCAGTAGTCAGGCCTGGAGGTGATCATCGCATGGATCACTGTGGCCAGGTCGGGGATGTTTTGAGCACCAGAGATATGCTGGCAATGGCCCACCCCACCAGCAGTCTAGCTGCTGCATTTTGTACCAGCTGGAGCCTCCAAACCAGACTCAAAGCTTTCCCCAACTCCCAAGGTATGCCTCTTGAGCCAGGCTCATGCAATCTCTTGCAGCATTGCTCCTACACGTGTAAGGTCTTCCAAATATGCATGGGTCTTGTTGTGGGAAGCACTGTGGAGAAAATTGCAAGGCCAAATTTGCATTTGTGGATGTGTCTTAGTACTGCATGAAAAGAAGAAGAAGAAGAATTAGCTAGCTGGCCATTAGACTTGCCTCCAAATAGATATTCATAGGATTTCAAAGAAAGGTAACAGGAGGGACCTGCTTTTTAGAAGGCAGCGGTAGAAACGAGATTCCTTCTGACAGATCTTCCCTTTGTAGTTCTCGAACCCCCCAAACCTCGTTTTGAACAGGGAGGAACAAGAAAAACAGCAGGTGGTATCTATTAGTGTCCTCAAATTTATCACTGTCTGAAGGAGGGGAGATTGATGGCTTGGATTCCTGCATTAACTTGTGTTTTGGAGTAGGAGCTAAGCTGGGTTGAAATATTTAGAAACTGCTAAGGAAGAGAGCCACCCACCGTCGTCAGAATAAACACATTAGAGAGGAAATTACTGCATGACATTCAGTCTGACGGATCCCAAATAGAAAAGAGAGAAAGGAGGGGGAGAGAGTAGATAGACAGAAGTAAGTAATGCATATGTTTAACCATAATAAAGTTAGGTGTGAACACTGTCATTTTTTTTCTGAGAAAGCTCTTCAAATACTATTTGAAGTAAAAGTCACCAATATGAGACATTTTCAGTTATGTATATATTTAAGATCTGCAGGTCCAAATCCGTTTACTCAGCAGATTAATCAACTAGTGTTAGTTGATTAACTGACGACAATTTCAAACTGGAATGGATGTTTAGACATATGCCAAGGGCTGGGACCAAAATTCTGAATTCATATTTGCAGTCTGATAGGAAAGAAACCCTCAAATTTGAGAGCTTTGGCCTTGCTGGCATCTTTTGATTATTCTGATTTTGTCATGCGTCAAATATACAGTGTCTTGAACTGTCAACCCAACATTTGTTCAATATGTGCATATGCAAATGAGATTTTTTATATATATAAAAAAATCACATTCATCTCAGCTCTGCCAGGAGACTGGCTAAGCTATTTTTCATCTTTTGCAAAATGGAGAGGCTGAACCATATGTGTGAGGGACAGCCACGCATTACATCAAGTGGAAAGAGCAGACTGGATTGAAGATATCAATGTTGGCAAAGACCCTGCCAGCATTAATAAAGATAATTGACTCATAGTTGATTTGCTTGATGTTCAACTTTGTAGCTCATTAAAAGCCCTTGGTGAAACAAAATATTTTTTATATCTGTTTCAGCTTTAGCAGCAATGATTTAGCTTGATTAGGAAAATATACTCATAATTTCCAGCTCTTTGACATCTCAATCTAAATTAACACTCATTGAAAAAAAGCGATAGCATCAGCCTTGTCACTGAGGGAAAATAAATTGAATTCTCCAAAGCCTTGCATTTAAATAAACACAAAAAAGAAGGCTCATTAAACAAAAGCTGTAACAGTGTGGTCCATCCACTCCTACGAGTGTGGGGAGGAACCCTCTATCTGTGGGGCTCCCCATGTGGCATCATAGCTGTCAACTTTTCTCTTTTTTAAAGGGAAATTCCCTTATTCCGAATAGGATTCCTCGCAAGAAAAGGGAAAAGTTGACAGCTATGTGTGGGATAGGTCAGGCATCAGGGATGCCACTGGGCAACTGTGGGGAGGGACTGACAAAATGTCAGCTCTGTCCTGAGTTAATGGCATGGCTTGCACATTTTCTCCCTTCCAGACCTCTTTATGTTTAATCCTGCCCTATGCCGTTCCACCTGAAGTCGTGACACAATTTATAGACGCCTAACAAAATGATACAAACCACTGAGGGAAAAGCAAAAACCTCTTGACCCGGGGCCAGCTGAGGTTGGGGCTAAATTTCCTCTCAGGATCTGTCAACCCACGACCCCAGTGAAGCACTAGCACTGAGGGAGAGCAGATGAAAGCTCACATCGTAAAATGGCCCCAACTGTTGGTCAACCAAGGCTTCTGAGCTCTCCACTTCCCTAAAGCACTCGCGAAATCCCACATCTTCCCACAGGATCTCATGGACCACCCAAGGCTCCCTCGAGAGCCAGGCAGAAGGCAGAAACCACTCCTCTCGTTTCCCCAGAGCCACTGTGAGGAAAATGGTAGCCCATTCTCATTTATAGCCTGTGATGCTTGGAACTCTCTCCAAAAACTCCTAGATGGGGGCACCTGTGTTTCCCTTCTTTCAAACCCCTCCTTAGAGTCTTCCATGAAGATTTTGGCTTAACTCCTTATTCTGCAGCTAAAATGAAGTCTTAAGCACATGGGACAGTTTTTACTTGAATTCAGGGCTCCTTGCTCCTGTCACCCTTGCCTCCCACTCCACTTTCTCACCGATTTCAAATGTAGCCTCTTCAGGATGGGGTGCCATCTTTTAAGAATCTAATAGCACCGTGTACACTGAGCACCTAATCAAATAGCAGCAGAGATGGGCTCTATAGGGCCAAATCTTATCTGCCCTGTGTGCATGGGGGTCTTGCCTTCTACTTACTTATCCCAAAGCTCTGTGCAACAGAAAAGATCCCACCAAGAATCTCTGCTGGAATCTCTGGAGCCCCACCCTAACAGGAAAACAAGCAGAACACTCTCTTGTGCATGTGTGGAAGTGCTGTGTGGTCTCTCACACACACACCTCTTTGGATCACAGTCAACAAGAATACATGTAGTAATCTCCATTATGCAACATTTTGTGCCAACAGAAAGCCTCTCCTTTTCAAGTTTCATTCAGTTTCTACATTTGAAATACAGTCAGACTTCTGCTTAAGTATCCCTCTGGATACGTAAACTTCAGGTTGCGAACGCGGCAATCCCGGAAGTGTATACTTCTGGGTTTCACCACACGCGCTTGCGCACAAGGGTACCTCCGGTTACAGACTTTCCAGGATACAGCCAGGCCTCCGGAACGGATCCCGCCCATAACTGGAGGTACCGCTATACAGTCTAGGGTTGCCATATTTCAAAAAGTAAAAACCAGGACACCATGAAAGCTGTTGAACTTTTCTTAGGAAGACCCCAAAATTGCTGAATTTTTTAATTTTATTTTTTTAAGGAAACCACCGAAATTGTTTGTTTTTTGTTTAAGGAAAACCGGAAAGTTGTTGAGCTTCTTTTTACAAAAACGCCAAAAAAAGCCCACAACACCCCACATTTTTTTGATTGACTTGCCTAAGATCCAGGACAAAGCACCGCCTTTAGGAAATTCCCCCCGGACGTCGATTCCACCTTCGGAATCTTAGTGATGTCCGGACATGTGACAGCCCTGAAATATACCCCTTTGAGGACTACCTACAGAAATATTGTAAAATTAAGGAATGTTGAATGGTGTTGGATTGAAATTAAGTGGTTTCTAGCTGTAATGATATAAAGGAATATGGATGGGGGGAAAAGGGTTTGGATAGAAAATAAGGTGATACTATAAGCTGTAATGCTTTAAGTTAAGGATTTGCTGAACAAATAATCTTAAATGGAATACAAGAAGGGGAGGTATGAGGAGGTCAGAGAAATTGGTTATTGAAAAGCATGATTTATGAACTATATGTGTTTTTTTAATCTCTTTGTTTGTTCTTTTTTGTTTGTATAAAAAATTGGAAAATTCAATAAATATCTTTTAAAAAAAAGAAATATACCCCTTTGAACACATCTCTGATTATCACGGGATGCCATCCAATGAAAGCAGTAAAACATTTTTGTGCAGTAACAGCTATTCACATAGCACGTTGGCACGAACAGAACGCCTCCCCTTATTTCCATTTGAGGGAGTATTCCATATAAAATACATCTACAAACACAGACAGAAATGCACTTTGTCAAAAAATCTGCATCACCCACCCTTCGTTTTGACCACAGTTACTCATTCAGCTGCAGTTCTTCCTTAGTATGACATTCATTGGAAGGCTGATTACTCTTGGGGGTTTATTTATTGAGACTGCAAACCTCCTACTGTGTTGTTGTCTTCTCTCTGAAGAGGAGGATTCCTTTAAAGCTTTTGCAGGAAGGACGGTTATGTGATCTCCTGGGAACTGATCCCTTGAACTCTTAGTGGTCAGATGACAGAATTCTGCCACATCCTCTCCAGCCACATAGTCTGTAGGCATCTCTGCTGCTGGGGGTGCACATTTTATCAAAGGCAGTAATGAAGATCTTTCCCCTTCTAGTTTGACCATTTCTGAACATAAATGGGAGAGAGAGAGAGAGAGAGAGAGAGAGAGAGAGAGAGAGAGAAAGAGAGAGAGAGAGAAAGTGCCTTTTCAAAGAGGGAGAGGGAGAATGGTCAAAACCCAAAGGGGTTAGCTAGTTACTGGGATGAAAACAAGAAAAGTTTCCCATAGCATGTTGAAGTAAAAGTAGCAAAAATGCAGCTAAGAAGCTCAAATCATATACAGTGGTACCTCGGTTTTTGAATGTAATCCATTCTGGAAGACCGTTCGACTTCTGAAATGTTCAAAACCTGAAGCATATACTGATGGAAAACTCAATACGGAAGCTGCGTGGCACGTTCGTTTTCCAAAAAGTGTTTGAAAACCGAAGCAGTTACTTCCAGGGTTTTGGCGTTCGAAAACCAAAACATTCCGTTTCTGAGACATTTGAAAACCAAGGTATATGACTGACACTCTTATTTGGAAATTATACCAGTGTCCAGACTTAACAGTCAAAGACTTTACTTGCAGAAACTTAAGAGTTATAGGTGAATTGAAACATAATATTTACAGTCAAACATGGGCTTACAGTTCAAACATGGGCCTTACAGTCTCTTCTTCTAACAAGTACTTCTTCAAAAGTACTTGTAGATTAGTACCATTTTTCTCAGTGCTTCTGCTCCTCAGCAAATGGTAGTTGGAGGCATTCTTCCTCTGTGCCTTTGAGTTCCATAGAGCGTTCGTAACTAATAGCCATTGAAAAGCCCACCCTCCACAACATACTCTAACCCTCTTTTAAATGCATCTAAGGTAGTGGCCCCTACTACATGTTGTGGCAGGGAATTCCACAAACTAATTATGTGCTCTTTGAAGACTGTAGGTTCCATGTGGATTTTTTTTTATATAGAGTCACAAACTAATGTGAGGAATGAACGGAAGATTGGAGGAAATGAGAAACAAAAGGAGTGGCCAAATACTTTTAGAAGTTCACAGGCAGGGGGTGGAGGCAAGGGCCGTATCCTGCTCTTTGGTCATTTGCATCTGTTGGACTAGTTCCCAACACTGGCTGGCTAGGTGCTTCCCAGGAAGTCCACAAGTGGAATGCAAAAAGGTTTGTTTTTGCCACATGAGACCGAGGAAAGGGAGTTGGAGATTTGACTGCTTGTAACGCTACAAATCCCATTCTCCTCTGTAGCTGCAAAATGAATAGGGCTAGTATGATGCAGAATACCAAGTAACCTGGGATGCATTGTGACATTGCAGCCCTCCAGCTTGCAATAAAGAGAGCTACATGGGAAAAACATATGGGGAACTGCATGACAAAATCTTCTTAATATCACAAGCACTTTGCTCCAGCCATTTGGGAGACACATTAGCAAGATAAGTATTAACAGAAGGGCCTGTCGTGGTTCCTCCCCTCCCCCTTCGCAGAAAATACCACCTTTTATTGCACTCGGGAGAATTTCTTTTCTTTCTTTCTTTCTTTCTTTTTGAAATCACCTTATTACTTGGATGATTTTTAAAGAGCCTGTTTTTGCTGGCTAAAACATGCTTGAATGTAACATAAAAGGGACCTAGCTTAACCCTAGCATTAAAATATGCAGGGAATTGCCTTAATGGGCCAGACAGATTGAAGGAAATATTTTAACCTTGGCAGACTTCGTAGATTTGGGAGTGGTGTCTTTTGATCAATGTCAGCTCCCAGAGAAAGCCAGACTGCTGTTTGCAGAGTGTGCTCCAGACTGGGAATTCCTCTGCCGGTGAAAGTCTGGCCTTGGATTGAGAGCAATCACAGACAAAGAGAGGAAGATTCTGAAGCATGATGAGATGTTCGTGAAACATCTGGACCCAGCAAGGGGACTGGACGTCTTTAAGAGCTTTGCCAATTCCCTTTAGAAATGGAGAAACCAGGAGTTTCCTGTACTGGTTGCCTTGTAGGCAGCGAGAGAAGTGTCTCTGCAAGTGCTAACAGAAATGGCCTCTTAACTTGCCACCACCCTTGGCATTTCTGGGTCTTTGTCCAAATTGCAGTGGCCGAATCAGAAGGAACTTGGGAAGCTTTCACATAAAAGGGAGGGAGGAGAAGGCAGAGAGAGTGGGCAGGGGGAGCAAGGACCTGGGAAAACAATTTTATTTACTTGCACAAGCAGAAGGTTTAGTTGTAGCTGCTAGTGCCGGTCAGTAAAGGGCTGTCCTACTCACCGTGAATCCAGTGAAGTGAATAAACAGGACTAACTCAGGTGCAATTCTGAGTAGACCTTAGTTGGCTACAACCCTAGATAAATAAAAATATCCAATCAGTCCATAAAGTCTTCATTTGAGCAAATCAACACTGCTAGGACATGCAACTGTGCATATATTTTAATTAACACTGAACCCAACCCAATATTCGTCTTGTTCAGAGAAGATTCGTTGAAACTGATGGACAGGACTCATTTAGGCCCATTAAGTTGAGTAAGTCGATATCTGAGGAGGAGTTAGCTGGGTACAACCCAGTGAAACTCAGTTCTGTCCTCCAGATCATAGTATCTGGCTGCATTTTTCCCCCTACTAAGGTGAGGTGAAAAGGGGGCTTGTTTCTGCTACTATGCACCCCTCTCATTTTGTGCATTCTGCATCAAACATATCCTTAATAATACTTCCTTGCCTCCTTAAAAAAAAGAATAGTTCACAGTTGCAAGGAAGGGAAACTTTTTATGTATTGCAATGGCAAGGATGATATTACAGGGGCTTCAAGGGATGGTAAAAGGCAAATCACAAGGGAAGGTAAAGAAATATAGGAGAGAAGCTCTGCCTTGGACATTCCCTCAGTTATACTTGAGAAAACGTGGATGAGGATTCCTTTAAGTAGAGGGCTAGCAGTCCTGCCATAAACAACAGCTGCCAAATTAAAAGAAGCTTCATCTGGTAGGAACTGCAGTGCCGCGTGGCTTCCATATTGTGCTAAGTGAAAGCAAAGTGTTTGCTTCTATAAAAGCAGCACATATGAGAAAAACAGACCCCTCTCTACTATTTTAATAAACTATAGCTTCCAAAAGGTGCCTATAAACATCCTTTGAACATCATGCTACTTTCCTGATCGAAACGGGCCCTTTAACGGGGGCTGTCACCCTTTTGGAATTTTATACGCTCTTTTCTTGATTGGCAGCAAAGCAGCTAAATATTCATTATCCTTTTATATGCTCTGCCTGCCAGAAGAAAGCTGGACCACCATGCTCCTGGTATGCGGTAATGAGCCCATGCAAAGTTTGTATGGCTATAAAGTTCAACCGTGTCCAGGTGCAGTTGTGGGCGAGGTGAGCTCCATGTGCAAAGAAGAGAAGGGGAGACAATTCTCCTCATTTTAACTCTCAGAAAACTGAGAGTCAAGACCAAGGGTGTCATCCATGTATCTGGGAAAGCTCCCAAGACCCTAGATCAGCTCATTCTATTCACATAGAATCAGGGCCGGTGGTCAAATGGCCGGCTGGCTGGCAGCTCCACACTCTCTTCCAACAGTGTGTCTGTGAAGCAGATCAACCTGTACCAAGAGTTGTTTAGACAGTTGCTTAGGCTGGAGCCCAGCCAAAGTCATAAGTTATATAAGGCCACTGAAGTCCCTACTGGCTCTTCAGACCCCCTGACCCTGCTGAGATTGAAGCTGCAGCGGCATCATATGTCAAGGCAGTAGTTTGCTCTGCTTGCACACTGCCTCGCAGCTTACAGGGACCAAGATACATGCTACCAAAGTCTCTGATTCAAGGTGAGAAACGGGCAGCCACCACCCATCCTGATTTGGACTGGGCCTCCATATGTTATTGGACTAATCACCCCTGACCATTTGCTATGCTCCAAAGCTCAGAAAGACACAGCCCAGCAAGAGTTTCCTCAACCACCATCAGGCCTCTCATCTGCCAGCTTTCCTCCAAACTTGACCATATAAAGGAGGGTGGAGACAGGACAACAGGAGCCAAGACGTTTGGGCTAAGATTCTTCCCAAGTTTTCAGCTTTCTGCAGTGATGGGCTTCCAAGTAGTCTTCATGCTCTGGGAAGTATCGTCTTTTAAAAATGGTTCCTCTGGGTCAACAAATCAGGAGGAAAACAAACAAACAAAACCACTATCAAGAATTCAGGAAGTAAATACTGGAACAACCTCCCTCAAAGAACTCTCAGCTTTTAGCCCCCCTGCTTCGCCCTGCCCCATACACAAAAAATGGTATGTTTAAGGGAAATGTGGGGAAGGAAGAAACTGGTCCATGAGAAAGCTGGGCTTGAGCCAACATGAGATAAAGTGACATTTAGATTTCGGTGGTTGCTTATAATTGCTTGGGCATTTCCAAACACCCCTTCCCTCCATTTATAATATTTTGGCCCAGTAGCTGCATGTGTAAACCTACTCTTTTCTCTCAGTATGATCTGAATCGAAAGTTAGTCATCAAAACTGTGGGCCATGGCTGCTTTACCTGAATGGTAATTTTTGTTTTCTCTGCCAATCTCATTTCCCTCCTTTCTTCCTCCATTGTGCCCCCCTTCTGCCATTGCTGGAATGCCCCCCTCTCACTGAATTTCATGTTGCTGCTCATCTTCTCCACATGGGGGTCAGGATGAGTGGCAACGCTGTGTCTGGAACACTTCCTTCTCACTGGCAAGAGGGGGGCATTCCAATGACAGAAGTGGGGGGGGGGCAGGCAGGAAGCCACCTTCTGCTGCCTGAGGTGGGAGCTTCATTCCACCTCATTGGTGGGCCAGCTCTGTCTCTGCTTGACTGTTAAGTTATTCATCTGTTTAGTGGTAGAATCTACCAGGTAGATGCACTTTTTATATATCTAAAAAGTCACATTTGATTGCACAGTTAATCATAAGCCTTCAGAGTTGCTTGGTAGAAATTTTGACTGTGTGTACGTTGCCCCAAATATACATAACTGAATATGTTGTCCCTAAGGGCCATTGCTAAATAGAACTATTTCCTCCACTTATCTGCCATGCAGCTACAAGAGTGATAACTCTTTGACTTAACACAAGGGTTCTTAAACCTAACTAGTAAATAAGTCTAGAAAAGTTACAATTCTTCCAATTTTCTATAACAATTTCTGCTGTTGTAGCTCATGCGTAGGGGATGAGGAATCAGAGGAAGTAAATCAGTATTACTTGTGAAACCATCCTTTTAACAGGAAGGTTCCTGCATTTTTAGCTCTTTTACAATTGGGATATTTTCATTGTTTTTATTTCAGAATTTAGTGCTGTACGGTGAAATCCTATATACGTCTGCTCTGAAGTTCCATAGAGTATAGGATTCCCAGCTGTAATCAGTTTAATTCTGTGGTGCTGAATAGCATTATGTCATTTGTATTGGGCCTAGGAACAGAAGGCTCTGTTCATTTTAGTTCTCTCGTTTTCTCATTTTCCCACCGTTATATTCAGCTCTCCATATTTCTGCAGCAATTTATGAATTTTAGTTTCAAAAACACTCATGAAATTCTATTGGCATTTTTTGGCTCACATTTCTCCTAACAAGCCCATTTTGGGGGGACTAATGTACACATTTTTGCAAACGATTTCTGCTAATGGAGGGCATTTTTTGGTATGTTGTTTCCCCTAATATATTCATTTTCATGTACACTTTTACGTAATGTATATACATTCTTGCAAATATCTGTCGGAGAAGTGCGTTGCAAAATTCCTATAAGTGTGACTTTCACAGGATGGCTGTGTTTTATTTCTCACATTGCTCTGGAAAATGTAGATTAGAGAACAGCCAATGGCCCATCTGGTCCAGCGTCCTGTTCTCACAATGGCCAACCAGATGTCTGTGGGAAGCACTCTCCCCTCCTACAGTTGTCAGCAAGTGGTATAGTGAAGAGTACGGTCTCTGACTGTGGAGTCAGAACATTGCCATCATGGCTAGTACCCACTGACGGCCTAATTCTCCATGAATTCGCCTCCTCTTTTAAAGCCATCCAATTTTTATTTCCCTGATGACTAGAAACATCCTGGATCTGTGTGCATGGGTGAGGAGGTCCAGTCCCTTAGAGCCAATACAGATGCTTGGAAGGAAAGCCTGAATGTAGTGAGGGAATCGGAGGTAACAGAAAAGGAAAAGAAAGCAGTCGCTTCAGCTTGTTGAGTCCACAAGGAGATGATCTTCCCCCCTTTTGCTTTCAAGTAAGGCAGCCTAATGGAACAAGGAGGGGGGACTGCATCCATTTTTCCTCAGCTGGGACTGTACAGTAAACCCAGGGGGGTGGGAATGGAAAGTGGTGGTGAACTTCCATCTGAGAAGTGGAGCCAATGATTTGGAACAAAGAGCTAGAAGAAGATTCTGATGCCTGCAACTTAAGGGACTTACATAAGCATGCATAGGATTGCACTGTCAAAGTCTTTCCGCAGAGATACCTCTCAACAAACCTGGTTTGAGGTTCTTAGGCCTTATGATTTGAATAAGGGAGAAATGTGCTCAGTCTACCGAATTTGTACATCCTGAACCAATACATGAACCAAAACACGCTGTCCTTCAACATATGCACTTCTCAGTATTTTGCAAGGCAGTTCTCCAACAACAACCAAAAATGCATACAAAACCCATATATTATGGAAGATAACATACCCAAAAAGTAAAAAAGCACACACACACACGCGCGCGCGCACACACACACACACACACACACATATATATGGAGAAATTTCTTCGCAAAATGTGTATATTAGCAGAGGTGCACATGAAAATGTTTGCAAATTATTGTCCAGGCTATTAAAAAAGTTCAAAAGGTGACATGGAGATGGAAGGACCTGAACTTTTCTCCAGAAAACCTTAAAATAATACATGTGCTGACCTGTTTTCTTTTCTTGCCCAAATAAAGACATTCAACTGTAAAAATCCATGTATGTCTCTGTGGCCAAATAGCAATTTGTTTTGCTGCTGAGACAAGGTTCACAACAGTATGGACAATCTTGATGTGTCTTCTGCAAGGGCTCATACTTGGGTGGAGAAATTGATCGTTCCTTTTCTTGCCCTGCTCTGTCATTTTAAATAACTATTTCAAGAAGCAGTCCAGTTTTTTAAAGACTGCTGAGTAGGCTGCTCAGAACACATTTGATGTTGCAGAGAGAGAGAGAGAGAGAGAGAGAGAGAGAGAGAGAGAGAGAGAGAGATTTGATTGGCAGCAAAACTGTAGTCACAGCCTATGAAGTATAAAAAGTCTAATATATGAAAGACAAGAGCGTCAAACTGTATGTGGAATCACTGTTCCTGCACTTTGATAGTCTTTTCAACACAGTTAGTTACATCATTAATAGGCATCTGCAGATGCTGTGATGATTATAATATACATTAATCAAAGCCATGTTATGCTAGGGGATAGAATTTACCATCACTGGCTTCAGAATGATCTATAAAGTTGGGGACTTTTTTGTTTTTTGTTTTAAAAAAACTACTTTTAAGACTCTTGCTCCTTCTGATGATGGTACCCTCTTTCTAAGGTGCTACTGGAAGGAATTTTTTTATTTTGTTTCGACTACGGCAGACCAACACGGCTACCTACCTGTATGTTTTTTTCATTGCGTTGACATACACCCAGGTTTTCCCTGACATTTTGCTGCTTCGGCAAAATATCCCCCCAATAACATTTTTACACCCCAAAACCAGGATATGTCAGGGATTTTCCTGATGTATGGCAAGGCTAGGCAAGCTGGCCCAGAGAAGTTGAATTTTGAATTTCCCTCTTGATCTCCCAACCGTGTTATGTGAGCCACTTTTCCTTCTGCCTCCCGCCTCCCAACCTCTTGAATTTTTCTCTAATGGCAAAGCACAGATTCCTATGAAAAGGAGAATGGGTCGTGATAATTCTTTTAAATGGTGGAATGCTGCCAACATTTCAAAAATCAATGGGTGAAAGGGCTTGGAGAATGAACACTCCGGGAGAGGAAAATGGTAAGTTGAAGGGGAAGGAGTAGTGATCAAAAGAAAATGGGAGGCTGGAAAAACTTTGGCAGAGCAGCTGAGTATGGATGAGCTGCAAGGAAAATCTGTCAGCAATAGCACTTCAAAAATGAATGAAAGATACATTTTCTCTTTTATAAACAGCTGCAGCTCTGGCTAGCAGCTTCGCCTCAGAGTTTCTCTCTTTTCTGTGTCCCCCAGAGACATTTGTTTCTCCATACCAGAGACGATTGTTTTTGTACAGTCCCTGCTCCTAACTGGGCTTCTTGCCCAGGTATTTTCTTCTTCAACTGCAGGTGTTGGGAAGGGAAGGTGTTGATGCACAGCTACAGGAGAAACTTGTTCCTATCCTCACAGGGGTCTAGTTGTCTCCCCTAGGATGGTCCTTTAAAGTTGGGTGTGCTTAGCCTGAAAAAGAGGAGACTGAGAGGAGAGATTATAGCCATCTTCAAATATCTAAAGGGCTGCCTCATGGAAGATGGAGCAAGCTTGTTTTCTCCTGCTCCAGAGGGTAGGACTTGAACCAATGGTCTCAAAGAAGACCTTTCGGATGGTAAGAGCAATTTGACTTGCTTGGAAGGTGGTGAAATCTCCTTCCTGGGAGGTTTTTAAGCAGAGGTTGGATGCTCATCAGTCATGGATACTTTAGCAGTATTATACCAGTCTAGTGCAGATGGGGCTTTAGAGACAGGTTGGAGACACTTCAAAATGACCCTGGTTGTTTTAGAGACAGTCAAAGTCCTCCAGAACTTGAGGAGAAGCCCTTGCCAAGCTTAGGCATCCTGCTGAGCTGGGCTGGGGGCTTAAGGAAAAGTGCTTTCTGAAGCTCCCTTGTTAAAACAAGCTCCCCCATCCTTTGGAGTCTGCTGCTAGAAAAGCAAGGATCAATGGCTATCCCCCCCACATCACTTGATCCATCTCTCACCTGTACAGCTTTAGTGGGGGGCTCTGCACCTGAACTTGTGGGAAGGGGTAATCCAACCGCTCAGACCTTCCAAGTGTCCCTATTTTCCAGGGACAGTTCCAGATTTACAGAAGCCATCCTGGTGTCTGATTTGATCCCAGAATGTCCCGCTTTTCCTTAGGACATCATCAGAGAAATGTTGTAGGGTATGGAGTTATGCAATCTCCAAGCCAAGGCTATAAGTAACTATGCAACCTTTAGAAGAAATCTGAAGGCAGCCCTGATTATGGAAATTTTGTTGTATGTTGAATGGTTTATTATGTTTTTATATATGTTGGCAGCTGCCCAGAGTGGCTGGGGCAAAGCAGTCAAATGGGTGGGGTATAAATAATAACATGATGGTGATGATGAAATAGGATGTCCCTATTTTCATCACAGAAATGTTGGAGGGTATGAGCTTGGTTCCACCCTGCCCCAGAAACTTTGTCCAGGTATCACCATTTTTATTTCAAAAACTCTCAGTCCTTTTCCTGACCCTAAAGAGGCAAAATCAATCAGTGTTTCTTTGAAATTCTCCTCCATCCCTCCCTGTGAATTCTCCTCAGAATACAGTGACCAGTACTTAGAAGTCTGTTTTTGATTGCCTCTCATGTCTGCATCAGACGGCTTTTCCTGGTTACACTTATTTTTCCTCATTTACTAGCTGGTTATACAGGGAAGCGAAGGAGGGAAGGGGCTTCACTTTCTGGCACAACACACAATAGCTAATACAAGTTTATATTACTTCCTAAATTGGTGGGCTGGATTTTAATTTGTATGTTCAGATTCAATTTGCAACACACACAAACACACACACGTACGTTCCTTCTCTTCCTTTTAAGCACAAATTGTGCAACCAGACTTTCATAAAAACCCAAACACGGTTGTTGCTGTTTGAGAACAAAATATTAAAACAGGAAAGTTTTGCATCTCTCCCCTCTTTGCTGCTGTACAAATACTAAGAGAGAGGAAGAGAGATTTTAAAAAGATTAAATCACAATTTACAATGGGCCGAGGAAAACCTTAACTACCAAGATAAAATCTTCTATCTTCCCCCCCCCCCCCAAGAAAAAACAGCTGGAGGCCCTGGCCATTAAATGGGTCTTAGAGCGGCTTGGCAGGAGACAAATGGAACTGAAAAATATATGGAAAGCTACTGATGCACCAATAAGGGAAAATCTATTACTGCCTCTCTACATTTCAGGAGCTGCCAGAAGTTGGGTGCCAGATTTCAGCCACAGAAGTTGTGCCATCAGAAAAGAGAGACAAACGTTATATGGCATGATCCTTTAAAACAAGAGCTGGATCTTGAAATAAAGGCTATCTAACAATCCTAAGAGACCTACTTCTCAGTATACGAGGGCCTAGCTAAAATTTTCACTAGACTCTTCAGGCTGAGATTTTGGATCTGGCATCAGTCTGAGGGCTGCTTTGGATCTGACTCAACTCGTCTTAAAAAGGCATGAGCTGGAAATGGTGTAAACCAGGCACCCCCAACCTGCAGCCCTCCAGATGTTTTGGCCTACAACTCCCATGATCCCTAGCTAACAGGACCAGTGGTCAGGGATGATGGGAATTGTAGTCCAAAACATCTGGAGGGCTGAAGGTTGGGGATGCCTAGCATAAACAAAGAATTTGTTTCCCCAAGGAATTCTGGGAACCTTCAACATTGGCCATTTAGGTTAGGATATATTTATTGAGTGTACAGTGCTTTTTTCTGGGAGTACGCAGGGGTATGCATACCCCTTAAAACTTTGTGAATCTAAGTTTGGCCTCATTGAAGGGCAATATTTCAATATGAGAAGGAAAATAAGAGCTGCAAAGGAGGAGGTCAGTGCACAAAGGTAGGAGGGGGGAGGGAGGGGGCAAGCGGGCAGGCAAGGGAGGGATTAGCAGCAGGGAGGGGGTGAGTGACATGGTCAGCGGGGTGGTGGTTCCCAGAATTGCCCTCCCAAAATGTTGGAGGGCTATGCAATTTGCATCACATTTTGTAAAAGTCTAACTCCTCAAGCATCCTTACATAATGCTCCTCAGAAAATCCTTCCACTGGCCTCTGATCCACTCCTAGTCATAGGTGCCAACTTCCTGGACCCCTGGGTGCCCGAGCACCAACAAAATCCCCATGAAGAGGCTGGGCACCCACAAATTTCAGTGCCAGGATCATGCACGCTGCATGGCACCCACAGCCTTGGGCAACCCAGGTCGCAGGGCCAAGCCGGCACTCTGGCTCCCAGCTCCAGCACCAGCTCCTTGTTCTAACCTTCAAAGCTTTCCATGGCCTTGCCTGTCCCACCCACAATCTCTCTACTCTTATATCCCGATACAGTGGTACCTCGGGTTAAGAACTTAATTCATTCCAGAGGTCCGTTCTTAAGAAGAAGAAGAGAAGAAGAGTTTGGATTTGATATCCTGCTTTATCACTACCCGAAGGAGTCTCAAAGCAGCTAACATTCTCCTTTCCCTTCCTCCCCCACAACAAACACTCTGTGAGGTGAGTGAGGCTGAGAGACTTCAGAGAAGTGTGACTAGCCCAAGGTCACCCAGCAGCTGCATGTGGAGGAGCGGAGATGCAAACCCGGTTCACCAGAGTCCACTGCTCTTAACCACTACACCACACTGGCTCTCTTAACTACTACACTAACCTGAAACGGTTCTTAACTTGAGGTGTGTTTTCGCTAATGGGGCCTCCCACTGCTGCTGCGCCGCTGGCATGCGATTTCCATTCTTATCCTGGGGCAAAGTTCTTAACCTGGAGCAACCACTTCCTGGTTAGCGGAGTTTGTAACCCAAAGCGTCTGTAACCCGAAGCGTCTGTAACCCGAGGTACCACTGTACATCCCAGTATGGCCTGTATATCCATGAAACCACTCTGATGTGGCAAAGGCTTCAGGTCAAGGCCACCAAACTGTGTTTTGCTAACTACTGTGTTCCACTCTGTTATCACTCAGAATGCTATCTCACCAAAGTCAGAAGTGACCAGGGAGGTGTAACTCTGGCGTGGAAAGTTTGGTGTGACTGAAGCAGGTCACCACTGTAAACATACCACATGGTTTTGGGCAAGCAGAACCGCACGGTTGAGGGCATGTGTGAATTAGGCCACCATTCACTGCTTTAGGCTGGCATGTGACCCACAAGAAGCGAAGTCAACCAGCTATATTTCTTTTTGGAAAGTTTATTAACAAGCTGAGAATTGCCTCTTTTTTTTAACTCATGTTGATTTGAGCTGTGCTGCTTTTCTAGCTAGGATGAGCACTCTCTGTGGCAGCCCCATTAATTCCAAATGAATTCATTTTAATCAGTGTTATTACAGTGAATTGCAAATGCATTTCTAATGATCAGTCACTTTAAATAAAAGGTGTAACCATTTTCTGGTACGGTGTGATAATGATATAAATTTAATCCAAAATAAATAAAAAAACTAAAACTAAATTCAAATGAGATTTAAAAATGACTAGCAAGGAAATTTAAATTTAAGCCTTTTACTGTTGACTAATGCCCTCTGGATTCTTCTCAAGGGCATCTTTAAAGTGCAATTAATAAAATATGTAATTATGTTTTTAATCTATGTTTAATTAATTTTTTTGCCATTCCTTTTTTTTCTCTTTCTTTCTTCAGGTTTTCATAACCCAGCTAAAGGAATATTGCTGTAGGCTGGCAATAGACTTAAAGGTTTCAGACTAGTAAGTTCTTCTTTAAACAAATGAGAGAGTTTAGTGGTTTTTAAACTTTAAGGAGACAAATATTCCCCCCTCTCCCCGCTCCCAGTAGCACTGTGTTTTTGAATTATGATTCCAGAACTGCATTCCTGTTTTCCACAGCAAACACATTTTTGAATCCCAATAAAACCAGGGCAAATTAGCAGTCATAAGCATTCAGGACCGGAAGAACGTGGTCACACCTCAACACCAATATAACTGCCAGCAGAAATTACTTGCATTTAAATCCATTGAAATAGGGATGAAAGAGGAATTTATTTGCAGCAGACCAACCCCATTCAATGGTCCCATGCTCGCTTGCAAATCAGATCCCAACTCCCCATCAGATTGCACTCTTCCACATTTTACAAAGTTCACCAAAAAATCATGGAAAAGAATATGTATTGATATGGGACTGAGGGGCTGCTTTGTACGATGCCCCTGGGTTCGAACTGCACCTGTGCATTTGTGTTAGCAAGATTGTAGTTAGAAGGAACTGCAAAACTGATCAAACCAGTTTCTTTGTTAGGTTAATGGCGGTATCCTGTAGGTACCCTCTATTTACATGACTAAAGAGTGAGCCTTGTTACCATGGAGACAGATGGGAGTGCCTTCCCTGCCCTCACCTGCCTGAATGCTACATCATTCTAGAGGCAGGAGAACAATAGGCCCAGGAAGCTGGTTTGTGTGCTGGTGCTGGGAGCTAAAAGACACAGAGAAGCTTGTCTGGCTTTGTACTGAATCCAAGGCTATGGCTTTGGGGGACCCCCTCCCCTGAACCCGAATGGGGAGGCAAAATCTGTTGGAGTGTTAATGCTGTGAACTTTTCCTTCTTGTGCTGAGGTTATATACATGCATAAATAAAACCATGTATCTTGAAGAAATTGGAGTCTTCATTGACATTCATTTCAAGGAAACCAAACCCTGGTCAGTGCTAACACCTCTGGAGTATCATGCTGCTTGAAGACTGAAGGACAGGCAACAGTATTTAACAGTTAAAATGTGTCTAAAATGCACATTTTATGGGTAAGCACTGAACAGCTTGTCAGCCTTTCTTCAGTTTTTCCTGAATCACTGCTGTGAGTGAACCCCACTCAAGGTTCATAAATATTTTTTGGAAATTTTGCCATGGACAAATTTAATGATATTTGGAATTGGTTTTTTATAAATACCATGTACAGTTATGGTCTGGGTTTTTTTTTTTGTAACGTACACAGTATCTTTTTGATGTTGTTTGTTCTGTTCTGTTTTCTACGTAGGTACTATTTATTGTTTCTTCTTTTTGTGTCTTATCTTACTCTGTGCACTTGCAATTTTGAACTTTTTGTTTTTCAGTAAAGAATATAAACATTATTTTATTTTATTTTATTTTTTGCAAATCTGTTCTCCCGACCCACACCCCAATAGCAGTGTAGCAGTATTCCAGGGAAATGTTTTCACCCGCTCTTGTTTAAAATCAAACTCTGCCTTCTTTTATAGTAGAACACAGCATTTGCCTGTATCGCATGGCTCAAAAAGCCGAACCACTGTGGAAAACTGAAACTGAAAAATGAATAAATATCAAGCTTGCAGAAAGCCAGAAAGCCAATTTGTTCATATGACTGCCAGCAAAAAAAAGTTGTGTATCCTTGGCCTGAGGTAATGAAGCCATAAACTCAAAGCAAAGTAAGATGTAACCATGCCATATTTCAGTACAGCAGAATCCTTGAACTTAAACTGAACTCTGACCACATGCCGTCCACCAAGAATGAAGTTGCATTTGCCACGATTCTCCTATGAGATATTCTAAGAGCGTGTACCGTCTTGTTATTAAAGGGTAAGTCGTTAAAGAGAGCCTTTCTCTTTGTATTGTGTTTACATAAAGGTACTTGTAAATCTGAGGGCAGCAGCTGAATTCTTGGTTATGTAGCCTTTGCAGTACAAGGATTTTCTTTTCTTCTTTTCAATAAAAAATATAGCTACAACAGTAAATGTTTAAGTCGACTACTGTAACTGTAGGTCAGAGAGCTGGAAAGCCTAAGCAATTCTAACAGGGTTTCCTATGCTTAAACCTTCCATGATCAGTGCTTGTTCTGAGCCTCTAGAAAAAGGGACTCAACAGCTTTCCTGATTGAGGACCAAATCACATGGTCATTGAGGTCATGGCGGACCAGTCCCCCCCCCCTTTAAATCATTAGTTTGCAAGAGAATGTTACCAGTGTCGACAGTAATAGTAGCTCTAGTTTGAAGACCAAAGATTGACTTTCATGTGACAGGGCCGGCCCAATACATGTTGACTCCTTTGGCAGACCCCAAAATGGCACTCCCCTCCCTGCCAGCGAAGTACAGGTAAAGGTAAAGGTACCCCTGCCCGTACAGGCCAGTCTTGACAGACTCTAGGGTTGTGCGCCCATCTCACTTAAGAGGCCGGGGGCCAGCGCTGTCCGGAGACACTTCCGGGTCACGTGGCCAGCGTGACAAGCTGCATCTGGCGAGCCAGCGCAGCACACGGAACCCCGTTTACCTTCCCGCTAGTAAGCGGTCCCTATTTATCTACTTGCACCCAGGGGTGCTTTCGAACTGCTAGGTTGGCAGGTGCTGGGACCGAGCGACGGGAGCGCACCCCGCCGCGGGGATTCGAACCGCTGACCTTTCGATCGGCAAGCCCTAGGCGCTGAGGCTTTTACCCACAGCGCCACCCGCGTCCCCTTCCCTGCCAGCGAAGAAGGGTGTAAAGGAAGATCTACAACAGGAAAAAAAGGGAAGGAAAGATTGACATCCCCCATGGATCCTGCCGCCTGAGGCAGTCACCTCACTTTGCCTCATGGGTAGGCCAACCCTCCATATGAAAAAAAGTTGCACAAAAGATTTAGATTTTATGTAGGATCTATAATTAATATTTATTACACACACACACACACACACACACATTTCTCAGCCTATGAAGTGACTAACTTTAAAATACAGCTCTAAAACAAAGAAAAAAAGCACATTAAATAACAGGCAAAACATCAATAAGGTAACTAAAATATAAAGCACCAACAGAGCAGCCTTCAACACAGTGGCAGATGATGCCCATGGTTATTGATAGGGTAGGGAGTATTAGACCCTCCCAGTGTCCCTATTTTCCAGGGACATTCCTTATTTACAGAAGCTGTCCTGGTTCCTGATTTGATGCCTGAATGTCCTTAGGGTGCCCCTATTTTCATGGGAGAAATGTTGGAGGGTATGGAGTTAACTGACCCCCAATCCATCTGAAGACAATCCTGCATAAGGAATTTTTTAAAAAAGAAAAAAAGTTAATGTTTTATTATGTTTTTATATATGTTGGAAGCTGCCCAGAGTGGCTGGGGCAACCCTGTAAGATTTCTGGGGTATAAATAGTAAAATTATCATTACGTAATGGGGCGTCCCTATTTTCACTGGAGGGTATGGAGTAGGGCTGTTAACAACCAGTAGAGGCAGGGGTCACATTATGTGGAGCTAATGGTAGGCCGAGACAGCTAACTGGTTCTGGCCCCATATTCCTCCTCTCATGTCCTCTAGCCTCAATTCTCGCTCTGGCTCAGAGGAAGACTCAGAAGAGGAGGAACCATTATCCCCTACCTCAGGACTACCCAAGCCAAAGGATGTGACTTTACCTGAGTCCTCGTCTCATATAGCACTGCTCCGATGCAGTCTTCACTACGCCCAGGCTATAGGAGCTAATGGCTGCAGAACTGGGCAACAACCATTTCAGATAGAGATAGCTCCTCCATAGCAGAGGGTTTAACAACAGTTCCAGACCAGCCAACCTTCATGAGGCCTCAGAATGTTGCTGAGATACCTGCTCTGTCCTAAGTCCCAAAAGAGTGGCCTGGAGAGACTGGACCAATTGGGATGAGGAGCAGAGGGAGTCTTGGGAAGAACCCAGTGAAAATTCTAGAGAGGGACCCATCAGATTTGGGTTGGAACCCTGAGAGCAATTTGAGCTTTCAGGGGTGAAGAGCCCAGTCCTGAAGAGGTACCCCATAGGTTGTCACATCATCAGTCCTTGCCAGTCCCACCCACTCCACTCCCAGCACAGACTACAGCACCACCAGATCCTCTGCCTTCATCAGCTTTGGCTGACAAGGATTCATTTACCTCCCAGTCTGATTCCGGGCCAATGCTGTCACCTCCTCCATCACCTAGGACATGGAGACACCATCATCAGTGTGAACAGACAGCTCAGGGCCAGCCCCCTGAGGTGGACTTCCCATTCACTTGTGCAAACCCAGTAAGTGCAAACCCAGTAAGTGCAAACCCACTTCCTGCACTGAAGCCGTGCCTGCCCCACTACCCTATAAGAGGGCCAGGGGGGCATATCCAGGTGAAGGCAGGGTGAAACAGTGACACCTGATGGAAGGGCATGGTCATGTTCCAAAGACCTGAGTCAAATCTGCAGACCCTCCAAGTTGGAGGGTATGGAATTGCTTGACCCCTGAGCCAAGGCAATAAGTAACTATACAACTTTTAGAAGGCATCTGGAAGCAGCCCTGTACAGTCAAACCTCAGTTCCCAAACGCCTCTGTTTTGGAACATTTCAGCTCCCAAAAGCTGAAAACCCAGAAGTAAGTGTTCCAGTTTTTGAATGTTTTTTGGAAGCTGAACACCTGACACATCCTCCGATTGAGTGCAGGGAGCTCCTGCAGCCAATCAGAAGCTGCACCTCAGCTGTCATACATTTCGGGAGCTGAATGGGCTTCTGGAACAGATTACGTTCAACAACCAAGGTTTGACTGTATATGGAAGTTTTTAATGCTTTTTATCTTTTTATATATGTTGGAAGCCATCCAGAGTGGCTGAGGCAGCCCTGTCAGGTGGGGGGTATTTTTTATTTTTATTATTATTATTATTATTATTATTATTATTAACAATGTTCCTATTTTCATTGGAGAAATGTTGGAGGGTGTGGATCTGATAGAACAAAAGTCAAGATAGGCTAAGACAAGCACAATCTGTCATGAGTCTAGGCAGGTCACTGTGGCAGGTAGAACTCACCCCAAGAGAATTTGTCTGGTTCTGGCAGGATGCGGGACTCGAACTCAAATCTCATTTTCTGGAATAAACTTTAATGTTCAAATCAGAACAGTACATAAGCAAAGCTAGGATAAATAGCACAACAGCTTAGGCAAGTTAAGATAGCTAGCGGACTGGTGGGTGCAAGTGGGCAGGAGAGATGCCACCTAACTCTGTTTTGGTTGCAAGGAAACTTCAGTTGTTGTTGTTTTAAAAAAAGAGTTTAGAAAATGGGAAGTTGTTACACAGACTCCTAAACCACCAACTGACATATTTCTGGCTAACAAATTGGAAACTGGGCTGTGGAGGTGGAGAATCGGCTGCACACATCTAGATCCAATCAAAAATAGGAAAGCCATGGAGAAGCCTGCACTTTCCTGATGGGAGCAAGTTGGCCTCATTCCCTGGGGCTCTGAGTCTAGCCCATTTGTCTAGGCATATAGGTCCTTCTACGGCGCAGGCAAGGGAACGCCATGCCTCTAGACTCCATGACGTACTCATTTTTGTAGAGTTATAACAGGAGCTGGCATTGGATATGGTCCAACTACCATTTAAGAGAAGTTTTCTCTGCAATCTTCCTGCCTCTTCGGCTTTTCCTGGTCAAAAGATACTAAATAGATTGCCTTTTTTTTTGTTAAGCCAAAGGATGCAAAAATTTTAAAACACTTCAACTGGTAGCACAGGAAATTAAAAGCATCACACAAATTACTCCAGTCCCCGGTATAATTTAAAAGTCCCTCTGGGGCCACCTGATACACACGGCTTTGATCTCCCCTTCCCCTTGTAAACCGCACGTAACCCTCACTCCCCAAATTAAAAACATTCAGCTTTTTGATCTCGAGCCACCACGGTGGAAAATTCATTCGGTTCTGCTATGCCCTATGGCTCCATCCTCAGTTCAAGACGATTCTTTATTTTCCACGGTGATCTGACTGAATTAGTCAGTGAAATGACCTTTCTTTCTTTGTAGAAGAAACCAGCTCAGATTTGCTGGTCTTATCCGTCTTGAATTTTGAGCAGAAGAGCATTTCCCACCCCAAAATTGTCACTTATTTAGCAAGATGGCAGAGCGTTTCATCGATACGCCAAGGCTTGTGGCCCACGTTTGGAGTTTAAGGTATGGCGGCATTCGTTTGACATTGCTCGCAATTCAAAAACAGCACATGGAAAGGGTTTAGACAATGTGTCTCACTCAGTGCTGTTTCTCTAGAAAAAGAGGTGCTGGAACTCACCAGGAATACCTCCCTTGCTCTCTTATAAAGGCAATGGCACACACCTGAGAGGTGCCGGAACTGAGTTCTGGCTGGAAGAAGACGCCCTGGTCTCACTGCAAGAAACACACACAGGTAGACTTGCATGCCTGCTTGCACATAATGTTCTAAGTGGACAAAAATTGTAATAAATTATCATGTTCTGCTGTGATCCATGAGATATGGTATGTTTGTTTTTAAAAAATTAATGGAAAAAATGTATTTTCAGCTATCCCTGTTTCTTTAGTCCTGTAAAACTTGTTGTTGTTGTTTTGTCGTTTAGTCGTGTCCGACTCTTCATGACCCCATGGACCAGAGCACGCCAGGCACTCCTGTCTTCCACTGCCTCCCGCAGTTTGGTCAGACTCATGCTGGTTGCGTCGAGAACACTATCCAACCATCTCGTCCTTTGTCGTCCCCTTCTCCTTGTGTCCTCCATCTTTCCCAACATCAGGGTCTTTTCCAGGGAGTCTTCTCTTCTCATGAGGTGGCCAAAGTATTGGAGCCGCAGCTTCACGATCTTACATCCAGCCAAAGTTAAAGATGCAACAGCACAACCTTATACACATCTACGCAGAATGACTACCAGTGTGTTCAAAGAGCGGCAGCCAAGTATTTAAAATTGCAGCGACATCCCACTTATCTGAATGGAAAAGCCAAGGATTCCCTTTCAAAACAAGCCGATGTTGTTTCAAACATGGAAAGGATCGAAGCAGCTATGTTGCAGGTGCATTGCTGCAATCAGTGTTTACTGAGCAAGGAAAAGGTGATCATGGAGAGCCTGGAACCAATCTCATTAGCACCAGAATCAGAGTTAACCAAGGCACTTATCAGCCCCTCTCTGTTGTATATATTAGTCCAATTTTGTTTCATTCCATTGGACTGCTGAAGGAGGCGCTTCATTCACTAAGCAAGATCCTCACTAGAACTGGGGAGCCATTTATCTCAAGTATTAAAGTTCCAGCCACTTGTGACCATGCAGCACTGATCATTTAAATCCCCAATGATTCCTCAGAGGGAATGAAGCGTGGCGCTCAGATACTAATGTGTCCCTGGTGATGCATTATTTTTAGTTCTTGTTTGGATTTGCTTGAGCTTCCAAGAGTCGCTTGGCAAAGTAAGGTCCCAAGGCAGAAATCTTAAAGATAAGCGAGTGCCACTGACAAGTGGATTCCAACCATCTCTCCTGGGGGGAAAGCTGGCATCGCTCCCTCATGTTGCCAGAGTTGAGGAAATAAACCAGCTCTTAAGGAAGGCGGGGAAGAAATGCTCAGTACTGGGTAAAGCACAGGGTCAGGTGTCCTTGATGCTAATATAAAATAATCAAGCTTAATCACTGGGGTAACCCTGCACTCTGCAAAGCTGGACCCTGCAATCTCCATAAATCATGCAAATCCAGCAAAACTACACACTGCCTCTTATTTTGCAAAAATCGTTCTGCAGTGGATACAGTTTCGCACAATTTATTCCAGCCCTGCTGCTGATGGGAATGTGGAGGTACAAGGCACTGAACCTCACCTAAACCTCCAAAAGCTTAGCGCACAGTAAAAATCTTCCCCCAAAATTTGCCACCCAGCTCCTTGGGGGCGGGGGATTTATTCACAAATTTCAGGGAGGCTTACTGGGTGGCAGTGGTGGCAAGGACCTTTTCTTTCTTCTTTCAGACTTCAAACTTTGGTTTGCTACTTTAATTGGTGCAGGAAAGCCATTTCCTGTTCCTGGGGAGATGACGTTGTGGGCTGGGAGCAAGCCCTCCCCACACATGCAGGGCAGGAACACCCCTGCGCTATTGGATGGTCCTCGGCCACGTCATCCTTAGGCCGTCCAATTTGGACAGTCTGGGGGCGTGGCACGGGCTATTTAAACTGGGACTTGCCCCTGTTTTTCTCCCTGCTCGGTCAGTTCTCCTGCCCTCCCTCCCTTAGGTTAAAAAGGTAAAGGTAAAGGTACCCCTGCCCATACGGGCCAGTCTTGACAGACTCTAGGGTTGTGCGCTCATCTCACTCTAGAGGCCGGGAGCCAGCGCTGTCTGCAGACACTTCCGCGTCACGTGGCCAGCGTGACGAAGCTGCTCTGGTGAACCGGCACCAGAGCAGCACACGGAAACGCCGTTTACCTTCCCGCTATAAAGCGGTACCTATTTATCTACTTGCACTAAGGGTGCTTTCGAACTGCTAAGTGGGCAGGAGCTGGGACCGAGCGACGGGAGCTCACCCCGCCGCGGGGATTCGAACCGCCGACCATGCGATCGGCAAGTCCTAGGCGCTGAGGTTTCACCCACAGTGCCACCCGCGTCCCTCTCCCTTAGGTTAGGCTCTTTTATTTCTTGACCTTGCTATGGACCTCGGTTGGTCCCCTTGGTTGTCCAAGGGGCCTGGTAGGAATTTTTCCACTTGGCAAATTGGCTGTTAGGTTTTTCCGCCTGCCTCATAGCGAATCGTCACAACTTTGTAAGGTTAGGCGGTTAGGCATTGGAGTATTAGGTTGAAGGGGAGGGGAGGTAGGACTTCCGGTTCGCTGCAGAGGCTAATGGCGGTGAGCTCCGTGACATCCGCTTAAGCAGCGACACGGTTCAGGCAGAAAGAGCTTGGGGGCAAGAGAAATTGATGAACTATGCAGAACTGGCTAAATTGACATACAAACTGCGAGACAAGGACAACTGCGACTTCAAGGAGGAATGGGAACTTTACACAAATTATTTAAAAACACAACAAAACGAACTGGACTCCTTGGCAGGTTTTGAATAAGCATACACAAATTTATTGTTGCTAACATGATAGATAGATATGTAAGGATATATACAGTTTTATAATATGCAGAGAAAATATGGGCAGCGAAATCATGGAGAGGAGCTGAGGGAAGTCCTTGGGGGGAAGGGGGAAAATTATGTAGGTGATTATATGGTTTAATAGTTTGTTATGTGGAATTTGAGCAATAAAAAATATTTTTTAACAAAAGAAGGGGAGGGGAGATAGTGGCCATCACCTACCCCTGATTTATGGGTATTCTGTTAATGAAATCCGGGGGGGGGGGCGTGATCTCCATCTGAAGCCAAAGATGGGGGCTACGGCCATGGCACGACCCCTAGCGATGACCCTGGAGGAGTTCCTAGTTGGTGTGCATCAGCAGGACTCCCCCTACTGGTGTTTAACCCTTCCAAGACTCCTGCAGACAGGCAGGAGTCAGATATAGCCGTCTGGTTTCCAATGCCTAAGCCAATACCACTCACATTCTGTAACCATTAAGGTTGTGGCCTTTTTCGTCCATTAATCTAAAATACTGTTTCATGTGTCTTTATTCCACCTCCTGGTAGGGTTTGGGACCTTGCCACGCAACTCCTCCTGGCAGCAGACCATCTCAGAACAATGCCCCATAATGCCCTCTCAGCAGAGCCATAGTTACTGGGCGGCAGTGGGGGGGGGTAGCCAGGTTTCTTGCCCCATGTGACGCCTCCAGCCTCTGTGTGTGTGCAAATGCACATGAGGGGGTGCCAAACTGGGTCTTTGACCCAGGTGAAATAGGGCTAGTTTCACCCCTGCTCAGAAAGACTGTGGGGGAGGGATATGGTTACCTCAGAAGGACAATTGTAGCCTTTTGTCATTGGATGACAGAATAAAGTTATTTCCTGTTACCCAATAAACCCGTGGGTGGGGTTTTATTTTCTTTCTTCCCAACCCCAATAAACTCCTTTTAAGTTTACAAACAACCTCCACCACCACCCCCCGCCACACTCCTCCCAAACATCTTGGGCCAAAATTCTTTACTTGTGATCTTTTTGCTTAGCCCCACACAATCTTATTCAACTAACTGAGATTTCACCAGCATATTGTCCATGAACCTTCAGGTTAGGAAGTTGCTTTTTAAAAGTAACTTAGCATAAGACCCTCCAAGTGTCCCTGTTTTCCAGGGACAGTCCCAGATTTACAGAAACCCTCCTGGTTTCTGATTTGATCTCAGAATGTCCTGCTTTTCCTAAGCACGTCTCCATTTTTATCAGAGAAATGTTGGAAAGTATGAATCTGTATTCCGAGATCAGGTTCAGGCCTATATCTGCATTTTTTGGGAAACTTCATATACACAGTTTGGGCAGTGAATAAAGCCACTTCTTTATCTTATGATTTTTAATGCTCTGTGTAACTAAGGGCTGGTTTGCAATACAGGCCTTGCATAGAATAAGAGTGTCTTCCTAGATGGCTCCTACACTCTGTGTAATCCAGCATTCTGGCACCGGACAGCTGGAATACCCTTGGGAGAAGCAAATGTTGTTTGTGCCTGTTATTTGATCTCGATATTGTGTACCATCCTAAAAGATACCAGGCAGATAATTGGTTGTTGTTGTTGTTGTTGTTGTTGTTGTTTCTCCACTCCACTTGCTAAATGAATCGTTCCCACCCTTTCCCTGGGCATTTGGCACTTAGGCCTTCTTCCGCTTTTATTTTAATTTTTGTCACGATATAAACAGGAAGCAGACATGTTGCTATGGCAACATCCAGAGGTTACCACTAACAGCAAATGTGGTGAACACTATTTGTAGGCAATCCATGATTCAAAATGTTTGTTGAACTATTCAACATAACAGATTAATAGAAATCAAAGCGGCAATAACAAACAAGGCATTAAGAGTAAGAGGCATTATACTGTTTGCTGCAGACAATTTCCTCAGATCTAATTTAGTTGTTCATTTGTTTTGTCTTTCGATTCATAGACATACTTATTCTCATTTCCACTGCAGTAACCTCCATGTACAGATACTCACAAGGGGGTTAGCATTTGCTTTTTTTTTCCTTTGTGCATTTGTGCAGTTCTCTTTCTTCCCTAGAAGTGCACTGTAGATCTACTAATCAGAGTATGAAAGAAAACCAGTGCTGTTAGAACTGTCAGGAGGCCAGTTGCTAATTTGAAAAAGAATGGGCAAAGATAAAATTGTTCATTTTACTTAGGGGCAAGCACTCATCAATAACCTTACCTGTCTCTCAAGTCTCTGTAACCCACGCTGGGCAACCTTTGTGTTATGTACTGAAGCTCTCACCCTGGGGAAGCAGGGGGATACTGTAGGTAGTTCAGGTCCACATATGCAAATAAGGGATCGAAAGTGACGTTCAGTGATAGGATAGCTACAGAAAATGGTTACTGATGTGTTCTAATGGAGCTCTATATAAGCAGGCTGGCTGAACCCTTCAGTTCAGTTCTGTTCTGGCCTGTGAATAAACAAGAGCTGTTGAAGAATCGCTGTGTCGTCTGATATGTTCACCCACAACTTAACACTTTGGGCCTAATCAGAGGTCTTAATTTGGCCTGTGAGGCTGTTTCCCCCAAGCCACACCTGTCTGCCCCACCCCTGACATTGTACGTGATACTGGGTTTAAGACAGGCGAAGGTGTGTCTGTCAGGATGTTGAGTCCAGTTGCAAGTGGTTTGTGTTGAAACTATTTGCAAACGGACTTCATAGCCAATGTCTCTCAGTGCCAGTCAACTGACGGGCACTAAGAGGCATCACTTTGAAGCCTAACACTTACAGCTTTTCCTGTAAATTACCTGTCCACTCATGAGAATGCCACATATCCTACTATGCTAATGACCAGATTGCCCTTGAAGGAATAGTTGGGAAAGCAGGATACAAACGGCTTAGGTAATAATTGACACTGTGAAGCACTAGAGGATTTAGTGGCAGCGGCAACGAAAATGAGCAACATTTATGCCTAGAATGACCGACAGTCTCTGGAATGGCAGCTGAACTGTTTTTCAAGGTCTGGGGCTAATATTGGCTGAGCTCTTTAGAACCAAGATGGATAGGTTGTCTCGGACTATTGTGCTTAAACTAATAATGCCATGGCTGGGACCGAGCCCAGTGAGATACCTGGACATACGCATGCCTAAGTCTCAGAGCTCTTTTCCAGCACCGAATGAAACAGAGTTGTAGAAGCAGTGGGCAGTGAATTGCCTAGGTGTGAAAGATATGCTGATGGTATGTTGGTGTGAACAAGTGCTGATCTGAGGATTCTTCAGAGTAATTTTCCTCTAAATTTGTGACATGGAGTTCTTAAATTTTCAGGCTGAGCATGGAGAGAAGCGGCCGTTCTCTCTTGCTCTGTCCCATACCCCTTAAACCAATTTCTCCATAGTAAAGCCACAGTCAGGAGCCCTACGTAACTCACCCCCCCCCCAAACACACACACTATATCTGGAGCAACACTGTGTAGCAACAGAGGCAATATGGGAAAACATGGCGGCCCATAGGCAGGCACACCCCTCTGTCAATGGTGCCTCAGACTGCAGTCCCATTTATTTTGCCTCACAGAAATTAAAGGGAGGGCATTGTGATCTGAGAATACCTCCCATCTGCATAGCCCATTTCTTGGTCACAAACGCGTATTTCTGGCATGTGACAGAGAACTGGATTTTATAGACAGGAGACACAAACAACCACTGGAACTGAGAGCACGTTTGTCTTATCTGGCTGTATAGTTCATCGATGTAGGTACCGTATATAGAGAAACAAATACACAAGAGATATTTAGATGCCATTCCTTCCCCGTAAACAACTAGAATCTCTCTTTGCCAGCCTCCTTTCCCTCTCTCATGCTCTCACTTGCTCTCCGGGGAATATTTATTTCTCAGTGGGTGGAATTATTATGTTTGACTTGGCAAGACTGCAGCAGCATCACATGGCTTCTAATGAAAGCCCAGAGTGCTGTTACTATTGTTGGTCGCCAGTTGTGTCATCCAAATGGTCTCACATGTCAGGAGCAGGTGTCTCCGCTGCTGTTATAAATAAAATAATTTTCGGCTGGGCCTCTGATTTAAAGCGAAAGGAATAGAAAGCAGCCTAAGAGCTCCTCTCTTCACCAAAGCAGGCAGGCAGGCAGGCAAAGCAGGAAAGCCATCCGTTTGGATTTAATACACTAAGGAAGGAAATATATTTTAATGTCAATTTAGCTAGGAGTAATGTGGAAAACAATTATATTGGCAAAGTTTTAGGCTTCTAGTGGCAAGTCGACGATGCCTGAGGAGAAAGCAAGGAGGCACCCAATGCTGATACTCCAGTGATGTCATCTCACTGCACCTGGCTGCCAGTTGATAAAATCAGTTGGGTCAACACAATTGGATGTGGCTGTATGATGATATCAAATAACGTCTGTTGAGAAGGGAAGGATATTTTAACAGAATAAGCCAACAGTCTGAAAAAGTGACTAAAGTTACCAAATACAGAATAATCATTATAGTATTAATATTTTTATTATTTGTACCCTGCCCATCTGACTGGGTTGCCCCAGCCACTCTGGGCGGCTTCCAACAAATATAAAAGCACAACAGAACATCAAACATTTAAAACTGAAGGGCTGCCTTCAGATGTCTTCTATTTATCTCCTTGACATCTGATGGGAGGGTGTTCCACAGGGTGGGTGCCACTACTGGGAAGGCCCTCTGCCTGGTTCCCTGTAGCTTCACTTCTTGCACTGAGGGAGTGACCAGAAGGCCATTGGAGCTGGACCTCAGTGTCTGGGATGAACGATGGTGGTGGAGATGCTCCTTCAGTTATACAAGACTGAGGCCATTTAGGGCTTTAGATGTCAGTACCAACACTTTGAATTGTGCTTGGAAATGTACTGAGAGCCAGTGTCAATTCTTTAGGACCGGTGCTATATGGTCCCGGCAGCCGCTCCCAGTCACCAGTCTAGCTGCCACTTTGTGGATTGTCATTTCTGAGTCACCTTCAAAGGTCACCCCATGCAGATCACATTGCAGTAGTCCAAGTGGGAGATAACCAGCACATGTACCACTCTGGAGGCACAGGGGTCTCAAACGGAGTACCAAATGGAACTGGTAGACAGTTGCCCTGGGCACAGAATTTACAGAAATAGTGTTTCACTGAGTTTTACATTCCTCTGCTCAGAAATACGGATTTTGTCAGTTAACGGCGTTTGCTTCAAATGCGAGGCAAACACTGCAGCCCCCAAAGTTCTTCTATACCTCAGATATTAAACTGGAGAACAACCTGGCTCCAAGCTCTCTCTCCCTCCACCCCCAGTTATCCCCACCAACTGTGCAGCTTGCTGCTCTGGAGCAATGGGGCTGTAGCAGAGGACCATGTATGTGGGATGGAGAGAGCTGGGAGAGGGGCAAGGAGGAAGTATTCAAATTCTTTCCAGAGAAGGTAAACAAGGAAAAACAATATACAGGGGCTGACATTTTGATGATGACATTATGTGGAGACTACAAAAAAACTTGCGTGCATGGGGATCCCATAATAAATACCCATTTCAAAGTTGATTGAGATGATATAACAACTTGGTCCTTGCTACCCGGTGCACTTCAAACCTTAGAGAGATCTGAACACACATCACCCAAATCCTGCATGCCATCTGCTACACCACAGTGGATCTTTCCCTTGGGATAACGCCTCTTTGTTCTCGGCCCGTCCCCACCCCCTGAATGATTAACATTATGATGATGAAAGTAATCTTTAGCTGGGCTAATTGGCCTTCATTTTCCTCCCACCCCCATGATCCTGTGCTTCTAAGGGTAATACCAGATATTATAAAAGACAACCAGCTGCTACCAGATAACACCACCAACCAGCGTGTTTCCCCACACCCACTGATGCCAGAGGCAAAGACAGAAAAGCACAGCATTGTGACCTCACAATCACATTCACACCATACATTCAAAGCACTATTATACCTCATAAACAGTCATGGAGAACCCTGGGAACGGTAGTTTGCTAAGTGTGCTGACTTTGTGGAGCTACAACCCCCTGCACCCTTAACAAACTACATTTCCCAGCATTCTCCATGCCTGGAGAATGGTATAATGCTGCGGTGCCTTGTCAGGGACTGTGCTGAGGAAGGATGCACTGAAGAGGAATGGTGTGAGCCTCCCCCTGCTCCTGATTCGGATCCTGAATCTTCCCAGGAGCAGGAGGACAGCATCAATTTAGAACAGTGGTTTGCAGAGGGGCATAGTTCAGAAGGCAGAAGCTGGGAAATACTGGATGGGGAACAGCTAGGTGAAGGAACACTGGAAGAGAGAGGGTTAACAGATTCACAGTCTCTGGATAGCATTTCTCCTCTCAGCCCAAGGTCAAGAAGAGCTCAGAACAGAAAGTGCAGATGGTATAAATTCAGATTACAAGACGTAGCAGTGAAGTAGATTAATGGGGACGGAAGTGGGTGTGATTCTTAATTGGGAGCATCACCATTTCTAGGAGATGTGTTCTTTGTTCTCTCACTCTGATTATTAACGTTTCTAACTGGTAAGACGTTCCTTTCTTTGGTCTTCTTAACTACTGCCACAGGGGAAGGAAGCCAATTCCCCAAAGCTGACATGACTTGAATTTATGGTGCGGGTGTCACAAGCTGGTTTATGCTAAACATTGTTTAAAAAAGAGGGAGAGAAAGACAAGGAACAGCAGTGTCTCCAGACCATCACTACTTTCAACAACATGCTGGCAAATTCAGCTTATACCTCCTGCCACCCCTGAAAAATAAAGATTTCACATTCCTTGTTGATTGGGAGGTCTTGCACAACAAAAAATAACCAATGGCTGTAAGGAAAGTGATAGTGAAACACAGTGGAAAGTGTGGGATAATAACACTTGCTTGGACACAATGCCATCTAACTTCCCTGCATGTGAATGAGAATGAATGCTCATTAAATAGCCATCATCACCTGATCCACCGGCAAACAAATGAGGATGGATGCTCAATAAATGGGGAGCTCCCCATGTCTCTGCCACCATCTGGATCAACCCAAAAGTGATGCGTTTTTATCCACAAAGTGATCAGCCTCCCTTCTTTTATTTTATTAATGGAAAAGGAAGATATGTTATTCATCTATAAGTCACATGGGGCCTCTAACTGCTCAAATAAACCTTTCTGATGACCCGCAGGAGAATTGGAAGGCAGATATTTCCAGATACGTCACTAGGCTGCTATCTTTGCAGAAGACTGGGTTTTTCATTGTTTTAATTGAATAGGAAGGGAGGGTGACTATTCATTAAGCAGGAAGAAGTGTGTTTGTATTTGTGGCAGCGCTGCGCAGAAAATGTCTCCGGCATTCTCTCCCACCACCACCCCTTCCCCGCTTTCCATCCGCCGAGAAGAAAAGCTTAGAAAATTATCCAAGTGGGGAGAAAATGTTGGTGAAATTCCTAAAGGTGGATGCAGGGGTTTTGCTGCGCTTACCTTACCTCTGAGATGGCTGAGGGGTGTTTGCGCAGATCCTTCATTTTGTTCTACAAATCATCTGCCCAGCGGTCTGCCCTCAGCAGCCTTCCCAGGATCCCACCATTCGAGTCCAGGGTACGACACCATGAGTGTTATGTACTGAGTTGAATAGGATCCAAACTGCAGCAGTCTGATTGGTCCTAGAACAATAGGATTCAGAATGCAGCAGTCTGATTGGTCCTAGAACAATGCAGCAGTATGATTGGTTGGCAGGAACTACCCAATCATGCTCCAGATATAAGTGAATCCACAACCTGATTGGCTTATAGTAGAATTCCAGAATTAGCCAATCATGTGCAGCCCATTGTGTAAATAATGTATATAAAGCAGATACTTTGAGGGGACATCCATTCATTCCTCCTCACCACTATGAGCTGAATAAAGAGCATGAAATCACTTTGCGACTCTGAGTATATTTCAATGAGGTAACTCTTCTCATGGGGCTTTTCAGATCAGGGAGGGCAGGCTGCAGAATGAGGAGGCTGCAGAATGCTGGAGAAATGTTTAGCAGAAAATAAAACATCCATGGCACCCTCTGCCACCTCTCAGCTATAAAATAAGCTCAAAATTCTGGGCCCACTGAAATTAATAAAATAATAATAATAATAATAATAATAATAATAATAATAATAATACTACTCTAAAGTGCTCTGAGGAGGAGGCAGAAAATTGGAATCCTCTTCTGATGGCAGCGGCATGCGGGGGGGGGTGGAATTTGAGAAGTGCAGGTTTGGAAACAGCACTAATTTTTGTCACTACTCCAGAACAGAGCCTGATGGGATTTGCATTCTGAGTATCGAGAACCAGTGTGGTGTAGTGCTTAGAGTCTCAGACTAGGACCTGGGAGATCTGGGTTCAAATCCCCACTCGGCCACGAAGCTCACTGGCTGACCTTGGGCCAGTTACATTCTCTCAGCCTAGCCTACCTCCCAGGGCTGTTGTGCGGATTAAATGTTATCCTATATGCTTCTCTCTCTTCTTGAGTAGCTCCATGCACAGCTAGCCAAGCACTGCAGAGGTGGCTCTGGTGCCAGGTTTGCCCTTTCCTCTGTTCCTGTGGACCTAGGGAAGATGCTGGAAGTATGGGTCACAGACTTTGGGCTTTCAAATTTCAGCAGCGCCTTGGGCGATGCCAAAGTTTGGTGCCCCCCCCCCACCTCTTGCCTTCCGTTCTAAGTCCTTGTTGTGGCGCCCCCTGTGGCACCTTCTCGGATTGGCGCCTAGTGCAGGCTCATTGTTGTTTAGTCGTTTAGTCATGTCCGACTCTTCGTGACCCCATGGACCAGAGCACGCCAGGCACGCCTGTTTTCCACTGCCTCCTGCAGTGGTCAAACTCATGTTCATAGCTTCAAGAACACTGTCCAACCATCTCGTCCTCTGTCGTCCCCTTCTCCTTGTGCCCTCAATCTTTCCCAACATCAGGGTCTTTTCCAGGGAGTCTTCTCTTCTCCTGAGGTGGCCAAAGAATGGGAGCCCCAGCTTCACGATCTGCCCTTCCAGTGAGCACTCAGGGCTGATTTCCTTAAGAGTGGATAGGTTTGATCTTCTTGCAGTCCATGGGAATCTCAAGAGTCTCCTCCCCTAAATCCACCTCTGAAAACTGGAGTGGTGAGCTCCTGGTGTGGGGCAGGGATATGTGGTTCCATTAACCTTTCAGGGTCACTGCCAGTGTAGAGATCTGCTTTCCTTTCTGAGTAGATCTCTGGTTTGAGGTGCAGACAAGACTGAATCCTGACACCTATCTTTATGGAGAAATAAGCAGACAGAAGTAGCAATTAAAGCTCGTCTCCATCTCTTGACAGGCATGTTTTTGTAGCTTAAGCAGACTGCAAAGTGATTTGCATTCCAGCGGGTGAGTCACCGGAATGGCATTGTATCCTTAGTCAACAAGAAACATGGCTTGAATATTGGAGGAAACCCCTTCCATTCCCTCTGCCTCTCCCCACCCTCCACCCCACACTTCCTCTCTCCTGGAAGATAAATCCTAGTGGGTAGAAGAAGAGTTTGGATTTGATATCCTGCTTTATCACTACCCGAAGGAGTCTCAAAGGGCTAAGATTCTCCTTTCCCTTCCTCCCCCACAACAAACACTCTGTGAGGTGAGTGGGGCTGAGAGACTTCAAAGAAGTGTGACTGGCCCAAGGTCACCCAGCAGCTGCGTGTGGAGGAGCGGAGACGCGAACCCGGTTCCCCAGATGACGAGTCTACCACTCTTAACCACTACACCACACTGGGTAAAAAGAGGCACCTACCCATCCCATGATCTACATCAACATAGTACAGGTTCCCACATATACAGTGGTACCTCAGGTTAAGTATTTAATTCGTTCCGGAGGTCCGTTCTTAACCTGAAACTGTTTTTAACCTGAAGCACCACTTTAACTAATGGGGACTTCCGCTGCTGCTGCGCCGCTGGAGCACGATTACTGTTCTCATCCTGAAGCAAAGTTCTTAACCTGAAGCACTATTTCTGGGTTAGCGGAGTCTGTAACCTAAAGCGTATGTAACCTGAAGCGTATGTAACCCGAGGTACCACTGTACACACATTGTGGGGGACCTGCATGTATGAAGGAGATATCACAAATCAAATACAGCACCTCAGATGGGGGCTAGGAACCAAAATGGCAAGCTATATGGTTGCAGCAGTGTCTCAGGGCATATCTGTGATGGGGAAAATAGCACTTAATAGCAGCTCTTAAAGGTATAGGAGCTTCTCAGAGTTTGGACTGGCAGCCCCGTAGCCCAATGATGGAAGCAGCATATTGGTTCCCCTCCCAGGGATAGCTTTGTGGAGCTCACCATGAAAAGGGAGACAAGAGGAATCCACGTTGCCTTTCTCAAACAGAACCCAGAATAAATTTGCAAGCCCTCCTGCCGGGTAGCTCACCTGGCGCTCAGATATTTTCTTAATCAGTTCAGGTGCCACTCACTGGGGAGCAGTTTCAAGCAGAGAAGCAGCAGGGTGTTTGTGCGTGCGTGTGTGTGTGTGTGCGCGCGCGCACGCTTAACCCTTTCATCACCAGTTGCTCTAGACATATGTCTATCCTCAGAAACAGAAAAGTCCTTCTGGAAACTTGTAGGGAGAAAAGCAAGGAGCTGCAGATAGAGACGGATGAATCTGCCAGCTCAGTTCTCTCGGTTTCTGATTTTTCCAATCTTAAATTCGGTTTTCCACATTTACACAGCAATCTGCATTTTTTCCCCTGTTCTCGTGAAAATCCACCAACATTTTAGTACAAATGTCTCCTAATAAAATACATTTTGTATGCAGTTTTGACTAATTTATGCAAGCCATTTTCCCTGATATAATGCATTTTGTATGCTGTTTTAATGCGACTTCATGCATATTTCCCCCAAATACAAACATTTTTTTGTACTTTCTGTTTGGTTAGAGAACTGCATCACAAAATTAGGAGCGGTGCAAATTTTAAAGGATGGCTGGGTTTCAGATCACATACTGTTTTGAAAAGCGCAACGTTTGCATTTCGCAATGAAATGCAAACAAAATTCGTTTTTGCCTCCTTCCTTTGCTGCAGTAGAAAAGCAATGTGCAGGGAAAGGGTTAAGCCCTTCCTTTCCACCACTCCCAGAGCAACTTTTCTCTAACAAAAGTTTGCCCTAGGGCTTTGCAATGTGTGTTTTCCTGGACTTTGGGGGAAACTGCGTCATGGGCTGTGGGGACGCCGGTGGCGCTGTGGGTTAAACCACAGAGCCCAGGACTTGTAGGTCAGAAGGTCAGCGGTTCGAATCCCCGTGACGGGGTGAGCTCCCATTGCTCAGTCCCTGCTCCTGCCAACCTAGCAGTTTGAAAGCACACCGGTGCGAGTAGATAAATAGGTACCACTTTGGCGGGAAGGTAAACGGCGTTTCCGTGCGCTGCTCTGGTTCGCCAGAAGCGGCTTAGTCATGCTGGCCACATGACCCGGAAGCTGTACACTGGCTCCCTCGGCCAATAAAGCGAGATGAGCGCCGCAACCCCAGAGTCGGTCATGACTGGACCTAATGGTCAGGGGTGTCATCGGCTTCTTTCTCCATGGAGACTCTCCTGGCACCAACTCTGTTTGTATTTTGTTTTACAGTGCTGGGTGAGGATCCTTCTTACTTTCCAAGTTTTTAAAATACAGACAACCCCCTGATTTGCACAGGGGTTCCTGGCCCCCGTGCACGTCGTAAGAGTGTGCATATGGACCCCCACCTGTTATGCTCCATTATACCCCCAATTACACCCTCAGCCTACTCTCTTTCAGGTCCAAAATGACCCACACATCAGCCGCTGTGTGTCGCTTGAAAGCACACAAAAATATTCGACGCTCGTAGTTTCTCACAACCATTTAAATTCTTGTTGTGATTTTTTAATTATGGCTGCCGGTTTGTACCAATAAAAGATTTTCAGTCCACTTGTTGTTATTTTAATATTGATTTATTGATTTATTATTTGACTTATACACTGCCCTATACCCGGAGGTCTCAGGGCGGTTCACAATAAGACCACGACATATAAAATCAAACCAAAAGCAGTAACCCAATAACCCGCCCCCCCAAAAAAAAATTCTAAAAGGGTGTTGGTTGTCAATAAGATCAACCAAAGGCCTGGATAAAAAGGAACATTCTTGCTTGGCGCCTAAAGATGTATAATGAAGGCACCAGGCGAACTTCCCTGGGGACAGCATTCCACAGACAAGGAGCCACTGCAGAGAAGGCCCTGTTCTTGTGTTGCCACCCTCCGGACCTCTCGAGGAGGAGACACATGAAGAAGGGCCTCAGAAGATGATCTCAGGAACTGGGTAGGTTCATATGGGAAGTGACGGTCCTTGAGGCATTGCGGTCCTGATTTGACTGGGTGAAATGACATGAGAATATTCACCACAAAGGGAGAGACAGAAATGAGAACGACAATAATCAACAGCAGTAATAGTGGCTTAGAATGCAGGGTATTTCTTATTTTGCTGGGACAGTTTCTTGTTGTAAAGTGAAAGGTCCTGTTGAAGAAAATTCTTGTTTTGTGTATGAGAATGATGAGAGGGAGGACATGTCCTTTAGGAAGGGGTATGTATTGCATTGTTACAGTAGACCTCAACTCTTTTGTTTCAGAACACACCAGCATTGCCATTGTTGGCATTTATGAACAAATGATCACTCTGCCGGTGTTCAGGAATTCAACTTTTCATCAGGCCCTGAGAGAATTTCCAGGTTAGTGTACTTCTATAGGTGTGTGTGTTTCAAAATGGAAAAATGTGGTAGAAGGAACATAAGCCTCTTTCATTTTAACTCCTGTTTCTGAAGCTTCCCACTTCTGAGAGCTGTTTTTGTTTGGCTTTTACTCACTTGAAATTCAAATTCTAGCAACGATCTAGTCTGAGGACAAGTTCTGCATGACTTGAAAATTTACATGCCACATTGGCTGGTCCTAATTAGAGTTGGGTCAAAGTTACTAATAGGATTTATTTGTTTTTGCAAACATTTTTGTTTATGCTGAACAGTTTTTCCCCTTTTGAGGATTCTTTTTTGCATTCCTGGCTAAAACGTTATCACCATCGTCATCATCATCATTGCTAAATTTAGGGTTGCCATATGTCCAGGTTGACAGCAGTGTCTGGGTAGAAATCTGTTAAACGTCTGGGGAAAACTGGATGTATAGCAGCCCAGGTCAATAACTTTGGCCAAAAAGTTGTCTGGATTTTCACTGTTTGAAATATGGCAACCCTAGCTAAATCACTCTTCCTTGGCCTCTCAGTGGTGTCAAACAGTCAAATCCAATTGGCTGTATAATGTCACAACCATACACAATGTCATCCAACCAGGAAGAAGTACGAGCCAGGGCACTGAACTTGGTCCAATGGGAACACAGAGAATGGCCCAAAGGGTGCTTATATGACATTGTTTTTACTGCTATCCATAGGGGATTTTTTTCAGCTGGAGCTCACAAGAACTCATTCCCGGCACCTCTCAGATGTGCGCCATTGCTGTTCTAAGTTCTGCCAGGAAGAGTTGCTGTGCTCACTAGGACTGGCCGCCTGAGCTGTCTTGTTTCTTCGAATAAAGAGTTAACTTCACTGACACCATGTGAGTTCTTGCTAACCTGATGCTGACAGGGGTGTGGCTGAGGAGAGTCCAGAGGAAAGAGAGCTTCAGAGGACTGCATTTGACCCCTAAATCTGAGCTTCCTCACCCCAGAATCTGGTGTTCATCATGTAATGGCAATGGCCAAAGTTCTTCCATCTTGACTTTGTTAAAATGAATTATTCCCCACCAAAATTCGAAAACAAGCCCCCAAGCCCAGTTCTAAAATGTGGATACTGTTGCACTTACAATGATGAGACTGTCGTTTTATTATCTCATGCTCCATCATTTTTGTGAGCTTCGTTGTCAATGCAAGTATCCAACCAAGTGGTTTCCAAATGCCCCTTCTAGCTGGCTGTGGTCCCCTGCCCTGTTGTTGCTCCCTTCCCTTTCCCAAAACTTACCTAGCAGTGGCAGGAATAGCAGTATCAGAGAGACTTCCATTCTTCCCTCCTTCCCTGATGTTTGGAATGTTGCTACAACAGCAATGCCCCAGGGTGTAAGGAAATACGGAGACACAAGAGACATGAATCCTCAATATGGCCATCAGGTACCCAGAAAACAACATCTCCCAGAATCCTCGGTGTCTAGACTGCTGCCATTGCCAAGCGGAAATGGAAGGGGGTTGTGGGATCCACCAGTTGATTACAAGTTATGCTTGAACTTCCTTGGGGTTTGGTCTTTGCTCATAATTAGTTGAGAAGCAAACTTCGACCTCAAACTTTATGATGCACCTCCCCCCAAATTTCTGAACTTAGGCACCATGACTAAGGCCACAATAGATACATATAATAGAAACTAGAGCAAGTGGCATTTCTTGACTCGATTGATCCTACAAAGAGATTGCTGCTCTTTCTCTGCACGATGGCCACCTTGCCCTGCCTGAGCAGGGGGAAGCATATTGCTGTTGCTAGGCAACCTCAGGACTCATCCTCCAATCATCAACAATGGGAAGTTGCTGGATGCTGTGGGCTCTGCAGTTGCCTAGCAGCAGCAACAACTTGTTTTTCTTCATCCCCTGGACCTGACAGTAGCCAAGAAGATTGAAAGTGCCGGTCTACCAGAGGCGATATCTGTAGCATGCTGGGTAAGTAATGAGAAAGGGGGCAGTGAATGCTCTGAGACGAGTTGGTGCTGCAGAGTGCTCTTTTTAAAAGTAAGGAGGAAGGGGCAGTGGCAACATTGGATCATGCTCAGGAGACGGTGCAGAATAATGGCATGTGGTGCGCAGAGCATCCCTAATGGGTAAGGTTGGACTTGGCACTGTAAAGAATTGCAATTAAGGCATTCAGCTGATCTTTCCCTCCTATCATCTTACAGAACTGACTCCCAGAGTAATTCCTCTATCTTTCTCTTCTCTTCTCTCTCTTTCTCTCTCTTTTAAATATAGAAACACAAATAAAACCTTATTCAATCAGGAAAGTATTCAAAACTCATAACAAATAATTGCTGCATGACAAAGTGGAATTGTTCTCCAAAGTGAGTCCCTCAACAGCAGTCTGTCTCCCCTCCTCCAACTTTCTTTCTTTTTTTACAGCCAAATAAAAGGAACAGATGTTAACAGACTTCTGCCAAAATTTCCATGAGCCCCATAGGCAGAGGGAGCAACTGAGTTGAGATGTCGCCATGGCAGAGTTTAATTCCAAAACTAATAAACAAACACAGGAAAACAATTAAAAAATGAAGTCCACAGGATGAATGCTGTGAAAATTGGCAGAGGGGATTTTTTTTTGCATCTTTTTTTTGTTTCAGCAATACCTTCCAAGGTCCTCTCTGTTATAATGCTTTGAAAAGAGAAATAATTATTGCTCCCCCCCCTCCCCGGATGAAATTCACTCTTACCTTTAGTGGAGATTTATAATTATTTCAAGGTGTTCTTTGCATAGCCAGTGGCTACTCAGCCTGATTGCTATGTTCTACCTCCACTGTTGGAGACTGTATGCTTCTGAATGCCAGTTTCTGGAAACCAGAGAAGGGGGAGCATTCTTGGGCCTAGGTCCTGCTTGTGGGCTCCCCACACACATCTGGGTGACCACTGTGCAAACAGGAAGCTGGACTAGATGGGCTACTAGCTAGATCCAGCATGACTCTTCTTGACACTCTTACGTTTTTAGACATAACATGGCAGGGCTGGCCCAAGACATTTTAGCACCCGAGGTGGACCAGGGAAGAAGGGGTGAGGGAAGAGTTACATGTGACTCATGTGAGTGAAAAGTGGCATAGAAATATAATAAATGAACATGAATGAATCGGGAACAAGGCGGTGAAGGAAGATTGACCTTGGAATCTGCTGCCCCAGTGAATCACGCTGCCTGAGGCAGTTACCTCACCTTGCCTCATAGGTGGGCTGGCCTTTCACCACCCCCTGTCCTCTCTCTGTTGTGTGTGCACATGTGTATGGTGTCTCTAGAATAAAAAGCTGCACAGGATAAAAGCCCCAAATGAATAAGTAGAGTGGATGGTGACCATAGCTGTCAACCGTTCCTTATTTGGCGGGAAACTCCCTTATCCCGGCGCCGTTTCCCGCTGCTGTCCCAGATTGGTGATGTCCCATAAATTTCCCAGGTTTCAAAAGAAGCAGCTCCTCTCCCTCCCTCCCTGCAGGCCAGGGAGGAGGAGGAGGCTCCAACTGTGTTGCTTGGCTGCGTTGCTCACCCAATAAGGAGTCTAAGAACGACTGGGGGGTGGAGCTTGCATACCTTGTGCCCGGCCGCGTTGCTGCATCCCCTTTGCCGGGTTGCTGTGCTGTGGGAACCACCGCTTGAGGCTTCGTTTGGCTGCTGGCTGGGCTTTCTGCCTTTGGCTCGGAGGGGCTCAGAAGTTAAACATACCTGTGCTCGGAATCAGATGGATACGTCATTGACGGCCCACTCACCCTTGCCGGGGAAAAGGTTTGTCTGGAGCAGGGGCACATGGTGGAGGGAAAGGAAAGGCGATCTCGTGGGAGGGGGGGGCTTTTGGATTTGTTTTGGAGGCTCCTTCGATTGACTGTTATGGGGGAAAGGAAAGGAGCTGGTTAACTAAAACGGCGGGTGACGATCTCGTGGCGAGGGGGGGAGGCTGTGTGTGTGTGGCTAGTTAATGCAAACTGATCCCTTATTTTGGCTGCTGATCCCTTATTTTTGAGGCTGCTGGTCCCTTATTTTCAAATCTGTAAGTTGACAGCTATGATGGTGACCCTTAGAATTGGTGGTGCTACCGGCCACTCCCACCAGCAAAACCTGCTGCTTTACTACAAGAGAAGTGGCCTTCACAGCTAGTGATACTCCTGAAATGTGGCAAAGGACTGTAAGAAGGGCTATGGCAATGAGGGAACTTGCCTCTAATTGCTCCAGTCTGTGCTTTCCAACCTATTCCTAGTCACTCCCTCCCTGTGTTTCCTTCCTTCCTTCCTTCCTTCCAGCTCTCTGTACAACACACAGCGAATGGAAATCAGTAAACCATTCCCGTTATTATTTCCTTCTCCATGTCTCTCCCCTGCCCCTCCAACCCCAGGTCACTTTTACTTGCCAAACAGCACCCACTTTCTGTCCAATAGCGCTCTTGAGAGAAAATGGCCAAGTTGACTTGTAGGAAGCAGAACTGACCATCAGTGAGCAAGAATGGTGTTGAGCAAGGAAAGGATGAAGCAGATACAAAACACTGCCTCATGATGCTGCCATTATTTCACATGCATGTGCGCTGAAGATCGGGCATTAAAGTTCATTCCTTCGGCCAGTAAAGGGTTGCAGAAATCAACAAATGAGCCTGTGCAAAAATGAATGTGTTTGGTGCTTGGCGCATTCAAATTCAGATTCCCCTTCCCCTTTATGCAGTCATTCCCCTCCATACCAACTTCCTCACTTATCCCTTAATTCCTTTTTCTCTTTGCACACACAGACATTTGTGTACACATTTCATTCTCTTTCCTTTTTCTCGATATACACACCCACATTAATCTCTTTACACAATTAATGTTGTAATCTTTCTGTGCCTTGCAGCATAATCCTATGCATGTTTACTCAGAAGTATGTACTTTTAAGTTCAACGATAATCTCTCCGGAGCAAGAATATATAGTACTGGGGGCAAACAGGGACAGTATCTCACATGTCTTTATTTTATTACATTTACATTCCAGCTAGGGTTAGAGGATAAGCAAACTGCTCAAATTCATACCTCTTGGTCTGGGACATAACTATCATTCAGATATTGCGTTTCTTTGAATTTTAAAAACTGTATTCAGCTTTAAAATATATATATATTAATGCCAAAATGCATTAGAAGTGTGTATATTAGGATACATTGCTATTAAATAGGAAGTTAACATATTACCTGGTTAATACAGAAACATGGTAGAATTGATTTATGAATGAATTCATGCAAAACTGACACAGGCTTGAAATAAACTGGTCCATTCATCCCTAATCCTATCTCCCCCCCCCCAAGAAAGTGGTATACATGATGTGTGCCCCCTTTCCCCAATTTATCCTCAGAACAATGCATTGAGGTAGGTTAGGCTAGGATATATTACATAGACTTGAGGTGGCTGATTCTCACTATTTAGCCACCATAGCTGAGTGGCATGATAGGGAAGGGGCAGAGAAGAGAAACTGGTACCCACTCTTGCCCACAAGTTGATGACAGGGCTCCTGAGAGTGTGCAGTGGAGGCAGGAGACTGGGGAGTGACCCAGGATAGGGGACCAGTAATTGATGGGGTTTGGCACTGCCTGCAAAGGTGGGGGAGGGAGGGAGAGTTGGGGCAGTCCGAGGCAGAGGGGGGCACGCAGGATGTGGCAGAGGAAGAAGGGATGGCTCAGGTGAGGAATGGGCCCGTAGCTTCCCCACTTTTCCCTAGAACCAGGAGGGGCTTGAAATGTGAAGAGCAGTGTCGACTTTTGTGTAGGAAAAGTCTCAGCTTGTGGATACATAAGGTATATAAGGTACATAAGTCGGCAGAGAGGGGAGGTCTCCCTGTTGCTGCATGTACTCCACAGGGTGGAGGACTAAGGGACAGCTGCCTAGTGCCTAAAAGTGCATACCCTCCAATATTTCCATGGAAATAGGGACGTCCCATTCCATAATGATAATTTTACTATTCATACCCCACACATCGTACTGACCTGTGCCGGATCCTCAGGAGCAGGCACCTGGTGAATCCACTCTGGCTCCGGAGGTGGTTGAGGACTCAGTGCCTACAGGTGAGTCTCCCCCTGGGTCCAGTAACCCTTCAGCCTCTCCTGAACTGCAGAGGCGAAGGGCAGAGAGGCGGAGGGAACTGGTTTCTCCCAGGAGGAGTGCTCACCTTAAGGCCAGGAGAGGCGGGTCTCCTGGGGGCCGGGACCGCCCCTGGCCTCAGAGAAAATAAAGGCCAGTCAGCCCGGTCCCAGGTTGGGGGAGCAACGTCATTGAAGAGCTGTTTCGGCCAGCACCCAGTCCGGTTCCCCCAGAGTTCCTGTCCTTGCCCGGCTCCTCGCTGTGGACCCTGCTTCACCCGTGGAGGACTGTCTGCCGACCCTCAACTCAGGTCCTGGACCTCGCCCCACGGTAACCTCCCCCCAGGACCAGCACAAATCATTTCTCCAATGAAAATAAGGTAAAGGTAAAGGGACCCCTGACCATTAGGTCCAGTCGCGGACGACTCTGGGGTTGTGGCGCTCATCTCGCTTTACTGGCCGAGGAAGCCGGTGTACAGCTTCCGGGTCATGTGGCCAGCATGACTAAGCCGCTTCTGGCAAACCAGAGCAGTGCACAGAAATGCCGTTTACCTTCCCGCCAGAGTGGTACCTATTTATCTACTTGCACTTTGACGTGCTTTCAAACTGCTAGGTTGGCAGGAGCAGGGCCCGAGCAACGGGAGCTCACCCCGTTGCGGGGATTCGAACCGCCGACCTTCTGATCGGCAAGTCCTAGGCTCTGTGGTTTAACCCACAGCGCCACCTGCGTCCCTCTTAATGAAAATAGGGACATCCTAAGAAATAGTGGGACATTCTGGGATCAAGTCAGAAACTGGCACAGCTTCTCTACATCAGGGACTTCCCGGGGGGGGGGTGTCATGCAAAGTAACGCAGGAGTTGCCGCAAGTGATTCTTTTGTCAATAAAGACTTTCCTATCCTTCCTTAGCTGGGGTGGCTCAGCGCATGCATGGAAACAGTCCATAATAACCAGTCAAGCTTCCCCACAACACCCACTCAAACGAAAAGAAAGAGAACTATTCATCATCTCTAATGGTAACTGTACAAGTACAGCTTCATTTCATTCACGGATCTGTAGACAAGCCTGGAAATCTAACAATGGCACAGACGGTTCTCGGTGTCTGCAGAGACAGCCTTTACATGCAGACATTTGACGCACTTGAAGGGAGTCTATGCGAGAAATGAAGTGGTTGCGCCCTCGAGATCTGTGCCCGCTCCTTCCCATTCCCCTCGACACGCACACACCTCAAACCAGATGTTCTCCACCCTCACTGATACCCTTTTGCCTCCCCTTCCCGCAAACTGCATCCTGTCTCAGTGTTTACTATCCACATGGGCAAAACACACACACACATAAATACTAGGCATAAATCTTTATATATACACCATAATATTGAGATCTCTCCAAGGAAGGCATCCTGTTAGCCTCTAAATCTATTTCTTTTAATCTAATCTTCATCTGTAATGGTTTTTCTGGCTGCAACCCGAACGGAAACATCTTGGCAGGTGGGAAAGAATGAAAACATTCGAGGTTTGTTTCGAAAGGTTTTCCCAGGGAAGGCTGGCGTTTCTAGTTTCCACCAGCATGGCAGCACCTGCAAAGCCCATGAAATACGGCAGGCACCTGGGACTTGACCCCGCGATGCGAGCCAAGAATCATACAGATGGGAACTCACTAAAACCCGAACATAAAGATGTCAGGAGCACCTTAAAACCATTTAAAATGGCAGGATTGAGAGCTGGATTAGATACAATAGCAGGCAATCAGATGGGGGAAGGGACAGGAAGCTTTTTAAAAGCAAAAATGGGGTGTGCAGAAGTAGGGAGATGCACCCTTTTCACCCCCAAGAGAAAATGCATGGAGCTGAGTTCTAATAATATTTTTATTATTTATACCCTATGCATCTGACTGGGTTTCCCCAGCCACTCTGGGTGGCTTACAGCACATAAAAAATTGTAAAACATTAGACATTTAAAATTTTTCCAATACAGGGTTGCCTTCAGGTATCTTCTAAAAGTCAGATAGTTGTTTATTTCCTTGACATCTGATGGGAGGGTGTTCCACAGGGACGGTGCCACTACTGAGGAGGCCCTCTGCCTGGTTCCCTGTAACCTCACTTCTCACATTGAGGGAACTGCCCGAAGACCCTCAGAGCTGGACCTCAGTGTCCAGGCTGAATGAACAGGGTGGAGACGCTACTTCAGGTACATTTTTACTTTATAGGAGTGGTGTGATTGTTTCTCCCACCTTGCTCTGACCCACGTCGCTCCTGTCCTGTTAGATTGGGGGAGATCACAAGGGAACTGCCGATAATTCACCAAATGCCAGTGTCACTCCACACAGAGGAAGGTCGTGGTGATGGGGTAAGATGTAAACATGCTGTTTTCCTCCCCGCTTTGCATCAGCTGGATCCATAAGAGAAGCAGCACCTACACATCTGCAAGTATTGGAAGAAATTGTTTAGGGTCTGCATTGGCTCCAAACATCCATTCTCCACCTGTCCCAATGCTCTTACTCAGTGCTTTTTTTCTGGGGGGACGCATAGCCCTAAACATTTTGTGAATCTAAGTTTGGCCTCATTGAGGGGCAATATTTCAATATGAGTAGGAAAATGAGAGTACCCCTAAACATTTTTTAGGGGGGGAAGCACTGCTCTTTCTGCTTCACGGGGTTACTCTGAGAAGAAACTAGGTGCACAGGTCAAAAGTAGTTTGCATGCTAACATGCGGCATCAACGGAGCAAGGCAGATCCAGCACCCAGTGGCCTTACTAAATGTTAAATAAGCTACAGTGAAATTGATGTTTCCCATGAATAAGTAATCCTTCATAGAAAAAAGGTCCCCCACTCCTGCATTAAAAGCTATAGCAGGCCAACTCCACTGTTCTCTCCCCGCCATCTAGCCCCCTTGACTTCCCATCAATTCTGGAAGTTAGAGAGCAATAGTCCTTGTGGGGCCATTTTGTTGGTTTTTAGTAGTTTTAGTTAAAGAATAAAAGCAGAATTCCCTGGATGACTTGATTCACGTTTGGGGCAAGTACTTTTTTGTTGAGAGAGACCCACCAGAGATTTAAAATTACAAAACATGCAGCAAAGTAAAGCATGGGAATATAGACCGATCGGGCTTTAAAATATTCCCTTCTAAGTTTCTTCCAAAGTTTTCCACTTCGCTTAGCGTGGAAAGAGAAGAACTCTTCAAAGGTCAGATTGGTGTGCTTTTCCATACAGTAGCCAAAAAGACAGGCAGTATAACTTAGTTTCAAAAATGGTAAGAGTTTCTAAATTATTTGCATAGATACACGAAGATGGCTTGCTAAAACCATGCAGTCTGGGCTTGGAGCAACCAACACAGACAGCCTTACTGGTTGGTTCACATGGTGGGAAAGTGGGAGAACAAACAGTTTGGAAACCATTCCTCCCACGGTGAGGGTGTGTGACTTAGCTACGCCTGGCAGGACAACTTACTCTATGGTCTTAACCCCTTCATGCATTAAATAGAAGTAAGTATGTTGGTTATATGATGCCCAAAGAATCCTGGGAATTGTAATTTATTCCTTGCAGCGCTATCAGCACACTTCACAAACTACCATTCCTAGGATTCTTGAGGTCCATGCTTTAAATGCATGGTGTCTATACAGCTTCTTACTAAATGTTTCATAGTTCTTTTTGACCACTGCACATGATCAGTTCTTGATGGGCTGCTTGGAGAAGGGTTGCAAATTTTGATGTTTTGGGGAGGGTGGCATTCACCATCTGAATTCATTATCGCAGGGTGTTGTTACTTAGATTATAATTCAGGGTGTGTTTTCTGTAACTGTACATCCCTTCTTGCTTGATGGTCCCAACTGTATTATACAGCTCAACCATTCAGAATAAGTTCGGTTTTGCAGCAAAACACATTGGTCCATGAAACATGGATGTTGATTGTCCTCAATATTAAAGATTAACCTTTTTTTATTTAAAAATTGGGCACAATCTAGCTAAAGGGAAGCAATTTCCAGTCCCATTGTTTTCATTGCATGAAATATATGTATTTGCTGAACTTTCCACTTGAAAACATTGAGCCTACATAACTCCAGCAGGATTGTGCCTGGAATTTTCTTTTAAGGTTGGAAAGCTGGGACATAATGTGTTAAATGACGTGTGATGACCGGACATAAAGCAGCATCCCAGTCCAAGGATTTTCAGTCAAGCTTCTCTAATTGCGAGTGACAGAGATAAATTTTGCTGTTGTTCTCCTCTCCGCCACTGAAGCATATTCTCCCTCTAGGTATGAACATTGTGGTCAGTGTCAGAATCATCCACCTCTGCTTGCGAGATGACTTCTAGCTTTCCCTCTGAATCAGGGACACGGCAATTAAGTGGGGAGCTGTGCTAGTTTTCTCGTGGAAATAGAACAGAGCTTTTTGCAACCAGCTTTTTGCCGGAATTTTTTGCTGTTGTTGTTTAGTCGTTTAGTCGTGTCCAACTCTTCATGACCCCGTGGACCAGAGCACGCCAGGCCCTCCTGTCTTCCACTCCCTCCCACAATTTAGTCAAACTCATGCTGGTAGCTTCGAGAACACTGTCCAACCATCTCGTCCTCTATCGTCCCCTTCTCCTTGTGCCTTCAATCTTTCCCAACATCAGGTCTTTGCCAGAAAGTCTTCTCTTCTCATGAGGTGGCCAAAGTATTGGAGTCTCAGCTTCACGATTTGTCCTTCCAGTGAGCACTCAAGGCTGATTTACTTAAGAATGGATAGTTTTGATCTCCTTGCAGTCCATGCGACTCTCAAGTCTCCTCCAGCACCATAATTCAAAAGCATCAATTCTTCAGCCATCAGCCTTCTTTATGGTCCGGCTCTCACTTCCATACATCACTACTGGGAAAACCATAGCTTTAACTATACGGACCTTTGTTGGCAAGGTGATGTCTCTGCTTTTTAAGATGCTGTCTCCATGGACAAAGACAACAGGCCGGCATTTGTACCAGCATTCTAATATAAGCCTGGTTTGTATGTTGCCTTCAAAGTTTAATCAGAGACAAAGTTCATCTCTCCCCAGCTCACTAAATGAAAAAGGAGATGTCAACACATAGACATGGATGTTCACCTTCTGGTGCACTGCTGGAGAACCTGTGATCCCCCAGAAGTGTAGGTCTTTCAGGACCAGTGTTATTTGGTCCTGGTGGCCTCTCCCAGTCACCAGTCTTGCTGCCTCATTCTGGATTAGTTGTAGTTTCTGAGTCACCTTCAAAGGTAGTCCCATGTAGAGCGCATTGCACAGCATGTATCAGAGCAAGGATGTGGAGAAGCAGCAGGCAGAAGAGCAGTTAGGTACAACAAGATATGGGTACTATACAAAGTATGGCTGTTGGCCAAGCAAAAAGCCAGGTCTGATTTGGAAGAATTTGTAAGGCCTGGTGAATAAGAACTAATGTAGGGAATACTGCAGTCGGCAGCAGTGTCTGGATGGAAATTGTTAAAAATGTCCAGGAAAATACGGATGTATGGCAGCCCATGTTATTTTCCATAAAAAATAGCTCAAAAATGCAATTATTGTTTTTGTATGTGTGTTTTTTGCAATTTTGCTCAGAAAGCACAACTCCCTAAACTGTATAGAAACTTCTTCATGTATGCTACTACAGCGGCAAGGACGTTACTTGCCCCAAAATGGAAAGAAGCAGAAGTCCCAGCAAAGGAAGAATGGATACAAAAACTTATGGTATATGCAGAAATGGCGAAACTTACCGAAAGAGTAAGAAATCAAGATAACAAACTTTTTAAAAATAAAATAATGGAAATGGTTTACTGAATATTTACAAACAAACTGTAAACAGATAAGAATATTGGCACAATTATTGCAATAACCTGCTGTTTTATAAGAGTATATATTTAAAGTAGATGAATAAATCAGCAAAGTAAGTTAATTTGGATATGCAGAAATATTAAAAGATAAATTTAAGGAAACGCAGAAAGAGGGGGAAGGAAGTCAAGTTTTGAAATGTTAAAATGATTGTAAAAGGGAAATGTATAGATCTGAAAAGCATTTTTAAAAAAGCACAAAATGTTTAAAACGCTCAACAAAGAAAGCTCAACAACTTTTCTGTCCGGATTTTTACTGTTTGAAGCATGGCAACCCTATAATAAGGTGGGATAGAAACACCAAATATAACAGTGTCTTATCCTCTTTTGACATTGATAGCACTAGCTCAGTGGGGCTTTTTAATATACCAGGGTACACCAGCTTGAATCATAAAACAAGTAAAGGTAGATATACCACTATCAGAGTGGATATGGGGAAGCTTTCAGGATCAGTATATTTGAGCAGGATCCAAAAATAATAATACCTAAGATTTGGGTTATGTACAGGTCAGATATCCCTTTGTTAGTACCAGTAACAAATGGAGCTAGAGTTCAGAAAACAAAGAATTAAACTTCAATAACCGAACAAGAGGCAGTATTACCAAGTTCAAAGTCTTTATTTTCTAGGAATATAATCTTATCAAATGATCAGCTGAAGCCACAAAATCCCAATGCTCAGCTAGCATTGTTTCAGTATTTAAAATTAGGAATGATTGTTGATATCCAAGTAGGTCATATTCAGATGTGTGTACAGAGGGGAGTGTGTGTACGAACTTAATAGTGTTTAACTTATTTTTTGTTGTTGTTGCCATATTGTTAATATTGTTTTACAGATTATAAATTCCTTATTGGTTTGTTAATCATATAATAGGACTTGCATGTTCAGACCTTTAAACCTCCCCCTTAAATAAATTCAGACAAGACTCAAATTTTGATTTGATTTTTGGCAGAATTTAAGTCACAACTTTATTGATCACAGCAAGTGAGTGGTTGCATAGGCTCTGGTTCGACTAGCTCCCTGCACCGTTGCAGGTAGCACTGACCCAGGGCACCTGCAGAGGTCAGCCTAGGGTGAACACCTGGATAAGCGGAAAGCCGGGAACAGGCTATCTCTGCCACCCAAAAGCCCCCCTGGACTCAGGCACAGGCACAACCCCCTCACAGGGGTTGACCAAACCATCAAGTCCCTGGATTCCTTTAACAGAATACCCCCTCACATATGGATGGCGAGAGCGTTCCCCCCTATCCCTATCACCTGAACCAGAGCCTATCCGCAACCTTACAAGTTGTGATGATTTGCTATGTGGCAGTCAAAACCCAAATGGCACCAGCCAATCAGCCAAGTGGGGAAAATTCCTGCCATGCCCCTGCCCCAATGACAGACGACACACAACGGCATAGCAAGGTCAAGTGCACAGCTCTAAATATAGGGAGAGGTGGGTAGGTGTTCTGATGCATGCACCGAAAGAGGAAGCTCTGGGTCACGTGCTGTCAGGGAACTGCCATCGGAGCCAGAGGTGGAGGGAAGGCTCCAGAGGGATGCCGGAGAGGGTCCCAGCAGGCAGAGAGGCAGCCCATCTGCTGGGGAAGGAAATCAGCGTAACACCAGTGGAGAAGGGGGGCAGATGGGGGAATCAGAGAGGAGGCTCCAGGACTCTTCACCGGAGACCAGCGGAGAGAGCACGGGTGCTCCGCTGCCCACACCCTCCCTGCGCAGAAGACTTCCGCGCAGGGAGAGTAGGAGGCGACTTGGCGTCAAAGAACTTCTTTGCTGGAAGAAGTTCAAGAAACGCCCACTGACAGATTCTGCCAGCGACTGAAACAGCCACGAAGTGAAGGGCTGTCCAGACAGACAGGGTTCAACCAAGTAACCTAGCCAGGAGTGGCGGCAACTTATGCACAAGCAACCCCTATAACCATTACACGTGCATAGGTATATATAGGTCCCTGGATCCGTTTAGCTTGCACCCCATTGGCCTGATTAAACCCAGCATCAAGGGACCTACAATTGAGTGTTGTGGCTATCCAATCTTATCCACCCACAACACAGGGTTTGGTTGCCAGGTCTCACCGCAACACATGCCTTCTTTAAGGGAGGACCCGATTTATGCTGTAATTACAATCTTTAGCTTGTTTTCTTAGTTGCTGGTTTGCTAACATTGTAATTGCTTTACCGGTGATTTATTAATTATATTATATGATTTATGCTGTTCTTATGATCTACTACTATGCTCTTAAAATGTGAACCACCCTGAGATCTTTGCATGAAGGGCAGTATGAAAATTTAATAAATAATAAATATATATTCAGAAGAGACCAATTGAAATTCATGACTTAAGTTCAGTGATTTTAATGGATGAGTATAAGTAATGCTGAATATCACTCTACATTCAGAACATTGCAAGAGAAATAAATGCAAAGAGGCATTAGCACTTTCTGAAAAGCTATCATACTATAGAAAGACAAAGGGCTGCTGTCTAAAATATACAAAATACTGTCGGACCCAAAAGACTGTAAAATGAAACTGGGAAAGATAATTGAATATTGCAATAACGGAAGACAAGTGGAACTATGTATGTGCGAAACAAACAAACATCTGGCAGATGTTGCATCAATGGAGAATTTCTATAAAATATTGTATAGACAGTATTACAAACCAGTATGAATAGCAAGTATGTCTTCAAATCTGTCAAATAAATGCTGCAGAGGTAACAGAGGAAGAGGCATATTAGCTCACATCTGGCAGGAACGCCCTCGGGTCAAAAAATATTGGTCAGACATCAGAAGCAGTATCAGAGATATAGTGCAATATATGATTCAATTGAATCCCTCAAACATTTTACTGGGAAGGATGAAAGGACAACAGGAAAGAGCATGTTTTGTGTGTTGTAAATATGCGAACTGCAGCCTTTATGTTATTAGCCAAAGAGTGGAAAGAGGCTCTTACCATCCATTGGTCAATAAAGGACTGACATGTGGAATATCATTTTTTATCAAGAAGATGATGGCCTGTAAATAAATAAATGTGTTGGGAAAGGAAGAAATAATTGTATAGACACATTTCAAGGAAACTGCTCATCCCTTTGTACAATTTTGGAATGAAGACTGGCCAACAGAATCCACTCCTGTGGACGACTTTACAATCAGATGTGGAGTGAATATATTTGTAATGATTTAAATATGTGACCTTCTCTCCCCCCCCACGGTCTCTTTTTTGCTGGAGTGGCAAACGTGATATGAAGCCAAGAAATCCGAATCCTTGTATAAATTTTAAATTGGAACCTTTCCTCGCTTTCTGTGTAAATAATCTGATACACTTTTCATACTTCTCTCATTTTATCGGGGTGGGTGTGGGGGGAATCAAATGAACTGCCATATTGGGACATGGAAGAAGAATACTACCTCTTCTGCCTTCCCTCTAAAGCAGGGATGGTGAACTAGGTATTGTTGGACTCCAGTTCCCATCAGGACCTGTCAATTTGGCCAATGGCTAGGGATGATGGGAGTTGTAGTCCTGCAACCTCTAGAGGGTTGTAAGTTCCACATCCCTGGTGTTCAATTTTTTTAAAATTTATTTATTTATTTAGTTATACCCCACCCATCTGGCTGGGTTTCCCCAGCCACTCTGTGTGACTCCCAACAGAATATCAACAATAAAAGTGATAAAACATCAAACATTAAAAACTTCCCTAACCCTAACCCTTCAGATGTCTTCTAAAAGTCAGATAGTTGTTTATTTCTTTGACATCTGGTGGGAGGGCATTCCACAGGGTGGGCGCCACTACCGAGAAGGCCCTCTGCCTGGTACTGAATATTTATGCCCCCCCAAAAAAAAAAGTCAGGCTCTGAAGGTCTCCACTTTACAGTGATCTTCTCTGACTTACATGTTGCATCCAGAGGACCAGGACTCTTAGAAATAAGAACCTGGACTCCAGGACTCTTATGTTTACTAGACGAGCAGGTTTATTTTAGAGTTCCTTGCTTGCTTACTGTAACGTAAAACCTAGTGTTCTTTTTCCCCAGAGTTCCTCCTACCACTGTCTGCTTACTGGAGGTCTGTGGTGGACTGCTTCGTGCTAAGCCCAGAAAATCTAGAATCTTGTTCTCGATCATGGAAAGGACCTGCAATAAACGTGTCAACACCTGAAGAAGCCATGTCAGCAAAAAACCACCCAGATTCGAACATAGGTAGGCATTTGATGAATCAGGCAAACACGTGAATTCACCCTGAGCTGCGCTTCAGAAGACAGGGAGAAGGAAAACCCAGGGAATGTGGCTCTCAGGCAGACTTTACACTCAATTCTTCTCATTTCTATAAATGAAGCACTGAAATACACTTCGACTTTCGTCAAGTCAGGAGACCTACAGAGTAGCCTGGCACATTAAAGATAATGCTAGAGACCCGCTTTCAAACGACAGAAAATAGCTCCAAACACCAGAGAAGCGGTGAGTGCGTGGAAAGCATCCACGATGATTTCCCATGAGGTGTTTGTGTTTCAATAACAATATTAAAGGATTTGGAAGCAAGTTGGGAAACAACTACTTTTGTTATGAAGCCATCAATTATGAGTCATACCCTTCATGGAAAGAAAAACAGCCAGATATTCAAAGACGAGCAATGTTTTCAAGTAAATACAGAGGCACCCAAAAAAAAAAAAAAAAGAGGAGGAGGAAACCAGGAAGGATCATTGCAAGATTTTAATATTGTTGTGTGTTTGTTTGGATTTTTTTAAAAAGAAGCAGGCTGGAACAGCTTCCTTTTCAGGCCTAGTGGAGGTAAAACGGTCTGTTTCTGACCCATATGCTGTAGTTTGGCTTAAGAAGCAGTACAGGGAGATCCCAGAACTTCTTGGTTCTATTCCTGATGAATTATGTGGTGTGCTGTGTCGTTCCTCAACACATTTCTTTATGGTCACAGTTTGCCTTCTGCGAAACACACACACACAGTGCAGTGCCTTGATCTCACCTTCTTTTGTATTGATTAAAATTCAGCCTCAGACACCTTAAATGTGGCTAAACCACAAAGCAAAAGAAATCTCTTAATCAGTGTGGGTTTGCAATATTGTGATTCAGCTGTTATGTGCCTGGCTTAAATTTTCTTTTTACTTGTGGCCTATAGATGTGACCACCCAGCAGCCAACTGCCTCTAGCTCAGTTAAAAGCAGCTGTGCTGTCAATGATCTTCTTCCAAATTTTGCTCTTAGGGACTCAGAGGTTCCATGGAAGCTGACCAGAGCTTGCTCAATGAAAAATTCAGCAACGGTAAGCAAGGTTCTCCGAAAAAGGCCTTGGCCCTCGCTGCTGGACTTCCTTTGCAATGTGCAGCCCTGAAGGTGTGTTGGATGAACACACATTCAGTTGAGTTGAGGCAATGCTCATGTCTAGCTGGCCTGGCCTGTGCCTTGCATAAAACACCATAACAAAGCCCATTACAAATCCAGATCTACCAGAACAGATCGACCAGAAGGCTCAGTTGCAAAGATGATAGAAGCAAGACAAGGGCCAAATCTATATCTGATGAGGAAGGGACATGGGGCAGGTGCAGAGACTGGTATCCTGTAAGGGACCAAGAGCAATTTATTTATTTATTTATTTGTTTATTTATTTATTTATTTATTTATTTATTTAAATAGTTTTCATTTGATTTTACAAGTACATAATTACAACAATACAACCATTCACACCCACATTTACAGATTCCTCCGAATCTCTGGACTTCCCACCTCCTCTCCATGGGTCCTATTATTAAACCTTTTCTACTGCATCTTTTCCAATAAATTTTATTTTATGTAACATCATTGTCTCCATAGTACTTGCTACATTACAAGTGTTATTGCAATCCTGCTAATGTTTCCATCTGTTTACAGTGGTCTCCAAGATAAATTATAATTTCCCCCCATTCTTTATTAAAGTTTTGGTCTTCTCGGTTCCTGAGCTTTCCAGTCAGTTTTGCCAGATCGGCATAGTCCTACAGTTTAATTTGTCATTCTTCTCCGGTAGGGACTTCATCTTCTTTCCATCTCTGGGCTAGTAGCATTCAAGCAGCTGTTGTCCTACAGCAGTAAATGTTTAAATCAACTATTGTAACTGTAGGTCAGAGAGCTGGAAAACCTTGTCCAACCTAAGCAATTCTAACAGGGTTTCCTATGCTTAAACCTTCCATGATCGGTGCTTGTTCTCAGCCTCTGGAAAAAGAGACTCAACAGTTTTCCTGATTGAGGACCAAATCACATGGTCATTGAGGGCATGGTGGACCAGCCCCCCCCCTTAAATCATAAGTTTAAGTTTTTTCTTATATCATAAGTTAATAACATCCGTGCAGCTTTCGTCATATACATCAAAAGTCTTTTCTGCTCCCTTGAAATATCAGCACCTATAATTCCTAATAAAAAAGCCTCTTGGTTTTTTGGGGGGTTTTTTTGGTTTTTTACAAATGTTAATTTAAACATTTTTTTCCATCTCATTACATATAATTTCCCAGAATGCTTTTATTACCTTACAAGACCACCACATATGATAAAAGGTGCCTTCTTTTTCTTTATACTTCCCACAGATATTTGTACCTGTCTTATACATTTTTGCTAACTTGCGGGGAATCAGTCACCCAAGAGCATATTTAATGCAGGCTTCCAGCATAAAACGAGGGAAAGGTGTAGAGCTCAAGGCTACCGTGTGGTCAGGAGGAACTTCTGTCTTTGCAAGGCAGCTGCTGTGTGTGAATGAGACCGGTAGTTGGCGGTGTGGGGAGAGAAACTGGAGATGGAACATTGCAATAAATGTGAGGGGTTTGGGAGGTGGAACTTGGTTAGCAGCCTCTGAGACTGAGGGGTTAAGAAATCAACCTGGGGGATTTTGGTTTTGTCACACACACCCAGGCATGACACCCGGGGTGGACCTGCTCACGACAACCCTGTCGGGTAGGTTAACGGAGACTTAAGTTCATTTCCTTTACTATATTTCAAGGTGGACTCCAAGGACATTTTGCAGGTACACTCAGAAACGTAATTATAAAAATGCACAACTTTCTCCCTCACCCTTAACTGGTAGCATTACAACAAGCAATAGTTAAGGATGAGATGAATAGTGAATTGCAGCATGTTTCTGTCTCATAGGCACTTCAATGTTGGTCTATTCTGTCTTGTTCCATTCTATTATATCCATTTTCTGCAGACTTTGCATGTAAAATATGCACAATTCAATGCTTTTAAATGCATTTTTGTGTATCTTTTACATATGACACGTATTTTTGTCCTCAGTTTCTGTGCACTGCAAAATCCAGAGAAGTGTGTAATCAGACTGGGAGCAGCATTCCAATTCCACAAGTGAATTTGTGAATATTGGACTGGGCAGATAGATCTCTCTTCTCCCCCCGCCCCAATCCCTTAGCAATCGTTCAGTCTAGCTCTAAATGCAGTCTACTCTGTGCTTCATGCACCTCACCAGCTCCCTCCTAGACCTCGAGGGGAAAGTGTCTACAGTGGAAGAGAGCTCATACGGAAAATGACCGAAATCATTCACGTGTATAGCTGCTGGAAATGTACGAGCAAGTTTGGAATAATGGTGAGCCTGGAAAGGGTTCGATAAAAAAAGATTTTGCTAGATATCTTCACATAAAATTATTCCCTGAGATAGGAATACAGAAAGATATATATACAACCCATAAAGATATCTGTATTAGTTCTCAGTACCTACACATCTACAAACCTCGTCTGTTTGTCTGCCTTCGCCTCCCAAGCTACTTTATCTGACTCAACTATGGACTCAGATACATTGGCAAAGAAAAAGTACTTTATATGCATTGTTTATGCATTCTAACACCGTGACACCAGATGGCGCTGTGGAGTTCCAGTTTTGCCAACCCGATTCCTCATACAAAGTTTGCAATGCGTTTAACTGAAGCACCTCTTGGATGTGTCTAGGTGCAGCCTATCTGAAAGTTTAGAGGGAAGATAAGGTGTTTGGGGAACCTACAGTATTTCCATTAGGAAAGCCTTTGAGCCTTCCACATGAAGTGGTACTCGCCATGAAGTTGTTATAGTAAGTGCCACACCTTTAACCAGTGCTTTTCTTTTAGGGAAAAAAGATGCCGGTTCTGTGTACCCTTGAGTACCCCCAGAGCACTGGCCATAGGTAGCCAAGGCAGAGCCAAATGTGTACGATGAGGGACTAACATCCTCAGGGAGCTCCCAGGGAACTTGGTCATCAAGACAAAATGCAGGGCTGTCACATCATTCACTGGTCAGAGTCAAATTCAAATCCAAAGGGAACTGGATGCAAAAAAAGGCAACCGATAAGCTGGCTGGAGGTGGATATAAGAAAACATTGAGACACAAAGGCCTGAGCTAGTATGCCCAAGCAACAATCTAGCCCAGGGGTCAACAAACGTTTTCTCCAGGGGGCCGGTCCACTGTCCCTCAGACCTTGTGGGGAGCCGGACTATATTTGGGGGGGGGGAATGAACGGATTCCTATGCCCCACAAATAACCCAGAGATGCATTTAAAATAATAATAATAATAATAATAATAATAATAATAATAATAATAATAAATTTTATTTATATCCCGCCCTCCCCAGCCGAAGCCGGGCTCCGGGCGGCTAACAACAATAAAACAGTACAAAAGTACAGCACAGACAACACTCTAAAATCATTCATTATAAAATTAATTAAATTCAAGCCACTGGCCACCATTGGGCCAGAGCTCCGCGAAGATTGCCGAAGGAGGGAGTCAGGCTGTGCCCTGGCCAAAGGCCTGGCGGAACAGCTCTGTCTTGCAGGCCCTGCGGAAAGATGTCAAGTCCCGCAGGGCCCTAGTCTCTTGTGACAGAGTGTTCCACCAGGTCGGAGCCACAGCTGAAAAAGCCCTGGCTCTAGTTGAGGCCAGCCTAACTTCTCTGTGGCCTGGGACCTTCAAGATGTTTTTATTTGAAGACCGCAAGTTTCTCTGTGGGGCATACCAGGAGAGGCGGTCCCGTAGGTACGAGGGTCCTAGGCCGTATAGGGCTTTAAAGGTTAAAACACAGTGGCTAGGTCAGGGCGAGAGAGGTAAGGAGCCAACTGCTTAGCTTGGCGGAGATGGAAAAATGCCGCCTTTGTTATAGCTGCAATCTGCGCCTCCATGGAAAGGGAGGTGTCGAAGATTACACCCAAACTCTTAATGGACGGTGCTGGCACTAATTGCGCCCCCGCTAGAGATGGGAGTTGCCCCCCCAATCCCATATCGTCCCATCCCAGCCACAGGACCTCTGTCTTCAAAGGATTTAGCTTCAACCGGCTCCCAGGTAACCATCCAGCCGCAGCTTCCAAACATCTGGTCAGTGTGTCTGGGGCTGAGTCAGGATGGCCATCCATCAACAGAAGGACACATTCTACTCGTGCAAAAACACACTGATTCCTGGACTGTCCACGGGCCGGATTTGGAAGGCGATTGGGCCAGATCTGGCCCCCGGCCTTAGTTTGTCTACCTGTGATCTACCCCATTTTGGGAGGCTATCTGGGATATTTGAGCAGGAGGTGGATAGCCTCAAGTGGCTCACCAGAAGGGACACAGTCATGCTGATGGGTCTGGGGGTGCTGTTTCAAGGCACGGCAGATCCTAGCAGTCATAGGATATTGGCAGTGGTGGGTTTCTACCACGCAGAGGTATTTCCATCAATTAATTGTTTGAGAGGTTATTGCTTCAGAATATGCAGGTAGCTGCACCATTTCATATTTAGAAAGAAGCTGGCACGTCCTGAGCTAGCAACACACACGCAATAAACCAGCCCCATGCTTATTTGCACTTTAACAGTTGTGACAGAAAGAACCGGAGTAAGTCTTTGCGGCTATTAACTCTGAAGGCTGCTTTAATTTAGAGGCTGCGTTTATTACCCCCAAAGCCCTTAACCAAATGAATTCTTCCCATTATGACAATATAGCAATAAGCCATTTCTGAGCCTGCCATCCCTCTCGAGCTCTTTTCTCTGTCCTTGTTCCATTTAAAATAAAAATGAGAACAAATCTTCAGCAGCACTTAAAACATTTTTCAGGGAAATGACAGGATCATTAGAAAAGTGTCGGGAATCAACACCTTTCGGAGCCTTCCTTTGGTTAACGGTGCCTCGAAAAGTCAAAAAGCAAAAAGAGTGTCTGGCTTAGGAGCTGACCCATTTGTTTTGCCAGTAATTCATTTCATAGTAAACTAGCCCTATTCACTAGTCCATGAACATCACATACATTTACACTCCCATTTTGTGCTGCAGTACATCAATCTGACACCTCCTCTCAGGGGGAAAAGGTCTATGTGCTCTCCAAATGGCTTTTCAAATGAAAAATATGTGCAATAGCCTTTCATCTTAGGACACTTGGGTTCAAAGCCTTGATTAGGTCACCAGCGAAAATGAGTTTCAGGGGTCTCATCCTACCACACCTTCATGAGGAAAAGGAACAACTCAGCAGGGACACTGCTGGAACAAAAGAAAGGGGGGAGCACGGTAAGGATGCTTGAGTAAGGATGTGCCATAGCCCCTTGAGAAATTCCCGGCTATGACTCTCTCTTGTAAGGATAGCCAACCAGTGGTCCAAGGGGATAATCTGAAATTCCCAGAAATCCTGCTGTGAAATTTCACAGAAGACGTTTTCCCCCTGAGAAAATTTCTGAGGTTTCTCCTCACGCCTTTATTAAAAAGAAAGCAATTTTGCGGGTTTTGAACCAAATATTCAGAACCATTATTTGTAGCACCACTGAGAGAGAAAGAGAGAGAGAGACTCAGAATGATTCTAGGCCTAGGGCACTGTGGAATCAAAATTTTGGCCAGGCTCGAATGGCACCCAGTTCCACTACTTGTAATAGCAACAGCCTCCCCCCACGAAACCTTAGGGAAAAAGAAATAAGCTGTGCTACAGCAGCCACAGCTCTGGGTGAGCCCCACATCTGAGAAACTGTTGGAGAGTTTTGTGGGATTATTTGCATAGTGTTCTAGTTGCATAGGCCCTGACCCCAGGACCTAAAGAATTAGCATCTGTGTTGCATAAAAGAAGAACTAATTTAGAGCTTTGCTTGCGGCTCGCCAACTGCCCTTTGTCTGTGCTTCAGAGCTAAAGCAGATGAATAGGTCAGCTACTGTGATTGCAGACCCTCCAAGTGTCCCTATTTCCCAGGGACAGTTGCAGATTTACAGAAGGCACCCCAGTTTCTGATCTGATCCCAGAATGCCCTGCTTTTCCTTAGGATGTCCCTATTTCCATCAGAGAAATGTTGGCGGTTATGGTACGACGTCCCTATTTTTGTTGGAGAAATGTTGGAGTTACATGATCCCCGAGCCAAGGAGATAAGTAACGATGATGAAGAAGAAGAGTTTGGATTTGATATCCTGCTTTATCACTACCCGAAGGAGTCTCAAAGCGGCTAACCTCCTTTCCCTTCCTCCCCCACAACAAACACTCTGTGAGGTGAGTGAGGCTGAGAGACTTCAAAGAAGTGTGAGTAGCCCAAGGTCACCCAGCAGCTGCATATGGAAGAGCGGAGACACAAACCCGGTTCACCAGATTACGAGTCTACCGCTCTTAACCACTACACCAACCTTTAGAAGACATCTGAAGGCAGCCCTGTGTAGAGAAGTTTTTTTAAAAAAAATGTTGAATTTATGTTTCTATAGATGTTGGAAGTTGCCCAAAGTGGCTGGGGCAGCTCTGTCAGGTGGGTGGGATATAAATATAAAAACAACAACAATGACGACAACGATGATGGAATAGGACGTCCCTATTTTCATCAGAGAAATGTTGGAGGGTATGTGATTTATCTGCAGCTAATTTATATTATTTCAGACAACAGGCAATAATGGGTTGAATCTTTGAAATCCTCCCCTTGAAGAAAAGACTGCCTACACATACAATACTAGCATTTCAGGACAAATGCTAGCTTAGAACTTTTTAGACTGAACCAATGCTCCATCAAATCCAGTACCCTGTTTCCAACTGGGCTGAAAATGTTTTCCCAACAATAAGCACCAATCCCCTAGTTAAACCTAAGATGACCTTTTCTGTTTTCCGCCTGCATCCTTTTCAACTTGCAGCTCCCTGACCCTGGAATGCCCTTGTACCTGATATCGAACACACGGAGGGGCCACTAGGGGTGCATCGGAAGATGGCTGACAATAACATCTCTCCGACCCACACGAGGTAATTAGGAGGCTGTGATGAGAGTAAATAGCCTCTCTACTCCCCCAAGGTTGTGGGTGGGCTGCCCTTGCCTGCTGTGCCCTACACCCCCCCCCCCGAATTTGTGGGGATGGGGGCACTAGGCAGAAAGCCCTCCTGTGGATCTCGGCGCTCCTGGACGCTGTCTCTGATCTGCGCCTCTAGCTGCAATAACTTCAAAAGAAACAATTAGGAAGAAGTGAATGCACATATTTCAAGGAAGGAGGGGGAGTAAAGACTGCTAACTGAAGAGAGCTCTGATAAACAAGATGGGTCGGAAGAACAAGAATAAATCATGAGAAGATCACCAAGGCTCGGTATGGCAAAGGGACTGGATGGGGGAGGGGGGAAACTTTCCTTTCCCCCCTCTATGTGATTAACCAAGACCCCCCCCACAAGTCAGAAATGCCGTTTTAATGACTTAAGCTGTGGATTTATGACTGTGTGGAGATTACTTTCTAACCAAAGCATGTTTCAAGAAGATCGTGGAAAGTATAAGAGCTTTGGAATGGCGCAGTTAAAAATACCGTCGCCATGTTGGCAAATTCTGTCGGAGGACTTAAGTCTGGGAGGAGGAATAGAGCTGTTTTTATATTGTGGGTGAGACTCCTCAGAGGGACTTAAGAGCGACAGATTTGAGAGAGTAATGATGGAAAAAGCGATGTTATTTATGAAAGCAATGATATATGGAAACCATCTTGATATGAGGATTGGACGACCGGAAAAATTCACACAGGATTATAATTGGTGTTTATCTGTTTAAGGAGATTATCAGAAGAGATCATAAAGAAAAAAAGAAAAATATATACGAACAAGATGAGATGTGGAAACAGCAAGATAAGACTGGATAGAATTATGAACATTATTTTGGACTGATTTGGATATTAACGCAGTAGCAAGAAGATGATCGGAATCCCCCTTCGGAACTTGAAATATGGGTCCCCTCAACAAAATTTTAAATTCGGCTTTGTAATTCGGAATTTATGTGATTTGATTTGATTTGATTGGTCGGCTAATAAAAATTATTAAAAGAAAAAAAGATATCGAACACACTTCCTCCTTAAGAGCCTCCTTAAGACACCGGTTCACCACGGCTGTTCTGGACTTGGGTTTCCTTTCTGTTTCCTACAACCCAATTTTGCACTCAATCCCAACACATGGTCAGAATAAGGGCCAGTCTTACAATTAGGCAGAGTGAGGCAGTTGCCTCGGGCAGCTGATTCTGAATGTCACAAAAAGGCAGCACATTGTTGTTTATTGTTATTCTGTCTTTACTTCCAGGGAAAGGTGCTTGGGGGTTTTTCTACCTCAGTACCGAAATAACTTGGCCAGCCTTGGGGACTATGCACCTTGATTAGGGGAGCAAGCTGTGCCTAGCCATTATAATAATTATAATTATAATTATTTCTAATTACCCACCCTGCAGTCTAAGGTTCCAGGGTTGGTTGCCACAATTAAAAAACACCATTAAATGCAATTCAATGCAACATTAAAATTACCGAAATTAGGTGTGTCCTTAAAATATACATCTCAAGTGTCAAAAAAGTGCCTTCTCTAGCTTCTGAGGACAGAGGACTGACGTCCCCTATATATATAACATCCAATATATATATATAGTTTTACAATTTAGAATATTCATTTAAACAACCTTAAAAATATCAATGACTCCCCTTCCTCTCTTTCCATGGTTCATTTTGCATAGCATAAATCCCTGCGTATTTTATATAAACTAAACCATTCAGTATTCCATTATTACTTCCATCAAAACTTATTTACACTGTTGAATTTATCTTAATGCTGCCAAAATTTTCAAGTGTATGCAATTTCCCACCATATATTCAGTAAACATTTTCCAGTCTTCTTTAAATGAATGTTCTTCTCGTATTCTATAAGTTAGATCCGCAGTTTAAGTTGCCATTTTTCTTTGGCTGGGACCTCACTTGTTTTCCATTTGGGGGCTAACAAAACATGGGTCACCATAGTGGCATACATAAATAATCTTTTTTTGACACCTGGGAATTTCCACCCGAATTATCCCCAACAAAAAGGACTCTGGGTTTTTTGTTCTGTTTAGTTTCTTTTTGGAAAGGTGCTTTAAAACATTTTTTTTCAGTTCATTATAAATTATTTCCCAGTATTCTTTTACTCTTTTACAGGTCCACCACATATGGAAGAAAGTACCCGCGACCTCATTGCATCTCCAGCACTTATCTGATTCAGTCTTACACATCTTAGCAATCTCCACCAATCTTAGCACCCTCAGACAACAAAATGCCTTGGGCTGGCCCTGATTAGAATCATGTGAGAGAGCGGGGGCACAATGGTTTGCCCCACCCTCTCTGTCACAACCTCTGTCAGGATGCTTCCTACTGAGGGCATTTGCCCTCCAATGTGCAGAGGGCATCAGAGCTGAGTTCAAGGATGCAACGAAGGAGATGGGCCCAGCCAGCTCATTGCCACTCTTCCTAGTGCAATTTGAATTGCAATGGGTAATCAATGCCTGAACAGGGCTCCTGGTACCCTTGTAGCCTCATATCTGCCTCATATACTCATGCTATAATGGCATCTGCACAGTAATGCACTTGTGTGAAAGTTGAACTGCGGGAGGGTCTGTGTGAAATTGCCCTCAAAAAACACACTATTTGGATCAGCTGCAAGCATAAAGACCTCTTGCCGAAATGTCACTTATTTGATATTGCCCAAGACATGAATAGCTGTTTCACACATTCGCTGATATCTAATTAATTTGATACAGCAATGGCACTTAATTGATAAGTAGAATACTCATCGCCAGTCTGCTGAGCTACCACTAGCAAATGCATTGATTTGAATGTGTAATGTGCAATTAATTACAAAAAGAGCTAGATGCACCTCTTAAGATAATTAGACTTCAATAGATGCTTTATTTACAGGCCATGGGTACTTAACATGCAACAACTGCTTTATTAAATATAAATGGTCCACTTTGTTCAAGATCCTCACTGAGGTCCTTAGCTGTGCTGCGGTTTATATATTTTTATTTATTTATTTATTTATTTATTAAATTTGAATACTGCCCTTCATCCGAAGATCACAAAGCAGTTCACAGCACATATCAGAAGAACTCCCCCTTTTTGGTGAGCCTTTCAAGGCTGGGGGAATGCCATGTGACCTGAAACAACAACAACTCCAATGCAGGACCCACAAAAGCTTTTGCTAATGCAGTGGTACCTCGGGTTAAGAACTTAATTCGTTCCGGAGGTCCGTTCTTAACCTGAAACTGTTCTTAACCTGAGGTACCACTTTAACTAATGGGGCCTCCCGCTGCTGCCGCGCCGCCGCAGTGCGATTTCTGTTCTCATCCTGAAGTAAAGTTCTTAACCTGAGGTACTACTTCCGGGTTAGCGGGGTCTGTAGCCTGAAGCGTTTGTAAACCGAAGCGTTTGTAACCCGAAGTACCACTGTATAGCCTTGTATCACCTTTGTTCCTTTTATCCTGCTCTGCTCAAGGAATCAAACCATTTCTCCTAACTGCAACTGTAGCAGGTCAAATACATCCCTTGTCACCATTCACTCTTTCCCGATTCTTCCTCATCTTAGGAGGAGGGACCAGTGCCAGATTTATGTATAGGCTAAGCAGGCTTATGCCTAGGGCCTCTAAATCTAGGGGGCCTCGCCCGCCCACCGTCTCCCCAGTGCTGCAGTCTCCCCTCTCCCAAAATTGCAAACCCAAGACTTCATGTGAGGGGAGGACAACTTGGGCCTCTAAATCTAGGGGACCTCACCAGCCTGCCCATTCCCCAGCAGGCAACAGGTCTGGGAAGAGCGAGGCATACAATGGGCACTACCGGGGCCACTAGGGGGCGCATTGGAAGATGGCCGACAATACCATCTCTCCGACCCACACGGGGTAATTAAGAAGTTGTTATGGGAGTAGGCAGCCTCCCTTGTTGCCCCAAGTAAATGGGGAACACTGCCCTTGCCTGCTGTGCCCATAAATCACCCCCTAATTCGAAAGAAGGGGGTGAGGGCCCTAGGCAGAATGCCCCCGTGTGGACCTTGGCTCTCCTGGACGCTGTCTCTGATCGCACACTAGTTGCAGCAATTTGGAATAATTAATTACAAAAGAAGCAAATGCACATATTTCAAGTGAAGAAGGGGAGTGAAGTCTGCTAATTTAAGTGACTTCTGCGAAAGAAGACGACGGGTTGGAGAAACAGGAATATTTTACGATGAAGATACACCAAAGGCTGGGTATGTTGACAACGGGACTGAATGGGGGGGGGAACCTTTTTTACTTTCCTTCTATGTGATTTACAAGAACCCCTCCTCATTAGAATCGTCGGTTGAACTGACCCAAGCAGGATGATTAAGGTCTGTTTGGAGATAAACTTTAACCAAAAGTATGCTTTATGGAGATCAAGAAGCAATAAGAGCTTTTGGAAATGGCGCAGCAATTAATTCGGAGTCGCCATCTTGCCAAAGGATTTATAGCCGGGAGGAAGAACGGATTTGTTTTCAGACTGCATTCCTAGTGAATCTCCTCAGAGGTTTTGAGAAAGGAGGCAGATTGGTGAAGATTAATGACGCTAAGACTGTTTTGATGTATGGAAGTGATGTTATATGGAAAACGTCTGGATATGGCTACTGGATAAAAAAAAATAATATCCACGTAGGATTACAAACTGTTCTAACCAGCTTGCGGAGACTATCAGAGGTCACAAAGAGAAAGGAAAAATATATGAAAATAACAACAAGAGATGTGGAAAAACAATAAGAAAGGACTGGATAGCACTGTGAACATCATAAGGTTAGATTTGTGGACATTAAAACAGCAGTAAGAAGCAAGAAGTTGATTGGATCCCCTTCGGAACTTGAAATATGGGTACCCCCAACAAAAATTTAAAATTCAGCTGTGTAATTTGGAATTTATGTAATTTGGTTTGATTTGATGTGATTGGTCGGTTAATAAAAAATTATTCGTAAACAATGGGTACCACCAGTGAACAGGCCCTGCTCCATGTAGCTTCTGCCCTGTCATTTGAGAGGGTGCCCATTTGCCATTCTTGACATGGAATGCTCTCTATTGGAGTCTCCAGGTCCAGTACAAAGACCATAAGAAGGGAGAGCAGGGACCTTGAAGTTCCCAACAGCTGTTAATGAAGCAAGCAATCACACAGGTCACCTTTGTCACAGTCAGGACGCCTATGTCCTGGTCAGGCCTGTGCCCAATCTTGTTTTTGTACAATCTTGTTTGTTCTCAGTAACCAAACTTATATTATCAACACATACAAGCAGAAAGATTGTTTTCCTTCATTTGCAAGGAATCATACAAAACAAAGTGGCACTAATAAAGAAAAGTTCCAGGGTGGCAACAGAAGGCAAACTAAAAATGCTTTTGCAGTTCATCAAAACTATCCAGCAATATCAAGTTACAGGAAAACTGGTGCGATTAACAGTAATCCTTCTAGTTAGTTAATTGGTTTGGCAACTTCCATGCACATGATGTGTGATGCTAATTATTTCCCCAAAGAGTTAAATGATAACTAATCAGAGGCAGCTACAGTTGCAAATGGCAACAAAATATCTGTGAAAGGAAGAGGAGCAGGTTTGCTCAAGTGTGTTGCTGGTAAAAATACTGTTTGTAATGAAGTGAGAGTAGTAGTTTACTTGCTCGAATTAACAAATAAGAAAGTTTTGAGAATTTAAATTCTAGATTAAAATTGATTACTTAATTGAGATGGGGATTGTAACAAAAATACTGGGGCCTAATTTGAATAGTAGAGTGCCTGGTATCTGGTGGGAAATCTCATCCTTTATTTCCACACTGTGGCTGCAGACCAAATAACCTGTCAGGAGAGTTATGAGATTCAGGTGAGGATCAGATGCCTTGTCAATCCCAGCAGGTATATAAGAGGACGACTGCCTTTGCCCTGTCCAGGCGAAGCAGTGGCAGGGAAACAGACACTACTCAGGTTACATCAAGATTGGCCTGTGGTGTGCAGCCATCAAATCCCTGGCTCAACTGGTCTTGCAGGCCCAAATCTCCACCAGCTCACTTTTGTGGGGTGGGGTTCTCCCCCCACTGAAAAATGCATTTTCCTGGATGTGATTGGATGCAGTAAATGACAAAGTCAAAATCTTTCTGTTTCCCCTCTTATATTTCATATGCAAGAAACAGTCAGCTCGACGCATTACACATTACATATTGTAAAGCAGTAATCATTCTAATAGGTGGCTGCTGAGGTTGATTACTAGCCGAGAATAAATGGACTAGGAAAAAGCTAAAAGCAAGGCAGGATACTCAGAATATATCAGATTTAATCAGGCAAATGTATCCCTCCAGGCTACTTTTGCCTGACCTAAGCTTTCCGTTGGGAAACGGGAGTTCAAAATACTATTTCTGCAATGTAATTTCAGGTGCAATGAAGTCACATTAGGAAAGAAGCATGGAAGCTATTTCTCATGCTGGGATTTGCATGGCCAGTAAAGTTAACACCTTGCAACCTGACTGCCTTGAATATGATTTCCAAACCTCCAATGGCTTTTAGTTCCGTAGCTGCTGAATGGACCCCCCCCCCAAGCCGAGTCAAATTGAGCTGCAACTCTGAACAGGCATGAGAATGAGCAGGTTGAAAAATTGTATCCCCCCCCCAATGTTCGCTCAAAACTGCAGTGATTCTGTTAGGGTAACTCCATGTGTTCCCAGCTGAATATGGCACAGTATGAACCAAGGTGGGCTGCAATCATCTCTGGGGAAGGTGGTTATGCAGGACTATTAGACTGGTTATTCTAATGGCTCTTTATAGTTCGGTAGTTTCACTTGTGGCAGCCCCAATTTTGTGGTCCCATCCCCAGGTAAATTATTGGCTCTGTGGCGCTTTGAGTGGGGTAATATTTCTGAATTGCCATTTTAAAAAAGGGTGAGTGTGAGCACACACACTGCAACTACAAGTATCCAATTCATTTCTTGCCTTTCTTGGAATCTTGTTAAATCTGGTGGGGAGGGGAAGACCCCGACATATCTCTCGTCTAGTTGCATATGCAGGTTACATAACGCATGCTTGAGCGCTAAAGCACTGCATAGTGCACAACCCACCATTTGATAGGACATTATGAGGTCAGTTGTTTCAGAATGAATAAATATGCATTCTGCAGCAGGCACACATAATGTGTGGGGTGTCATCCTTACTAGGAATGTAACGAGGCAGAAATTTCCATCCCATCCTGTTTTTGTCACATTCGGTGCTGTTTCTCTTCTACTACAGTTCAGCTTCTGCTATAATGTTTACAGTCATACCTTGGGATGAATACGCTTCAAGTTAAGCATTTTTCAGGTTGCGCTCCGCGGCGACCCAGAAGTAATGGAGCGCGACCCAGAAGTAATGCATGCACAGACACTCAAAATGACGTCACACAAATGCGCGGAAGCAGCGAAACACGACCCGCACACACGCAGTCGTGCAGTCGTGTGTTGCGTTCACTTCAGGATGTGAACGCGGCTCCGGAAAGGATCCCGTTCGCATCCAGAGGTACCACTGTACTATTTGTCTTGCTACCAGCTTATATAATTAGTTTCAGTGCATTTCAACAGAAGGGAAACGTCAACAACAATGTAAAAACCAATGAGATTATTTACATAATGTTTGCAGATTGAAAATAATAATAATAATAATAATAATAATAATAATAATAATAATAATAATAATTATTACCATGCATATTGGCTTGTGTGATTTTTGTCGTGCACCTCAGATGAACATGCAAATTGAAGCAATTTCTGCTCCATTTCCATTTCCAGTAGAATTCCATGGCATGCCAAATGCTACCTATGGAAATAGGGCTGTAGCATCTCAAACAGACAAGTGTCCCTAATGGAGTGGAGCTGAAATTTCAAAGAAGTTTTTTTGTTTTTGTTTTCTGAGAAAAAAATCTGATTTCCCCCATTTTTCTCACCTCCTCACCCCTTAGAAAAAGGCCAGTTTGCGTATTTCCCCCCTCTATGAATATTTGCCACTATAGAAGGGTGGGGGAGAGAAGAAGGGAGGGAGCCAACATTTTGTCCCCAGAGTGCCCTGGAATGACACATGTTGCCATAGTAGCTAAAGGTCAGGGACGTCATTTGGAAGGAGTAACATCAGCATACCGTACACTATGTCGTTACATTATGAATTACAATTCCCTTTTATGCAGAGCCAAACACCACTCATTAATTTGCCATGAAAACTGATGGAACACCCAGGGTGAGCTTTGGAGTGCTGGAACACCCTAGATTCATGCATAACTGTGAATCTGGAGATCTGTGTTTATATTGACATTCATCGGTGCTTGCGAATTCTCCCAAGCAAGCAAGACTACACCAGCATTTCTAAATTGGTAGCTACATAGTGCAATAAGCACTGGGACATGCAACTGTCTCTAGATTAGAGATCCCCCAATGCTGTGCTTTCCTTGAATACATGTGTAACATGCAAGTTTGCACATGAGTAAAATAGAAACACAAGCATATCCATTACCAGCAGTATCAAGCTCTTCTCAATATGCATTATTGCATTTTTGAGTCTCATTGTCTCTTTTAGTTTACACTAAAATAAAGAAATATATTTATTTACACTACAGTCATACCTCGGGTTGAATGCGCTTCGGGTTGAGCGCGTTCGAGTTGCGCTCTGTGGCAACCCAGAAGTAACAGAGAGTGTTACTTCCAGGTTTTGCCACTTGTGCATGTGCTCAAAATGACATCACGCACATGCGCAGAAGCAGCGAAAAGTGACGCGTGTGTGCACAGACGTGCCGTCGCTAGTTACGTTTGCTTCTGGATGCGAACGGGGCTCCAGAATGGATCCCGTTCATATCCAGAGGTACCACTGTACACTAAAATAAATCAATATGTTTATTTATTTACATTATATAAACAATGTAAATAAATAAAAAACATGTCCAGGACACTGATTGGGGAAAGCAGCAACTTTGTATTTGCACCAAAATTTACAGCCTCCCCAGTCTTCATTTCCTCTAAGGAAGTCTTAGCCAAACTGGTTCCAAACAGAAATAAACAACTATTTGACTTTTATAAGACATCTGAAGGCAGCCCTGCATAAGGAAGTTTTTAATGTTTGATATGTTATTGTGTTTTTAAAATTCTGTTGAGAGCCACCCAGAGTGGCTGGGGCAACATATAAATAATAATGGGGCAGCATACAAATAATAAATTAAAATAAAATAATCCAGTTATTTTGGACTACAACCCCCATCAGCCCTAGCCAGAATAGCTAGGGTTGATGGGAGTTGTAGTTCAAAACATCTGGAGGGCACTTGGTTGAAGACAGCCACTGCTGTGCTCTGCATAACCCTTGTAAACCAAATAAAAGATAAGGCAGAGCAAAATGAGTCCTTATTTTAGCACACTGGAGACTAATGTGAAAAAATGCAATAAGCAGAAAGTCAATGCCATTGAAATTTGATGGCATTATATCTAGTGGTATGTAGGGTTTTCTGCTTCAATTTTCCTGCCTCAGATCTGTTTTGAGTTTGCAGTTGGGTTTATTAATGCGAACACATTGTTCATGCAGCCGTGCATTCAGCGACTTGGCATAAATAATTTATCTGCAAGCTGACTTGGCTGGCGATGCTTACATAATTGAAAGCCGATCCCACACAGTTTATTGTGGAAGGTTTATTGGGAGGGAACAGGCACAGCTTCTGGGATGCTGGCTCAAGAGACCAGGTTTTGAGAGCCTGCTTTTCCAGCATGGAAGCAAGCAGCCTTTTTCATCCTCCCACTGCTGCGGAAGGAGAAGCATCTTGGAAGTGAGGGGCAGAAGAGCCAAACTGAAATTTCGCGTACGTTCCCCGTCTGTTGAATTCCTCAAACTGAAGGGTATCAGGAATTTTGATACCCTGATTTCAACATGCCCAAATTCCAAATCTGTATGGAAACTTCCTTCCCCTGCTCTCAAGTCCTAGTGATAGTTAAAAATCGTCGATGGAGCATGAGACTCTTAATAGCAGAATTCTGGGTTCAAGCCCCATGTTGGGCAAAATATTCCTAGGTTGCAGGGGTTCAACTAGACGACCCTCGTGGTCCCTTCCAACTCTACCATTCTATGATTCTATGAAAAAGAAACATGTAAAAATGCTCATTATTTCAGGTTATGCATACAGAAACTCGCACACCCCAAGACCACCAACTTACAGTTGAACCCCTATTGCAACTGTACTATCAGTTTTCTGCTCAGATTAAGGGCTTGACCCCCTAAGCAGGCACTTTAGCGCTATTGCTCAGCAGTTGTAGCTCACGGTTATTTATTCTTATCCTTTTGGGGAGCCCAAAGCTCTGGAAGATTTACTCCTTTCACTGGACAAGCACCAGGTCCTCTACAGAAACAATTTTCTATAGATGAGGTGGGAAAACTTTCTGGGCAAACTTCCCAGTGATGAATGGGGCCAAAGGCAAAAGCAGACAGAGCAATGAATGTGCTATATGGTATATAGAATGTGCTTTGCATGGTAGGCTAATCTCTACAGACATTCACACACACCCCTCTGTGCTCCACCCAGGCAGGCAAGAGTAATTGTCAGAGTTCAAGGACACAAGCAGAAACACTCAAGGAGGTTGTGAAGCAATGCTAGTGATTGGGGTTGCCTGGGGAGACCCCCAAGGACCAAAGAGACAGGCCATGGGGCCATTTGGCCCCTGGGGCTTGAGGTTCTCCACCCCTGCTGTATCACAAGAAGCATGGTATACAAATGTAGCAAACCATCAAGAGACCGAATCCCCACACAATTATTTCACTCCACCTCCTAAATCCATTTTGGGTGTTTCTGATAGGAAGTTCCCTCTTTGCTCCTTGTTTCAGTTTACCACATTCCCTGCTTTCCTCCATCTTTCTCACAATGGGCTGAGTTCCACCAATTGCCAACTGGCAACAGCTCACCTGGATGAGGTCATTGAGACTGGTATGTTGGATGGAAGACAATAACCACTATGCCTTTGAGTGCCTTTGAGTTGGGCTCAGTATCCATGTAAAAGCATAAAAGCCAAAACAACAACAAAAAGAACCTAATGAGCTGAAAAGGTCTCTGGAAAGTCTGGGGGTATGGATGGAAGACTTCATTGGAATGTGGTCTCCAGTGAAGTCTTCCATCCATCGTCCAGGCTTTCCAGAGATGTTTTCAGCTCCTTGGTATGTGGTCTCCATTTACTTACTGGTTATTGACTGATAACAGAATATTCATGCCTGGGCGGTTCCCTTTGGGCTGAAAAGCGATTCAGTCCTCCCAGCCAATCAGAAACAGGACCTGGAGACTGAGAACCAATCAAAGCCTGATAAATATCCAAGGAGCTAAGGAAATGGGAAGAATCTATCATTATCTGCATAGCACAAAATACTGATTTGTTTACTTTTAATATTTAGCTGCGGGATGCGGGTGGCGCTGTGGATTAAACCACAGAGCTAGGACTTGCCGATCGGAAGGTCGGCGGTTCGAATCCCACGACGGGGTGAGCTCCCGTTGCTTGGTCCCTGCTCCTGCCAACCTAGCAGTTCGAAAGCATGTCAAGTGCAAGTAGACAAATACCGTAGGTATTTTCTCTGGCGGGAAGGTAAACGGCATTTCTGTGCGCTGCTCTGGTTCGCCAGAAGCGACTTAGTCATGCTGGCCACATGACCCGGAAGCTGTACGCCGGCTCCCTCGGCCAATAAAGCGAGATGAGCGCCGCAACCCCAGAGTCGGCCACGAATAGACCTAATGGTCAGGGGTCCTTTACCTAATATTTAGCTATCTCCCCACAAGCTGAAGGCAGCTTATAATTTATTTATTTTCTTAACAAAACCAGTCACAATTAGAGCGACTGGAAATCTTTTTTTAAAAAAATCTAACCACAAGAAACAATGAACACATAAAGATCCCAGAATGCAGCTAAGAATCTTTGAATCCATCCTTCGACTTGTGATGGTATGGCAAAACAGAGGGGCCACATACATCATAGTGATGTTATGCTGCCTCTGGGCACTCATTCCTGAGCCTTAGTGTTGCTGATAAGAAGCCCAACTCCCACTTCTGCCTGCCATTGGCTGAAATATTGACTGTTATTTGCTGTTTGCATATGGTTTGCATATGGTGGCTTTCCAGCAAGTTCCCCCAGACAGGGGTCTTCTAGAGTGACAGCTAGTGAGGCACAAGGAGCGGTCAAAAGAAGAAGGCACCATCTGTGTGAGCAGATATGTGGTGCATGGAGGTGTTTGGATCTTGCCTGCATTCTTTTGAAGATGATATCATTAGCAGGGTCCCATCCAGTGATGTCAATTGGCAAGGGAGTTTAGACAGGGGAGATGTGTTCTCTGGACAAGGGGTGGGGGGAAATCTGTGTTCTGTTCTCTCAGGTGCTGGTACCTGACACCAGATCTCTTGAGACATCCCTGTTCCTGGGATCTGCCCATGGTGGATAGAAAGGGAAACAGCCGTCTAAATTCCCCCCTCAAGCCAATGTATCAGCATATTTTCCTTTCTCCCGGAAAGGGCTGCGGGATGCTTATTTTTGCACTGAATTGTAATATTGTTTGGGTGGCTTGGATAGAACTTCTCAGATGTTTATTGCTGCAAAAATAAATGTCCTATTATTTGCACAGCTGACAGTTGGCTTTGTTGTTCTTCCAAATGGAAAGAGAATATGTTGCCTAGACCAAAATACAGCTATGTTTTAATCTCCCTGCACGCATGCGCTTGGTTTGATACAAGAGGAGAATTCACAACCAGATGGATTTCTCCAGTATATACGTAATGCATTCCTCAAGAAAGTGCTCCCCTCTCTGGAAGAAAGCCCCTGAAACAGGAGGAGAAATGCAATAATATTTGTAGGGTAGGTGTGTTTTTTAATTCCTGGAAGAGCACCACATACACACAACTGCTGATAAGGATATAATAATAATAATAATAATAATAATAATAATAATAATAATAATAATAATAATAAAAAATTTTATTTATATCCCGCCCTCCCCAGCCGAAGCTGGGCTCAGGGCAGCTAACAACAATAAAACAATACAAAAGTACAACACAAACAACACTCTAAAATCATTCATTATAAAATTAATTAAATTCAAGCCACTGGCCACCATTGGGCCAGAGCTCCGCGAAGATTGCCGAGGGAGGCAGTCAGGCTGTGCCCTGGCCAAAGGCCTGGCGGAACAGCTCTGTCTTGCAGGCCCTGCGGAAAGATGTCAAGTCCCGCAGGGCCCTAGTCTCTTGTGACAGAGTGTTCCACCAGGTCGGAGCCACAGCCGAAAAAGCCCTGGCTCTAGTTGAGGCCAGCCTAACTTCTCTGTGGCCTGGGACCTTCAAGATGTTTTTATTTGAAGACCGTAAGTTTCTCTGCCACTGTTTTGGAAAGTTGTTTGTTCGCTATGTGTTTTCATAACAAAATTTTCCATGAAGATTCCTGACATCAAGGAACAGGTTTTCCTGTTTGTTTGGATGCAACTGGGCACCATTTTGAATGAAGATGGCAGACCAAACTTTTCTTAGAATTCCCAACCAACACTAGTTATGAGACTGCAAATCCTGAATTAAAGCAATGGGGTTTGGGGCAGTTATTGTGGACCTGAAAAACAAAACAGAGTGGCCCTTCCCATGTTTTGAAGTGCCCTGTTTCAGAAAATTTCCCAGGTCAGCTTTATTGTCAGTGCTTTAAAAAGATTTATGGAGATGTTTCTATTTCACTTGGATATTTGACAAGAGGAGTGAGTGGTGTTTGCCTTTTCTACCAAGGATGGTTTGACTTCAGTCTTGAGGTCTGTAGGTTATTTTGTTGGTTATTAGAATCCCCGTGGCCTAATACCCTGTTTTAAATTTACAAAGCAAGGGTGCACATTCAGAATCTCCTAACAGTGAGAAAGATATAAATAATCTATCTGCCTTTAGGGACATTATTTATTAATTGTGTTGGCTTGTTTATATTGTTGTTAGTTGCATGGAGGTCCCAGTGGGTGGAAAAGCAGAATATATATATTTTCCTTTACAAAAAGAGGTGATAAATTAGATCAGTTTGTTAAAAGGCTGGCAATCAGCTGAAACATTTAAGTTTGCAACACCTCTGATTTGTGTATGTGTGTATATACACACACACACACACACACACACACACACACTCATCTCTATGAGCTTAATGCTAATTGGTTTGGAGACATAATCCACTGGGAGGTTTTCCTCTGCAAGCCCTATTTGTTTGCCCACAAAAGGAAAAATATTATTGAGTTTTAAATACATATATATGGGTATAGGCATATAAATATATATACCCCCCCACCTTTCCTTTACAGAGCACAAGGTAGTATAGTATACATGGTTCTTCCCCTCCTCAATTATCATTGCACAAATTCTGTGAGTTATGCTAGGCTGAGAAAGTGGCTCATGGTGAGCTTCATAGCTTGAACCCTGGTCTCCCAGGGTTATACCACGCTGGCTTTCCACGCCGGCCTGTATATGATCGTACAAGTCAGAGAGCACCTGCATCTCTCATCCAGTGCTGAACATCTCTAAAGCTCAGACCCAAAATGAATAGTTCCAGCTTTGGCAGAGTTCCACAGGCACACTCATTTTTCTTCTTGTGCCTGTCGTGACCTAGTTGTGCCATGGATCATTTCCCTATGGTTTGGAGATGTGAATTAAAGCAGGCAAGTCTACATCAGAGCATCAAAGGGGAGGGGGATTTTTGGCTTGATTGGTGGGAGGAAGTATAATCCCATCGCACTCTCAAGACATTTCACAGTTCACCTTCTTGTCATCAAAGGTGTCAGGTTAGATCAGAGGGAAAAAACCTATTAGAGCAGACTGGCAGAACTTTTCCTGATTGGCCTTTTTAGCAGAACAGTATCTGACAAAGAGACAGGAGATGATGGAATCGAGGACCCGAACACTGTTGCCCATGAGACTCTCCTACCCAATACAAAAGTCTTATTGACTTTGACGCATGAGTACAGGAGCCCCTCTTATCAAAGCCACTGTGAAATTGAATCTCCACTTCAAGTAATGAATTTTGCCAGGTCATCCTGGTTGTAACTCATATGTCACAGCTGCACTGGCTACCTAGTTTCACCAAGACCACCTAATCATGTTCAAATATCTCTCTATAAGGCCTAAAAACACAGTCCTTAATAATAAAAAAAACCCCAACCAACACTGCCCCCATTCTCGCAATTCCAAATTCTGTGTTGGATTCTGTAGTATGGATGCTCTTTGGATATACAAAACAGGGTCCTCTCTCTAGGTTTTTGACTAGTCCAGCTCTTGATAATGGACAATGAAGTCTTTAATTGTCTTTTTTTTGCTCGTAACTAGGGAGAACTGCTCTCTCCCATATGAACCCGCATGTCCTGTTAAACCACAGAACTCACTGAGTGACCTTGGGCCAGCCACAGTCTCTCAGCCTAACCTACCTGACAGAGTTGTTTTGAGGTTAAAAAAGGGAGAGGAACAGAACCACCTTGAGCTCTTTGGAGGGTGATGGCTATGCTCTGTCTCCAAAATTGGAGGCTGCAATGTTTCTGAATACCAGTTGCCGGAAACCACAGGTGGAGAGAGGGCTCTTGTGTTCGAATCCTTCTTGAGGGTTTTCCACAAGCATCTGGTTAGCCAGTGTGAGAACAGGATGGTAGATGGGCCGCTGGTCTGATCCATCAGGCTCTTATGATGTTCTTAGGTGGGATACATAGGCAATAAACAAATAAATACCCATATATCAAATCAACAATGAGGAAGCAGTGGCCCCGATTCACTCATATGGTATAATCTTCCCTGCTGAGCTTCAGTCCAAATGGCTAACCCTGTAACAGATGGTGTGGATTTTGCAGTGCACATGCCATACTTTTGTACCCTATGAAACTGCTGGAAAACCATGATGCCAACCTCTGCTTATCCCCTGCACCTCTTGCTCCATGGAATTTTGGAAAGAGGTGACCTCCAGCTAATATCGAGGTAGCCTTTTAAAGACCATGCTCAGCAGTAGATGTGAGATCACCTAGTAAAACTGGTAGGAACAGAAGTCATTGAGCGGTGTGGGTCAAGGAAAACAATGCATTTCCATGAGAATGACATTTATATGGCACTTTTCAGCAGTGCTCCAAAGGGCTGAAGCTGGGCAAGGACTTCTTTTGCGAGGTGTCCTGTGATGGGAGGTGTTGTATAGTGGGAAAGATGGGCGACAGACACAGCTCTTTTAAGCAACAGCTCTTTATTACAGCAGTTAGCACTGCTCTAAGTCTCTCTGAACAACAGTGAAGCTGGCTGCCTTATACAATGCTCAATAACTTGTAACAGTAACAAATTCCAACTAACTACCCAATCGGTGGAAGCAACTCTCAATCCTTCATTTGCATACTGGTGGCCCAGAGTGAGAACTGCAGCCAGTCTGAATACATAACAGGAGGGATTTGGGAACAGGAGGAGACAAAGAAGCAGGACTGTCACAAAAGGTGGCAGACTCTCCTGCATTAGAGGTTTTTTGGGTAGGCTGGTTGACCCCCTCTCTCATGCCTGCCGTACTGGTGAGTTCCTTCAACAGCAGAGGCATAGGAGCCAACTCCTAGGGGCCACGGGGCCTTCAACCTCCCCAATAAAATATTTGAGGGGGCTGCCCCCTAAGTTGATGGGCCTTGCCATTTAAATGGTGTGCATGCACCTTGTCATGTGATCGATTATGTGCCATATTTTATTCAAGTTGGCACCCGTGAGCAGAGGGTTCGTCTTGCTGGCCTTGGAGGTTCCTTCCAAATGTATGATTCTAAAAGTAATGTTTGTTAGAGAGAAGGACAATGTAGGTCCTTCCCCTTCCCCAAATCGTTATCTCCCAGGGAGGGGCAGTGTTGCTGTTGGGAGGGCCATGCTGTAAAACCTGCCTCTACAAGATAACATAGCACGACAAAGGGACTTCGCTGAAAGAGTCCAACTCTTACATGAAGCAGAGTGGCTTCTGTTCTAGCTTATGGTCCTTTACCTTAGCCAGAACAGAAGCCACTCTGCTCCTACTGCCAATCCCTGTAATTATGCACGTAGCCTTCTCATTGCAAAGCTTACCGGCGCAGCCTTGCAGAAGCGCCGGCAACACTTCTCCGTAATGCGGCAGCCAGCCCCGACTTGCAGGTAGCCCTGCTGCAACATCCTCTGAATCGCACTGGGATTGCAGGCTTAGGCGGATTCCTTTTCATTTCCACTGTTTCATGTCAGGCCATTATCTGCTCGAGTTAAATCAATACAACAGGTAAGACAAATTTCCATTGCCTCCACTCTAATCCAATATTGTGGCAGAATTAATATCCCTCTCTCAACCCACCAGAGATTCGGAGCTATTAAATCCTAAATTAAGGGTGTTCTGTTTTGCATGATACAGTGCCGAGTCTTCCAGAGGGGGTTCAGTGTCACTTCCGAACGAGCATCTGCCTCGAGTGCTGCTTGGCTTTCCTTTGTGATTACTCAAGGAAGCTTTCTGCCTTCTATTAACCTTTCATGCCTTGTTCTTTGGGTCTCTTCTGGCTAAAGCCACGTATAGAATCTAGCAGCCAAGGATGAATTACTGCTGATGGGTCTATGGGATTAGTGAAGACTGGGGAGGGGGCGACTCTCACCCATAAATGGATGGGCAGACACCTTCAAGAGTCAAAAGTGAAGTGCAGCCTTTCTTAGATGATTTGATCCAATGCAGAAATGTGACAGAGTTACTTGTCCTTCCAGGAGGTCATCTTCTGGGCCTCTTCTTCTCACCTGAGGAAGCTTCCTTTCAAACAGGAGGCACGACTTCCATTGATCACATCGTTTCATATTGTTGGGACAGTGAGTAATAAAGGAGGCATGATCAGAGCATCATGGAAACTCCCCAAAGTGAGTACCAATACTTCTTCTGACCCACCAATTTTAAAGAATCCAACTCAACACAAGCTATGCACAAACAATTCAGAATACTACAATTTTCAACACTTAGGGAGGAATTCAATGCTTCCAATAGTCCTGTCTGTTTCAGCTTGCCCAATGGATTTATAGATCGCTTAATTGGCAAACTGGATTACATAAAAATATTATTAAAAATACAGGTGAAATACAGATTTAAAATGTATATAAAATATAGATTTAAAATATAGATAAAATAGATAATTGAAATACTGATAAAATCAAAAGTTTAAAATAAATTGGCATATAAAACGTAATGATTATAAATAATATCAGTAGTTTTAAAACTAATACACATAATGAAATTACATGTTAAAATTGTGTGTTGAAATTACATGTCTGTTTACGCTTCCTTAAACCAAACAAGTGATCATATCCTTGGGTTAGATCTCACCTCCATGTGCAATTTGCAACAGAGAAGTGGCAACCTGGACCTAACCTGGACCTGCTACTGAACATGGAGATGGTCCTTACATTTCTGCTGGCAACGAAATCTGGTTTCTACCTGCCTACAACCTTTCCTGGTTCAGAGAAAATGCACTGCTACCTTTTCCATTTTGCCAGAGAGCAATTTTCTAGAGGATTTTACTTCCGAGCAAGAAAGTTGAAAGCTGTGAAGTCAAGGAGCTCTTTGAATCGAACTGCTCATCACAAACTTGTGGGGGGGGCTGGGGTGAAATAAAAATGTTGGTGGAATGCTCTGAAATTCAGAAATCTGGGTGTATTTGATTCCAAGGGGTCTCAGAGTATGACATCATGGATTCTAAACAATAAGTAAAACATAAATTGATACAATCCCCCCCTCCCCCCCCACACATATACAAAGCCAGCCATTGGGAAAAAAGCCAAGGAAATTGGGAGGAAAAAACCCAGACGGAATGGCAGACTACATATCCTGGTTTAGGAAATGAGTCTCAGCAGGGATCCGAGACATTTAAATCAGTTGCTAGTTTCTCCCCCCTTTTTATTTCCTTTAAATGATGTGTTCAGTTACTTCCAGACTCCCTCCCCATCTGCATACATAATTGGGTTGCGTTTTTATCCCCTTTAATTCATTGCCATCTTTGCAACTCTACAGCCAAAGTTTATCAGGATGTCTCAGTCCTTGTCTGCCTCCACCAGGGATTGCGTCTCTGACCTTTTTTGTTTATTTATGTCTCCAGAAGCCAAGCGGCAACTGTTTTCCTTGGTTAGGAAGAAGGTGCACTTAATCACTGGGGAGAACAGGAATGGCGTAATGAGAAGAGAAATAGGCTGTCGGATAGGAGAAAGAGCCCAGAGAAGACAGAGAGGAGACGGGGGAGAGGTTTGCTAGGCAGCCTGACTGGTGGAACAAATGCATCTTTCTGGTTTTGCCAACTATTCTTTCCTTTCCTGCTCCTTGCTCTGCTCCGGGAGCCAATAGGATGCTGACGCATCATCGTACTCTTCTGGGGTCTTTGAATCACTCCCAGATCTGAAATGCTCTTTCAGTCCAATGCTACCGTTTGGCATTTTGACACAAGAGAAGTAGAAGCACCCACAATGAGTTAAGGACCATTGCACACCTTTAAAGGGGGCACACAATGAGGTGCTGTTTCACACAGCACATAAACTAGGATGTAGTGATGTTCAGCAATGTGGATGGCTTTAGAAGGGGGTTAGACATATTCATGGAGAATAAGCCTATCAGTGGGAGAGCCAGCGTGGTGCAGTGGTTAAGAGCGGTAGACTCGTAATCTGGTGAACCAGGTTCGCGTCTCCACTCCTCCACATGCAGCTGCTGGGTGACCTTGGGCCAGTCACACTTCTTTGAAGTCTCTCAGCCCCACTCACCTCACAGAGTGTTTGTTGTGGGGGAAGAAGGGAATGGAGATTGTTAGCCTCTTTGAGACTCCTTAGGGTAGTGATAAAGCAGGATATCAAGTCAAAACTCTTCTTCTTCTTCAGTGGCCACTAACCACAATGGGTGTGCTCTCCCTCTACTCTCTGAGGCATTATGCCTCTCAATACCATTTGCTGGGAAGGCAACCAGGCAGAGTGCTGTTTCACCCAGGCCCCGCTTGTGGGATCACCATAGGCATCAATTTGGCCACTATGAGGACACGTTACTGGACAATGATGGACTTTTTTTTATCAGATCCAGGAGGGCATCATCCTACTGCTTGGGCCCTCTCAGAGGTTCAGGCTTCCTGTGAGGCACTGAGGTGAGAAGTGAGGCAGGAACCTCCTCCCTCCCACCTCATTCTTCAGTAGCTTTAAGTCCTGGAAGAAGTCTAGTGAAACAGCCAGCAATCTTTCCCTCATCCAACATTTCACAATCCCAAAGCAAGGAGATTCCGACGTAACATCAGGAATAACGTACTGACAGTAAGTGGTGTTTGACAGTGGAACCAACTCACTCAGAAGGTGGTGGACTCTCCTTCACTGGAGGTTTTTAAGAAGAGGTTGGATGGCCACCTGTCATGTATGATCAAGCTGAGATTTCTGCATTGCAGGGAATTGCACTAGATGACCCTCAGGCTTGCTTCTAACTCGGCAATTCTATGACCCCTTGGGGAACCAGGCCTTCTTTTTATGGGAAACCCTACCTCTGAAAGAAATCCTGAAACATACACACTCACTAGAGACCCCCATTGCACCGATATAGAGTCATACCTTGGATCCTGAACCCCTTGGTACTCGGACGTTTTGGCTCCTGAATGCCGCAAACCCAGAAGTGAGTGTTCCGGTTTGCGAACGTTCTTTGGAACCCAAGCATCTAACAGGGCTTCCACTGCTTCCGATTGGCTGCAGGAGCTTCCTGCAGCCAATCAAAAGCAGGACTTTGGCTTCCAAACATTTTGGAAGTCAAACAGACCTCTGGAATGGATTCTGTTCGACTTCCAAGGTACGACTGTATAAGCAGTGGTATTGGTCTTGCTCTGTTGACTGAGGCTCAGACCCTGTAGCAGTGGGTGAAGGTTGGTGAATTCAGGAGACAGAGCCAGGCAGACAAAAAAGTAGAGCTGCATGGGTTAGGGGGCAGAGCCCATCAATGGACCATGGCTAAGGGGCCTAAAGCTGGCACGGTTGGATAACCCACTGATGCAGCCTGGTGGGTGGGGATTCACAGGTGAGAGCAAAATGCTCTCAAAGAAACAGAATGGTCCTTTGGCCCCAACTTGTCATCCTGACATTCTGCTCAGTTTGATCATCTCCTCAAGGCTCCAGAGACTTGGGATCCGTCCCATCACAAGTGCTCAACTAGCATGTGTAGTGACACTCACTATCATGAATGGGACCAAATCTGCGGGAAGTACTAACATTTCAAGATGGATCCCCGCCTCTCTGTGCACACTTAACAAGAGATTCTTTCTTTTAGCACCTCAAAGGCAGCAGTGTATGCATGAGAGGCAGAAATCTCACATTGGAATTGGACAGACACAGGAAAGCTTCCTTTCCTGAACCCTTATTACTGCGATATTATTATACACGCAGCCAGCACCTCCTTTAATCAATTTAACATAATATGACCTATGAGTTAATCTTCCCTAATGAGAAGGCCACCTTCACTCCATTAAGAGACAGATATATCATCAACCTCATCTTCCAGATGAAGAAGGCAATTATGAAGAAAGCCTGGAAACGGGAGATACTAACAGGATGCAAAAGATGTGACGGGCAGTGCATGTCTGAAGGGAGAACCCAGCGTACCAGAGGAAGGTGAGGGATGCTTAAGGAATTCACTCTTTGCAAATTCTGAAATGGACTGACCTGATTCCACACCTCCTGAGTTTGTATCGCTTAGCTGCATATGGCTGAGTTGTCCACCAACTTGCACACTTCCCAGATGTTTAATATTTGGCTAAAACAAATAAATCAAAGTATTTTTAAAAATGTATATTTTGAGAAAAAGCACATTTCAAATTCATATTTGAATGTGAACCTTTATGCAGACTTTAAAAAAAAAGACAATGAAAATGGGATAGAATGAACATATGTGACAGAAATTGATTGATTCTTCTCTCCCCAGAGGTGTACTCTGTTTCTCTTCTGGACAATAGGGTAACATGCTTGAATGGACCAGTTATAGGCCTTCTTTGTTTCTGCAAAACCCTCGGACTATCTTTGCAAGGAGACATCTCAATTTCTGTAAATGGGCATTTAAGTCACTCTGAAACATATCACAATACTGATTTGGCATCAAATAAAACCATCTGACAATGATTGGCAAATTTATTTTATTGATCTTATTTATACATTTATGTAACACCTTTCTGCCCTGCAAGGGCCTCCCAAGGCCATTCCCAATACATGTATAAGATGAATACAATATTAAAACCATCCCAGCAATAAAAGAATAAAGAGAATTGGTTTGTAAAGACAGATGGGGCTATGGATTGCATCTTCCAATGGTTGTCAGCTACACACACATGCACTCGTATACCTTAATCCACACATAGTTTCTCCGTTAAATCATAATTTCATCTGGATATTTCACTCCTTAGCTACATCTGGCTTTGTTTAATGTCAGTACATTAAGCAAACCACATTTTGTAACAATTAATGGTACCCTGGTGAAAACTATTGAGGTTTTTTTAAAAGAAGAAAAAATACAGCAGGTCCATATTGGGATCATATGAACAATAAGTAGTGTCATTTAAACGGGGCTTTTGGATGACTAGGGGATGTGAAAATTGTGGCGCCTCTAAAGTTAAAATAAAAACATTGGAGAGAGACTCACATATAAACTGTTGAGTGAGAGGAAATGCATATACGGTCGTATTTTTTAATATATGGGGCAAGGAGGGATGGGTAAAGAATGTGAAGATTTCCTCTCTTCTTTTCTCTGTTAAATGATACCACTCAGTATTATGCATATCCTTCGCTGGGAAGCAGCCAGAAAAATGTTGTTCATAAATCCCTTCCCCTATCCCTGGGCAGATTTGCAATTTCATATCTTAGAGATACTGAATTCCCTGGTACATCATGAGCCAAATACTTGGGAAGCATTTAAAGCTGTACCAAGCATTTTGAGATGGTGTCCTGATCGTTTGGGCTACAACTCCCATTAATCCCAACCAGCAAACTATGCTGGCCAAAGCGGTCGGGAGCTGGAGTTCAACACATCTGGAGGACCCCAGACTGATGAAGGCTGGTCAACATCAAGAAGGCATATATGATGCAGCTTGTTTTCTTAACTGGGCCATTTATAAACTCGTCTGAGAACTTTCCCTTTAAATAAGTGGAATATAAAAACTAGAAGATTAGAAGAAATCTCAGCCAAGAGATACGAAGTTTAGGTTTTCATTTACACATAGGACCAGCACATTCTCAAAGGTATTGCTTTCTTTGAGCTGATCAAGGAAATGAGATTTGTCCGAGCTGAACCATTCCCAGCTTATATTAGGGAATGTTCTTCCCATACAAAAACTTGCCTACATGCAGAAAATTTGGGAGAAGTCTCACAACTCTTCACTTTGAAAGCTACTTTTGTTTATTAAGTCTGTTCGGCCCCTCTTCAGGCAAGTGGCTTTGCAGGCGGGGATTCCAAGGTTCAAGGTAGGATAGTGTAAGCCTTTGAGGGCAGCAGCAGCCTGAGCAGTAACCACCTAGAGCAGGGTTTCCCAAATTTGAGTCTCCAGCTGTTTGGGGACTACAATTCCCATCATCCCTGACCACTGTTCCTGCTAGCTAGGGATGGTGGGAGTTGTAGTCCAAAAAAGGCTGGAGACTCAAATTCGGGAAATGCAATACAGTGGGGGAAATAGGTATGCAAAAATGCGTATATTAGGCAAAATTGCATACAATGATGTGTTTATTGGGAGAAATTTGCACAAAAAATGTGATGCATTTTCGTAAAGATGTATTTATTTATCTTTTAAATGCAAACTGATGTGGAAATGTCCAGAACTGAACTCAAGATTGGAAAACTGAAAAACTGAGAGAAACCAAAGTTGACAGATTTGCCTGCTCCTACCCCACCAGGAATTATTGGCTAGTAAGTGAAGTCTCAGAGGACCAGAAGTGGATATGAGAGGTCATATCCTATGCTATGATAATGGCTACAACCTAAGTGGGAGCTGCTGTGGAATATGCGTAGGTGGCTTAACACCCGCTTCTGCTGGAAACGCATCAAAAGCCACCGGGCCATTGAATCTGCTTGAAAAGATGGAGGGAGGGATCATTTGCCAGCTTTGTTTAGCAGTCGCTTGATGCAATGAGCAGAGCATAGATCTGAGCTTGAAAGGTTTGTCTTCAAACAAAAAACGTTAGGATAAGGGCAACAAGTGCCACATACCAGTGATGGGATTTATTTGGAGGGCGTTTGAAAATTGCCTGGGGTTCACATTTCAATTGTGAGCCATCCCTTGAAACGTTTGATCCTTTTCTTCTCATCTCTACCTGCGCTTTGTGGGCTTCTAAAAGCACTTATTTTCCCCACTACACACGACTCTGTCTTTTCTTCTTCCCAGGAACAGCCAACACATGCCTTCAGACTGGCTGATTTTCCATTGTCTGTTAAATAGATTTTTTTTTCCACCCACAAAGCTCTGGTTTCTGGCCAGTGTCCATTGATATGCATATTGCCTCAGTGTAGAATTGCACTTTGCTTCCAGCCAGGCAGATGTATACTCCCTTTCTCTCTCTTAAATTTCAAACTGCAGCCGAATTGCGGATGAAACAGCCATTGCAGATTGATTTCAGAGTCATTAACAAGCACAGAATGTCCATTTTCTCTTTTTTTACCTTCAGTGTAATGCTTGCACCGAGGCAAGCCTATATTAAGGAGGGAATGGAATTTGCACTTCAAAAGAAATGCTCATATTATTTCTTGTCACCAGAAAATTCAGACCCACCCAAATATTATGCATATGGGACATGACTCTTTGTTGTTGTTTTTTAAGTTTGGGTTTGGTGGGGGGTTTTTACATCAGTGTAGGGACCATGTGCCCCCCCCCATATGTTGTCAAACTCCAAATCCCTTCAGCTCCAGCCAGTATGACCAATGGCCAAGGATGCTGAGTTGTAGTCAAGTAGTCCACAGGTCCCCCCCCCCATGGTTTACATAAATTCCTTTCTCAAAACATTTTAATATGGTGATGGTAGGTATTAATTCAAGTCATTTTGCCACAAATTGGCATAGATTTTGGGGCTATACAAGAAGCGAAACAAAGGCTAGTACAGTCGTCTTCTATGACGATCACTCGTAGCCGAGTAAGATTGTCTTCCATAAACACAGTTTTAAAAGTGAATCAGTAAATGACTGCGGAGGCCAATTCTGGATTCACATGTCCTTCCAGAGTGGAGACATAGGTTTCTGGGTGGGAGCTGATCATGGTGACGGTTTGCCAAGTGTGCCTTCCTCTTAGCGTGTTTCTCCCTTTCGTCCTGAGTTTGAGTGGCTTCAAAACCCATGACACCATTGGTAAAGGCTGTTATCCAATTGGAGAGCTTGCAAGCCAGTGTTTCTCAGTTGTCAGTGTTTATGCTACATATTTTAGATTTGCCTTGAGAGAGTCTTTGAACCTCTTTTGTTGACCGCCAGCATTACGCTTTCCATTTTTAAGTTCCGAATAGAGTAGTTGCTTTGGCAGATGATAATCAAGCATCCGAACAACGTGACCAGTCCAACAAAGTTGATATTGAATAATCATTGCTTTGACAATGGTGATCTTTGCTTCTTTCAATACACAGGCATTAGTACAATGCCAGAAACATGGAGCCGCCACCAAAAATGGCGGCCACTTGCCTTATTCTCTCTCTCCTCTGTAAAGTTTAGTACAATTTACCTTGTTTTGTGATACTCCAAATTTCTTTCCATTCCTGTGCCCCCATATCATAGGTTGTCAGGGTGCAGCCAGTGTCCTAACAATGGTAGGCTGTCATGATGCTATGACATCAAATACATGTCACAGTGTTGCATAAGGCTAAATATTACACAGAGATAACAGGAAGAGCAAGGCATACACCTGCCATTTTCGGGTGGATAACAGGTGGCTCATTCAGAAGGATGGGGATTGCAAGGTTCAAGGTAGGATAGCGTAAGCCTTTGGGTCTCCAGCTGTTTTGGGACTACAATTGCCATCATCCCAGACCACTGTTCCTGATAGCTAGGGATGATGGGAGTTGTAGTTCACAAAAAAGGCTGGAGACCCAAGTTTGGGCAACCCTGGCCTAATGCCTGTGGCCCACAAAATGTTGTTGGGACCTCAACTACCATCAACCCAACCTCAGACAGCCTGGCCAATAGCCAGGGATGATGGGAGTTGTAGTCCAGCAGCATCTAGAGGTACACTGGTTTCCTATCCATCCCTGATCTCGTGGGAAAAGTCTGCAGTCTTGCCACAATGGGACTCTATTTGTATTTTGGTCGGAAATGATGATGCTGTTTGGGTTAGTGGGCAGTCATCTCCCTGTTTAAAAGTTAGTTCTAACAGTATTCAGACCTGAAATTACACTGTGGGCTCTGTTCTTTCCCCTTTCATTTGTTCTGCCTTCTTCTACCCACCCGCCCCTCTGCCACCACAGCAGTAAGGGTGAGCACCGCCTGCCACCAGGCCATTGTTTCATCTCATTCCACCTTCGGGGAAGCCTTGAACTATTTCCTCTTTCTTGGTTCAGAGAGGTTCGCTATAAAACCTAAAACTCGTCGCCCAGCACAAGAAAGATGTGGCTGTCAAGGCACTTTGAAGCCAGGAGGTGAGAATTTAACAGTGCCTACAAACTGTGGAGATTGGCCGTTTAGAAACAGATCAAAAGAGATGGATGACAGACAGATGATTTAACTACTCCATCTACTGGCAAATGGCTAAATGGAGCCTGCACAGATACAGCGAGGGTGGTTGCTTGCTGCTTGCAGGGCCCATTGGCTGAAGACACTCTCAGAACTCCACAGTGTCCTCAGAGCCACCCTCTTCCCTTCTCCTCCCCGCAATGGACTGATTGTTCATGTTTTGACGTGTTCCATTTAGGCAGCACAAGTTAAAGCTGAGCTGTGAATAATGGATGGGCCAAATAACCCAGGGGAACAGCGCATTTTCCCAGTTACCTTGTATACAAATCTGAACCCTGTTTGACTCCATCCGCAATGAAGCTACATAGCTTCTTCAAACTTCATTCTCTTTCTTATTCTCAATTTAGCTTCGCTGGAGATGAGAGCTCCGTTTACAAGAATTACACAGAGGTCCAAAATCAACATGGTTGCACTTTCAAGTCTCCCAATAGCTTTGTCCCAGTAGCTATGTGCTGGTCAACTTGGCCTCTCACTTGGTGCAGCTGCCACTGTTGCTGTGTTGTGCTTGGGCCTGTTTCTTTTAATAATAATAATAATAATAATAATAATAATAATAATAATAATACCTTTATTGTCATTGTACAACCTGTGTACAATGAAATTAAATGAGGCTACCCCTCCAAAAAAAACCCAATCTCTTATCTAACAACACACCACCTCGCAAGTCAATTTCACCATGTTATTTTTCGTTCAACAGCCTAACAGCCCACGGATAGAAGCTATTTTTTAGCCTGTTGGTACGGCTGATTCTACTTCTATATCTCCTGCCCGGGAGTATGGAGTTTTGAGTATGGAGTTTTGCTATTACAAAATCTGAGAGCTTTTGCTATTGAAGAACTGGACTGACCAACTGCAGGCCCACTTGACTGACCAACTGATTCCCCCCCCCCCCATTTCTGTTATATTTCCCAAACTACCAGTGAGGACCACAGGTCTTTTTTTCCTGAAACAGAATTAGCCAAACACTTCACCCTTATTGCTGAAATAATGGGCCTTTACATAGTGGAATAATTTATTTTTAAAAATATATTATTGTTACTGTTATTTGTATGCCACCTTTGACTTCAAGGAGAAATACCAAGACAGTTCATAAATAAACAAAAGCCAACAGGAAATGAATGAGCCACATTTAGAGGAGGAGTCCACTTCCTGTTGCTCTGTATGAGTAATCGATCTAGATATGTTTCTCGATTGGGAGGAGGCCAGCTCAGAGCAGTAACCCATTCAACATACCTTGCCAAAAGTAGGCCATACATCTGCATCAGGAGTGGCTGAATGATCCATCTGCACCCATGCAGAGAGACAGAATGAATCTGCCTCCCCACAGAGCCGGACTAGAAGGAAGAAAATCGAGAGGAGTACATCATGCAAAGACGCAGTGGCAACCTCCTTTGTGGGTGAGCATTTGGGGCTCACTGTATTTCTTTTCCATGGCACCCTACATGCTCTCTTCCGGCACAACAACATAGTCCGTCACACAGTTTGGGAACGAATGCTTTGCATTCAAAATGCTCAGGCTGGGGGCTGTGATCCAGAAACAACATGCATACCTGCCTTGAAGTTTTTTCAAAGAGCAGCAACAAAAATAAAATCCCATCAGGATCAATTCACACTTGTTTATAAGAGATTCAAGGAAAGTCTATAAACCTTTGACTTCTGGCTCCGTTGTCGTTGTTTAGGGAAACTATATGTCAAAAATCCTCTCCAAGTTGAGTTATAAAGCCACGTGCATGGTGAATACCCTTGGTCTCAAGTGGGGCTAGCCTACTTCTGTATTCTCAAGGGCTGTTTTATTCTCTTGACAGAGGTCATGGAGCCAGAATTGCTTTGTTTGTTTTGCTGCATGACTCTGCCTGCCTTGTGACTGCCAGGCTCCATAATAAACTCAACACTGTCTAGCAGTACTGGAGCTCTCAGGCAAGGAACTACATACAGATGTGTGTATTTACATAGAATCATAGAATTGTAGAGTTACAAGGGACTTCAAGAGTCATCTAGTCCAGCCCCCTGCAATGCAGGAATCTCAGCTAAGGCATCCATGAGAGATGGCCACCCAACCTCCAAGGAAGGAGAGTCCACAACCTCCCGAGGGAGACCATTCCTCTGTTGAACAGCTCTTACTGTTAGAAAGCTTTCCCTGATGTTTAGTCGGAATCTCCTTTCTTGTAATGTGGAGCCATTGGTTTGACTCCAACCCTCCAGAGCAGGGGAAAACAAGCTTGCTCCATCTTCCATGTGACATATTTGAAGATGGCTGTCACATGCGACATGCATGCAACATACAGCACTGTCACATCAAAGTGTGGAATCCTTCTTCGTGGAAAACATGTATTTTCCTTATCAGTGGTCAGCAAACATTTGATCACACCCTGATTTAATTTTTGTACCTAGGAACGTAGGAAGCTGCCTTTACTTAATAAGAGCATTGGCTCATCCAGCTAGAACTACCCACTCTGACTGGTAGTGACTGCCTGGAGATGCCGGGAATTGAACTCGGGACATTCTGCATGCAACATTGATGCTCTGTTGTTGTCGTTTAGTCGTTTAGTCGTGTCCGACTCTTCGTGACCCCATGGACCAGAGCACGCCAGGCACTCCTGTCTTCCACTGCCTCCTGCAGTTTGGTCAGACTCATGTTTGTAGCTTCGAGAACACTGTCCAACCATCTCGCCCTCTGTTGTCCCCTTCTCCTTGTGCCCTCCATCTTTCCCAACATCAGGGTCTTTTCCAGGGAGTCTTCTCTTCTCATGAGGTGGCCAAAGTCTTGGAGCCTCAGCTTCAGGATCTGTCCTTCCAGTGAGCACTCAGGGCTAATTTCCTTAAGAATGGATGTGTTTGATCTTCTTGCAGTCCATGGGACTCCAGCACCATAATTCAAAAGCATCAATTCTTCGGCGATCAACCTTCTTTATGGTCCAGCTCTCACTTCCATACATCACTACTGGGAAAACCATGGCTTTAACTATGCGGACCTTTGTCAGCAAGGTGATGTCTCTGCTTTTTAAGATGCTGTCTAGGTTTGTCATTGCTTTTCTCCCAAGAAGCAGGCGTCTTTTAATTTCGTGACTGCTGTCACCATCTGCAGTGATCATGGAGCCAAAGAAAGTAAAATCTCTCACTGCCTCCATTTCTTCCCCTTCTATTTGCCAGGAGGTGATGGGGCCCAGTGGCCATGATCTTCATTTTTTTTGATGTTGGGACCTGGAGCAGGAACCAGCAAGCCACTCCAGTATCCCTGCCAAGAAAACTCCATGGACAAAGGCATTGATGCTCTACCTCTGAGCTTTGGTCCTTCCCAAAGTAAAAACTTGGAGGCACAATCCATTCTTCCAGCTGGCAGTTTGCCATCCATTAAACATTTCCCTAGATCCTAAAGTAAATATAATATAAAATTACCAAAGAGTCTTGTGGCACCTTACAGACTTACATGTTTATTAATAATTTTTAATCTTTAAGATGACACGCCCCCTGCTTTTGCTCCAAAAGACTAACACAGCTACTTCTCTGGAAATAATACAAATTGTAGTTCTATGAGCAATTTTCACCCCAAACTTTCTTCTCCTTTTTTGAACAGCAGTATCCAAAGACACCCATACTTAAACTACACAGTTTTCATAATTCACTACCGAAAGAGTGAAAATATATGCCGTCAAATGTCATTGTCAGCTGGACTACCTTAAAAAAGAGAGAGAAAGTGCCTTCTTGAGATTTCTGTCAGCCCCTGGAGTATTTCTGATATTCAGCCTTTGTTTGTTTTCGTCAATACATCATTGTCTAAAATTTGTAATTCTCTAGCTCACAGCTAGAAAAATCCCCAGTTGCCGGGGTACTGTTTGAAAACAAGAGCATCTTAATTCTTTTCTTTTCATATCAGGAAATCTCTGCTATTACAGATTATTTATTCATGATGGTCTCTCACCTTTTCTGCATTTTATAAATGTTTCGGGTGATATGGAACGTGGGGAATAGTTTAAGCCTGAGAAGGAGGTTCATTTGGCAGGAATCCCACTTTTGAAAAGAAGCCCTTTGCCTCATTTCAGCTTCTGGAAACCTCCCAATTTTACTGTATGCCTGGATCTTTAAAAATAAAAACAGGGAAACTCTCAAGTATCCAGCAGGTCCCAATCCATGGGTGGAAGTTGAGGGAGTGTGTGAAAATTAGCATCCTATAGTGTCACTCTCATTGCCAGTTGGAACATGATTTGAGACTAAGGGTTTCATCCACCAATAATAACATGCACCTATGATATCTTCCAAGTGGGGTTTATACTGTTGAGATGTGGTCCAATTATAAATACATTGCTTTTGAGTATGGAAGTCCCATGATTAATAGCCAAGTGAAAATGTGAATGCAGCGAGACACGTTTTCTTAGCATTCTGCTGTACTATTGAGTCTTCCTCTTTTTTAAGAGCTACTATCATTTTTGCTGCGAGGTCTCCAGTGCCTGTGAAGTTGCATTAAAAATAATAATCGTATCAAGCTTTTCTCAGGATGCAAATTAAAACAGAGCCAAAACCAGGGTTGAATTTCGCATCCATCCATCCACCCCATTTCTTGAGAACTACTTGCAAGTTTATGTCCTTGGGGGAATTTCTGGTTTGTTTTAAGTACAGGTATTGAAGTGCTTCAACAAACAATAATGGGGCAGGGTCAGAGAGCATGGGCAACGCTGCTTCCTTTGTCCTCCAAGATACCACCATCAAATCTAATTGGCTACATAGGTCTATGATGTCATCACATCTACATAATTCCAGACCTGCTGAGTTAATGCAGTGAAGGCCTTTTATGAAAAAAATAAGGCAATGGGAATAACCTTGTGAAGTGAAAGGACATGAAAGAAGGATTTATATCTGGATGTTAGGATAGAGAGGATAAAGAAAACAGGAAAACAGGAAGACAGAATGAGAGATAAAGGAGGTGCTGTGGGATTGGTGGAAGTCAATGTCTTGTTGTTGTTTTAGTGTTTATAATATTAACTTGTAAGATATGAATTTGTTTGTTTTCTTTTCTTTTCTTTTGTTTGTTTGGTCTTTTTTAGTTTTTGAATGTTGATTTTTGTGTGTTGTGTATTGTTATCTTTTGATATCTTGTGTGTTTTTGTTGTTGTGTGGAAAATACTAATAAAATTCATTATTAAAAAAAATAAGGCAATGAAGCAGCAGCATTTTGGAGAATAATGTGAACATTTCATTCACACACACACACACACACACACAAAATTATAGAAGGCAGGGGAGTGCATCTTCTTGCATCCTTCAAAAGGCAACTTTCCCCTAAAAATGCTGACTTCTAAAAAAAAATACAGTACAGCACTAATGAAGATGCAGTGATGGGAAAAGTGTTATATATTGAACTTTGGGCATGTGGTTGTTAAAGGCACCAGACCCTACCTATAAAAGAAGCTGTTTCCCCCAACTTTGTCTCCAGTTTTCTTTCATCTCTATCCCATCACAAGCACAGTGAATTTTCAAATCAAGGGAATCCCTAGAGCTAAAACTACCACATTTATTCTCATTTTTTTACCTAAGGCAAAGAAGATGCTCAAGTATCAGCTCTGATTTGCATCACATTTAGACAAAACATGCACTTAAATACACTCAAGTCAAGTAATCCAAATTTAGAACATCCCAGGGTTCAACTTAGGGACAATTCACACATTACGTTTTTTGTATCCACCTAAGGGCAAAACGAGACATTCAGCTGCAAATCTGAGATTGCTGTGCCCATGTTCACCTCATATGCGCAAAGAGAGGGGGGGACATTTGTGGAGGGTGGAAGGTCCCTCGATTCCCACACACACACCTTTGGACTATCAGTCCCCACCCAGCCCCCAGATATTTTCCATCTAGTCTGCCTCCCAGTCCCAGTTTTCCTGGTGCTAAGGCCCAGATAGATTGGCTTGGGTGGGGAGAGTTCCATTTTGCACCCAGGCCTGAGGTTCCACATCCTCGGGTTACATACGCTTCAGGTTACAGACGCGTCAGGTTACAGACTCCACTAACCCAGAAATAGTACCTCGGGTTAAGAACTTTGCTTCAGGATGAGAACAGAAATCGTGCTCCGGCAGCGCAGCAGCAGCAGGAGGCCCCATTAGCTAAAGTGGTGCTTCAGGTTAAGAACAGTTTCAGGTTAAGAACGGACCTCCGGAACGAATTAAGTACTTATCCCGAGGTACCACTGTACAGGTCCTTCAGACCACTGGCAAATTGCAAGTAGGGGTTTTAAGAGAATTCTGATGGAAATGGGAACATAAATGGTGGGTGTTTCAGTCTCCAATGATAGGCAATTGATTACAACCTCCTTCCCTTCTGCAGCAGTGTGTTTCCTTTGCATTGAAATGAATGGGGTAAATGGAAAGAAGCAGAAGACCCAGCAAAGGAAGAATGTCTACAAAAACTTATGGAATATGCAGAAATGGCGACACTTACCAGAAGAATATGAAATCAAGATAACAAACTTTTTATAAAAGAACGGAAATGCTTTATTGAATATTTACAGTTAAACTGCAAACAGATAAAAACAATGGCAGGATTATCGTAATAACCTGCAAGTTCATAAGAGTATATGTTTAAAGTAAATAATTAAATGAGTAAATTAAATGAATTTGGATATGCAGAATAGATATCAAAAAATTAATTTAAGGAACCTCAGAAAGAGGGGGAAGGAAGTCAAACAGGGAGAGGGAGATAAATAACGTCGTTTGGGGCAGAGGATGAAGTGCAGCAGATAGGAAAAGGAAGCACGAACCACTGCGCTTCTCTTGCAAAACAACGTCCAAGATATTGCATTATATTAAGGCGCCCATTTCATGCACCTGCCCAGGCTATGTCCAGGGCAAGTGCCCATTGCCCAACCATCGCTACAGTGCTAACTGTTGGCTCTGAAATAATGGCATATATTGCAAGAGGAGTGTCGACAAAAGGCGACAAGCTCTGAAATAATAGTGCTGCAGCAGATATTGCATTATAAAACATGTGTCACATTTTCCCGTGCTCACAGTAAGATTTCAAATATTTATAAAGCTTCACCTTTCCCCCAGAAGCTTTCTTGCTGCAGACCTGAGTTCATATGTAGGTGAATCATCTCGCTACAGCTAAGCCACAGTGCATGGGCGTTTCATTGTTCTACAAGAAAATGGGTGGTGGAGAAGATAAAACGGTATTGGAGGAAAGAACCAACCAATAACCACTCCCTATTCCACTTTGAACAGGAGCAAAACCCTAACAAGTGGGCACTTGTGGTAAAGACCCCTTTATCCAGCTGGGAAAACCTGTCGGAACAAAAATGTCTTCAACTGTTTCCGGAAAGTGGAGGTGAAACCACAATTCTTTGTCTGAGGGAGATGCTGTCATGGAAGCTTGCAGACAAAAGTGATGAGGGTCAGTGCAGCTAAATGGATTAAACAGCAGTGTATCCCAATGAGTCTGAAAATAAGCGTGAGGAAAGATGAGGGAAATTGTGCCACACACACACACAAAAACAAAAGCTGAGGGACCCCTGAGAAGCATTTAATTGGAAATGTTCAGCAAGTTTAGGGGTTGTTTTGGGTACGGGGTGTTATTTGTTCAGATGCACAAAATATGGTGATTTTGAGCTGAATAGAAAAAAGAAGAAAATATTCAATAGAAACCTACTCAAGACGACTCATCTCGGTCAGCAAAGTATTTCTTTCATTGTAGATTCCCACCCTTTATTTTTAATAGACTAAATCCCCCCTCTCCTTATTTCTCCAATGTCACATCAAGGTCTGAGCATGTTCTTTCCCTGCGTGATGAACACAATATTTGCCAGGGAGCCATAATCTAGCATTCTGAAATGGCAAAGAGAAATACACAACCCTTTTCCACTTGGCTGCATGTATTCCTTTCAGCTTTGCTCTGGAAGGGAGAGAGAAAAGAATTCATTTCTTATGTCAATCTTAGTTTTCCATCTCTCTCAGCAAGCGAATGCTCTTGCACACAGCCACGACAATGAATGCCCCACCAGAGATTTCACCTGAGACGAATGACTCACTCCCCGCCCCAACTGAGCTTTCTCTTCCCTTGGGTCTTCTCCTCCCCCCACCACAGACACGAATCCCAGCTCAAGATGTATTTACTTTTTGTGTGCTGGTTTTATACTGCTATAGAGATCTCAAAGGAGAAAGTCAATACTAGATTAAAGATGTGTTGAATCATATGCTGGGTTTACTCATCAGCACCCTGTTTGCTACACACACACACACACACACACACACACACACACACACACACAAACACACAATCATACAGACATGGAGGCAAGCAGCCTTGAAATCCCCCATTCACCTATTGTATAAGCATAGGAATTCTCCTCTCTTCATTGTGGGGGGATTAATCTTCTTCAATAATGTGCTCTCCTTGCTTTCTCTGTCTAGCTATAAATGGGAGATAAACCATTTGGAAGCTGAGGAGAGGTGCCTTTAGGGAAGCTGTGAGCTCTGTCCGAAGCGAGAGACGGATTTAGGGGAGAAGGACTGGTTTGTTTGCACTGGGTACAGAGCCCCAGGGGTGCTGTAGAAGGTGCCACAACTATGATGTAGAAGGCGAGAGGTGGGGGGCACCAAATATTAGCACCACACAGGGTGCCACTGAAATTTGAGACCCCAATGTCCGCCATTGAAACCAGCCTTGTCCATATCCCCTTTAAGGCTGCCGTTAGTGCCTTTGTGACCTCAGCATGCTGTTACCCCTATCCCCATTCTCATCTCAGGCCTATTTAAAGCACACTTGCAGGGTATATGTCCAGCTCAGAACTCAGAAGCAAGCTAGGTTAGAGTTGTGTGTGTTTGTGTGTCTGTGCTTGAAGAGAAGGTTTGTATACTGTATACCCGATGGGTGTGTTGCATCACAATCCCCTGTGGATTCCTGTTGCTAAAGGCTAGGCTATTAGGTGGTGGGTGGTGGTGGTTGAGGCCCAGAAGAGAGAGAGGCCAAGCATTATGCCGTTCACTTATGAAAGACCATCTCCTTCGCTAGCGTCTTGCCAAATGCAAGGTGGTTCTTTTAATGAGATTCAGAAGCAATACAAACACAAGTGAGTAAGAAGATTAAAGATTTTATTCTAAACAGCAAGCATTATATAAATTGCCAAGCAAGCACCTCGATCTGCCACTGGGAAGTCCTCAAGAAGTGGTGAAGTGACCCCGAGGTAGTCTCAGGTTGCACGAGCTTCTGAGAGCTATGCCCCAAAACCATTTGATTTATAGAGAGCTAAATTGTTAGCCTACGTGCCTTGCCCAACTAGCTAGTGCAGATTATTAATTAGCTAGCCCCTCTTCCAATACTGCACGTTCCTCCAAACAATGTCTAACATCAAAGAAGGTCAGAAGGTGCCCTGCATTATCACTTCTTCCTTCTACCAGATTATACATTAAAGGCTGCTCTCAGCCATCAAAGAGTAGAACAAGAGATAGAGGGGAAATAAACAGAAGCAGGAAGAGCTGACCATGTCTGGCCACTTATCTCCTCGAAATACAATTGTCTTCCAGATAGAGTGCCCCTACAACTAGACCCTCTCAGACATTTAGATCCTCATTGGGTCCCTCTTGCCAGTTCCATCACCCTCAAGAGTGGAAGCCCCTAAGCTGTGGAATTTCCTTCCCACGGAAGAAGAAAAAGAAGAGGAAGAGTTTGGATTTGATATCCCATTTTATCACTACCTTAAGGAGTCTCAAAGTGGGTAACATTCTCCTTTCCCTTCCTCCCCCACAACAAACACTCTGTGAGTTGAGTGGGGCTGAGAGACTTCAGAGAGGTGTGACTAGCCCAAGGTCACCCAGCAGCTGCATGTGAAGGAGTGGAGACACGAACCCGGTTCACCAGATTACAAGTCTACCACTCTAAACCACAACACCACACTGACTCTCCCACAGAGATGTGTGTGGCATCTTTCTCTCTCTCTCTCTCTCTCTCTCTCTCTCTCTCTCTCTCACACACACACACACACACACACACACACACAAAACCTATTTTCCTGATTATGAATCATTTTATTTTATTTTATTTTATTCAGATTGTAAGCTGCCCTGGATCTTATGGTGCAAGTTAATAAGAAATCCAAAGAATATATATGGTTCAGTGGTCTTACATGGGAGAAAATAACGAGTGCAGTTGGGTACACCTCTGGGATGGGAGCTAAGCTACTTCTGGCCTCTTAGCAGCATCCCGGGTAGCCTCTTGAAGACGAAGGCTATCTGCATGGTCTCATCATTGTGTTTATGTTTTCCCCTGGTAGTGCTACAGCAAGAGGCAATGTTTCAAAGTGGCAGAGAGAGGGAAGGAGAGAGAGAGAGAGAGAGAGAGAGAGAGAGAGAGAGAGAGAGAGAGAGGTCAATGCAGATGCTTGTCCATTTTAACACTACATTGTGTGGGGCTGCAAAAATACCTGGACCACATCATGCCTTTACTCTGGTAAGCAATTAGAGATGCACCTGCTACAACCCTCCATAAACATTTTCCCCTTGATTTTCTTTGCTCTCTTCTGCCTCTCTGAAACTGGTATCAATTTTTTTTTTGTTATGTTGCTTCCAAAATCCATTATATTGAACCATCTGTGAATAACAAGTACAGGATGACCCACTTCTGCTGTATAGCCGTTCTGCTAATTATCTACAAAAATATGGATGGGTCGCCTGCTGTTGAAATTGTTATCAGGCACCAGAAGGTAATTCTCAGTAGTAAGGAGGAAATGGTTGGGAGACATTAAAGAGCCAGCTACTTAAAAACATCGCCGGGTACTTCGTCTTTCAGCAGAGTCTAAAAGGATGCTTGTAACTATGCAAAAGAAGAATCAGACCTGTGGGCTTGTTGCACCAATGGCTTCATTTTGGAGCCTCTACTTTACACTGCCAAAGACAAACACCCAAAGCAAGCTTCCCCACACAAACTGTGGTAATTGAACAATGTTGGTTACCTAAACATGATTCATGTGCAAGTTACATCTAGCTGCTAGGTGAGAAACAATGTGATCCCCCCCCCCCCCCGTTCTGTCCTTTATATTTCATAGTATTATAGAATTGTAGAGTTGGAAGGGTCATCTAGTCCAACCCCCTGCAATGCAGGAATCTTTTGCCCAATGTAGGACTCAAACCCAGGACCCTGAAATTAAGAGTCTCATGCTCTACCAACTGAGCTAGAACCTATTCCAAAATGTAGCACTGCCATTCATATAACACTGACATAATACTTAGTAGAAAAGTTATTGAGCTACACCTGAAGCAATTTCACTTCAGAGATTTCCTTTGAAAATTTGGATACCAAATGTTCTTGTTCAGATTCCTGCATTGCAGGAATTCGATTTGAAATAGTCTGAACGACTGTGCATCAACATCTGGTATCCTTAGCATGGACTCTGAACATGTTTGTATTTGTATTTTTTCCTTTATTTTCACAGTGGGACCTCGGTTTTAAGGTAATCCATTCTGGAAGATTGTTCGAGTTCTGAAATGTTCGAAAACCAAAAACTCAATACGGAAATCTCAAAATGAAAAATGCAATATGGAAAACTCAATACAGAAGCTGTGTGGCATGTTCGACTTCTGATACTTTTTTGAAAACTGAAGCATATACTTCTGGGTTTATGCCATTCAGAAACCGAAATTTTCATCAATGGAGGTGTTCGAAAACAGGTATTTTGTTTTCTTTATTCTTCCTATAATTTTATCTCTTTGTCATTATTATTTAATATTATTCTTTAAAATACCCCATGATATTTGAGTACCTGATATCTGATAGTATTTTACAGTTGGCAAGAAATGGTACTAGTATCTGACAGCATTTGATAGATGATATTTGCTTGGTACCCAACTATATATGGGAACTGGTATTTAATGACATTTAGTGGTTGACAGCATTTGATGATTGGCAGGAAGATGTATTTAATATTTGAAAAACGAACATGGAATGGTATTAGTATCAGGCAGGAGTTGATAACACACAATGGTATTTAGTATTTGACAGCTTCTGGAACTTCAAGCTGGATGCTGCAAAAACAGATATCAAAGCACTCAAAGTTTTGTTAAAATTTCACATTCTAAATGTGAATCTGAACAATGAATTCAAAATTTCACATTCAGTTGCACATGCTAGAAAGTTTTGGATATCTGTGAATATTGATTTCTGCTCTGTTGGAGCAGAAACAACAGGCTTCAAATCGCTTTGTAACTCAGTGGATGACCTTGAGCCAACCACCATGTCACAGTCTAACCTGACTCCCAGGGTCACTGTGAGGATGCACTGGAAACAGAACTGCTGTTCTGTTAGCTCTTTATAGAAAGGGTAGACTACAATTGTGATAAAGAGATTCTGTGTGCATACCACTGACATACAAGGCACGACCCCAGGGCTGTGTACATATGACCTTTGTATTCTAGAATTCTTCCAGTGGAAGACTGTGTACTTGTTTTTTCTATCTTGTCCACACACAATCTAGATCCCAGCATATTTTTTGCCCCTGAAAAGCAGTTCTTGAGAAACCAGCTCCGTTCTAAAAATAAAAGCTTGTTGCAGATTGATTCTACATTACCCCACAGTGTGTCTATTTGAAAACAGATGCATGTAGTCCCGGAAATGAACAATGTATCCACATGTGCCCAATGATGTTGTGGGTGGGTGTATATTAAGGTCGCAATCATCGCTTCCTTTTTCATTCACCCAAGGCATGTGCAGGGAGGAAAAGGCATGGATAACAAACCAAGGGGAGGGTTTCAAATGCATATCAAGTCACCACACCCACTCTTGCCAATGAGCAGGATCTAGAATCAATCTAGATTGAAAGCTGCATGTTGAGGACAAGCACGGATAGTTGCCGATTGGGAAAAGCGACCTTTTTGTGCTGCAAGCGGCCGAGTGCGTATGCAGCCTAAATTAATCTAACCGGCTTCCACTAAAGAGAGAGTGTACCCGTGAGCAAGCGAGAGAGATAAATGGAATTTAACTAAGGCAAAAAAAATGGAAGAGAATGTGGAGGGGTGCTATTTAGATGAATTACCTGAAGGAAGTAGGGATGCAGGTGGCGCTGTGGGTTAAACCACAGAGCCTAGGACTTGCCAATCAGAAGGTCGCCAGTTCGTTTTTTCTTTTTAAATAATATTTATTAGCATTTTCAAAAAGCAAACAAGAACAAAAAATAAACAGAACAAAAGAAAAATACAAAAATACATAACAAAATTAAACAACAAAAGAAAAATAGAGAAAACACATAAAGTTATCGTTCTTAACCTTATTTCTCAGACTTCCTCACACCTCCCCTTCTTGTATTCCAATTTAAGTTGTCAGTTCAGCAAGTCCTTAACTTATTTCTTTACCTTAACTTATACATTTATTCTAACACACCATTTTTTACTTTACTTCCTTTTTTCCATTTCCTCCATTTATTTTTAACAATCTTATTTTCAATTAATTTAAAAAAGAAGAAACCAATTTTACCTTATTTAAAACACACATCAATACTTATACCTCATTAACTATTCTTAGACCTTTTTCCTAAAGTCGACCAAAATTTCCCTTCCACGATTTACCCAATTTCCTTACCATTAATTAAAAGTAAAAAAAGAAAACAAATTATCCTTATGTGCCCTTTGGATTCCCAACCTCTACCCACCCTTTTCCCGGTTCCAATCCCCGACCAGTGTCCATCAGTCTTTGTGTTATTTATTTAACCTGGAGACCTCACATCTGAGGCCCTTTTATCTCTCTCAGTTCCTTTCTGCCGGTCTCTTTGATGGTCCTTAATGTTAAACCCCAAGTCTCGAAGGGGCACCGGACCAGCAGAGTCCTTGTTGCTTCCAGCCAGTCTTCCATACTTAAAGGCAAAGCCTATGGGGGGCTCCAACTTTTGTTTCAAATTTCTTACAGATCCAGATGTCCCCAAGGCTCCAGCTTTCACCTTCCGCAGATTTATAATCCTCAGGTCTTCAGATCTCCTCCAAGGGAGATCTCTCCATTTTCCAGGCTCCCATTCAGACCAGGCTTTCCACATCCAATTTTTATTATCCTTTTTTATCATCATGTCAGGCCTCATATTGTAACTCTCCTTTAGCTCCTGCACGTCTCCTGCTTCTCCTTCATTTTCTTCAAAAACAGCACCTTGCTCCATCATTTCTGCACTTTCAGTTTCATTTATTTGTTCAGTTGAGTAGGCTTCCTGTTTCAAATCTTTATCCAGCTCAAAACTGTTGTTTACTGACCGGTGTAGTAGTGATATCTTTGTAGACATAACATTGTATTCATCTTTCAAATTTCCCAAGAGAACGAGCGCTCTGTCCAGTTCTGCTTGGAATTTACATACTCCAGTCATTTTTGTAGTGTAGTATCCCTATTACCCCTCTAGGGGGATTTTAGTTCCTTAATGTTCCTTTCAGCTCGAAACCAAAAGTCCAGTTATTTTGTATCAGCCCTCGTTGTTTTCAACAAAGTTATACCAGATGAACCCACAAAAACAGCAGAAACAATGTTCTCTTTTTCCAGCTGGCAACTAGCTGACTAGCAGCTCTCTTGACAGCTGTCAAAATCTTCCATGCAACAGACTTTCTCTTGGGGCGTTCCCGGGTCTCGGGGGGGGGGTGAAATTCCAGTCCCCAAATTCTTTTTATCCTCCAGTAAATCCTTATAGTGTCAAAACCGTGAAATCAAGATCTTTTCACTAGAAAACAGGTTCTCTCGACCTTGGTTGCCCAGTCCTTTGCTTTAACTTGTTTACAAAGAGGGGGGGGTGACTTCCTTTTTAGCCCCTTCCCGCTCGTTCCAAATTCAAAATTAAATTTTTTTTTTTTTAAAGTCCCAATCTCCGTATTACTCACGGGTTAGTATTTTAGAGTCCAGTCGATCTTGGAAGAAGTTGGCGCTCTCTGTCAATGGCTTGCGGCTTCACTCCGTAGGCGAGGGAGTACTCTCAGCACCACGCCTCACCCTGCCTCCGTTCCGAAGCCTTTAAAAAGGCTCCGTCGCGGATTGGGGGGACGCAAATGGTGCCCGCCGAGTCTCTGTGTTCACAGGCATCCGCGCCTGTGATTTTAAGGGTCCCCGCTTCGCCGCAGCGGCCAGACCCAGACGCTACGGAGCCGATTCCCTCCGGAGCTCGGAGGGAATCCGCCATTAAACAATGGCGCCAACCCGGAAGAGCAGAAGGTCGCCAGTTCGAATGCCTGCGACGGGGTAAGCTCCCGTTGCTCAGTCCCTGCTCCTGCCAACCTAGCAGTTCGAAAGCACGTCAAAGTGCAAGTAAATAAATAGGTACCACTCCGGCGGGAAGGTAAACGGCGTTTCAGTGCGCTGCTCTGGTTCGCCAGAAGCTGCTTAGTCATGCCGGCCACATGACCCGGAAGCTGTACGCCGGCTCCCCAATAAAGCGAGAAGAGCGCCGCAACCCCAGAGTCGGTCACGACTGGACCTAATGGTCAGGGGTCCTTTTACCTTTACCTTTTACCTGAAGGAATTTCAAAGTAAGTTCAAATAAAAGGAACTTATAGAAGAGCAGCAAAATTTCTCTATCACTCATGTGTGTGTATGTATGTGTGTATGTTTGTGTCACACGTGTCAAAACAGCAGACTTAGAGCAAACTCTGATGCACATTTTGAGTGTCAGAATGGTCCTGCTACACAAAGAGAGTTCTCAAATAGCAACTGAGAGCATCCAACTGAGAGTTGTGCCTTCAATCCTTCACTGAGTATGCAGACGTCTGAGGAGATGACATTTGTGTGGGGGTCCTGCTGCTAAACCTGAGTGACAGCAATGCTGCCTCCCTTCATTTTGGTGCAGGTGAGGAAAGAAAAAAAGGCACCTATTAATGTCTGGGAGTGCAAGTCACTGTTTCCACCAACACACAAAAACAGGATGAAGGAATCATAGAACTGTAGAGCTGGAAGGGACAATGGGGTCACCAAACTGCACCAAAATCCCTATTTTTCCTTAGCTAAAATGCTTTAACTTGAGCTCTTGAGCCAAAACCCAGCTGTATAAACAAATGCTCAGAGCCCTCTCCTTTATCAGTTTGTGATGGCAAGGATGGCCTTGACTGTACCAGTAGAACAGGGAAAACAGGTCTGTGCCTTATCTTATATCCTGACCACAAAAGACGCACAGACCTAGTCTGGGAACAACGCCAGAGGGTGTTCTTGGAGATGGTGACCTCTTGCTCCAAGATAAGAGTAGGAACAGGAAGATCCTTTTATGGTCAGAAGTACAGGAAGGAATATCCTTTTATGGTCAGAAGTATAGGAAGGAATACCCTTTTATGGTTAAGAGTGCCGGAGCAGGAACATCTGTGATGTCAACCTGCATGTACAAGCTGACGTGGCTGGATTCCTGGGGAAGGGGGAGAGGGTGCCTGGAGGGTATATACACTGCATGAAATTTCTCATTTCTTTGGACTTGCTGTGGACTGACCACGCAAGTGCCTTTCTCCTGTTTCATAGAGCAGAAATAAAGAACTCTTTCTCTGAACCAACCCTCGGTGTCATTTGACTTCCTTCCTCCTGTCCGGGAGCAACGCAGACCCAATCGGTGAACTCCAATAAGGCTACATTTCTTGGTGCATTGGCCGGGAAACCGCATGCAATGCAAGAATCTTTCACTCAGGGGTGCTGAATTGAATAAAATATTGTGTTTGAGGGGGTGCTCAAGTAATCAATCACATGATGCAGTGCATGCTCACCATTTGAATGGCAATGCCCATCATCCGGGGCTGCAGCCCCCTCAAAAAAACTATACGGGGGCCAGAGAGGCCCTAGCCCCTAGCAGTTGGCTCCTATGCTTTTCCTCAAGCCCACAACCCTGAGATTAAACAAGTTGAGGGATTTTTTTTCCCCCTGAGGGGGTTAGTCCAGGGGTCAGCAACCGTTTTTAGCCGTGAGCTGGTCCACCATCCCTCAGACCATGTGGTGGGCCAGACTATATTTTGGGGGGAAATAATGAACGAATTTCTATGCCCCACAAATAACCCAGAGATGCATTTTAAATAAAAGCACACATTGTATTCATGTAAAAACACCAGGCAGGCCCCACAAATAATCCAGAGGTGCATTTTAAATAAAAGGACACATTCTACTCATGTAAAAACATGCTGATTTCCAGACCGTCCATGAGCCGGATTGAGAAGGCGAATGGGCCGCATCCGGCTCCCAGGCTTTAGGTTGCCAACCCCTGGGTAAGTCCTACCTTTTGAGCTCAAAATGCCTGTTGCTGGACATTCAGCTGAACTCTGTTTTGAAAATTCGCCCTACACAGTGCTAATCTGAAATGGCACAATAACACCACAGCATCAGACCCTGCAAAAGCTCCTATTTCCATAACGGACAAAAGTCCACAAGTCTCTCTCTCCAAGGCTCCTGCTCCTGCTGCAGTCACAGCATCTCCATTAAGCCTTTTAACTGCAACAGAATCATCACGAAAGCCTCTTCTTTAATGGCTTAACCTCACTAAAATAGGAGTCTCATTCCCACACGTTCTCTTCCCCCCACCTAAATGTTTTAAATGGCAAGGGTTAAAAACAGGCAATAAAGAATGGAATGCCCTTCCCGGCCATCTATTGCAATCATGGGGCCAGAAGGGCGAGCTTTGGAAGTCCTCGGAAATACAGCAACACATTTAAAAATCTATAACCGGCGATTTAACAAACCGCTAAATAAAGGAGGCATCTGATTATATAAAATTGCCAGGTAGATACCAGGAATGCTATTACAGCTTCCAATCATTTGCAGCCTACGTTTCACTCCAATAGCCTCTATTTCCCCCCCCCCTTCCAAATTACTCTTTCAGCACTCTTAAGGACAGAAGAACTAAGCCTTGAGTGGATGAGGCAGGAAGAGGGAGAAAGTGTTCCTTATTTGTAATTATCTTCATTATTTTACATCCCATAATATGAAGTGTTTTAGTACCCCAACAATCTCAAAAGGCATTCTGGTGGACCCCAGTCCAGAGCTCATGGCATTCAGGGGATTCCTCGTTCCCCTTTAAGAAAGGAATTTTCCACATACACAGAGAAAATTTTATTTCATTTCACTTTTAATTTGTATACTAATTTTCTATATTACTATGCACAAGGCGGCTTACAAGCTGAAAGAGCAACAGAATAGACAGCAGAGATCACATGCATAATAACAATCTGATCCAAAACGAAAGAGTCACAAAAGCTTTAAAATAAACACATATATCAAATAAAGCAATATTCAATAACCCATTAGAATATAATAGTAAACAGTAAAATTAAATATTAAATAATTAAACAGTTTACACTTATCAGTTACAAGAAATTATTACTAAAATATAATGAATAAAAAGAACAGCTAGTCACAATGTGTAAAATGCCACAAAACATACAAAAACATATAAAATGAGGCAAACCTCCCTGCTCATAAAAGAAGGCCCTATATGCAACATGGTTTCTTTAGATTGTGGTCTTAGGACTAGCATAATTGGCAGCCCTTCCAGCAAAAGCTCTTCTTATTTGCTTCTAAGGCTGAGTGAAAGCTCACCCTCCATCTTGTGTCCTCATTCAACACGAGAGCTGTTCAAAGATCTATCTGGTTGGTGGCTGCCATTTTAGATTGCTCAAAACATTCCATATTGAAAGGCATTTGGAGGGTAACAAAAATGGGAGTCCTTCTCAGGGAAGAATGCCGCTTTTACCTAAAATGCCCCTTATAATGCGGCACTCAGGGAAAAGCAACATGGTGGCTGCCAGCTTTAAAGAGCCCCAGTAAGTAAATAGAGCTGACTCCCAGGCAAGAGTATTGCAGATATTAATATTGTGCAGCCTGAAGCAACTGGGTGCATAAAAACTGACTCCTATTGGAACAAAACATTGTCCAGACCAATAAGTATTGTTCAAAACTTTACTTGCATAACTTACTTCAAAACAGAGCAAAAACAATCAAAGATTCCTCCAAAAAATTCCATGCCATATCTTGTGCATGTCCAGCACAGGCTCAGCATCTTACAAGAAATAAGTTTTCTTCTTCCAGAAATCAAAACTGTTATCTCTCTGTCATTCCAGCCTGCATCCTGAAGAGCCATTATCACATCCTTTGTTGTCTCTGTGGCATCCAGAAAAAGACTAAAGAGGCAACTTCCTTCAAGATGGAGTTTTACAACTGAATACCCTCAGTGATTTTAGGTTAAACACTCACATGTAAAGAGCAGAGAACAACAGCTAATTATCAACTCAGAGCAACCCATCTAACATTAAGCACTTTAATACCATGGATTTCAATGGGATAGGGTTTTGTTTTGTTTTTTGCTTTGGATTATGACACTTATATATTATCTGAACACTTTTATAGACAATGCACCATGTGCTTTTTGAGCTATGCAGAATTCTTAATTCTGATGAATGGTTATATGTAAGTAAAGTGATATGTTGAAACGTATCCTGCAATTTCTCAAAAGTGTTTGTTCCTTAGAAAGAAGCTTTCATTCGTCTTCCTCATTCTTTGGATGTTTTAAAATTTCAGTGGGTGTAGGACTCAGTTTACCGTATAATTGTGAGGTGGCTGAGGGGTGTTTTCCCCCCATTAAGCATCTGTGGAACATTCTGCAGCCTTCCCAGCTGCCTAATCTGAAAAAGACCCATTGCAGGACTTACCTCATTATGTCTTTCCCTAGGTTTTAATTGAAGCTGGGGAAGCCAAGCAGTCTCTCTACTGAGCATCTGAGATCAATATGCTCACTAACTTTGTTTTGTGTATGTTTTGTGTATGAATTTCTTTAAAGGTAAAAGTTTTGAAATCCAAAACTTTGCTCAGGAAAAAGGGGTACCAGCCAGGTCAGAAACGGTCCATGTTCTACCATCTTACATCAAGTTTCCTACTCCAAACCCAGTACTGGCCCCTCAAAATCTTATCTGGTGTACGGTGAAACACCTTACATCTATAAATGGTGCTGAATTTACCAGGTTTGCATCTTCTCTGCTGAATAGGGAAAGAACTCCCCTTTCACCTAAGAAAACAAATCCAACATTCCTGGAAATGCAGAAATAAAGTGGGGAAAACAAACATTCTGCAAGCTACTTTACCAGCTGGCCAAAGCAACTGCAACAGCAACAGCCTGGCCATTCCTTGGCACCTAAACAGTGGCTATTTCTTTTTGAAACCGTGACATTCTGCTCCAAATGATTGCTTTGCTCAATGCTGAAATCAATTAAGCACAATAAAAATATATGTCACCCATGCCAGTAATTTATGTAAGAATAATAAGTGATTAAAATCACTGGGCATTACCTTTCACACACACAGTAGTCGTTGCCAACAGGCAAAAATGATACAATTGAATGCTTTCGTAGGGAAGAGACTGGCTACAAAAAGCTTGCTTCCCCCTCATAATGATGTTTCCACACACGGTGCTAGGTGTAAATGAACTCATTGGCATAGAATTATACAGCAAATCAATTCATCTCATTAGTTGGGGAGATCAGCGAGATGCTTTCAGCTCAGAATAGTTTGGAGATAAACTGCAGCATTTGAAGGACAGAAGCTACAGGCCTTTGTTTCCAAATAAAATTGTGGATAGTTAGCTGCATGGCAGTTACTAATCAGGACACAAACGCAAACCCATGAGGACTCAAGCATTCTGGTTGTCTTCAGCTGCCCCGATGTTTAGACATATACTACACAAAATCTGGTAGCACACATTCAGTATCTATTCTAGGCTGCATCAACAGAGGTCTAGTGTCCAGATCAAGGGAAGTAATGGTACTGCTCTGTTCTGTCTTGGTCAGACCACACCTGGAATAATATGTCCAGTTCTGGGCACCACAATTTAAGTAGGATATTGACAAGCCAGAATGTGTGCAGAGGAGGGTGATCAAGGATGATCAAGGATCTGGAAACCAAGCCTCATGAGGAACAGTCAAGAGAGTTGGGTATGTTTAGCCTGGTAAAGAGGAGACTGAGAGGAGATATGATAACTATATTCAAACATTTAAAGGGCTACCACTCATTAAGGGTCCTACCCTCCGGAGCATGAAAAAGCAAGCTTGCTCCATCTTCCTTGTGACACCCTTTTAGGTATTTGAAGATGGCTCACATATCTCCTGATCAAAGATTTGATGTTGGCTATGGTGTGTTTACTGAGTGTATGAGCAAAACTGGGATCATTGCCATGAAATGTCCAGCTGTGGGGACCCATTACTCTGAGACCACAGACACGCTCAAACGACAATGAGGCTCCGACACTCTTCTTGTGAGAAAAGTCTTCCAGAACTGACTTGAGGACCATCCCGACTGAAGAACACAGTCTTGCCACTCTCCTCTGGTTCATGGTACTCTTGTCTCCTCAGCCCTCTGCAGAAAAAGATTCCAAAATAAGGTGGGGCTCACTGTGCTGCATTAAGGCTTCAGCTACAGCCAGACACTTGCAGAGACAACATCTCGTTCAGTTACCATAGTAGGACCTTGGGAGTTCTCAAAGAACTGCTTCCTTATATGACTGCACATATATATATACAGGAATTCCTCTACATTGTTCCTGTTTCAGTTCTTCCAGAAAAAGGAATCCAAGGAAAGAGATGGAGCGGCTGGAATAATTTTTAGCAAACACTTTCCTGAGATCTCAGAATTACTGAAAAACTGATGCAATGTTTTTGGAGCTCATTCTGGTACATATTAAAACTCAATTCCTCATCTAAGTAAAGGATAAAGCAAATGCTTAAGCTTTGAGAAAATGAACTTCCACGGACCTCCTCGTGCTTAAAATTCATACATACTTATGTCATTCACCGGATGCAAACAGCACCTTGAAAGACTAAACCCTTTATGGTTAAGTAGTAAAGGAACAAATGAGTTCAGGATGCCAGCAGTCTGCAGAGTGGGGGAAAACCCTGGGGAGACTTCTTTATAAACTTGGAGTTGTTCCTTTGACATCTACTTGTGCAGTTTCTACGAGAACAAGACTGATCAAAATTTGACCTTGTGGCTCTGTAACACTCAGTTTTCAAAAGGAAACAGCAACCATATTGATGTGATTTTAAAAATGCAGGAAGTGCAGGCGAATGGAGTTCATTACAGGCAGGGTAAAATAAACACTCAGTCTGCCAGCATGTGAAACCAGCTACACTCATCTTCAGGAGCCTCTGTGCTTGCTGATTTCGGAGAGCTCATGGCAGAAGCTAAAACCACCCTCAACCTTGACCAGTAATCTTCAACCTCTTTTGGTCTGTGGCTCCCCATTAGCCCAAACCTGGCCACACAGAACCCTGAGGCAAGGGCTGCAGATACAGCCTCCACCTCTCTCTTCCCAAAGAACATAGCTACAGGCCAAAGGAACCACTATCCCATTTTGCATTTGGGTTTTTTTTGGGGGGGTGGCATGCCTGGATATTTATCTTTCCTAGCTGGAGCATATAGCGCCCACGGGAAAATTTTACTTGCAGCACCGAAGCCTACAGAATATCACAAAAAGGGGAGGTTGACTTGAAAATGCACATTTTCTGCCATTACCCCTGCACTGTGGAATGCTCGTCCCTCTGCCATACATAAAACATCACCCATCCACTGCTTTCGACAGCTTTTTGCACAAATATAAGATGGTAGACACCTGGATTGCCAGTAGTACATGTGAAAAGGGTCTAGGGTCGTAGCAGACCACAAGCTTAGCATGAGTCGACAGTGTGATGCAGCTGCAAAAACAGCTAATGCTAAAATTCTAATGGTAGAAGTTTGAATTGATCAAACCAAAATGCAGAAACGCTGGCAGGAAAATAGTGGGTTTTTTAAGATCAAGCAGAGAGAGACAATGGGAAGAAAAGAGTGGTTTTAAATTATGGCCGAAGTTTGAGCAGAGCAAGTGAGGGCAGCATGTTGATGGGAAAAGTGGTTTCAATAAAGCAAGAGGGGAGCTGGGAAAAGTTCTGTTGTGTTACCTTTTGGTGTTAGCTTCTGTGTTGGACCCATCTCTGCTATTTCTCCTGATCAACTGGTACCTCATCAACTGAATGTACAGTTGATATACAGGGGTGGGCAACCAGCATAATCCCAATCACCCTTTATGTGGATGCAGTTAAGATTTCAAAAGGACTGTGCTTGAAAGTCTTTAAATATCACTACAGCACTGTGGGAAGACCCATGAATAAGACATTTCCATGGCAGTCCTGTACCTATGCAGATTTGCTACAAGGATTTGGTATTGCCTGGTATATCCTGGAACAGACAGCTATGCTGGTTGGATTCAGGCTCACCTGGGCTACACCCTAATGTGGAATGTCTTGGAAGGAGGTTCCTCTTTTGGTTATGAAGAAATTATGGTTATGAAGATAGCCCTGTTCACAGCATGGAATGCAACATGTGAAACAACCCTCCATGTTTCTGTTTTCACACATTCAGAATACAAAAGTGTAGGCTGATGGGAGTTGTAGTTCTAAACATCCTGGAGGGCACCAGGTTGGCGAAGGATGCTATAAAGAAATTCAGCAGCAGGATATCTATCCGTCCTTGATCTGCTCAGTGCCACTTAGAGCACAAGCATTCAGGACCTGATGGAGTTTTCTATAAACCTCTGCCAGATGGCGGGAGGTAGAAGCCAAGAGAATTTGGATGGGATAGAACTTTGTTAGAAAACAGAAAATTATTCCTGTCATACACATGGTGTGTGGATGAACAAAGCAAACAACTCATTATGCAACGTCAGAGCCATGTTTTGGTTGCTTATTTCTCTGTCTGCTCCCATTCAATATAAAAAATCAAGACGGGAAATAGTTTTGTTTGGTGATTTTCATCAGCATAAGGGGGAAAGGTTAGGAAAAAACACTCACTGAGCACCATGATTTCAGTCCTAATCTCTCTCTCTCTCTCTCTCTCTCTCTCTCTCTCTCACACACACACACACACACACACACACTACAGTTGTGTTTTCAAAAACAACCACCAAACAGAAATATGAAAGGCAACCATGCCTTTTATGTACAATCTAGTTTGGCCCCTAAAGGAAACCAAGAAATCTGACTGCTTTGACTGAGGGCTAAGCTAGACATGATTGTAGCAGATCCTTTTGCCCCAATCAAATGCAAGGTGAAGGATTGTTCCAATTTTAAGGGCAAAGTGGGTGTGATAGCAAATAGTGCTAAACCATTCATCCCATGTTGCCTCTCTCCCCAAATGTTTTTCTGCAAGCAGGGCTTGCTTCTTGCATCGGAGTTTGGCTGAGGGAAAAGTCGTGTCAAGGGGCACATTGCTGGGAAGGTTTAGCATTCCTTTTCGTTCCCTGCTCTGCTCACCTCGTTTGTTCTTGAAATCAAATCACCACCACCATCTTCTAAATAGAGTGCAGGAAATGGAGTTTTAAAGTGTCAGTCCATTGGTCCATCTGATTCGATGCTGGCTATACTGACGACAGGAGCGAGCTGGCCGTAAATCACACCTTTCAAGTTCGAGTTAACTCTTTATTAGCATGAACAAGATCTGCACAAACTTGGCAGAGTGTTAGGCCTACCAAATGAGCACAGCAGCTCATCCCTGGTAGGTTTTGCCCCATGCATCAGTTGCTGAGACTGAGTCCCCACAGCTGTCTAAGTCCCCCTCCTCTCCAGGGCTTTCCCCAAGCAACTGGAGACTGTGCCTGCCTGAAGCCAATCTCTCCTCTGCCCTTTTCATGCCTCTCCTGGTTCTGGGAGACAAGAGGGGATGGGAACTTGTCGCAGCAGGAAGGGGAGACACACCCATGACTCTGCATCAGCTTGACTTATCTCTGCCTCTTGGCCTCCCTCCTCCCATTCTCCTCACAGTCTTCTCCTGCTGACCACTCATCATTGTCCCACCACCAATCCCCAGGCTCTGAGCTTGTTTCCCTTGGGGGTTCCCCAGCTGGTTCCTTCCACCATTCCTCTGCGTCCAGCCAGCCCCTGACAATTGACTGGTAGTGGATCTCTGGGGTTTCAGAGAGGGGTCTTTTCCAGCCAGGGGTTGGACCTGTGACCTTTTGCATCCATAGCACATACTCTGCCCCTAAGCCATGGCCCTTCCGCCATGGGTCACTTCCATGATTAAACACATGGATCTGTCCTCATTACCTCTAACTGGGTGGAGAGAATATGTAATTCAGCTGTTGCAAAATGTTAGACATTTTATTCCAGGATCAGATAAATCTAGGCAGGAGAGTCAGTGGTGCCCCTCATCTGTTTCGGGCCCATGGTACGAAGCAGTTCCCACGGCATTGCCATATTGCATCTATCTGGGTGCCCATCAATATGCAGATGATACCCAGCTCTACCTCTCTTTCAAATCAGAACCAGTGAAGGCGGTGAAGGTCCTGTGTGAGTGTCTGGAAGGGGTTGGAGGATGGATGGCGGCTAATGGATTGAGGTTGAATCCTGACAAGACAGAAGTACTGTTTTTGGGGGACAGGGGGCGGGCTGGTGTGGAGGACTCCCTGGTCCTGAATAGGGTAACTGTGCCCCTGAAGGACCAGGTGTGAAGCCTGGGAGTAATTTTGGACTCACAGCTGTCCATGGAGGTGCAGGTCAATTCTGTATCGAGGACAGCTGTCTACCAGCTCCACCTGGTACACAGGCTGAGACCCTACCTGCCTGCAGACTGTCTCGCCAGAGTGGTGCATGCTCTAGTTATCTCCCGCTTGGACTACTGCAATGCGCTCTACCTTTGAAGGTGGGGCTACCTTTGAAGGTGACCCGGAAACTACAACTAATCTAGAATGCGGCAGCTAGACTGGTGACTGGGGGCGGCTGCCGAGACCACATAACACCAGTCTTGAAAGACCTACATTGGCTCCCAGTACGTTTCCGAGCACAATTCAAAGTGTTGGTGCTGACCTTTAAAGCCCTAAACGGCCTCGGCCTAGTATACCTGAAGGAGCATCTTCACCCCCATCGTTCTGCCCGGACGCTGAGATCCAGCGCTGAGGGCCTTCTGGCGGTTCCCTCATTGCGAGAAGCAAAGCTACAGGGAACCAGGCAGAGGGCCTTCTCGGTATCGGCGCCCGCCCTGTGGAACGCCCTCCCATCAAATGTCAAAGAGATAAGCAACTACCTGACATTCAGAAGACATCTTAAGGCAGCCTTGTTCAGGGAAGTTTTTAATGTGTGACATCTTAGTGTATTTTTGGTCTTTGTGGAAGCCGCCCAGAGTGGCTGGGGAAACCCAGCCAGATGGGCGGGGTACAAATAATAAATTATTATTATTATTATTATTATTATTATTATTATTATTATCTGGCCAAGCAGCCCCATAACCTATGGTGAGGCATTAAGCTTGAGGTCTTCAACCTGCGCTTGTTATATTTATAGTAGACAAGAACGCTTGTTGAGTGGCTAGCTGTGCTAATGCTAACTGCTTCCAGTGACAGTTTCTTGGCAAGAACGGAGGTTGAGAAGTTAACATCCGTACATCATGCAGGAACAAGTTGCAACATAAGTAAACAAGAGGCATTATAGTGGTAGCACTTCCTGATAACATTACAAGAGCTAAGGATGAGGGGGATTCCTCTGAGCCATTTCATTAATCCTTTTCTTCCCCTTTCCTGTGCAATTCCACAGCTCTTTCCCTTTTAATTCCACAGCTTCACCTTAAAATTTCACTGCAGGCAAAATGCAGCAGCAACTCTAGTCCCAGATCCAATTGTCAGTTTCACTCAGCGCATGGTGAGAGACATTTTTTCCACAGCATCAAACTCCCAACTGGACAAACAGAGAGTTGGAGGAGAAATTTGTTTGGTCTACATTTTAAAGCAAACCAACCTAACTCCCCCAGTGCTAAATATATATGCAGATTGGGATGCAGCTATCAATCAGATAATGCACTCTTCTCAATTTTGCAATACACAAATGTGCATTTTAGGGGAAGGGTGCACACAAAAAGCCTACAAAATGGGTATGATTCAAACAGATGTGGAAATTGTGAGAACTGGACTTAAGATGGGGGGAGAGAAGGAAATTTACAGAAACTAAACTTGACAGGTTCATCCAGCCCTAAAACCATATGAGCAACTTTGTCAAGAAATGTGAGGTCAACCTTTTGAAATAAATAGATAAAGAAAAATTGTATAATCACCACATTTTGTAGGGACAGATAAGATACAAATTTAATGACGACAGAGGCCTGCTTTGAACACCTCCTGATCTCTGTCCCTAAGAGGATGTTAGCACTAATATATCAGGTCCTACTATATCTAGAGTAAGAAAATCCAGGTTATGTGAAGAGGTGGGCAACCCAGTCACCGGACTGATGGAAGAATGGTTTCACCTTGAGAAAAAGATAAACACATATACTGCAGCTTTTTCACTACTTTAAAAGTTATTTAAGACAATAGTGCAGGCATGGGCAACCTCGGCCCTCCAGATGTTTTGGGACTACAATTCCCATCATCCCTGACCACTGGTCCTATTAGCTAAGGATCATGGGAGATGTAGTCCCAAAACATCTGGAGGGCCAAGGTTGTCTATGCCTGTGATAGTGCAATGGAATCAAACACCAGCCCAAGTGCCAAGAATAAACCATTAGATCTCCAATCTCTGTTGAAATTTGCAAAAATTAACAGTGATGTTCTCTATAGCTGGTAGACTTGGGAAATTGAAAATATATATACCTCATGGTATTGTTTTATGAGAACAAAGCATTTTGGGAACCTAGGAATTAAAAGATCAAGTTTCTAATGGAAAAAAACTCTTACTTTCTAATTTGATAGTGGCAACTAGAGCTGCTTTATCTAAATACTGGAAACTCCCCTCAGATTCCTAGGATGTGGGAATGTGTCATGTCAAGGTGTAGAATCAAGCACTGGGTTGGCTCACGGGAGCTATGTAGATGCTATAGAGACTAGCAAATGTCAAACTTTACTAGAATTATTCAAAAATACGTGAATGGTAACCCATTTCCTTCCTTTTTAACAAGCTGATAACCCCTCTTGTGTCAAATGCAGTTTTTGTCTTCATTTGTTGGATTCATGGGCCATCTTCAAAAAGTAATAGAAAACAAAATTTCCCTTTAGGCAAAATATGGACACAACACTAATACTGTAGAACTCTGCATCAATATCTTCTGAGGAAGGTTTCAAGAAGGCTCAACTCACGACAGGGAGGGGAGGGAGAACCTTTTCGTTCTTGCATTTGCACTTGGCGTGCATAACATAGTCCCCTTCCCTTCCCTTCCCTTCCCTTCCCTTCCCTTCCCTTCCCTTCCCTTCTCTTCTCTTCTCTTCTCTTCTCCAGTCTATGATTCTGCTCTGCACCCAAAGGGGGTTCACTCTGGAGAGGACTGGAGGCAATGGACTTATGCTCTTCAACTGCTGAAAAGAAAGCAATGTATGGTGCAACGCCTTGTATACACTTACTTGGAAGTAATTCCTACTATGTCAAATGGGATTTGTTTCTAGGTAACCGCACACGGGATTTCCACCTTCAAAGATGAGGCGAGGAACAAGAATCTTTTTCTTCCATTATGGCATAAAAGCAAATGGGCGGAAGCATTACATGTGGGTTTTTTTAATAGTACTGCCAACTCTCCAATACAGAACCATGAAATATAATAGTCTACAAAAAACAAAGGATCGAATTGGGAGAAGGACGAGATGATTCCCTTTAAAAGGAAGCTGGATTAGATTTGCAAGGAGAACGGCAGCAGAGCAAAGAGATGTCATCTCGACATAAACTGAAATGGCCAGAAACAGGTTTTGTTTTCATTTGTTTAAAATCCACTTCAATGAATCAGAGAATTGTAGAGTTGGAAGGGACCCTGAGGATCATCTAGTCCAGCCCCCTGCAAGGCAGGAATATTCAGCTGTCCTATATGGGGATTGAACCTTCAACTTTGACGTTATCAGCACCATGCTCTAATCAGCTGAGCTTGGACAATTGCCTAACATAAAACATATCAATGGATACGTATCAATACAAACTGAGAAGCTATATTTTAATTTATGGGTTGCTGAAAGAGCTAAGCACTTAAGAACTGCTTTGCAGCAGTATTCCAAACAAGTAATTTATCTTTGATTTTAAAGTGACTGCAATAATTGATATGGTGAGTAAATGTAAAAATGAATACATACATATATGTATGTATCTTTACTAGTGTTGTGGGAGGACTAGGGATGAGTAAGTAGTTTGGTTTGGTTTGCAATCTAAGGCTGACTTACTTCATTTGCACTTCCTGAAACAATATGCAAACCGGCACATAGCTATCTTCCGAAATTTGCACTTCCTTGAATTTTGTGGTGCAGTTTTCCAACCAAAAGAAGTGCATAAAAATGTGTGTATTACTAAAAATGACATACAAAAATGTTTGCAGAAATGTGTATATTAGGCAAATTGCATACAATAAAAGTGTAAACTAGGAGAAATGTTGTGAACTGAAGATAAGATAGGGGGGAGGGGAGGACCAAAATTGACAGATTCATCCATTCCTACCCATAAAGAAGGCTAATCGCCGAAGAATTGATGCTTTTGAATTATGGTGCTGGAGGAGACTCTTGAGAGTCCCATGGACTGCAAGATCAAACCTATCCATTCTTAAGGAAATCAGCCCTGAGTGCTCACTGGAAGGACAGATCCTGAAGCTGAGGCTCCAGTACTTTGGCCACCTCATGAGAAGAGAAGACTCCCTGGAAAAGACCCTGATGTTGGGAAAGATGGAGGGCACAAGGAGAAGGGGACGACAGAGGACGAGATGGTTGGACAGTGTTCTCAAAGCTACCAACATGAGTTTGACCAAGGTACGGGAGGCAGTGGAAGACAGGAGTGCCTGGCGTGCTCTGGTCCATGGAGTCACAAAGAGTCGGACACGACTAAATGACTAAACAACAACACCCACCAGAAAACACTTAATAAATAGAGAAGCTTGCTATTTCCCTCCAACAGAATACCTAAGTAGGTTGTTAGCTATTTTTAAACACACTTTCAGCTGCATGCACTCTATCCACAGTGTGTCTGTGGATTCATGTCTGCAATGAATTGCTTGCATTTGGCCATCACAAGCTGCCGAGCCATTTATTCTCTTGTAGGGCCAGCTCTGTCACGAGTCAAAGTGAGCCTCATGGATCAGAAGGCATATTGGAGGGGAGCACAGAATCAGTGGCAGCCTCTGCCCAACTGACTTTCTTGCTGACTCTCCTCCAGATGTATCTATCAGTTTGCCCACTCTCTCTGCACCTTGTTTGGTCGCCCTGCTCACTCCCCCCCCCACAACTGCCCCACTCTCCTCTCCATCTCCGTGGCTCTCCCTCTGTCCCTAATCACTCACTCGCCTCCCCATCCTGCTCAGCCCTTCCTACCAATTGGCCCACTCTGTCCCCCTCTCCTGCCCTCTTCCCCCACCCATTTATTCACCTGCCTAGTTATGCATTTAGTTGGAAGATTTCTGACTTGCTCTTTACCATAGCGTCCCAGGGTAGCTTACAACGATCTCATGATATAGAACATTTCCAAAACAAAACTTGCTCCCTCCCCTTGCATTGCTTGCTTGCTCTGATCCCACCCACCCCAAAACCCACCTGCTCTTAACATCTGGTGAGAAATGAGGGCGGGGGCATTTTTGCTGGTCCACCACACCTTGGACAGGGCCTGGTAGGACCAGGGTTAGGTTTGGGAAAATCCTTGTTTCCCTCAGGTATCCCTGAGGTGATGAGTTGAAGTGAAGAAAGAATTGCTGCCTGATTCCTAGGGCTTTTGTGCCCTACAAGCACCTGAACCAAACATCTGGCATAAGCTGCTGTAGCCTAAAGTCCTTTTAGTCTGAATCATTTGGTAAAAATAGAACAAAATATATATTCCCTGTGCAAAGAACCAAGAAAAACAAAGTAGGAATTCTGCGAGGGAGAACTACTGCTATATGTGTGTTTCAAGACGCATTTATTACACAACACATACCTAAGCAGTTCTCCATGACCAACTCTTGAGTGAGCTGTTTTTCTCCTAATGCCCAAGTCTCCGAAAATGTGTGACGCACGGCTGGGAAAGGTTAAGTCAGCCTGCAAGGAAGCTCAGGGCAGGAAGTACAGATTGTTACAGACATGTGGACCACTAGCCAAACCATCAACAACACGACTGCTCCAGTTAACTGCTTTTCATTTCAGAAGTGTCTCACTGCTTCCTTTCCTGCCTTTGCCCTGCAGCTAGTTGGAAGACAGGCCTGCTCTTTTCACTGAACGTGTGATGAAGATTGCTGAGGTTTTAACACGACTAGAAAACGTGTGGCTTACCTTGCTCGACCTTCTTTTAGCTCTGCAGGTAAGAGCAGCCCGAGAAGTGCAGCCGCTGTCACTGAACAGATGTTCTCCAGCCTCGGAGCAGGCATCTCCTTATTGCTGCAAAATGAGGGGTGGTGCAAAGGATATTGAATGCTTCAGGATTCAAGCAACATATGTAAATTCTACCTGTCTTGTTTCTACATACATTGACACACCTCTCTGCCCTCTATCTGGGCAAGCAAGGGGCACTTATCATTCAAAGAAAAAGCAAAGCACAGCCTGTTAGACCTGAGTGGCCACATTTGGCCTTCAAGGCTGAAGTTTTCCACCCTTTTGCTTTGTGTTTATTATGCTTTCTCTTCACCGGTGATTCAATATTGCGTGACCAGGTGGCGACAGCCCCAGCCCCCAGGGATCATAAGGAAGGTATAAAGACTCTGACAATGTTATATGGAATTAAAATTAGGCCACAACTTTCTTAAACTTCTGAATGTAGGAAGACCTTGGCTTAGGCCTTGGGCGTGTATCCCTCCCAGCCCCCCAGCTGGGGGGAACTGGGGCTCATCAGGGTAAATGGGATATGGGGGTGCTCTGAGAGACATAAGTGTAGCAGGCAGCCAAGCCCATATCCCTGCACGCAGGGTAGTTCACTGACATCCTTTCAATCTATAGCCAGTGACACCTATTTATGTAACCCCTTTAAGAGGGGGACCCTGGAATCACCGCCACAGGGGGGTGTCACACACACACCCCATATAGGGAAGAAAAGGATTCCACCCAAGGCCATAACCGCCAAAGTTGTGACGAATTGCTATGGGGAAGACAAAACCTGCTAACACAGGAAAATTTCTTCCCAGTCCTCCAACAGCAACCAGTCAAAGACTGTAGCAGCACCCACTAAGTAGGAAGAAAAAGTTAACCTGCAAACAAGAAACATTAAGCAATGGGAGGGTAGGGAGGGTGAATCTCCAGAGCAGACTGCCTGGCTATTGTCGGCTCCATCCCCTATTTATAAATGGGGCTGGCCCCACCTCCCAGCAAGAAACTTGATTGCTGAGGCTGGGAATGAACCTCCAAAATTTAACACTGAGAGGCAAGCCAGCCCCTGTTTGCCAGTATGCTCCCTGGGAACTGTAGCACCATGCGCAATCCCTCAAAGGGCACCCACAATGTAAAGTGTGAGTGCTCTTGGTTGCTTGTCTGAGGTTGCTCATATGTAGAACTTTTCATAGGATCTGAGCTTTTCTCTTCAACTTAGCATAGCCATCCTGTCTGAGGCGACAGACACAAGCAATATCAGCAAACACCTCTCCTACTAAGCTGCCTCCTGTTTAGAGCGGAAATAAATATTTGCAGCACTTGAAATTCACCAGACTGGTTTTCAGTTAGCCCTTACAGGACCAGCTTTGAAGTGAAACTGTAAAACCTACCTCTTCAGTGTTGCTTTTTCCCAAGAGTGTAAATCAGGTCCTCCCTTAAAGAGGGCACGTGTTGTGGTGAGACCTGGCAACCAAACCCTGTGTTGTGGGTGGGTACAATTGGATAGCCACAACACCCAATTGGTAGGTCCTTTGATGCAGGGTTTGATCAGGCCAATGGGACGCAGCCTAAACAGATCAAGGGACCTATATATACCTATGCACATGACCCAGAGCTTCCTCTTTCAGCGCATGCATTCGGAATACCCGCCCACCTCTCTCTACTTTTAGGGCTGTGCGCTTGACCTTGTTATGCCGTTGTGTGTTGTCTGTCGTTGGGACAGGGGCACGGCAGGAATTTCTCCACTTGGCTGATTGGCTGGTGCCATTTGGGTTTCGCCTGCCGTGTAGCAAATTGTCACAACTTGTAAGGTTGCGGATAGGCTCTGGTTCAGGTGATAGGAATGGGAGAACGCTCTTGCCATCCCTATGTGAAGGGTATTCCATTAAAGGAATCCAGGGACTCAGTGGTTTGGTCAACCCCTGAGAGGGGGTTGTGCCTGTGCCTGAGTCCAGGGTGGCATTTGGGTGGCGGAGATAGGCTGTTCCTGGCTTTCCACCTATCCGGGTGTTCACCCTAGGCTGACCTCTGCGGGTGCCCTGGGTCAGTGCTACCTGCAACTGTGCAGGGAGCTAGTCGAACCAGAGCCTATGCAACCACTCACTTGCTGTAATCAATAAAGTTGTGGCCTAAATTTGTGTGCCAAAAACCAAACCAAAATTTGAGTCTTGTCTGGATTTATTTAAGGGAGGGGGGTTTAAAGGTCTGAACACACAAATAACCTTTTGCGATTCAGAGCAACTTTATTGCAGTAATGCACACACACACACACACACAATATGTACAGTGGTTTTTTTTCTGGGGGGATGCAGGGGGACATATACCCCTAAACATTTTGTGAAGCTTTGTACTTTTGTCCATTTACTGTATTTATTTTTCCCAATTTGAACTATAAAATGGTGATTTTCTTGAGTCAAAATGAGAGTACCCCTAAACATTTAAGGGGGGAAAAGAGCACTGGATATGTATATTGTATATATACTGCATCTTTGTATCCTTTCCTTTATTTATGTTGCTTTGTGGGGATATGGCCCAGAAAAAAATGGCTTGTAAATACAGTGGTACCTCAGGTTAAGTACTTAATGCGTTCCGGAGGTCCGTTCTTAACCTGAAACTGTTCTTAACCTGAAGCACCACTTTAGCTAATTGGGCCTCCTGCTGCCGCTGCGCTGCCAGAGCACGATTTCTGTTCTCATTCTGAAGCAAAGTTCTTAACCCAAGGTACTATTTCTGGGTTAGTGGAGTCTGTAACCTGAAGCGTCTGTAACCCGAGGTACCACTGTACTAACAACAGGCAATAATAACTATGAAGGCAAAGACAAAAGGGGGGGGAGCACAGCAACTTTGCAAATACGTTCCAAAGTGTCAAAAATGCAAGATGTATTTTGGCACTCACGGAAGTAAACACACAATTAAGTAGGCTGCGTCAGCTCAGCCTTCGTGCAGAACATTTTTGAACAAGCCATAAATGGGCAATTGATCTAAAACAAGTAACGTAATAGCAACACCCCCTGGAAAGCAATTGTGCTTTCAGAAAACAACATCCTTTCCCCAGGAAAACTTTTGCTCCCATCCTGTTTCTTTTGTAAGTAATGCGCATGGGTGAGTTCATCTTTAAAAGTCAGGATAAAGTTTTTGGCTAGGAGTTTTTGGCAGGGAGGAGATGCTTTGCTAACATCAGCAAAGGATCTGTGGGGAATTCGGAGATGGTGCTGAAGAAAGCAAAACACATGCTCAGGCGGGACAATTTGTACTTCACAAACAACGAACAGCCAGTACATATTTGCTATGTGAACAGAAAAGGCACAGTTTGCTTACTATGAAAAAGTCCCTTCCGTTATTTTCAAACCTATCGCTATTTGGTATTTCAGGATCTGGATTTTGTTTCAGAAGCAGCAACAAAACACAGGAGCGGCCAAAAACATTCCAGTCAAGTCACAAATTACTAATAAGGAAATAAAAGGGCTTTGAAAGAATGACTCTAAAGGAAAAATATTTCTCGCTGGTGCACTAATAGCTGCAACACTAGTTCAGAGGGAGACAGCTAGTTATAGCCTGGGCTGCGTGTATGTCGCGATGGCTCTCAGAGTGGAGAGGAAAAACACACAAGTTGGTGGTGCTGAGTGCAGAATTCAGCTTCCATTTTTGTTTTTTGTTTTAAATAACTTTCTAGCCCTTATGACTAAAAAGATAGACCTGAAAATGTGTGATCGGAAAACCTGGATAGGTTCGTATGAGGGAACAGGTCTTTCAGATAGGTAAATAAGGTAAAGGCAAAGGACCTCTGGATGGTTAAGTCCAGTCAAAGGCGACTATGGGGTTGTGGCACTCATCTGGCTTTCAGGCCGAGGGAACTGACATTTGTCGACACACAGCTTTCTGGGTCATGGGGCCAGCATGACTAAACCGCTTCTGGTGCAAGGGGACACCGTGACGGAAACCAGAGCACATGGAAACACAGTTTACCTTCCCGCCGCAGCAGTACCTATTTATCTACTTGCAGTGGTGTGCTTTTAACCTGCTAGGTTGGAAGGAGCTGGGACAGAGCAATGGGAGCTCACCCCATCGCGGAGATTCGAACTGCTGACCTTCTGATTGGCAAGCCCAAGAGGCTCAGTGGTTTAGACCACAACGCCACCCACATCCCCCTAGGGATGTAGCAATGCAGAACCTGTGCCATTTGCTTGCAATGTTGCATTAAATGCAAGCATTCCTTATAGTCCCAATTACTCACAATGGTGACACCACTGTAGATGGCTCAGGACACAGATACCTGAAAGATCGCCTGCTCCCTTATCAACCTGCCATGACTGAGGTCATCCAGTAATCCCTTTCTCACACCACCACAGTTCACTGAGATATGGTACATGGCAACTTCATGAGACGACATTCTCAGTAGTAGCACCCTGACTCTGGAATGTCTTTCTTTCTCCCGTGTGATCAGCACCAATACTTGGCTGATGTAGTTACGTTGTTAGGATATTGTTTGATTTTATATTAAGTTTTATTTAAATGACTTTTTTTGTATGTTGACATTGTTGCTCACATAGGGGGTATGTGAACACTGAAGAGTGGGTTACGAAATAAATAAATATTCAAAGTACTTCACATTACATTATCCTGGTAATCGTTACAACAACCTAAACCACAAAGACTAGGGGAAAACATTTTGCAGTATATCTACACCCAAACACACACACACTGACCTATAAGAAATTATTTGCACCAGTAGCACAACCTAACTTATTCTGGATCTTTTCATGGCTCAGCAGAAATCTGCTTCTCCTAAAACTGAATTCTTTGCTTTTCTCTTGGACTTTGTATTGTGGAAAAGCACAACAACAGTACTGTATTTACAGCAGATATCTGCCCAAACAACTTGCCCACTCTTCTGCCACACTGGGCAACAGATTCCTACATTGCAGGGGGTTGGACTAGATGAACCTTGTGGTCCCTTCCAACTCTACAGTTCTATGATTCTATAATCAACTGCACACTGGCCATGACCTTGATTTTTGGATACAGTGGAACTTCCAATTTTTGGATGGCAGCTATGCAATATCTTGAGGGAAGATTCTCAGGGAGTTTAATGGTACTGAAGTCTTTCTTCCTCAAATAAAAAAGTAATTATCCAACTGTTAAAAACCATTAAAAAAAACCCATCTGCATTAAAAATCCCATGAACAATGATTAAACAAGGAAGTAGAAAAGGCTTGTTCACATAGATGAGCATCTGCATAAATTATGCATAGTACCCATGAGCCAGTAGTAAGAATCTAGCATACCCTTCTAGTCAGTGCAATCTATAACGTATGATAAGGTCTTCTGATGAGGTTGCCAGTGGAGATCAAAGTAAGAGAAAGGACAGATCTCTAGATTCCACCCCTTCACTGATACCCTGAAACCTCACATATTTAGACCTTGCATGGGTGGAATCCGCCTCCCAATTGCAGGCACACACACACACACACACACACACACACACACCAATTCAGATTGGGACCACAGTGGGTCCAAAGGACTGACGCCTCCCTTTCTCCCACAGGATGGTTCTGATCCAGATAAGGGTCCCTGTGCTATTTATTGGATAACAATTCAGTAACATCACATCTTCTTTGGTCCTGAGAGTTGATTCACACAGCTGTTAGGTCAAAAACCTAAAAAATGTTATGTGGCAGTAAGGCTAACACAGGGGAGATTGCTTAATCCCATGTGGCCAGATTGGGATTGGGATCCAGAGCGGATCAAAATTTGATAGGATATTTTTACCCATTGTATCCTGCAGTAGCTCTTCTTGAAGAAACAAGTACCCCACTATAAAGACCCTGTAACTAACAAAAGCCAGAATATCTATGTATATAGGTGTTCTGGAAATGATCTCAAATACATGCACCATCCTGTAGTATAATTTGAGGAATCATTTAGTAGATCTTGGGAAACTGCTTAAATGACAAAGCTTTTAAAGTATGCCTTCAAATGTCTTCTAAAGGTTGTACAATTACTTATCTCCTTGGCTCGGAGGTCACATAACTCCATGCCTTCTGACATTTCTCCCATGAAAATAGGGACATCCTACTATACCAGCGGGTGGTGCTGTGGGTTAAACCACAGACCTAGGACTTGCTGATCAGAAGGTCGGCGGTTCGAATCCCCGCGATGGGGTGAGCTCCCGTAGCTCGGTCCCTGCTCCTGCCAACCTAGCAGTTCGAAAGCACGTCAAAGTGCAAGTAGATAAATAGGTACCGCTCCAGCGGGAAGGTAAATGGCGTTTCCATGCGCTGCTCTGGTTCGCCAGAAGCAGCTTAGTCATGCTGGCCACATGACCCAGAAGCTGCACGCCGGCTCCCTCGGCCAATAAAGCGAGATGAGCACCGCAACCCCAGAGTCAGTCACGACTGGACCTAATGGTCAGGGGTCCTTTTACCTTTACCTTTACTATACCCTCCAACATTTATCCAGTGAAAATAGGGACCCCCTAAGGAAAAGTGGGGCATTCTGGGATCAAATCAGAAACTGGAATGGCTTCTATAAATCTGGGGCTATGCCTAGAAAATAGGGGCACTTGTGGGAGGGGGGGTCTCCAAGGGTCCCTCAGAAAATTGCCCATGAGGAAATGTAGCCCACATGGGCTGAAAAGAGGTTATTCACTGAACAATTCAGAGGTCCAGTCATAAACATGGGAGGGATGGGACTACTGATTGTGTAAAATGTCCTTAAATTGGTGGCCCTTCCACTGAATGTGCATCCCTTTGATTCTACCCAGATCCTTATTACCAAAAATCCAAAAAGCTAAGATTTATAAAGCAGCCCCTTCTCTCTCTGCCGCCACTCTGCATAGCGATTATTTTTTTAAGGAGCATGTGTGCTCTTTGAGAATGAGATGTTTGAGTATCAGAACATTTCAGCCAGCCTCCTCTGCTGGCAGAAGCTACAGCCGAAACTGGAGACCTCCCAGCCACACAAGATTCCTTGCAGGAGGAGGAAGGGGGGTGGAGATTAGAAATAAAAAACAAATCCATGCGTTGCCTGAGGGAGAAGGGATAAATAAACAGAGGGAGCCCTGTTCTAAGATCTCTTGCTAGGCTGGCTTTCTCAGCAGCTAGCTGGTGTGTGTTGTGTTACCCAAACGCTGAGCTAATTCCCTTTTTTGGTTCTGCACAAACCTTTTCTAGGAAACAAGAGGAGGAGGGGAGCATAAAAGCTCCAAAAATCAGACCTTTCGATGTTTTTATAACCATTTTAGACAAAAGAATCCTTTTGTGCTAGAGAACGGCTTCGCAGCCACAAGACATCTCGGCCACGAGCAGGGTGGTGTATGTGCGTGTTTAATGACCACTCCCCACTTAAAACGGGGGGCGCCCTTTGCGTGGACACGCGCAGCCCCTAGATCTGGAGCGGCTCCATCAGCATAGGCTTGGCTTTGCCTTCCCTCAGGTCTCCGCCTGGAGGTCTCCGCCTAACCCAGCCAGTTGTCCAATCCCACCTGGGGGAAGCGTTGCCAAGGAGACCAAGCCAGGTAGAGGAGGGATTACCTGCCCACACAATAGAGGGAGGATCTTACCTGGGAATCCTCACTTGGCTCCAGAGCTTCTCCCACCCTACCCACCCTCAGTTAATGTCTTATTTTGCAGGTTAACTTTTCTTCACAGGTTTTGCAGGTTAACTTTTCTTCACAGGTATGCGGGCGCTGCTACGTTAAGGTCACTGTTAAAGGGCCGGAAAGGAATTTCCCTGCATTGGCAGGTTTCGCCTTTCCCGTAGCAAAACGTCACAACTTTGGCGGTATCAGGCCTTGGGCGGAATCCTTTAGTCCACCTTCCTCTTTGCGGCGGCGATACCAGGGTTCCCCGTCAAAGGGGTTTCTGAAGGGAGGCTTTGACCGTACGCCGAAAGGTCAACATTGCTCTCCCCGGCAGCGGCGGCGTAACGGGGGCGGCTATCTCTGCTTGAACATATGTTCTCCAGAGCCGGCCCATCCCCCCCCCCACACACACACTGGATAACCCTGATGCTCCCTAGGTCCCCGGCTGGGGACTGGGGAGGGAGAACACCCAATGCCTGAGCCAAGGTCTATCCACATTTGAAATTTAATAAAGTTGTGGCCAATTTAATCCCATAGCACGTTGTCTTGAGTTGTTATTCCACATGACGGGGGGGACCGCTCGGGATCTGGGGACTCCGCCTGTCCACGCAAAAGCAATTGCTACTCCCAAATATTTTCCTTTCTCCCTCAGTGCCTCTTGGAACAAGCAGGAGCTGTCTGGAGGGGTTTTCAGCGCCTGACCTCTAAAAAAACCAAACCAGCTTCCAGTGTACTGTACTGATAATGGAAGACTCTAATATGGTGGCAGGCTGCATTCACCCAGCTTCAATCCCTTCCACCCCTAATTTTAAAAGGGCCATGAATCACAGCAGGCAGGGGACCTTTTTCAGTCCGATGGTACCTTATGGGGGGTGAGCAGGGGCAGAGGCAAAAGTGGCCAGAGCAACAGATATAAATCTTATCTATGTGCAGCAGTTAAGATTATGAGAAGGCCGAGAGGCCTCTTCCTACCACTGATATTACACTAAACTCACTATATAAATAAATGGAATGACTTGAGTGAGAAAGTGTCTAGCTTTGCCACCGTGTCTCCTCCATAGGGTGGGACCTCATTCCCTGCCCCCCACTGTCTCTCTTCTCCACCTCAATCTTCCTCAGTGTTACCCTCTTCCCCTTCCGTGCCCCAGCGGCCTCTGTTTCACTTCTCTCTGCCTCCTCTGTCTCACATCTCCCCCCTTTCCAGTCCACCCTCATCCCCCTTTGAAGCTGCCACCACATCCTCCAGCATCCCTCTGCCTCCCCTAATCAGCTCCAGCTGTTCTACTTGCCGGATCTCAGGCTGCTTCAAGAGCCAAAGGTGCATGCCTATCATATGACATCCAGGTACGCCACTCCTGGCTGTTCTAAGGGGCCTCAGTTACACAGATGCCAGGGCTGTGCTCAGAGGTGGTCCTCTACACGTGCCAACTATCCAAATTTTATTCAGGAAGCTCCATCCATTGGGTGCTTCAAATTTCTTCTTTAAAACCCAGCTGTTTACCCCAGGCCTATTGGATGCTTGAGAAGATAATCCTGTCCAGTTGTTGACTTGCTGTTTTAAAGGATGGCGTTTAAAATACAATGCATGTTTAAATTGCATTGGGTTCTTATCTTCCTTCATATTATTTTGTTCATGCTATTTTGGTTTTATCATTTCTGTAAACCATCTGTAATTCCTGTAAACATTTTTGCCAGAAAGGTTAAGTGTGGTATATACATTCTCTAAATTGAATGAATGAATGAATGACTGAATGAATGAATGAATGAATGAGGAGTTCCTCAATGAGGACCTGAAAGGATGGACAAGGATCCCCAAAAGGTAGCTTGCCTACTACATTTTCCACGACCAGACGTAACAGAACAAGGGGACCCAGCTTTCTGTATTTTACATTGCTCTCTGGATCTTGTCCCCATAGATTTTGCAGGAACCAGGGGTAGCAGCTATGCAGAAACAATATGCTAGCAGTATTCTAGGCATTTTGTCATGATAAAAGAAGAAATCAGGGCTGGACAGAAGTGGCTTATATCGGTTTATCTTTTATCCTTTTTACAACCAGAGGTGAAAATGTTAAGTCACTTTCCATTCCCAAGTCAGCTCTCTTATCCATCTCCATACTTGGTTGTCCTCTACTTCTGGAAAACAAAAATGAAATAAAAATGCACACCTGCATGTGAAAATGGGATAAAACAGACTTTCTGCCCAGAGTTGCCAGCCAGCCAGTATTTTACTGGTTCGGTCATCAGAGCCACGTTTTATTGGAAAGACTCCAAATTCTTCTAGGCTTCTCCTGTGACCCACCAGATTCTAATAACTCCACCCATAACCTACTAAGTTGTGCTTTTAGGCTCTGTTCCACATCCCCATTCAAAAAGCTGATGAACCCTCATTCATGGATCATCATTCATGGCACTTCCTGCTTCATCCCTGCCCATGCTCACGTTGACCAGTTTTGGAGCAGGGTGCAGCTGTAGTTGGCAAATATGTGCTACAAACAGACACAAACACACCCATGTGTCACAGAAGCAGCAGCAGCAGAAAGCAACTGGCTTTGTGGCACAGCTTCCACTGCCAGGATTACGAGACATGGCAATGCTACTGTGCTGGAAGCCTGATCACAAGGATTAAGTATTAACTGTCTATACTTTGTGCCAAGAGCAAGCACTGTTCTGTAGCAAAGCACTGGCAGGATCATCCTGCTTTATTGTCCATATTGCAGCTTGACTGGTACAAGAACAGCACCATTTGTGCCTGGCCCGTTCAGCCTCATCAGCACTGGGTGCTTTGTGCCATTGCTATGATCAGAGACAATAATTCCCTTGTATGGTATAACACTGACCCAACAATTAAATAGGCACAACCCAAAAGCATTTGCTGTGGTTACTTTTCCCATACCTCACATTAACCGGAAGGAGCATTCTCAACAAAGCTCAAAACAATCCTTATTTAAGCAGAGGAGGAGAACTAGACTTGTGATAGCCCAGAAAAATGGGGGAGGAAATCAGGACAGAGGAGGGTGACCTCATGTCCTCCTTTATAGAGGACAGTCCTCTTTTTCAAGGTGTCCTCTATTTGAAGGGCTGTTCAGTCCAAGTCCAGGTCAAAGGTAAGAAAGAAGCTGTAAGAAAGTTGATCAGAGGCCTTGAAGTTGCCCATCTGCAGTTGACACTCAGAAACAGGCATGACTGCAGTGCCAGGTGAAGAGATGGGCCCAATTTAAGGCCAGGGAGTGGACCCAAGTGAAGACTCCAGTTGGGTTTCCCCCAAGCCTCACCCCGCCTGTGACATCAGTCTTCTGCCTGCCCGTGATTGGTCAATTCCACAAATGGGCAAATTCAAACTTCTGCAGTTGGGATATTTCTCCCACCAGCCATTAGGACCTTCACAAGGCAGTCGCAGCTGCCATCCATGCTCAGGTGAGCAGGATACATGCGCACTATTTGAACAATTCATCCAGGTTGCCAAATAGAGTTGCAGTTTTGCTTTCCCCCATCCCCGTTTAAACAGCTCTGCCTTTAAACAGCTGCCTGGATATACAGAAATTAAATTTAGCAAGTGAAGCTTATCTTGGCATGGGGGTAAGTGTTACAAAGAGCTTAGCTGCAAAGCATCTCGGTGTCTGGGTTGTTGTGAAAAATTGCAGGATCTGGGCTTTGAATAAAATGCGAGAACTGCACTGTCAGACTACCTCTTGGCGCATGCCCTAAGCTATTATAGGGGAAAAGCAGGCATGGCCTGAGGAGCATGAAAAACTTTGCTTTCCAATCCATCTGGAGCCATAATTAGATAGGCCTTGCACCAGCTATGGCTGGGGATGCCATGCATGTGATTTCAAAACATAATGATCTGCTTAAAGCAGATCTGTAATTCATCACACAAGATCTTAGTATCAAAATCATTCTCCTCCCCAGATCTGTTTTATTTGAATTTCTGCAGCTTGCTTTTATTATGGCTGGCGGACTTGACTTTGAAGTAGTGTTATGCCTCTCCACTCGGCAATACCCATCACCCTGCTGTTCCAAGATGAAGACAGCATTCCAGAAATTCATGCTCAGCAGATGCAGATACCCATTCTACAATTAACCTGACCTTATCACAAATAGGCACTTCTGCTTTTCTGGACAATGTCTTGTGAGAAGGCAAAAACCTAACTGTCCTGATAAAGCCACAGAAGGCTTTTCACCAGGAGTGTGTAAAACCTTTCAATGGATTTTAGAAAATAATTTCTGCCTTCTACAAAAGCAAATAGCTCAATGCTGTTTGATCCGTTGGTTTAGTAGATGCATTTATTGCTTCACACAAGGGAAAAGAGTCCCAAAGCGATTTACAATAGAAGTGAAGTACAAAATTATGTAATAAAATATCCATAAAACAATACAAAACAAAAAGTGGTTGTCCAAAGTCATCAGAAGTCAGAACACCCACTCCACCCTGCATAACAGCAATATCCAACATAATTCTTGAGCATCACATGTACACTTGGCTTAATGGCACATTCAAATGACCTTTGTCTCATTTGTTTTATTTTCCATTCTATCTCTTGGTTCATCAAATCCATATATTGTCTCTGGTAAAACTTAATTTCTCTCAAAATTTCATGTGACTTTGGTTTGGATCTGAAGTGAAGGGCTGTCCAGCCAGAAAAGGTTTAACCAGGCAACCTAGCCAGGAGTGGCGGCAACTTACACACGAGCAACCCCTATAACCATTACAGGCATGAAGTGTTATTCTCAGTAGGGAAGTATGGTGATACAGAGTGCTAACACCCATGAGACATAGGCTGGATCTAGACACATCAAAAAAACGTTTCAGGAAAACACATTGTAAACCTCATAATGGGAAATTACATTGCCAAAAGACAGAAATCCGCAGCGCCATGTAGCGTCACAGTGTTATAATGCACTTAAAACATTATTTTATTTATTTTTTACTAATGGAACTGAGTACCACAGTGCAGACATCCTCAAACTCAGCTCTCCAGATGATGTTTTGGGACTGCAATTCCCGTCATCCCTGACCACTGGTCCTGTTAGCTAGGGATGATGGGAGTTGTAGTCCCAAAACATCTAGAGGGCCGAGTTTGGGGATGCCTGCCACAGTGAAACATTCAGAGGAGCAGACACTGGTGGCAAGACTGGGTGGTATTCAGCTAAGTTTTACTCAGAGGAGATGCAGTGAAATGAATGAAATTAACTTAGTCATGTTAATTCATTTCATTGGAGCTACTCTGAGTAAGAGTTTTACTTTTGAAGAATCAAAAGTGCACTCAGTAAGGCAGCAACAGCTCTCTGTGTACAACCCCTGAATAGGAGATTCTGCTCTCAAAACTCTGATGGATAGTGGCTGGTTTTAGCTTCAACCGGGTGGCTTTCAGCTTTTAAAAAATGTGTATTGATTTGATTACATTTTTCTTGCGTTTTACCCTTGTTTTATATTTGAAATATCTGTGCGTTGCCTATTTTATGAGGTGACTAATAAATCTAAATAGCAAACAAACTGCTTTGAAGACCTGACAGTTGAGAAATGGGGCATAAATCTAATAAAGAAATACAGAAATGCAGAGAACGTATGCAATCAATACTGCTTCCTAGGTCACATGTTTGCAGCCAACACTATGTTTATTCTCTGTTTTGGGTTATTTGGCTTTACTGAATGTTAGTGTTGCATTATATGGTTTTTTAAATACTTTTGGGTAGTTTTAAAGTCCTTAATTGTACATTGTCCAGAGAACCTGGGTTATGCACAACTTAACGTAACAAATACTGTCGATGAATAAATTCCTTTTGACGGGCATCTTCTGCTGTCTACAGAAACAAACAACCTAACGCCATTCACATTCATATATCCATCATTTTCTGTCACAAGGCCAAAATGCTTTCCACAGATGTAGTTCCTTTGGAAGAGGCCATTACACACACCCTTCCCCTTTCACTCCAGCCTTCAGGGATCTAACAGTTGCCTAATGCTAACCTCATCCATCAGAAATTTAAGAAGCCCTGCCTAGCTGAAGGGCAATTCTATTGAACAATGCTGCCAAATCTTAACAGCACTTTGCTGTTTCGGGTGCTATTTTATCACATGCCTTGCATGTTCTTTTGACAGAAATTAGACTTTGGTCTGTCCTCCAGATTTGACCATTTTTACCCTTCAGTTCTTCTATCAAGTACGTTAGACGTAGATGGTTAATGTTTCTGCCAAATTAGAATATTCAATGTATTTTTCTTTCTTTCTTTTGTAACGGCATTTAGAGACCAACTAATTCAGGGTCACTGGCTTCTTTCTTAACACCTTCCGAGCCACTTTCCTTTGGACTCCGTTGCCACAAATCTTCCCTCAAAACTGAGTGGAAGGAGATTAATCAAATTTGACAGCAGTAGTTCTCTTCTGTACCCCTACAAAAACCAGCAGGGAGAGTGGGGAGGATTGTCTGAAAAATACTAGAGAGAGGTATTTGTTAATTCATTCTGAAGTTATTATGTGCTTAACTTTCCCGCTGCAAATGGTGAGATTCAGGCGGTATTTAATTAGGGCTGGATCATGCGCTTCATCTCCTGACTTATTCCAATAAATGCTATTTTAGTGCCCTGATCTGTGAGCTCAAAGCTTTCAGGGGCAGCCTAGTGGTGCTCAGTTAAGAGTTCAAAGCACCCAGAACACCTGAAAGCTCTTTGAGAGTTCCTATGGTTCTACCAAATGAAGAAGATATCGTCTCTGTCTGGCTCCAAGTGAAGCATCACATGAGAGTGGCAAGACTGTGTTCTTCAATCAGGATGGTCCCGAATTCGGTTCTGGAAGACCTTTCTCACAAGGATAGTGTCAGAGCCTCGTTGTCCTCTGAGCCTGCTTGCAGTGTCTGATACCTGAGTCATGGGGTCATATCAGTTAGCCCAATTTTGCTCATACACTCAATAAGGGCACCATAACCAACATCAGCTCTTCGATTAGGATATAGGATAGCCATCTTCAAATACCATCTTCAAAGATGGAGCAAGCTTGTTTTCTCCTGCTCTGGAGGCTAGGATCCAAACCAATGGATTCAAGTTACAAGGAAGGAGATTCCAAATAAACATCAGGAAGAACTTTCTGACAGTAAGAGCTGCTTGACAGTGGGACCAACTCCCTCATAAGGTTGTGGCGTCTCCTTCATTGGAGGTTTTTAAGCAGTGGTTGGATGGCCACCTGTCCTGGATGTTGAGGCACCACACACCTACTTCCCAAGCTAACAAGCCCCACCTGGGCTATTTCACTATTCAGGTCAACTTTACAAAGTTTAATTCCACTGCAAAATTTTAAGTACCCGTCATTATCCTTGGCTTCACTCAATTTTGTTTATAACACTCTTCCATTTTCTTCTAGTCGTGAGGGTGGGGGATGGGGAGGGGCCTCACAAATGGAGTAGCCTAGGGCCTCTCTTCATCTAAATCCAGCCCTGGTCGCTCCCTTCTGCACACTTTCCAGCTTATCAGTATCCTTTATAAATTATGGTGCCCAGAACCGGACACAGCTCTCTATGTGTGGTCTGACCAAGGCAAAATAGAATGGGACAATTACATCCCTTCTGTAGATGCAGTCTAGAATAGCATTAGCTCCCCCCCCCCCGCCACCGCCATTCCATAACACTGTTGACTCATGTTAGGCTTGTGGTCTACTAAGACCCTTGATACGAAGACCTCCTGTTCACACACACACTTGAGTGCCAGTGGTGGGCAGTTGGAACCCCCCATTTTAAATTGCTTGCCGTACTCCCAGAGAGCATTGTGGGCAATCCCAATGGCAGGCGGTATTCAGCTTCACACCGCATATTGTACTGTCTGCTGTCGCTGCAACCCTTTGTACACCACTTTGAGTTATGTTTAAGAGATTAAGCTGTATAGAAATTAAATAATCAAATCAATTTCGCAGCGCTGCTGCCGCTCGCCGCAACCACCTGCTGTCAGAAAGCCCGCTAATGCAGGAAGAAGCCCACCCGACAACACTTTGTCGGGGGCAAGGCTCGCACCTGCTGCCGTCCCTGACAGAGCAACCATGATGACACAAGCTCCTTTTATGTTTTAAGCCGCAGTTCTTTCCACTTCCATTAGCCGGCTAGACTGAATTCAAAGACTCCGTTTTTTAAAAAAAGCCAAGCTGAATGCAAAAGTGAAGGGAGGGCGAGAGATGGAAGGAGGGGAGCAGATTCTGCCTGTCGCTATTTCATCTCAATAGCATATTAAGGAAGCTTGGTGTTTATGTCATGTTGAGAAGTTTATTTATCTGAGCTGTTGATCTGTGTCTCCGACAGATCACAAGTACAGGCCCATGTAATGTGGCAGTTACTATGGAAACATCTCATTTATTAAGGGGGGGGAACCAACATGGTAACTCACGTAAAAGGCCCAATTAGTGACAGGGGTTGGTGAAACTGCTAAAACGGCCCCCTTTAACCAGGGGTATCAGTGAACATGGAGCCTCGCGTCTGTCAGTTCGTTTCTTAAATGCACCATGTTCAACATCAGCATATGCTGAGCGTACACCAAGCCATATCTGCATTTCCCGTGGGCTTTTCTCTCTCTTTCAAATGAAACGCAGATCTGATTTACCAACGCATGCACTTCATGGGAGTTTTTATCAGCTGGTTGCTCAGCTTGGTTAATAATAGCCTGTCCCTATTCCTCGGACAAACCTAGACAGCATCTTAAAAAGCAGAGACATCACCTTGCCAACAAAGGTCCGTATAGTTAAAGCTATGGTTTTCCCAGTAGTGATGTATGGAAGTGAGAGCTGGACCATAAAGAAGGCCGATCGCCGAAGAATTGATGCTTTTGAATTATGGTGCTGGAGAAGACTCTTGAGAGTCCCATGGACTGCAAGAAGATCAAACCTATCCATTCTGAAGGAAATCAGCCCTGAGTGCTCACTGGAAGGACAGATCCTGAAGCTGAGGCTCCAATACTTTGGCCACCTCATGAGAAGAGAAGACTCCCTGGAAAAGACCCTGATGTTGGGAAAGATGGAGGGCACAAGAAGAAGGGGACGACAGAGGACGAGATGGTTGGACAGTGTTCTCAAAGCTACCAGCATGAGTTTGACCAAACAGCGGGAGGCAGTGGAAGACAGGAGTGCCTGGCGTGCTCTGGTCCATGGGGTCACGAAAAGTCGGACACGACTAAATGACTAAACAACAACAACATTCCTCAGGGTAGGGGGTGGTTTCATTCCTAAATACCCCCCCCCCCCCCGCGCGCGCTAGAAAAGTCCAGAAATGTGCTAGCATAGCGGATCTGCGCTGGCATGGCTCCAGCCTTGTACCAGAGGAAGGTATCGCGGGCAGAAGCTTTAGTCCCTGAAAGAAACCATCAGCGTGGGAGGGCAGGAAGTGAGCAGGGCAGAGATATACAGGGGAGGCTCAGTGTTTAGGAGGAATCCTTTGCTACACCAGGGCACATTATGTCAACTTATATGGTGGCATATAAGTACAGTCCAGTTGAAATTCAGGGAAGCCCCCAGACTCATTTCGCATTAGGCCCAGGGCAGCTCAGTCTAGGGAACTCTTTACCCCTGAGGTGCATTTGGCCCCTTCAGCTCATAGAATTCACAACCATAGAATTGTAGAGTTGGAAGGGACCCTGCGGGTCATCTAGTCCAGCCCCCTGCAATGCAGGAATACGCAGCTGTCTCGTATGAGGATCAAACTCACAACCTCAAGGACCGCCCCTTTCCATATGAACCTACCCCTGAGATAATCTTCTGAGGCCATCCTATGTGTGCCTCCTCCTCGAGAGGGTCGGAGGGCGGCAACACAAGAACGGGGCCTTCTCTGCAGTGGCTCCCCGTCTGTGGAATGGTCTCCCCAGTCAAGTTCGTCTGGCTCCTTCATTATACACCTTTAGGCACCGGGCAAAAACATTCCTTTTTAACCAGGCCTTCGGTTGATCTGATTGACATCTTCTTCTTCTTTGGTGATCACTCGTAGCTGAGTAAGATTGTCTTCCATAAACACGGTTTTAACAATGAGTCCTATCCCTTTTAAAATATGGCTCTTTGGGGGTGGTTATTGGGTTGTCATTTTTATTTTTATTATGTGTTTTGTGGTTTTATATCTTCATTTTATTCTGTGAGCCGCCCTGAGACCCCCAGGTATATGGCGGTATATGAATAAGAATAAGAATAAGAATAAGAATAAGAATAAGAATAAGAATAAGAATAATATAAACACCTTGGCATTATCAGCACCACGCTCTAACCTACTGAGCTATCCAGGCTAGCGGGTATTTTTAAAAGTTTTTTTTTCAAATCTGACCTACTCCTGCTTTTTTTTTTTTTTTAACCTGTTTGCTCTTCTAATGCTGCCGTCAAAAGTCGTATTTAATCGTCAAAGCTATGATGGTGAGATTTTATATGCCACCCATTTGCCAGGTTTTTGAACTGCTACTCGTTTCTTATTTTATCCATTTTTATGGCTGTTTGCATTTTGTGTATCAGAAGCCACCTTGTGACGGTATTTGCCCTGAAAGGTGCCCTAAGGATGCTTTAATTAATGAAAAATTATAACATGTTTGATAATTAAATAATTTCAACAAATATCATTTAATTAATAAAATGAATTAATACTGATGCTTCCAGTGACCTCATTGTAGTAACTTCAGTTCTTCCTTATATCTGTGTGACATTTCCTTTCCTTCTCCCTCTCCTTTTGAAATTAATAATAATAATAATATGTTTATTAATCATTGGCAAAATCAAATGACAATCTAAGGTTGTATGGAGCCTCCCCAGGAAAGTTCGCTAGTCTTCAGTTGTAACTCCTCAGATCTTTTACCTGAAGAAGAAGCTGGAAATAAATCCCTTTAGGTGACATTTTGGGGGGCAAGTGTAATTTTCTCCTAAATGTACCCTTCTAGGCAGTATTTTTAGCACTGCATTCAAGAGATTGTCAGGTGATACCTGATATTAGAGTGAATGACGCTTCCTATTGTAAGGGAAACTCACTACTTTTTCTTATCGCATGATCAATATCAAGTCACTGACATCAAAGGGAAACAAGAGGGTATATCCACTTTTGATTCCCCCTTTCTCTGCCAATTCTATAGTCTGGCTTCGTAGCACCTTCTTCCACAACCACATCTGTTTTGGAAGACACTATGCAACTATACAAGATTCATCTAATAAATATGTATGTGGGGGTTTATTGCTTAATAATTGTAAGGTTAATAGTCACGGTGAATACCTATATTTAATACGTCAGTGAGGCTGCAAAAATGCCAAGGTGACTAGCTTTAGCACATATCCATTCTGCTTGTGGGTCTACAAATATGAGCCCTGTCATAAGTGCTTTCAAACTGAGATCAGTATTGATTCAGGTCCATGGGAAAAGCAGATGGCTGTGACAGCTTAAAATGACGCACACCAAGAGAATTATTTGCCGGAATATGATGAAAAGTGGTAAATTTGCATGTGGCATGACCTGACGTACTAATCCTTAACACTCAGGGCAAGTATAACATCAGGCGATTAGCCAGAGGTGTGCTTTTTTAAATACAGTTTTGTACTTGATGTTGAAAAATCCAAATCTCCCTTTATGAAATCCGCACCATTCGCTATGAGGACAGTACCTCCCATGCTTCTGGTTGTTGAGGTGACACACACTATTTTTCTGAACTAAAATAGGAGCCACATTTGAATCTTATCTTCTCATAGAATTAGTCTGGATTCAAGACCAGTGTGTGTGTGTGTGTGTGTGTGTGTGTGTGTGTGTGTGTGTGTACACAGATGGTCTGGGAAAAGTCTGCTGGCGACAAGCAGACATAGCCAGGGGTGGATCTACACGCATGTTTTTAACGTTAAGAAAGGGTCAAAAAGGGTTGTGGTAACGTGGAGGGATAAATGGTGCATTGTTTTTAACGTTCTTAATGTGTTATTAAAACGTCACACCAGAGGGCTCTGCAGAGCAACCAGCAGCATTTTGACGGAAATAAACCAACAACAAAGTAATAAAAATGATTTAAATTACATGTATGCCCTGTGATATTCTAGAACAATGTATCTAATATTGTTCTAATAACGTTAAACAGGTCAGTGGTGTAGATCTAGCCTAGAGCAGTATACATGCAGGAGTGCAGTGATTTGGGGGGGGGGAGGGGGACGCAGGAATACACATACCCCTAAACATTTTGTAAATCTAATGGGAGAAGAAACTAATATTTTTTTAAAAAAAATATTAGTTTCTTCTCTAGCACAGTGAATCATTAGTTCCATTGCTACCCCTGATGGCGGCTTCATTTCCTTTCCCAGTGTAATGCATGTTCTTTGTACTTTTGTCCATTTACTGTATTTATTTTCCCCGATTTGAAGTATGAAATGGTGATTTTCTTGAGTCAAAAGGAGAGTAGAGTGGTACCTCGGGTTACAAACACTTCGAGTTACAGACTCCGCTAACCCGGAAGTAGTACCTCGGGTTAAGAACTTTACCTCAGGATGAGAACAGAAATCGCGCAGCAGCGGCGCAGCGGCAGCGAGAGGCCCCATTAGCTAAAGTGGTAAATCAGGTTAAGAACAGTTTCAGCTTAAGAACGGACATCCGGAACGAATTAAGTTCTTAACTCGAGGTACCACTGCACCCCTAAACATTTTTTTAGGGGGGAAGCATTGCAGGGGTGTATGGGGTGTTAGGGGGAGGGGGAGTACCTTTGGTGGGGGACACATCATGCTCTTTCTGGGGCAGTTTGTCCACCTTTGGTCCCCACCCTGCACTCAGCTCTCACTTGTGGCCCCAAGGTAAGCTTTCAGCATGCGACAGCAGCCACACCCTGGGAACAGCTTCAACTGGCTGGGTTCACATATTAGGAAAAGATCTGGGATCAGAGGTGTAGGCTGTATGCTACTTCATAGGTGTAACGGCAGAGTGTGAGAGCGAGGGACAAAAGATATGTGTGTGTGCATCTCTGGAAAGAAGATAAAAGTTCCTACCAGAGAAGAATGGCAGATGAAGTTGATGGACTATGCTGAAATGGCTAAAATGACCGGAAGAATCAGATATCAGGAGGACCAAAATTTTAATAAGGAATGGGGGGTGGGAATTTTAACATCTTAAAGATCATTGTAAACAGTTGAAATCATTAGTAGGATTGGAATATCACTTGGAGTTTAAGGGTGAATTCTAGACACAATGGAGATGTAAAAGATTTGGATCATCATAAATGGGAGTGCCTGATCACCTCATCTCTCTCCTGAGAAATCTTTATGTGGGACAAGAAACTACAGTTAGAACTGGATATGGAATAACTGATTGGTTCAAAATTGGGAAAGGAGTACAACAAGACTGTATATTGTCTCCCTGCTTATTTAACTTATATACAGAATTCATCATGTGAAAGGCTGGACTGGATGAATCCCAAACCAGAATTAAGATTGCCTGAAGAAATATCAACATGCTGATGACACAACCTTGATGGCAGAAAGTGAGGAGGAATTAAAGAACCTTTCAATGAGGGTGAAAGAAGAGAGCGCAAAATATGGTCTGAAGCTCAACATCAAAAAAACTAAGATCATGGCCACTGGTCTCATCACCTCCTGGCAAATAGAAAGGGAAGAAATGGAGGCAGTGAGAGATTTTACTTTCTTGGGCTGCATGATCACTGCAGATGGTGACAGCAGTCACAAAATTAAAAGGCGCCTGCTTCTTGGGAGAAAAGCAATGACAAACCTAGACCTAGAATTGATGTTTTTGAATTATGGTGCTGGAGGAGACTCTTGAGAGTCACATGGACTGCAAGAAGATCAAACCTATCCATTCTTAAAGAAATCAGCCCTGAGTGCTCACTGGAAGGACAGATCCTGAAGCTGAGGCTCCAATACTTTGGCCACCTCATGAGAAGAGAAGACTCCCTAGAAAAGACCCTGATGTTGGGAAAGATGGAGGGCACAAGGAGAAGGGGACGACAGAGGACGAGATGGTTGGGCAGTGTTCTCAAAGCTACCAGCATGAATTTGACCAAACTGCGGGAGGCAGTGGAAGACAGGAGTGCCTGGCGTGCTCTGGTCCATGGGGTCACGAAGAGTCGGACGATTAAACGACTAAACAACAACAACAAAAGATGTAGGATGAAATGATCAATAATAGGACCCACAAAGGGGAGGATGGAAGTCCAGGAGATTCCTTGGAATCCTGTTTTTATTATTTATGTTTGATATATCTTTGTAAAATTTTAATATGAAAGACCAAATAAATAAAGTGTGTGTGTATGTGTGTGTGTGTGTGTGTGTGTGTGTGTGTGTGAAACCTGTATGACATTAGTCAGTATGCATCATTCCTTTATGTTCTATTTTCATCCAGTCCAATGAGAAGGATACCTTTCGGTCAGCATTCTTTTAATCTCAAGTAGAAGAGCACAAACTCACCTCTGATTCACATCTCCAGAGCAGTACAGCTTTTGTCAGCGAGTCGTACAGTCAGGTCCTGCATTTGTTGTCAGATACATATGTTGCCCTCAGAACCAGATGGTGGGCATACATATGGCTGTAGCTGTAATGACAAGAAGGGCCTCAAGCCTGCTGCTTTTAAACCTGCCTTGGCAGCAAAAATAGACGCAGGCACGGTCCCACTGCTGCGACAGGCCAATCAGCAGCATTGGGGGCCGTGGTTTGTGCAATCAGTCAATGATGCCTGCAAATTGCTTTTGTATATAGGAAGCCATTTGGATGAAAGATCTCTAGGAATGTGAGGTTCTCGCCATTTGCTGGTGTTGCCAAAGAAAAGCCAAAGGCATCTCTTGCTCCTCTTCCAGAAGAGGGGGAAAGGGAGGGAACACAAGCGCTGGAGAGAAGTTCCCAAATTGCCTCCCACTTGTAAACTTCCAGATACACTGCCATGGCAAAGTGTGTGGGGCTCGCGAAACCTTGGCAATCACAAGGCATATTTCCCATCTGTTTGCAGCAATACGCCCCAAAACACCAGGTTTCTAAGTGTACGATTTAGCTAGGCTGCAGTGCTTACTGTTCAGGAACTGGATTGTTTTCCTCCTACTTAATGCTGATTTGTAACCTCTCTGCTTTTCTTTCCCTCTTTCATTCAATCTCTGGTGCTTGCTTGCTTTTAGGAGCAAACAACCCAAACAACAACATGACCAAAGATCTCTTGCTCCCTTGTTTTCTTTTGCTGCCCCTAGTGCAGAGGTTTTCAATGTTTCTGAGTCCACGACTCCCTTGACCAAACTACATTCTTTCTGTGGCACCCCTGTGGGGCTCAGGAGCCCAGTTATGTCACACCCCTTGCCTGCAGAGCTAGCAGCCTCTCACCCTTTTTCAAACACCCTCCCTTGGGGAGTGTTCCCTCAGCCTCCTCTTGCCTCCCCTCTCCTTGGGGGGTCCTCTGGGCAGCCTCTGTTGCTGGCCCTGGTCTCTGAGGTTGCCCCTCACACTGCCCCACAGGAGCCTGGGAAGCATCCCATGGCCAGCCCCAGACACACCAGTGGCCTAGGGAGCTTGCAGTCAGGGCTGCTGCAACAACAGCTGTGCAAGCCTTTGGGAGGCAGAGATGTGAGAGGGCATCAGAGGAGGGAGGGAAGGAAAGAGGGACACAGGCCAGTGTTGCCTGTGGCACCCCTGACCATCATACAAGGCACCCCAGGGTGCCACGGCACACTGATTGAAAACTACTACCCTAGTGCTTCAGAGGTGGAGAACCTGAGCCCCTTCAAATGTTGTTGGACTACAACTCCTATCTTTCCTTGCTGACTGGGGCTGATGGGAGTTGTATTCCAACAAGATCTAAAGGGGCACAGGTTCCCCATTCCTAATCAATATGGTGCCACTTCCCTTTGTTCCTTCAAATCTCTCCGCATAACCCACTTGCTCCATAAAGCCTTTCCATCAAATCTCTCCATAAACCCACTTAGTTCATAATACTATGTGAAGCCGTGATGACTATTAATTCAACTCCAACTTTGGAAACAAAGCACACTCTGGAAATAAAGCGAAGGGGGTTGGATTTGTACACAATCCCATCCCCTGTCCAACGGTTCCTTGGCCTTTGCAAGAAGAAATTGTTTCAGTGAACAAATGTATAACTGTCAGGTGGCTGTGGCAAACTTCAATCACCCACAGTGCTTTGACAGAAGGAAACGAGGCCTTAATAAATGGGTCAACTAAAACTCCAAAGCACAGAGTATGGCTGCACCACATATTTTCTAATTTCAGTATTTATTTGTGGTACAACTTGTGGTAACCAAGGGAAAAAAAGGTAAAGGTACCCCTGCCCGTACGGGCCAGTCATGACCAACTCTAGGGTTGTGCGCTCATCTCACTTAAGAGGCCGGGAGCTGGTGCCGTCCGAAGACACTTCCAGGTCAGGTGGCCAGCGTGACGAAGCTGCACTGGTGAGCCAGCACCAGTGCCACACATGGAAACACCGTTTACCTTCCCGCTATAAAGCGGTACCTATTTATCTACTTGCACTTAGGGGTGCTTTCGAACTGCTAGGTAGGCAGGAGCTGGGACCGAATGATGGGAGCTCACCCCGCCGTGGGGATTCGAACCGCCAACCATATGATCAGCAAGTCCTAGGCACTGAGGTTTTACCCACAGCGCCACCCGCGTCCCTTGTAACCAAGGGAAAGTGGTCCCAAATGTGTGCTAAACTGCAGTGATATGGGAGACTACACTTCACTTTGAAGCACTCTGTAGCTATTGCTACTTAGCCTGTTTGTGAAGCCCTATCTCCTCCAACATTGCTGCAATGGTTTGTCACTGTTTTAGTTCTTCTTGTTGTTTAAGGATACAGATGATTCATATTTTATCCGTCATACTGATAATGGTCTTGTTTCTAAAACAAGTTACCCTTTCATGGGATTTGCTCTCTTCAGGGGAAACATCTAGATATATTTTTTTTAAAAAAAAGATTTTTATTGCCATTAAGCCAATGTGTCCCACCTCAGAACCTAAAAATCAAGTTTTATGTATATCACATACACACAGCTAAGCAGCTCCATCATGCAATTCAGCCTAAAATCATAGCAATAGTCATATGTTTCTCACTTATCCCCCCAAAAATAAAATCCTCTAGAGTCCAGACCTATACAGTTGCCTTCCAACTCACTAAATAACACTTGCACAAGATGGGAGAGTGCTGTTGTTGTCTGTCCTGCCCTCTTGGTTGCATCTCAGCAGCTCGCCATGTACTTGAGCTAAACGTCTGCACTAGGGAGGCTCCGCAACTCCTGTTTTAGAACCCTGAACCAATCAGGGTTCCAGATCATGGTCAGCAGGAGTAGTCTTTGTTCTCCTGTTGCAGACCGTCAGGTTGACTATGATGAAAGGTGTCCAGACCACTGAGAAGTGACCAAAGGTGGAGCCAAAGAATTATGACCCTGCCCTCTTCCCCTCATGCAGGGGAATGACTGAATATGGCTAGTGGAGAAATCTGATCATTATGCTGTTGAATTTACTACCTCTTGTTATTGTGGGCTTTAGCAAGGCTCCATCATTAATGTAGGCATCCCATGGGATCTGGTTGGCCACTGTGAGAACAGGATGCTGGACATTTGGCCTGACTCCACAACTTTGTTCTTAACAAAGTAAAACTCTTGCTGCTTGGTAAGTTGGTCGTTTGTAATGGGCCTTTGAAAGTAGCACATTTGACACAGCCGAAACACCATCCAACCCCACCTGGCTGAATGTTTGCTTTGTTTTGATATTATTCAGTGTCCTTTTGCTCCTTTGGCTATTGCTTCTTCCTGCCGCCATTTTCTTCCTTCTCCAATGCCCTCGTGGCCTGCGCTATCATTTAAGCCATTGGCAGCAGGGACGAATGTGATTTCATTGATATGTTACACATTACATCATCCATCCATTCTTGAGGGTCACAACAGCCAGTGGGGTCAATGACAATGTGAGAAAACGAGACCAAGGGCTGCAATGAGGCAGGGAAACAAAAACTAAGGGGAATGGCACTGAAACAACTCAAATATGTTTACAGCAAGGGTTGCCAAGCCCCATAAAAAAGAGGCACTCACAAAAATGAAAATAAGTTTTCCTTGCCTCTCTCTTTCCTCCTCTTGTTCCGACTGCCCACGCTCCCAGTCAAAATTTAGATTGCAAGCTCCTTAGAGCAGAGGCCTATTGTTTTGCTTGTGTAATTCTTTAAAACTTTGTAAATTATTGTGGTGCACAATTTAAATAGATTAATAATAACAATAGGAACAGTACAGTTCTCCCCTTATCTGTTTTGTACCCCCCGCCTTTTATTAACAAGTCCCAGTTCCTGGAATAAGGATTACAAATGGTCTCTCTGTCCAGATCCAAAAGACATGAGTATTCCTTTCTTTCAGGAAGTAAAACACACATTTCTCTATAGTGCATTAAATTTCAAGTTACTGCTAAGTGTTCACCCACACTCTGGCTTTCTGCAAGGCTTCAATTATTCTCCCTGATTCAGCCTCAGAGTGTACACTCTTGACTGTCACATGGATTGGCATCAAATTTGCAAGAATTCTTACATGCCCCCAGCTTAGCCAGGCTGTTTCTATGGTTATGACAGGCAGAATATTGCTTTTACTTAATTATGTTTTCTCTTTTTCTCTCTCTTGGAAAGATGCTTTTTGTAATGCAGCCCCAGAATTAAGACTTCCGCTGCTATGGATGTTTCACCAATCCCCAGGTTTGCACACCCTTTCTGCATTAAACTGGGGCCTATACGCAAAACTGCCAGCCTCTGTCCACCCAACCACCAGGATCTATTGACAACTCTGAGCTGCACACTGGCAGCAAGCCGCAGCAAACCCGAATGAATGCTCAGCTTTGACAGGGTGTGATGCTGGTCTTTCAGGACTGGGAAATTCTGAGCCACAACACAGACAGAGGAGGCAAATTTTCTGTAAGCTGTCCATTGTTCTCACAGCAGAGCTGACAAGGAGAGCAAGATCCACACAGAGACTTCATTGGCTCAACTTTGTATGCTATAGCAGCCCTCTGTTGGGAAGCTTTTAATGTCTGGTGTATCATATGTTCTTTATATTCTCTTGGAAGCTGGCCAAAGTGGCTGAAGCAACCCAGTCAGATGGTGTAATGGTTTTAGGGGTTGCTCGTGCGTAAGTTACCGCCACTCTAGGCTAGGTTGCCTGGTTAAACCTTTTCTGTCTGGACAGCCCTTCACTTCGTGGCTGTTTCAGTCGCTAGCAGAATCTGTCAGTGGGCGTTTCTTGAACCTCTTCCAGCAAAGAAGTTCTTTGACACCAAGTCGCCGCCTACTTTCCCTGCGCGGAAGTCTTCTGCGCAGGGTGGGTGTGGGCAGCGGAGGAGTCCTGCGAGAAGTCCTGGAGCCCCCTCTCTGCTTCCCCCATCGGCCCCCCTGTATCCCTGGTGTTACGCTGATTTCCTTCCCCAGCTGAAGAGCTGCCTCTCTCCCTGCTGGGCCCTTCTCCAGGATCGCTGTGGAGCCTTGCCTCCGCCTCTAGTTCCAATGGCAGTTCCCTGACAGATGGGCAGGGTACAAGTATTATTATCATCATCATCATCATCATCATCATCATCACACCAAGGGCAGGGATTCTGACATCCCATATGGTGACAGAGATAACATTTCCCTCCAGCAAGCAGGCTAGAGTTAAAGGAGAGAAAGACTGACTTAGGGCAACCATGATACTGTCAGCCCATTGTCAGCCTGTGGGTACGGCTGGGAAGGCCCATCAGTCCATATCCCCAAACTCATTATGTCACTGGCACAAGCTATAGGGGGCCCGGGGGCTTGGACACCCACAAAAAAATTGTTATGGGTGCTCAGCATCAGCACCTGTCAGGCTCAAGAGATTCTCTCCTCCCCCGGCAGCCTCCAGGATCAAAGAAAAAAGAAGAAAGTTCGTATTTGTGGTTTTATTCAGCAATTGTGGAGCAAGACAAGGAATCTAGTCCTGGACGCCATCATGACGTTGCTCACTCTGAGCCCCTCCTTTTCCTTCCCCAACAACACCCTGCGTCCCTAGGGAAAGTCTCAGGAGGAAAACATCGCTGGGTTCTTTGCTCTTGAATCCTAATTGTCCTTGGAGAAGGGGGAGTTCCCAGGTTCTCTAATGATGTGTCTGCTATCTGTTCTCCAGCTCCCTCTCCTTCTTCTCCCAATACTTCATAACTTGGTGGTTCAGTGTCCTGTCATAATTCAACCCTGTCTCTGTCTCTTTTTGCCACTACGGGGGGGGGGCGATTACACCACCTGTGTAATCTCATAATCTGGGGCCCAAGTCGGCACCCTGCATTATGAGCGTGCCCAGTGGAGAAATAGGGAGCCCACTCTTGCTTGCCCCAGACTATGGATCCTACATGATGTCTCTAAACTTAGCTTGCTTCATTCCACACCCAGTCTAAAGAAAGCTTGAAACTCTTAAGATTTTAACTGATTAGCACAGATATAATCCAGAAGATCAGTACTTTCCATGTGGTTTAAAAAATTTACAGTAGGAAGTAGGGTTGAGGCTGCAGTTCTAACTCCACTTACCTGGGAGTAAGACCCATTGAGCTCAATTGAACTTACTTCTAAGTAGACGTAGTGCCTAGAGGCTGCCTCATCTTATGGCATACAAAATCAACCAATGACACTTCGGGGGAAAGAACAGTGATGAGGCCCCCGTCAGGACAGCAGCATTTATACATCAATTAATATGTAATAATGCCGCTTGTACAAAACAAGAGAGAGAAAATTTCATTGTGGAAAACGGAGGCAAACAGCATCCATAGCAAAAATGCGTGCCTTGATGAAGGAAATCAGCTTGATAGTCCATTTTCAACAGATTCCTCTGACATCCGAAGCAGGATATCCGTAGCCTTGGAATTGATCTCAATACCTAGATAGATAAGTAAGCTGTAAGGAGGACCCCTCAGTCTTTTTTCTGGGTGCACTGCAAAAATATATATCAATTAAATACTTTAAAACTCTCCATTTCTTTGTTAAGCACAGTCTCAGGCATGAGAGTCTGGAAACAAAAGGCAACAGTGCTTAGCAGGGCAAGAAGCCAAGATGAACCCTAAGAATCATATACAATAGTCAGGGCAAAAGGGTTTTAGGGAGACAGAAAATAATTACTCAAATCTGGACTCCAGCCAGGGTGCTTTGGATTTTGCCCCTGCAGGAAAAGAAGAAAACTGGCAAGGCTGAGGACTGCAGAACAAAACAAAACAAAAATCATGGCAGGAAAAAGAAGGAGGCCACAGAAGGGCTTAAACTAAATAATGAGAAATTTCAAAGAGAATGAAGAACAAGAGGTCACTGAAGGAGACAGTGTAGCAGTCCTCTAAAAGATGGGAAGAGTAATTTATTCAAGAGAGGGGAAGAGAGGCCATAACTCAAAGGGAGCCGGAGCCAAGAAATCCAGTGTAAAGTTAAAAAATGACACATTTTGTCAAAGGCAGCTCGAAAGAAATATATTTCACTAAGTCAGAACAAAAAACACACACATAGCAACTGACATAAAAATTCACCAGAATATTGGAAGAAAGTGTTGTCACGGCAGGGGAATGTGGACTTTTGACGAGGTTGTCGAGGCAGTAAATAAAGCAAGCCTTGGGTTACAGATAAAGAGGATGGGCTGAGCATGAATTGGAAGATGTGAGGGAAATGGAAACGAAGAATGTGAGGGGCCTGCACTAAGAGATCCTTTAGTCCATCCAGATGTTAAGGGGGTGCCCAGAGGCAGGGAGTTAAGGGACACACCCAACACACGCATGCACACTGTTTGGGCCCTGGCATCTGGGATCCAGAAGTACTGTGGCTCTGACCTTAAGAGTTCCATTTAGCCCACAATGACCAGCGTTACCCTGTGACAAATGTTCCATCTTGGGAAGTATTTCAGCTTGCCAGATGGAAAGACCCCTTCTTTCGTCCCCAACCCACCACCCCAGAGCCGCTTTGGGGGACATGGGGCCACACATGGGGGTTGAGAAGGGGAAAGGCCCATTGCACAAGTGCACCTTTGCTTTTGCTTTTAAAGATTTTTGTTAGATTTTCATAACTTTAACCAATTGATTTCAAACTTCAGATTTGGTTATATATTTCTCTTTTAATTTGACTTCCCACCTTCCCTTCCATGCTGTTTATATGCCCATCCCTTTTGTAGACTGCATAATGTCGCACATTTAATCTAATACATATTCCTCTATTACATTGCACATTTCATCTAATATGCATTCCTGTATTTCGTATACAGTCATACCTCGGGTTACAGAAGCTTCAGGTTGCGTTTTTTCAGGTTACGGACCACCGAAACCCAGAAGTACCGGAATGGGTTACTTCCGGGTTTCAGCGGCCGCACATGCGCAGAAGCACTAAATCGCTCTTTGCGCATGCGCAGAAGCACCGAATCGCAACCTGTGCGTGCACAGACACGCAGACGCGGGTTGCAAATGTGCATCCCGCATGGATCACGTTAGCAACCTGAGGGTCCACTGTATTATCATTTCTTTCCATCGCTCAGATTTCAAATCCTGCCAGCAATTTCATTTTAATCCCTCCCCCAAAGTTTCCACTCTTCCATAAATTGTCATTGGACCATTTGGGGGACCATTTGCAAATGGGGGTCCCTTAAAAGTGCAAGTGCATCTTTGTTGTAAGCTGCCCTGGGTTCTCATGTGAGGAAGGGTAGCATACAATAAATTTTTAAAAATGTGGTTTATGTATCTTTCTCCAACCTGGTTAAATGTTGTATATTTTCCTTTCTGCTTTCAGGCACAAGAACGACTTTCTCCTGTGCTGATGTGGAAGAGTCAGGCGACCTAGCCTTCCATCCAAACTGTTTGAAAGTCAGCCTGCGTAACTGTTGTGCTCCTTGCATGGCTCCCATTCACTTCAAGGGGCTTGGGCGGGAATATTTTCCTGTGGGTTGTGCTTCTCTTAGCTGTAAGAGGGTGGATATTAGGATCCTGCGTTCTTAGATATGGCCAGAAACATATTGGTGCCCAAGGCAAAAGAAGAAGGCGGAAAGAAATCTGAATGGTCTTCCCCTGGTGGTGAAAATATAACAACAAACCAAATAATTGACTATTTGCTGCCTTTTAATAGTACCCCCAAATCCCTCGCCTGAGGCAGGCTTCCTTGTGCTGCTTATTGATAGGGCCGGCCTTGAACATGCTTCTGACAGCTTTGGTGTACACAAACACAGACACGCACACTCGCCACAAAGGAACCTATCAATTTTCAGCTCAAGATACACACACAGGATCCAGTAAATAAGGATTCGGGGAAAAGAGATGGACCGCAGTTCAATTAATTTTAGCTTTGCATTGCTGGGCTGTGGGGAATTCTAATCAATACAGAGAGCTTTCAGCTTGCTAAACATAAAGCACATTTCATACAAAGCTGAACATTTTTCTCCTTGTCATACAGAATTATCTTAATTATTGTTTCGGGGAAAAGCCTTACACAAAATCATCCAGTAGTCTCCCCCTAAACAAAAAAAAAAAACCCAGCTCAGAAACTCATCACAGCAATAATTTATGATTCCCCCCTCCCATTTTCCCTCTCCTAACATCTTGGTCTTGTTTGATATGCTTGCCATTTCTTGCTGACAGGGAGGTCGATTAAATCACATTTATATTGTAAACGTATGCATTGCTTTTTACCCTAGGCGGCGGATGAAGAGATACATGGCCCCATGGGAAAAAGAAGCCAATCCACTCTCATATTGCAGATTTCTGCCGGTTGGAAGAAATGAATGGTTGCCAGGGAGAGTTGGGAATTACTTGAGGATGCAAATTGTTATTTTAAAAACCTTTTGAGGAAGGCTCTCCTTCCCTCCCCAAAGTCTCTCCCCCCCCCAATATCTTCACATCCTTGATTTGTGCTGGTTTCTAGAAAGGCACTTCAACAACATTCTTCAGGGCATCTGCAAAAACCAGACTTTTAACCTGGTCTGCGCAAAGTAGCAAAAGAGAGAGAGAGAGAGAGAGAGAGAGAGAGAGAAGACGGTATATTAGTAAAAGGTACTTTGTGGTGGCAGAGGGAAAAGGGAGTCTCCCCAGTTTTTTGGAAGGTGATGGGAGGGACACAACTCCAAATGAAGTGATAAAAATGAGGAAGGCAGAGGTTCTTGCCAGAGGCTTAGGGGGAGGGAGAAACGAGCTGCAATGCCATTAACCTAAAAGGAAGCGTTCAGTTTTGTAAATTATGCATAGCTCTCACTTTGTGCTTTTCCTTCTTCAAGTTTCCCCCCTCAAATGACTAATTAGGGAACATTCGAGAGTAGAAGGGAACATTCACAGTAATGCAGAGGAGCTCATACAGAGCAAACTCCTGGCGCAGCCTTTAAAAGCCTCCCCTATGCCACTCCCCTTCTTTTTCCACTCACATATCCTGATAATGATCTTCATGCTTCCAAGTCCTATCACAGTAGAGCTATTCAAAGGTCTTCTCTAGGAACTGCATCCATTTCCTCTTGTCGCTCCTTATGCCCGGAACTCTCACTCTGAGTACATCCCTTCCCACCATTGCCCTTTCAGGAATCTTAGGCCTAGAGATTCAGAGAGTAGAGCCCAAGGGGTAGATGGTGGATACATCAGAAGATGAAGCCTAGTAGAACATGCTGAAAGGAAGGGATGGCACCGAATGGGTCAGGGGTGGGATTGGGCGAATCTGTCAAGTCCATTTTCTTTCAAGTTTCTCATTTAAGTTCCATTCTTCATATTTCCACATCAGTTTGCCTTTTTTAAAAGAAAGAAAGAAAGAAAGAAAGAAAGAAAGAAAGAAGTCCTCATGAAAATGTATCAGTATTTTAGTGTAAATTTATCCTCATATACATTTTTGTATGCAATTTTAGCTTTTGTGTGCATTTTGTATGCAATTTACCAAGCAATTTCCCCAATATAATAAATTTTGCCTTATTTTCAATGATACATGCGTTTTTATGAACACCTTAACTCAGCATATTCAGTTTTGGCACACTCTGCTTGGCTAGAGAACCACATTACAAAATTCAGAGAAATGCAAATTTCAGTGGAACGGCTGTGTTTCAGTTTGCATATAACTTCAGAAAGTGCAAATTGGGAAAGTTCTTCTTTAAACGTGAACTGAATGCAATTCCTCCCCTACCCCTAGTCAGAGGGCAGCCCCTGGTGGCTTAGGATGGAGCCTAATGAACATAGGAATGGAGCTAACAGCAAAAGCTTTTGGCTTTGGCTCCTTTCCCAGAGATTCCGCACCTTTTCCTGATGATTCTAGTCCTATTCATGTGTTTCTCCACGTGAATGGTAAATCAGCCTGGCCTGAGTCATTGCATGCCACACTATGCTGCTCCAATGTGTGTGCATTGAACATGGATGTCTTGGAGCGCATGAGCTGCTGGGTGGCATATAGGTATTTCACAAAACAGGAATTCCTACATGATCATGTATAGGTTCCCCCTTTGCGAATACCATGCTCAATATGTAGGTGGTGGAAGTGAGGTCAGCACAGCATGGCATGTGATGAAGGGGGAGGCATAGCTCTGCTCCATCTTCCTTGCATTCACTCTGGAGAAACGCACGAGCAGGCTTTCTGAGAAGGGGAGTAAGACGCTGAAACTTCAGGTGGAATTCTGAGTTCTGACAACCTTTCCTCTCTTCTTTCAGTCTTCAGCTCAAAACCCATATCTTCTGTGACGCCTTAGTCTTTATCCCCAGCCAAAACAAAGCCCCATTACATGTAATTGTGCTTTCTGGCACTTGTCCCTTGTTAGCCTTGCCTCTGTTGTCTTCCTTCCCTATCATGGTGTATTTTTAGCCTGTAAGCTCCTGAGGACATGGACTTGTCTTTTGCTTATGTTACTCTGCAAAGCAACATAAACACTAATGGCTTCATCCTAACAACTTAATGAAGCCATCTTCCATTATCGGGGGGTGGGAGTGGGGGAAAATATCCACTAATACTTCCATCTTTCCTAATGTGACCGGCAGAAGGACTATTACCTTGAGAAGCAGTATGGAATGCATCACTGGCTTGGAGAGAAAGCAGAGAGGCTGTCATTTAATATTTTCCACCAGTGTTTTGAGGTGAACTTTTAAGAGCTCAAGGCTCTGAAGGAGAGCCAAAATGTGCTGCTACATCAGCAACAAAATTCCATGCAAATCTCTGTGTAACTCCAAATCATTACAATAGCCCTGTAAACACAGCTTCATATCCCATGATCCCCCAACAATAGTCACAGAGCAGACCCAGTTAATCCCAGAGCCCTTGATCTCCGAAATAACAAATGATCAGTAGCTAGATAGGGTCATGCACCGTCCTGGAGGAGCAGGTGTGCAGCTTGGGGGCATCCTGGATCCATCATTGTTATTTGAGGTGTAGGCCCCTCTGGCATGGCACGTCTTCTACCAGCTTTGGCGGGTGGCCCAGCTGTGAGCCTATCTGGATAGATATAGCCTAGATCCAGAGGTCTATACTGTGGTAACTTCTAGGTTAGATTACAGTGGTGTGTTGTTAGGCTGCATTTGAGGGCAGTATGGAAACTGTAGCAGACAACAGGGTGGATTTTTGGGAGCAAACGCAGGGTGCTGAGCTGAGGGGGTGCCATCTCAAAGCCCTGTACATGAGGTGCGAGGTTTTGGGAAGAAGAAGGAGGAGGAGGAGGAGTTTGGATTTGATATCCCGCTTTATCACTACGCTAAGGAGTCTCAAAGCGGCTAACAATCTCCTTTCCCTTCCTCCCCCACAACAATCACTCTGTGAGGTGAGTGGGGCTGAGAGACTTCAGAGAAGTGTGACTAGCCTAAGGTCACCCAGCAGCTGCATGTGGAGGAGCGGAGATACGAACCCGGTTCACCAGATTACGAGTCTACCACTCTTAACCACTACACCACACTGGTGTAGAGTCCTCCCTTCTCCTTCCTAAAGCCTAGTTAGCACTTTCCCAGCTTTGGGAAGGAGATGGGAGGGCTCCAGGACCCTGCCAGAGCCCTTGTGCCTCCTTCCCATAGCCGGGCACCTCCTTATCCACCTTTGGGAACTGGGGAAGGGGCACCCAATTTTGGCATCACAAAGGGTGCCACAGTACACAAGTCTACCACTGCAGACAGGCTGCTGACCAGTACTAGACACTTGCGCTGGCTACCAATTTGTTTCTGAACCAATTCATAGTGCTGGTATTGACATAAGGCCCATTTTCACTCAGGACCTTAAGGATAGCACTTGATCAGAACTAGTGGCCTGGCTTTTGGGTTGCTTATATTTGGTTTGGGCAGTTATTTTATGTTGTCGGTGATTTCTGTGGATGAAGGCTCTTAGTATATTCGCTTTTCTTTTAATAGGTTTCCATTGCATATTGTATGTTGGCCCTACAAGTCACTTCAAGACTCCCAATGTGTGAAGCAATAAACAAATCAAATACAGTGGTACCTTGGTTTACAACCATAATCCGTTCCAGAGGTCCAGTTGTAAACCAAACCCAAGGCGTGCTTTCACCAGTGGGGCCTCCCCCTAAAAATGGGTTGTAATCCAAAAAAAAGGGGACACACACTTCCGGGTTTGACGTGGTTGTAATCCAAAATGGTTGTAATCCAAAACGGTTGCAAACAAGGTACCACTATACATCTAGATCTGCTTGTGTCCCTTCCCCTACCTTAATACTAGGGGCTTACTCCCTAGTCAGTATGTTTAGGACTGCAGCGTAACTCCTCATATAGGATTGCAGCTATAGCCTCAGATGCAAACCTTCGCGTGATGTAATGTTAGTAAGGAAAGCCCACCATTTTGCTCCAGCACCCCGTGTGATGCCATGCCGACATCTCCGTATGCCTCTTTTCATCATCTAACAAGAGACTAGTTTTCTCAAATGCAGCTATTCCTAGCTGCAAATAGCACATTGAGCAAATGGTAACTACATTCATGCTATGAACACTCCAACTCCGGCAACCTTGTCATTTGTTAAAAGGGAATGAGAATTGTGGGATGAGATGCTTTCTGGAGGGATGGGGAGAGGGTGTTGTAAAAGGGGGTGCAGGACAGCATTCCTAAGAACTCGTTTTGCAAAACGAAAATCCGAACTAAAAGTCAGCTCTGCTTTTAGTAGCATATCAGCCATGATTCCCCCCAGATGAAACTCTATTGAGCCCCAGGCTCTGTGCTGGTGCCTCTCCTGTGGGCTACTTTGAGAGCAGAAAAGAGATCCTCTTCCACACTTTGCCCTAAAACCTGACAACAGCTAGGCAACCATTGTGCAGAAACCTCTGGCTAACACTGCCTTGTTGTCTCTTTGTGCTTCCCCTGCCTGTTGTATTCATCAATTGTCTCCGTTCTTTAAAAAAAAATGCAAAGAGATTATCTATCTTTTCCTTCTGCTTATATGCTATTGAACACAGTAGGCCCTGCTGTGTGGATTCTGTTCAATAATGCAATCTCTTATGTATAAAAGTGAGCTCTCAACATTCTGTCACACACTCTGGTATGACCAAGAAACAAAACCCAGGAGGGGGGATATGCAGATAAAGGTATAGGGCTGTGCGTATATAGGAGCAGGAGCTATTCTCAACGTCTGGAGTGGAGGGAGGAGAGCTATACCTCCCACCCCAGATGTGCCCTCAGATTACTGCTGGGCCAAAGCATTCTGCTTGGTCATGACTTTTTGGGGATGCTGAACCCCAATTTTTATTATTATCAATTTGGGTGTGTGGATCTATTAACTTTTGACTGGGGGTAGACTTACCTTTAAAGACTAGGTGAGTAAGCTTTTGCTCTCCCCCACCCACAATAAAAAATGAGGTGACTTGGTTGCCCTTAACAACCTGGCAGCAGCACAATGCACGATGTCACAAAGACCTAGTTCACATCATTCTCTGTGGCATCCTTGGGGACAAAAGGTAGCTGCCCCATTGGCCAGTTGACCCTATTCCTGACAGATGATAAGGCCTAACCAAAATCTGTTATTTATGTGTATGTGGGAAGCTATTTACCTAAAAATTCCTGAGGCTATATAGACCTGTTTGATCCCAACCTTCCCTGTCCATCATATCACCAGCTTCACAAAACATGGGGGGGGAGGGGTCCTAAGTGGAATCAGCATGCAGATTGCAGAAGTTGCTTTGCTGTATACAGTGGTACCTCGGGTTACATATGCTTCAGGTTACATACGCTTCAGGTTACAGACTCCGCTAACCCAGAAATATTATCTCGGGTTAAGAACTTTGCTTCAGGATGAGAACAGAAATCGTGCTCCGGCGGCACAGCAGCAGCAGGAGGCCCCATTAGCTAAAGTGGTGCTTCAGGTTAGGAACAGTTTCAGGTTAAGAATGGACCTCCAGAACGAATTAAGTATGTAACCAGAGGTACCCCTGTATTGTTCACCAAACACTTAACATACTGAGTAAAAATGGGTTTTCTGCCTTGCGAATTATTTGAGGGATGATAGTAAGAAAGGGCCATGCTCTAAACATCTGATCTGCTGGTTGAGTGGGGTTTTGTCTATATTTGGAAACAGCTGGACACCATTTTGAATCAGGATGGTGGACTGCACCACTCTTTGGGTCTGGATCATGCCCTCCATCAGGCCAGCAGAATTTTGCCCATACCTGCTGGATGCCTGACAACAAGCCGGGAGAAAAACAAGTTTGTTAAGTTCCTGGTGGGCCACCATATATGCCTGGAAGATTGTATGGGGTTTGATATACTGTGCAGATCTATATGAATATGTGCTAGACAAGATCTCAATAGAGTATAAGTGCAATTTTCCTTGGATGGGAATCAAGGTGTTCCTAATGCCACCATGAGATCAGCCTGGGAAATGAATGCTGTAACTCCATATTCTTAAATTGTCCTGAAGCGTTTGGACCTGGCCATTATCAGATGAAAGATATTGCACTGCATGCACCATTGTTCTGATCCGGTCAGGCTCATGTGATTATGTGGGTAGCAGTCCTCTTACCCATAAAGAACTGCAGCAGATTCAGTTTCTTTATCGCTACGAACTCACTCATCCTTCGCCATCAGCCTCTAGGTGAGAGAACTAGATTTATGATGTTCTCATTACTGTCCTTATGATGACTTTTGATACGAGAACAAGAGATCACAGATGAAACCGACAGCAGCATCCTGTTGGATTTTGACCTTTTCAGTATTTCACATTTTGAATCACTGACCATTCCATCTGCTCACTGCACACTGCAGAGAAGATCGGGATCGTCATGCATGACGGTTACTAGGATATAAGATGGCAAAAAAAAAAAAAAAAACCTGAGGGGGAGGACATTACTGCAGGTTGGGAGATCTACGTGACTTAAAATAAAGCGTGTTAAGCCTTGGTTTGGTTGAATGACTACAGGATTTTACCTGGATAAGTACAATTAAAATTCTTTGTTAACAGCAGAAATGGGAGGAGAGAGAAAGATACTGTGAAGATATTACCATCTTGTTCCGCAATCTCATTGACAGATCAACCTTCGTTGCCACAAAGCAGTGATGGATTACTGTGGTGGGCAACGTTTTACAAGTGACAAATCACACTTAATTCCTCGGGTATTCATTATCATAACATTAATCCATTTGGCACAGCAGAGAGAGAGAGAGAGAGAGAGAACAGTGTACAAGCCTGTCGTATTTCTATTGTAATTTAATACAAATCTGCAATGGCTTTTCAAATATTCTTAACAGAGATCTCCAAAGGTAAATCTTTCATACCATCTAAAATATTATCATACTGTTATGGGGAAGTAATGCCTCAGTTATGCTTCAGACCATTCTTGTCCTTGGGCCAATGTAATGTAAGTTAAAACTCTGAGTTGAACTCTATGGTCTAGGTCTAGGAGTGGTTCATGGGTTATATTAGGCCTACCAGCTGGCTCAATATGGTCCACTGCACTGTTTTACCTCAGAAGTGGCACCTTGTGTGCTGCTGCTACTTTGCACAGGAAACAGTGCTCCTCAGGCCAAAAGCACAGCTTCTGAGTTACGTTAAGGAAAAGAGCATTCAGAAACCTGCTTATTACAAGAAATTCAAACTAAAATGCAGACATTTTTTCATGAAGATTAAAAAAAAAATCACATATTGCTGCAGAAATGTGGAGGTCTGAATTTAAAATTGGACAAATGAGAAGCTGGGGGAACCAAATCTGACATATCCATTCATCTTCACTGAAATGTTTTCATAGACACGCTGACTAGCATGGGGGACAAGATGGAACCCTGCAGTATCCCCTAGGTCAACTGGCACAGGGCCAAGCAATAGTCTCCCAATGATATTCTCTGGTAGTGGGCCAACAGATAAGAAGGGAGCTACTGTCACACAGTGCCACAATTGCCATACGTGTAGATTTGTACTATGGTGTCAATCTAAGTTGATGTGGGCAACTTTGTCCTTAAAAGGCTTTACAAATCTATCACAGAGAGCCTCTGAGTGGTCCAGCACACCACTACTCACATATCCTCCAACATCCACCATCATAATCATCATCATTTTATTCTTTATGTGTGCACACTCAGATGATGACCTTCAAGCCATCCTAAATATCTTTGCAGAAGCTCGTGGAAAGCTTGGCCTATCGCTCAATATCCAAAAAAACAAACTGCTGCACCAACAAGCACAAAACAACCCCCCGTCCCGCAGCGCCACAAATCCAACTTAATGGTGCAATGTTAGAAAATGGCAGTTATCTTTCCACAAGAGCCAGCATTGATGCCAAAATCCAGCGTCGCCTGAGCTCTGCAAGCATGGCTTTCTCCCAATTGAAGCGTAGATTGTTTGAGGACTGGGACATTTGCAGGGAAACCAAAATGCTTGTTTACAAAGCTATTGTACTACCAACTTTACTGTATGATTGTGAAACATGGACCACTTATAAACACCATCTCTAACTCCTCGAAAGATTCCATCAACGATGTCTCTGACCATTTTTACATATTACTTGGGAAGACAGGTGAACTAATAATAATAATAATAATAATAATAATTTTTTATTTATACCCCACCCTCCCCAGCCAAGGCCGGGCTCAGAGCGGCTTACAAGCAATAATAAAAACAAGATGAATGATTACAACTTAAAAACAAAAATAAAATACAACATTAAAATAATGGAACATTAAAATATTAAAATGTAGCCTCATCGCAGGAGGAGAAGGAAAAGAAAAAAGAAAGAGAGGGAGGGAATCAAATTGGCTCCAAGCCAAAGGCCAGGTGGAACAACTCTGTCTTACAGGCCCTGCGGAAAGAAATCAGATCCTGCAGGGCCCTGGTCGCATGAGGCAGAGCGTTCCAGCAGGCCGGAGCCAGAGTTGAAAAGGCCCTGGCTCTGGTTGAGACCAATCTAACTTCCTTAGGGCCTGGGACCACTAGGGTGTTGTTATTTATAGACCTTGAGGCTCTCCGTGGGGCATACCAGGAGAGGCGGTCCCGTAGGTACGAGGGTCCTAGGCCATGAAGGGCTTTAAAGGTCAAAAGCAGCGCCTTAAATCTGACCCTGTACTCCACCGGGAGCCAGTGCAGCTTGAAAAGCACTGGGTGAATATGCTCCCATGGCAGAGACCCCGTGAGGAGCCTCGCTGCAGCATTCTGCACCCGCTGGAGTTTCTGGGACAGCTTCAAGGGCAGCTTGAATTCGCGTAGAGCGAATTACAGTAGTCAAGCCTGGAGATGACCGTCGCATGGATCACTGTGGGCAGGTCGGGGCGGGAAAGGTAAAGGACCAACTGCTTGATGCGGTGAAGGTGGAAAAATGTCACCTTGGCTGTTGCTGTAACTTGCGCCACCATGGAAAGGGAGGCGTCAAGGATTACACCCAAACTCTTAACGGAAGGCAATGGCACTAATTGGGCCCCTGCAAGAGAAGGGAGTTGGTCCCTCATCCCCATGCCATCCCGACCTAGCCATAGGACCTCTGTCTTCGAAGGATTTAGTTTCAATCGGCTCCCACGAAACCATCCAGCCACAGCTTCCAAGCATCTGGTCAGTGTGTTCGGGGCCGAGTTGGTGTGGCCATCCATCAGCAGATAGAGCTGAGTGTCATCAGCATATTGGTGACAGCCCAGCCCAAAGCTCCGGATAATCTGGGCAAGGGGGCGCATAAAGATGTTAAAAAGCATAGGGGAGAGAATTGCGCCCTGCGGCACTCCACACACCAAGGAGTGGCGCGACGACATTTCCCTCCCTAGTGCCACCCTCTGTCCCCGACCAGAGATAAAAGAGCACAGCCAGTTACGGGCTATGCCCTGTATCCCCATGTCTGTGAGGCGGTGGTCCAGAAGATCATGATCGACCATGTCAAAGGCTGCTGACAAATCTAAAAGGATCAGCAGTCCTGACCCGCCTCGATCCAGTTGTCTACGGAGATAATCTGTTAGGGCAACCAGAGCCGTCTCTGTCCCAAAACCAGGACGGAAACTGGACTGAAATGGATCTAATGCCGATGTTTCCTCCAGAAACCTACCAAGCTGTTCAGCAACCGCTCTCTCAATTACCTTACCCAGGTATGGAAGATTTGAAACTGGGCGGTAATTGGATAGGTCTAAGGGATCTAATGAAGTTTTCTTTAAGAGTGGACACACCATTGCTTCCTTCAGTTCCCCTGGGAATGTCCCCGTGTCAAGGGACAAATTGATAATTTCAACCAGGGCGGTCAGCGCAACATCTGGACACTCCCTAATCAGCCAAGATGGGCACGGATCAAGGAGGCAGGTGGTGGGTCTACCACCTTGGAGGAATCTATCCACATCAGCAGGGAGTATCCGATCGAAATGGTCCAACACTGGACCTGAAGTCAGTCGAGGGGCCTCCAGTTCAGTCACTGTATCTAAATTGGCAGGGAGGTCACGGCGGAGCAACAGGGCTTTCTCCGCAAAAAAGCTCGCGAATGCCTCACAGCTGTGGGTCGAATTTGTGCTTAAATTTGGTTTTCCTCCTAAGGACGTTATTGACCTAATTATTCTAAAAAGTTGTGCCGGGCTAATGCCAGTGTACTGGAAGAAGCAAAGATCGCCAGTGTTGAAGCAATGATTCTTCAACATCAACTTCACTGGACTGGTCATGTTGTTTGGATGCCTGATTATCGTCTTCCAAAGAAACTACTCTATTCCCAATTTAAGAACGGAAAATGTAAGGCTGGTGGTTGACAAAAGAGGTTTAAAGATGCTCTCAAGGCAAATCTTAAAAAAATGTAGTATAAACATTGGCAACTGGGAAACACTGGCCTGTGAGTGCTTCAGCTGGAGAATAGCTTCTACCAAAGGCGTCATGAACTTTGAGGAAGCACAAACTCAGGATGAAAGGGAGAAAAAAGTTAAGAGGAAGGCACATTTGGCAAATCCTCACCGTGATCAACTCCCATCTGGAAACCTATGTCCCCACTGAGGAAGGTACTGCGGATCCAGAATTGGCTTCCACAGTCACCTACAGACACACTGTTAAGACCATATTCATGGAAGACAATCTTACTCGGCTATGAGTTATCACCAAAGAATAATAATTATTATTTATACCCTGCCCATCTGACTGGGTTTGCCCCAACCACTCTGGGCAGCTTCCAACAGATATAAAAACATAATAAAACATTATACATTAGAAGGCTGCCTTCTGATCTCTTCTAAAGGTTATATAGTTACTCATCTCCTTGACGTCTGCTGGGAGGGTGTTCCTGGTTCCCTGTAGCTTCACTTCTTGTAGTGAGAGAACTACAGAAGGCCCTCAGAGCTGGACCTCAGTGTCTGTGCTGAACAATGGGGGTGGAGATGCTCCTTCAGGTATACCAGGCCAAGGACATTTAGGGCTTTAAAAGTCAGCACCAACACTTTGAATTGTGCTCTGAAACGTACTAGGAGCCAATGTGACTTATTGTGCTCGGAAGTGTATTGGGAATGGTAACTTTCTGGGGATCTTTCTAAGTAATATTTCTAAGCATTTGCAGCAATAGCCCAATCCTGACAGATCATTCACCTCTACTCATGAAAGCTGCCTCCACCTGACTTCCATCTCTTTTGCAATGCAGACCCCCCCTGCCAAGCCACATCCTCTGACCATCTTGCAGGGAGGGGCATGCAGGGGCTGTAGTGGGTAGGAGAGGAGGGGAAAGGCCCACTGAGCAGGCAGGGTCTGCTCATGCGAACTCCGGATCCAAGCCAAAGTAAGAAACTGCGAAACATCTTAGTTCCTTGCAACTTTTAGAAACATATATTTCCCCTTATAAATGAATCAGAAGATTTAAAAACAAAACACTTCTCAAATCAAACTGGACAGGCCTCTGGGAGTTGGCTCAGTTCTGATTCATGCCAGGTTCTGTTACATCAGAGATATCCCAGTATGAGGTCACAAGCAGTGTGAGGCCAACATGAGGTAACAATGGTCTCTGGAAGACAAATAAAACTTACCTTGTGACTGGCTTCATAACAGCTCTTCACCATGAGGACATAATCTGCTGGCCTGAGAGAGACACAAGGGAAAATGAAGATATGGCGAAATGAGGAAGATACCAAAGAGACCACCTGTAGCCTTATGAGGCAATCCTTTTTTTTTAAAATAAATTTTTATTAATTTTCCAATACATATTAAATAACAATACAAAACAATACAAAAACAAACAAACATATAAACATGTATAATTTCTTAACCTTCTTTTCCTTAAACCTTCTTTCAACGACTTCCCCATACCTCCTTTTTCTGCATCCTTGTTTTAAATTTTTCCAGCAACCCCTAATTTTATTTACTTATGGCAGTTCCTTTAAATCCTTTTTCCCATATCCAATTGTTTATCGCTGCAATTCTATTTCGCAATACTCAGAACATTTTAGCACTCATTAATTTTACAACAGTTCTTAAGGTAAACTTTAAATTTCTTCCAGTCTTCTTCCACCGTCTCTTTCCCTTGGTCTCGGATTCTGCCGGTCATCTCAGCCAGTCCCATGTAGTCAATCACCTTCGTCTGCCATTCTTCCAGTGTGGGTAGTTCTTGTGTCTTCCAGTACTTTGCTAAAAGTACTCTTGCTGCTGTTGTCGCATACATAAAAAACATCCTATCTTTCTTTGACACCAATTGGCCTACCATGCCCAAGAGAAAGGCCTCTGGTTTCTTCGCAAAAGTGCATTTAAGCACCTTTTTCATTTCATTATAGATCCTTTCCCAGAAAGCCTTAATCTTTGGGCATGTCCACCAAAGGTGATAAAAAGTACCTTCAGTTTCATTACATTTCCAGCATTTGTTATTGGGCAAATGGTAAATTTTTGCAAGCTTGACTGGGGTCATGTACCACCTATAAATCATTTTCATAATATTCTCTCTTAAGGCATTACATGCCGTAAACTTTATACCGGTGGTCCATAACTGTTCCCAGTCTGCAAACATAATGTCATGTCCAATGTCCTGTGCCCATTTAATCATAGCTGATTTAACCATCTCATCCTGTGTATTCCATTTCAACAGCAAGTTATACATTCTTGACAGATTCTTAGTACTGGGTTCCAAAAGCTCTGTTTCTAATTTCGACCTTTCCACCTGAAAGCCAATTTTCCTGTCCTGTTTAAAAACTTCATTTATCTGGTAATAATGGAGCCAATCTCTTACTTTGGACTTCAATTTCTCATAACTTTGCAATTTAACTTTTCCCTCCTCATACTCTATAATTTCCCAATATTTCGGCCATTTAGATTCCATGTTTAATTTTTTCACTTCCTTAGCTTCCATCGGTGACAACCACCTGGGTGTTTTGTTTTCCAACAAGTCTTTATATCTAATCCATACATTATATAGGGCTTTTCTAACAATATGGTTTTTGAAACCTTGGTGGATCTTGACCTTGTCGTACCATATATATGCATGCCAGCCAAATCTATTATTAAACCCTTCCAAGTCCAAAATATCTGTATTTTCAAGAAGCAGCCAGTTTTTCAGCCAGCAAAAAGCCGCTGATTCATAGTACAATTTTAAGTCCGGCAGGGCAAACCCCCCTCTTTCTTTTGCGTCAGTTAGTATCTTAAATTTTATTCTGGGCTTTTTGCCCTGCCAGACAAATCTAGATATATCTTTTTGCCACCTCTTGAAACAATCCATTTTGTCCACAATCTGCAATGTTTGAAACAAAAATAACATTCTCGGCAAGACATTCATCTTAATAACAGCAATTCGGCCTAACAAGGAAAGTCTCAAACTTGACCATATTTCTAAATCTTTTTTCACTTCTGCCCAACATTTCTCATAGTTATCTTTAAATAGATTCACATTCTTAGATGTCAAATTTATCCCCAGGTATTTCACCTTCTTTGCTATCAATAAACCAGTATCATTCTGGAATTTCTCTCTTTCTGCACTTGTTAAATTTTTATCCAATACTTTCGTTTTCTGTTTATTCAGCTTAAAGCCTGCTACTTGACCAAATACTTGTATTAACTCTAAAACTCTTCTCGTACTAGTGTCTGGCTCTTGTAAAGTTAAAACTAGATCATCTGCAAATGCTCTCAATTTGTACTGTTTAGCTCCGACCTGAATCCCTTTAACCAGCTGGTCCCCTCTAATCATGTTTAATAAAACCTCCAGGACTGATATAAAAAGCAGTGGGGATATTGGGCATCCCTGTCGTGTCCCTTTTTCAATAGCAAATTCTTCTGTAACCACATTATTTACAATCAATTTTGCTTTTTGTTCAGAGTAAATCGCACTTATACCATTCTCAAAACCTTGGCCTACCCCCATCCCTTGGAGATTCTTTTTCATAAAACTCCAAGAAATATTGTCAAAGGCTTTCTCCGCGTCCACAAATATTAGTACTGCCTTAGTGTTAATATTAACTTCCAATAACTCCATAATGTCTATTATATTTCTCACATTCTCTGACAAATGTCTTCCTGGAAGAAAGCCCGCTTGGTCTTTGTGAATCTCCACCACCAAAACTCTTTTCAATCTTTTTGCTAAAATGTCTGCAAAAATTTTGTAATCCACATTGAGTAATGATATAGGGCGGTAGTTCTTGACCTGGTTCTTCTCAGTCTCTGACTTTGGTATAAGTGTGATATAAGCTTCTTTCCACGATTCAGGTGCCTTTTTCCCCTCTAAAATTTCATTACAGACCTCCTTCAACGGTTGTATAAGCCATTCTTTCAAAGCTTTGTAATATCTGGAGGTTAGTCCATCGGGTCCTGGAGATTTTCCCAATTGCATACTTTGAATGGCTCCCTCAATTTCTTGATCAGTAATCTTCTGGTTTAAAATCGCTTTACTTTGTTCAGAAATGTTTTGTAATCCATATTTTTTGAGAAATTCTTCTATTTCTTTTTCGTTCACCGGCCCTTGTGCATAAAGTCTCCTGAAATAACTCTGAAAACAGTTTCTAATCTCATTTGGTTTATAAATGTTCTTTCCTTCCACTTCTAGATTTGTAACTGTATTCTGTTTTTGTCTCTTCTTCAATTGCCATGCCAGAAGTTTCCCACATTTATCAGCCGATTCAAATGACCTTTGTCTCATTTGTTTTATTTTCCATTCTATCTCTTGGTTCATCAAGTCCATATATTGTCTCTGGTAAAACTTAATTTCTCTCAAAATTTCATGTGACTTTGGTTTAGATCTCAATTTCTTTTCCCCTTCTTTTATCTTTTCCAAGATCTTATCCTTCTTCTCATTATGTCTCTTCCTTTTTATAGAATTCTGTTGTATTAAAAATCCTCGCATGATGGCTTTACTTGCGTCCCAAATTACTCTTTTTTCCACTTGTGTTCTCAGATTTATCTCAAAGTAGTCCTTCAATGCCTTCTGGGCCTTTTTATACACCTCTTCATCTCTAAGTAGGGAGTCATTCATCCTCCATCTAAAGGATCCAGCTGTTGTTGTGTTCATTTCCATCTTTACGGCGTTATGGTCGGAGCAAGTCTTTGGGCAGATTTCCACTTTCTTTATCTTAGATGCCATTCCACTAGTTACCCAAATTTGGTCAATTCGAGTCCAGGTCATTTTTGCCTCAGAAAAGAAAGTTCCCTCTCTCTCAAGAGGATTCCTTGTTCTCCAAATGTCAATCAGGTTCATATTATCAGTCATTTCAAAAAAGGTCTTAGGTAGTCTCCCATCTTTGGAGACCACCTGTCTTTGTGCTTTGTCCATATTTGTAGAGACCACTCCATTCATGTCTCCCATTAAAATTACATTATAATCCAAATAGTCCATTAATGTCTCATGCAATTTCTTAAAAAATTCTGACTTCCCTTCATTCGGTGCATAAACTCCTATAATCAATAGTTTTTCTCCTTGAACTTGAATTTCAATTGCCAAATATCTTCCTTGTTCATCTTTGAATACAAATTTAGGAACCAACTTTTCCTTTGCATAAATCACCACACCTCTTTTCTTCACTTTGTCCGATGAAACAAATTCTTGTCCTAATCTTTTGTTAATAAGTAGTTTTCGGTGAACTCTGGTCACATGAGTTTCTTGTAAACAAATCAAGTCCAATTGTTCTTTTTTCAAAATATGAAAAACCTCACGTCTTTTTCTAGGGAGGTTCAGTCCATTACAATTCCAGCTTAGAATTTGCAGAGACATCTTGTTATTTATTTAGTTACTCCCCCAGCTGCTCCCAGCAAGTCTTCTTCTGTTGGTGTTTTGATCCCGAAGGATAGGTTTGAAATGTCTGGTACTTCTGCTAGGTCCGTAGGTTCCACCGTTCCCTTCAAAAGGTCCTCCTGGTTCCTTGCCAAAAATTGTTCTTTATCTTGCACTGTTTTTATCTTGATTTTCTTTCCCTTATAGTTGAAAGACAGGCCTTGTGGAAACTCCCATCTGAATAGTATGTTGTTCTTTCTTAGTAGGGTGACCAAATCCTTGTAGTAGGTCCTCACTTCCAGGATATATTTAAGAATGTCTTTAAAAATCTGCACACGAAAATCTTCAATCTCGAGGGGTCTTTGAAAATGTAAGTTTAGTATCTTATCTCTCTCTTCCTGAGATCTCAGAGTTATCAAGCAGTCTCTTGGACTCTTTCTGTTTTGTCTCCTGCCCAGTCTAAAAGCAGTTATTATTTTAAATTCCTCTTCTTTCAAATCGTCCTGCCAAAATTCCAGAAATTCTTTTGTAAGAAAGTCTATCAGATTGTCTTTTTCATTTTCTGGAATTGATCTCAATCTCAAATTTCTATTTTTCCTCTGTAGTTCCATTAAAGACAGGGCCGCATCATGTTCTTCCAGCTTTTTACTGACCGGTACCAATTTTTCCTGTGCATTTTCTGCAGAATTTTTTGCCTCTTCTGCAGAAGTTTTAGCCTCCTCCGCAATTTTTCTAGTTATTTCATTTTCTTTAACTAATTTATTTATTGTCTCTGTATTTAAATCCAATTTTGTTGACAGCTCAGACAGCTGTTTGGAATTTTCAGTGCTCTGCTTTGTGAGCGCTTCCAAAGATTCATTTATTTTAACTAATGCCCTTGTCACTGTCACTGTATCCATAGAAAGAGTTGTAGCAGCTGCAGCTGGATTTGAAATTGACCCCCTTCTTTTGAGTTCAACTTTACTCTTAGCTCTTGTTATTATTCTCTCTTCTGTTGGGCCACTCATCCCAAGGTTGTTCCCACGGGAATTACTTTCAGTTGGAAAATTCCACAAGCCTATTCCTTGCAATAAAGGTAATAACAATTTCCCTGCAGCCTCTAGAGGGAGCAGTCCAAAGTTCCTATTGCAAAACAGCAGAAGCTCCTTTCAAAGGCAACAAAAGTAATAACCAATTGTTAATTGTATCCAAGTAATAGCAAATTGTAACTTTCCAGAGTACCAGACTTGCCACCAGTAAAGTCTTTACTTGTTATAAAAGGGCAACGCACCAACTTTGTAACTTTGTAACAACCTCCAGTGACAGCTCTCAGTCCCGGTGACTCACTTTCCAGGCAGCCCTCCCCAAGGGCTCAAGACGGCAGAAATTTCCCCTTCTATGCTTTCTCCATGCAGGAAAGATAAATCAAAAGTCTTCCCCCCCTGCTCCTGCCTGCTAAAAGGGGGGATTAAGTCCAATGTTCGAGTCCGTCAATTTTTAAAGCTGCTTCCTGTCAAATTGCAGCCTCCTATTTCGTTGCTTTGATTACATGCAGTCCGAGGAAGGCAGACTTCCTTATTTTTTGCCTTCTCCGTTTTCAGCCAATTTCTATTTTTTCCTTTTAAAATTTTGTTCCTTCTTACTCACGGATAGTCCAATTACGTTCCGAATGTCAGGAAGAAATCGGCGCTCTCCGTCAAATGGCAGCACAGCTTCACTTCGCGGGCTGGGTAGCGGCTCTCAGTACCGCGCTCCCCGATGCCGCTCCGGAGCCTTTAAAAAGACTCCTTTGCAGTGAGGGGGGCGCTAAAGGTACCCACCGAGCCTCCTTGCTCCCAGGCTTCTGCGCCTGAGATTTTAGGGGTCCCCGCTTCGCCGTAGCGGTCAGACCCGAACTCGCGAAGCAGCCTCCTGGAGCGGAGCTCAGCAGGAGGCAGCCATTAGACGCTGGCGCCGACCGGAAGTCCTTATGAGGCAATCCTTGTGGCAGTTGCTGATTTCTTTTAAGTTCCGGGTCTGCTCCAAGCAGCTGAGAGAGGTCAGTCTGCATTCTGCTGCAAGTGGTCTTCATTTCGATTGCTATGTGTCTCCCCTGCCCCATTTTTGTTGAGGCCTTCACTAGACCTTCAGAAAGCAGAATTGGGTATGGAAACCAGCTTCTACTAAAAAGAATAGGGTTATATGTATGTCAGGGAACTGCCATCGGAACTAGAGGAGGAGGCGAGGCTCCACAGCGATGCTGGAGAGGGGCCAAGCAGGGAGAGAGGCAGGTCTCCTGTTGCGGAAGAAAATCAGCGCAACACCAGGGATAGAGGGGGGCCAATGGGGGAAGCAGAGAGCAGGCTCCGGGACTCTTCACTGGACACCAGTGGGGAGAGCACAGGTCCTCCGCTACCCATGCCCTCCCTGCGCATAAGACTTCCGCGCAGGGAGAGTAGGAGGAGACTTTTATGTTGGAAAAGGTTTAAGAAACACCCACTGACGGATTCTGCTAGCGACTGAACAGCCACGGAGTGGATGGCTGTCCAGCAAGAAATGGTTTAACCAGCCAACCTAGCCCAGAGTTTTTCATGAACCTTGTCCCTGTCCTGTAAATGATGTTTCTTGTATGGGCCTCAGAAAGGTTGCATGGCAACTTATAACAGTTGTGTATTAGTGTTATACAGTACCATCTTTACAGGTGACACTTTATGAAATTGCATAAGCAAAAGAAAAATCCAGCTGGTCCCTGTGCTCAGGAGTTTACAACATGAAAACTACAATGTTGAAGATCTGCAGAACTGGAAGTTGAGTGCTCATTTCTGGCTTTTGGCAGGGGACATCATTTGTCTTAATGTACACAAATATACATGTCCAAATAATGGACATGCCATATAAATCAAGGGTAGGGTTGCTGACCCTCCAAGTGTCCCTATTTTCCAGGGACGTCCCTGATTTAGAGAAGCCATCCCAGTTTCTGATTTGATCCTGGGATGTCCCACTTTTCCTTAGGATGTCTGTATTTTCATTGGAAAAATGTTGGAGGGTATGGAGTTATCCAACCCCTGAGTTGTCTGAAGGCAATCTTGTATAGGGAAGTTTTTTAAATGTCTTATTATGTTTTTATATATGTTGGAATCTGCCCAGAGTGCTGGGGCAACCCAATAAGTTGTGTGGAAGATAAATAGTAAAATTATTGTAATTGAATGGGATGTCCCTATTTTCATTGGAGAAATGTTGGAGGGTATGAGGTTGCCATACGTCTGGAAATTCCTGGACATGTCTGCTTTTGTGGGTCCTACATGCCCATCTGGGGGGCATTATACATTTGAAAGCAAATGTCCTGGATTTGGGTTTTTTTAAAAAAACATTTCTTTGTGTGTCCGGGCGGCAGTGACTCGGGCTCTGGCTCTGGTGTGGGTGGCTCAGGCTCGGCAGTGACAGAGGAGCTATCGAGAAATTGCCCTAAAACAGCTCTACAGCTTTTTGTGTCCAGATTTTTAGCTCTTGAAATATGGCAACCCTAATCAAGGGGGAAAGATGTGTCTATATCTGAGCATCTTTCATGAAACAACAAAACGGTTAGCAGTGCAATCTTGTATATGTCTACTCATAAGTAAGCCTTGTTGAATTCAGTGGTACTTACTCCCAGGTAAGTGAGCAAAGGAGCGCAGCTGAAGAATGAGATTTTGTGTGAAAGAACTAAAAAGAAGCTATCGTTTACGAATGTGGTTTCAGGCAGTAAAATAGCAGGAATAAGATGTACTGCCAGACCTCCTGGAAATATCTTGGTTGTTTCCCTCCATCACTCATTGTTACATTCAGTGAGTCAGTGGCAAATAATGTAACAAACATATACTCATCTTCACCCAGTGAATGCTGGATGATAAGTCTCCTTCTTCATCTGTTTGTGTGAATTACTACAGCACCATGCAGCCAATCATGAAATCCGCTCCATGCTATGTTGCAGGAGAGAAGCAGGGGCACTGGGGTCTCAGGCCCATTGAGACACCAAGCAACTCCCTTCTTGCTGCCTGCAGAAGCAAAGGAGGCCACTTGGAAGCAGCACTTCATATAGGCAGCCCTTCCATCTGTTGAAGACAGGTTTATGAGCTCATTGGTACACCACACTCCCACAGGCAGTCTGCTTTGAGATTGCCAAGTATCTGGGGCCAGGTTACATGAGATCATGCAACAGCTGGTTGACAGGACCAGCCCTAGCATTGCGCAGAGTGAGGCAACCACCTCAAGTGACATATGGTAGGGGGAGGGCAGCAGGAGCAGCCCCCAACCCAACAGTTCCTCCTAAGTGCCCTTGCCATACCCACCTTCTGTTGGAGCACAGAACTATGTAGGCCACACAGCCCACTTTGTGCTCCCCAAATGACGTTGTTGCCCTCAGGTACCATGGAGGACGCTATCTGTTGCCAGTATTGAACATGCAGCTGCTAGTCCAGTTAGCTTCTATATGTGGAATGCAAGGGCAGAAGACTGCATTCAGTCTTTGCTTCTCCTGTCCAGCCAGCTCCCATGAGGAGGACGGGTGTCCCTTAAACTCCTTAGCTAATCAGGAAAAAGTAATGGATCTCCATATCAACAAATACCTTTCAACAAAAAAAGGCTCTCTTTCTAGAACAGAGCCCAGTTCCTAGAGCTAACTCAAGGGCAATGATTGCCACTGTGGGCTCCTTTGGCAGGAATGGAAGGATACAAATTCAATTACTACTACTACTACTACTAATAATAATAATAATAATAATTTATTATTTATACCCCAGCCATCTGGGTGGCTCTGGGTGGCTCCCAACAGAATGTTAAAAACACGATAAAACATCAAACATTAAAAACTTCCCTAAACAGGGTTTCCTTCAGATGCCTTCTAAAAGTCAGGTAGTTGTTTATTTCCTTGACATCTGCTGGTAGGGCGTTACACAAGGTGGGCGCCACTATTGAGAAGGCCCTCTGCTTGGTTCCCTGTACCCTCACTTCTTGCAGAAGGCCCTTCAGTGTCCGGGCTGAATGATGGGGGTGGAGACGTTCCTTCAAGTATACTGGGCTGAGGCTGTTCAGGGCTTTAAAGGTCAGCACCAACACTTTTAATTGTGCTCAAAAACATACTGGGAGCCAGTGTAGGTCTTTCAGGACCAGTGTTATATGGTCCCAGTGGCCACTCCCAGTCACCAGTCTAGCTGCTGCATTCTGGATTAGTTGTAGTTTCTGGGTCACCTTCAAAGGTAGCCCCACACTACCTGGTGAAAGGTGTCACTTGGTTGAATCCAGCTAAGTTAGAGTAGACCACCTGAAAGTAAGCTGTGTTCAATCATTTCAGTGGATCTACTCTGAGTATGACCTTTGCCTTCTGGGAGAAGCAGAATCCTTTGTTGATGGTGTGGTCTCAGTAGAAGCCTGGAAAAGAGGGGATCTGTGACAACTGATATGCAAAGGGCAGAGATTGTTTTTCAATGTCTCAACAGCCAAAACTAACAACTAAAAAATGGCCTGAAAACACAGGTTGAACTAATTGTTTTCTTTTGTTAAGCTGTGTGTGATGCAGGTGCAAGTAGAAATCTTTATTTCAATATACCTCTGTTTATATCTCATCTGTCTCTCAAACATTTATTTCACACTTGTTCTAAGTGGCTGTCCACACAGTACACTTTACACACGATGACAGTTAAGGGCACAGTAGTGTTAAGGATGTCTTCCTACAAAGACAATTTTGCTGCGATTTCTCTGCATGGGAGCTGGGAACTGCCAGTAACTACTATAAGAAGTGCCTTTGCACTTTTCTATGAGACAGCAGTCGCGAGAAACAGCAGTAAGTGTCCCTTAGATGCATTGTTTTTCAGCGCCCTTTGCTTTATTTTCGCAAGGTTTAGTTTTCGCTGCAAAAGGTGTGGAGAGCATAAAAACGTTAGCAAAAAAACAAAAAACCCAACCTTCTTCCTTCCAGTCTTGAACACATCTTTGTGGCTGTTTGTGGCCATTTTCTCCTCTGTTCCGCTTATGTTTGGGAGGACGGGGAACAGCTGACTAAAGGAATAGGGACCCCCACTTCTGCGCCAAGCTCAGTGCAGGAGATTGACCCATTCGCTTCAGCAAAACGGCATGTTCACTCTTTCCCTGATACCCGGCTATTGCAAACAGTTTCACACACTTTCACCATTGGGTGCCAAATACTCTCCAAAACAAGGGAAGGCTTGTTTCATAAGGAGAAGGGGAGGGGGGACAATTACAGCCCCCTGCCTTGAATATTATGTTTTTATTCTGCTCTTCTCCTCAATGAGCTCAGGGAAGCCTACACAGTCTCTCTCTCCTTCTTCGCATTTCGTCCTAAACAAATAAACCTTGTGAAGCAGCTAGGCGGGGAGAGAGAGAGAATGGGACTGACCAAGTGAGGTCCATGGCTGAGTGGCGAGCTGAAACCCAATCTGCCATTCATTGTTTGACACTGTCCACTATCTGACACAAGCTCTTTCCCCTTTGTCTCAGCACTTAATGGTGCAAACGTCTGCGTGGGATCTCCTTCCTGCCATTCCATTTCTGGTTTTACTTGTTTGGGTATTGCTCTTGAATCGAAAATACTGATTTATTTTTGGAGGTGGAGTGGCCGGGAGCTAAGGAAATTACCTGCCTTTCAACACCAGCTCTAAACATTTCCTAATGTCCTACCAAAGGAATGCATTATTTTCCCCATCTCATATGTCTAGGTGGCTTGCGACATCATTTTTCTCATGACACGCAAATTACCTCCACATACAGCACGAAGGCCTTCCTATAGTTTCTCCTTGGCATCAGAAACAAATTGCCAGACACATGTAAAATATTTGAGTCCAGTCCATGCCTCTGCCTTTGATTCTGCAACAATTGTGAAGGATGAGTTTCCCTGTTCTGTACGAGAAACAAAGGCTGATTAGGGATGGCAGAGAAATTCAATTCAGTTTGAATTTTAATGTGAACCTGCCTAATTCACCCTTCCTAAAAAAAAAAAGTGAACCTAAATGCTGCCCTTTGAAATCCACACATCTCTGCATTTTATGATGCAGTTCCCCAACCTAAAGATTTATAGAAAGTGCATATATTAGAGGAAAGCGTGCATAAAAGAGCATATATTAAAGTGCTTGCAGGACTGCACATATTAGGCAGAATTGTGTATGTTGTGAGAAAACCTGCCTTAAAATGCTGAATTTATTTATGATGACTTCTTAAAATATATTTGCAAATTGATGCAACAATATAGTTTGAGCTGGGTTGTAAAAATTTTGCCCCAGCCTGCAAAAAATTGAGGAAGGGGCTTATGTTAGTTCTGCTTTAACTGGCTGAATCTAATTCTTATGTATTTAACAACATTTCCACCCCACTCTTCCAACACTGAAGCCTCCAGAGCTGCTAACAAGTAAAAGAACTATTTAAAACAACAATCATCTCATTATAACCATAAAAGAGCAGAATATTACTGAGCATTAGTAATGGCAAGATGTGTCAGTAATAAAAAATAAAGGAACACCAGACACTTCCAGACTGTCACTCTTTGAGGATGCAGTTCAATTACACACTGGCAAATTCAGGTTGCACAGAGAAAGCGGATTTGGTGCTCATGTACAACAAAACCGATTTTTTCCAATGACGTTTTGTGCTAAGGAAAGTGACAGGGCACGGGGTAATAATTGCTCGATGCAACCACCCTGCAGTGTGATCCGAATGAATGCTCATCAGTCAGGTTCTCTGGAAGTAAAAGTATCAGACCCTCTGGGGTGCCAACACTTCAAAGGCCCTATCTAGGATCGCTGCCTCAGATGATGATGAAACTCAAAGACTACAATCTCAGGGTCAGGTTAAATGAAGATACATATAGAGGGGTTGATGGAGAGAAGAGAGAGACCTGTGTAAAGACAGGTCAGAGTGAGTTTCCCTCAAGGTGTAAGGCTGAGGAAAGGGAAAACTTTTTTCAGGCGAGAGTTGGGAAGACTCACTTCTTTAGATGTGAAGATTAAGGTATAATTATGGTAGTGGGCTATATACACGCCTAAGAAACAGTTTCTACCCAAATGCGATTTTGGTTTTAAACGCATTGTAAGGAGTCTGTATGGGAGTATATTGTATTTAAAAATGGGGTATCAGAGTTTTTAGGGGGCTAACCAGGTTGGGATAGCTGGGATAGTAGGCTTGTTGGGTTTTGAATGTCTTATGTAGATTTTCAATTTCGTTGTTCTGTATGGGACAATGGCAATAAAGATTATCGTATTGTACATATAATTTTGTGTTTTATTATGATTACTACTGGTATTAATATTATTTTATTGCACCGTGAAAAAATTTAATAAAATATTTGTGTGGGCGGGAGGAGAATGCAACCTCAGGGTCTGGGAAGGTTTATGTGGAAGAAAGCCATTCTGGGCTTTGAAACTGAGCCATAGCTATGGGGAGGGGAGGAGACTAGCCAGGGTTTTTTTGCCCCAGGTGAAGCCTGCAGAGGTGCTCCATGGGGGCTCCTAGCCTATGTGTACACAAATGCACATGGGTGTGTGTGCCAAACTGGGTCTTTGACCCAGGTGAAATAAAGCCTAGTTTCGCCCCTGCTTTAAAGTTCAGAACCAGTATTTTCCGTTCATCCTGGAAGCAGACCAGAAGCCCATATAGTTCATTTCAAGACTGCCAAGGGATGTTCTGAAAAACCTGTCCCAGTTAGTAATCTATTTGCTATTAATTAAGAGACACTATAAAATGAGCGTCCAGTTTGCCAGCCCAATCAAGGGGGAGATTGTCTTCTGCCATTCCCCTCAACAGTAATCAACTGGCCTCTAAACATTTAGCAAAATGGGTCCACTTCAAACATTATTCTAAACCGGCAGCAGGTCTTGCCCGACCCCCTTTTTTCCCCTCTTTCCACCAAGAGAAATTCAGAGGCATCTTCTTCTTGTGGAAAAGATTTTCCTCGTGGAAAACACAATCTGGCTTCATTTCACTATCATGCAGCACATAATGTGTGTCATTTTAATAAAGGGGTGTGTTTTTGAGTGGCATAAACTAAACCACAATGCAGTAAGCTGTGTGGTTCTTTTTCATTTGCCCAGAAAGGCCAGGTTGGGAAAATGTATTTGTAGTCAGGGCCATGTTTGACTTCCTCTGAAATCAGGAGGTATTGATTTGTTTTTTTCCCTCGACTGATCCTCTCCTCTCTGTTTCCAGCTTCTTGCTGTGGTTTTGGAGCAGCTGCAGCCCAAAGCATTGTGGGAACGGCTTTCACATCTGAGCCCATTAGTCACCAGATGTCATCTGCTGCTGCCAGGGCTTCAAACAGCCGAGCAGACAATGTCCCATGCATGCTGAACATCTGAATGCCGACTCCTTCAATAATGTGGACAGCTCAATGGGTTCGAATGACATCCCAGAAGCACCTGACCTCAAAGCCATGTTTATACTGACACCTACAGCTCTGAGAGGAAACACAGGCAGCAGCCGAGGATTTTCAAGACCAGCTTTGTGAGCTGTTGCTTTCACGTTTATTTAAAGAAGAAAGAAGGTGGGGGAGAGAAACCCAGAAAGATTAATTGAGTGGATTTGCTAGAGGAAATAGACTTTTGATTGACTTTTTGCATTCATTGCATTTCATTTGCTTCTGCTGTGCAGAAGCATCAAACAGGGTTATTAAAAAGGTGACTTAGAGCCAAACAAAACATGACTTGTTTGGATGCTAAAATCCATTATTTCATTTGAAACAACAACACACTGTCTCTCTCTCTGCATGTGTGTGTGTGTGTGTGTGTGGGTACACCCCCCCCCCCCCGCTTCAGAAACTAAAACAACTGTAGGCATAGAGTCGGCTTCAGGAATAGGGGAACCCTCAAAAATAAACCATCAGGGTTCCCATTTACCCTAAGGAAAGCAGAGGGTTGAAGTGGGCAAACTGATGGATGATCCCAGAGATCTCTGCTCACATGAATTGTGCAAGGTAACCAAATCACATGAAAAGGAAGTGAATATACCCCTTCCCAGCAGTTACGGGGGGGGGACCCCCAGTAATGGTTTCTTTCAATGGAAGGCAATAGCAGTCCCAGTTAAAACTAAGAGGAAAGCAAAGGCCATGTTGGTGACTTTTTCTGAAAGTTTTGGTCCAGTTCTTCTCCGTGAGGCCTCTGTTGACCTCTGGGTCCCAGCCACTGCCCCACAGAGAGATTTATTGTGAGGGTTGCTGTCTCTGATTTACTTACTTCACTGTCATTCTTTTCTCCAGATTGCCATCCCAGAGAGAGCCAGATTAACTGTTAGGCTAATAAGGGTACAACCTTAGACACTCATATTTTAAGCCAATTTCCTAGCTGTGGAAGCTGAAAATTCCTGTAAGGGGCAGGCAGTTTCTCATAGTCTTATGTTACTTGCAATGTTCCTTACAGGAGCTCAACCCTCACTTATCCTCTCACAGGTCACCCAAAGCCTATGCTCCCAGCTCATCCCACCACCTTCCCCCAAACTTCCCCTCATAACCTGCCCAAACCCCCTTTTAAAATTCGCCTGGGCTGCCTGCCTGCTTGCTCACTTGCTTACTGGTGTGTTGTCATGGTAGAGTTGCTAGGGCCACCTGCTGGTAGCCGCACAAACTGCCATGTGATGATAGCCTTACAATTTTATTATATAGTAAGACATACGGGTGGCGCTGTGGGTTAAACCACAGAGCCTAGGACTTGCCGATCAGAAGGTCAGAGGTTTGAATCCCTGTGACAGGGTGAGCTCCCGTTGCTTGGTCCCTGCTCCTGCCAACCTAGCAGTTCAAAAGCACGTCAAGTGCAAGTAGATAAATAGGTACCGCTCCGGCAAGAAGGTAAACGGCGTTTCCGTGCGCTGCTCAGATTCGCCAGAAGCTCCCTCGGCCAATAAAGCGAGATGAGCGCCGCAACTCCAGAGTCGGTCACAACTGGACCTAATAGTCAGGGGTCCCTTTACCTTTACTAAGACATACTACTTAGGTCCTTCTCTCATATTTGTCTTATTTCCTTCATGCTATTTATCCAGGCCTGTCCAAATGGTAGGGGGATTTTCAGCTTCAGCCTCTGGAAAGACTCTCCTCCCTGGAAGAGAGGGGAGTGGTTGTGGGCGGGAGCCCAAGCTCCGCCCCTAGCAGGGGCGTTAGCCCCCTGCCTCCTCCTCTCACCTGGCTGGCGCCCACGCCCCTCGGCAGGCACCCAACCAGGTGCCTCCGAGGGGGCGTTTACAGCAGCCTTTTGCTGCGGCGCCAGCTCCTCCTCGGCCTCATTCTTCTCTCCATCGTCTCGTCGTGAGTCACCCACCCTCCACTCCCTTTGAGCTCAGGGTCTTAGTTCATTGGCCTTGCTATGGACCTTAGGTTGGTCGCCCTGGTTGTCCAGGGGGCCTGGTAGGAATTTTTCCATTTGGCATTAGGCTTTTTGGTTTTTTCGCCTACCTCGTAGCAATCGTCACAACTTTTGTGGTATTGGTGGGTTGGTTAGGCATTGGAATAATGTGTTGTGGTGTGTCGAAGGGCTAGGTGTGGCCATCGCCTATGCCTTCAATTTTTAGGGGTATTCCGTTAAAGGAATCTGGCGGTGGTGTACTCTGTCCGATGCCTGCTTGGCGGGAGGCCATGGCACGACCCTCGGTGACATCAGGGGAGAGCCTATAGTTGGATTAGCATCAACAGGCTCCACCTACTGGTGAATAAACCCCCTTGTTTTAGACATCCAATGCCTAAGCCAATACCTTTTCACTGCTGTAATCAATAAAGTTGTGGCCTTTTCTTGCCCATTAACCTTATATCACGTGTCCTTGCGTATTCATTTCACATTGCGGGGGTCGGGTCCTCGAACCACAACTGTGCCTTCCTTCAGAACCAGAGCCTGTTTTCTATCCACACATACAAACATAATGATCAGTCATCACAATCCGATCATTTGCTCAATCTCTCTGGAGTCTATTTCCAGTCTCTGTCAGCCACAAGCTGCAAGTCTGTACACATTCTGCATGTTGCTACATCCCACTCCTGTCTTGGGGATATTTTTTAAAACAATCCCTTCCCTTGTAGAGACAGCATTTAGCAATTCCCATTGAAAGTAGCCTGGTAGGTGATGAGGCTCAAGAATCCTACATTAAGCCATGTTTCCTTGTGACTGGCAACACCTAGTCCATCGTGAGCACTCAGAACAGTTATTAGCATGAAATATAGGTGTTCCTAACCAGCACCCAGCACCCGTAAAGTTCCAGCTTCCCCCAGTAGCTGTGTGGTGCACTCCTGCCAGCTGACTCAGTCTCCTCAGGCTGGAGTGTAGTGTGCTATTGTGCACGAGAACTACTCAGCAGCAAAAGAGGAGAGTTCTGCAGACTCCAAAGACCAGAAGGACATGGGAAGCAGCAGGTATCCCAGCGAGGGAGAAGATTTCCAATTCTTTCATGCCTGCACAGTCCTCTTTACAAGACAGAGATTATAAGAGGGGAGAAGGGAGCTGCACTGCAGCTATAGCTGGATTCCCCCTCCCAACACGCCCCCCGTAACCTACCAAGGAAGACAGTTTCCTCTTCTTTCTTACTTTTTAAAAAGAATACAGTTCGCTTTGTAAGGACAAGATGGGGCTGTAGTTATAGTTTTGTTGTTGCTACTGCAATGTGTGGGGAGCAGGTGCTGCAGTTATAGGGGGCTGTCTTCGTCTCCCTCCCTCTATTTTTTTGCTCCTCTGATTTATATCTTCTCTTTCTCCCCCCGCCCCACCTTTAATGGCCTTAATTCCTTCTTCTTTGTCTTCTCTGCTGGTAGGTTGCTCACCCCTAGTGTTTGTATTTGAAGACAGGGAAATTCCGCCAGCTAGAATTAATCTTCTTGAATCTTACAGCAAATAAAACGACACCAGAGCGACCAACAACAAAATGTTGCACTGTATCTTAGCCCCTTATAGGGGAGCTCTTACTCAGAGTTCCAAGCAGCCACTCCCTCCAAGCAAAACATCCCCCTCCTCCCCTTTTTCTTTATCAGCTGGGGCTCTACATTCTGTGGCTACTGAGCATGCTCCATTCTCACTGAGCTACTTTGCCCCATTTTATTTTTATTTTTATTTTAAGAAATTTATTTGTACTTCTGCAAATCTTGGGTTTGATTCCTTCAAGCGTATATCCCTCTTTGTGCTTGGTGACCCTGGCACTACATCCCTGGCACAGGAGTCAACTCTTAGGGGTTGAGATCCCTTTAAGGTAAAGGTAAAGGGACCCCTGACCATTAGGTCCAGTCGTGGCCAACTCTGGGGTTGCTGTGCTCATCTCGCTTTATTGGCCGAGGGAGCCAGCGTACAGCTTCTGGGTCATGTGGCCAGCATGACTAAGCCGCTTCTGGCGAACCAGAGCAGCACACGGAAACACTGTTTACCTTCCTGCTGGAGCAGTACCTATTTATCTACTTGCACTTCATGCTTTCAAACTGCTAGGTTGGCAGGAGCAGGGACCGAGCAATGGGAGCTCACACCGTCATGGGGATTCGAACCGCCAACCTTCTGATCAACAAGTCCTAGGCTCTGTGGTTTAACCCACAGCGCCACCTGCGTTCCAAGAACCCTTTACCACCCCCATTAAATATTTGAGGGGACGCCCCCCCCCCCAAGTTGATGGACATTGCCGTTCAAATGGTACGTGTGTGCCATGCCTTGTGATCAATTATATGGGACGGGGCTTACCTAGGCCCCACCAATATTTTATTCAAGTTGGCACCCCTGATCCCTGGTGTCTGTCACTACCTACTATCTTTCAGCAATGTGATTTCCCATTATGAGGTAATGTTTTCCTGAAACGTGGTTTGTTTGTTTTTATGTGTCTAGATCAGAGCTTTCCAGACTTTTCATGTTGGTAACACACTTTTTAGACATACATCATTCCACAACACAGTAATTCAGTTTTACTAGCAAACCGGAGGTTAAACTAACCCTTTTCCAGCCCTAGAAGGAGCACAGGGAGCATTCATGCAACACACGTTCACACTGCAGCCAACACACTAACGTGTCGTGACACACAGTTTGGAAAGCTCTGGTCTAGATCCAGCCCGTGTCTTCCCCCTTCTGCTGTATTATTGCACGATGCTGCAAACAGTGCAGATACCTAATAAGTATTGGTTGGCATTGCTTTGAATAAGCTTTTACCACATTTTATGATGTTGAATGGAAACTGTGACTAATAAATCAAACTTGATTGATTCATTACACAATCAAACCACAGTTGCTTAAGCATGTAATATGCAGGATTTATTTTGCTCACTATGACCACAAAGGATTACGGGTATTCGAATTGTGCTCTCTGATTTGCAAAAGCTGAGGCACCAGATAGCAGTTAGGGTTCCCTGGAAGTATATCATATATATGGTACTGTTTAATTCTGTAATTTTGTAATTCACTTGGAGGCTCCTTATGTGTCAAGTGACTAATAAATTGGAATAATAATGGTATTTAGGAAGGCTGTTAAATAAGTCCTGCAAAATAATATTCTTCCATCTGTACAATCACCTTAATGTGAAATTTGAGAACCAACCCTTACTTAGTAAATGTTGGGCCCCATCCCAAGTATAATTTTTGGTTTTGGCATACACTTAACCCTTTTTAAGTAGCCTAGCCTAGTTTCAGAAGAATGCAGTGAAATGCATTGTTTAGGAAGGAGTCTTTTTAGGGAGAGAGTCGAAAGAACTTGCCATGCTATTTCTTAGTGGGGGGTATGAAAGGGGAGACATAACCATATTCTGCTATGTAAAAGGTTGTTATAAAAGGGGGTTAGTGATAAATTGTTCACCATGGCAACGGAAGTAAGGCCAGAAGCAAGTTGCTGAATTTACAGAAAGGAAGATTTAGGTTAACCAGAATGAAAAGGTCCTTCTGCCGCCAACACACACACACACACATACACACACACACGCAAAGAGGTTTGTATGTGCAGATGTATTAGGGAGGTGGAGAAAACCCATAATTGGAAACGTATTAAAATTAAAACCTGTCAGGAGTCGTATAGTGGGCAGCGGATAAACATCTGGCAGGGATTATATGGGTTTAATTAATTCTGCCTAGACTAAATAACCACTGAAGAATTCCTTTGGTCGAGTAAGTTAGCAAATCTATAAGTTTACAGAATTCCTTCATATGAGTTGCTCATATCATTGTGGTTATGAGGGACAGGACAGGTGAGGGAAGCTTTTTCTCCCTTCCACAATGGAGTAGCTCTTTGTGCCCCTGTGTTTCAGTCTCTGGGTCTTCATACTGTAGGCCAAAGCCACCGCAGGGGACGAGTGGGGTGGTGAAGAAGCTTTGCATCCCCACCCCCCACCCACAGGTGAGAGGAGATACTGCAGGCTGCCGCAGAAGCCACGAAACAAGAAAAAGCAAAGCTACCGACTTCCGCACTGGAGGCAGTTTGACAGAATCAGCTTTTCATTAGGATTTTGGGAATTATAGGGACAGAACTACCTAAAATGTATAGAAATTTATCCATGTATGATACTACAGCGGCAAGAGTGTTACTTGCCCTGAAATGGAAAGAGGCAGAAGTCCCAGCAAAGGAAGAATGGATATGAAAACTTATGGAGTATGCAGAAATGGCGAAACTTTCCGGAAGAATAAAAAATCAAGATAACTCTCTCTCTATACATATATATATGAGAATGGAAATGGTTTATTGAATATTTACAGATAAATTTAAGCAGGTAAAAACATTGGCAGGATTATTGTAACAACCTGCAGTTTTATAAGAGTATATATTGAAAGAAGATGAATAAAGGAGCAAGTTAAGTTAATTTGGATGTGCAGAAGATATGAAAAACAAATTTAAGGAACAGCAGAAAGAGGAGGAAGTCAAGTTTTGAAATGTCAAAATGATTGTAAAATTAGTGGAAATGTGTAAACTTGAAAAGAATGAATGAATGAATGAATGAATGAATGAATGAATGACTTCAGGCAGCACGTTGCAGAATAGGTTTCAAATTCTGGGGATCTACTTCTGCCAAAAAAAATTACTATACAGGGAAATGGTAGGCCTCAGAAGATTGAGAGGCTTTGTCAAATTTGTAGCCCACCATGCCAACCTGTAACCATTCAGATATTTTTGGGCGCAAACTGCCATCCTAGATGATGGGAGTTGTAGTCCAGGCACATCTGGAGGGCCACAGATTCCCTATGCCTCGCCTGCAACATCTCAACATGCAAAGGTTGGGGCAGCGCAGCAAGGGGGGTGCAAACATCAGTCATGGGGCTAGAAGCCCATCCTCACTCCTAAAGCCACACATGAGCGCCATACATATAATGAAACCTGTGAATAGGGATTCAGGTTCATAGCTTGGGAGTTCTCCTGTATCAAAGGGCATGCTATGAATACCTATGTAGCCATGTTGGCAGCAAAGAACTGCCTTTCTCCAGCATAGCCTCTGCAGGGAAACAGTTCTCTAGTTCCAACACAAATTTAAATATTTCTGCTTCTTTAATTTTTATGTTCCAGGGCCCATGGAACTCTCCTGCCTCCAAAATTTGGATTTACTCGATCTGACCTTTTCCTGCCGTCACCTATTCCCTTAGAATGCATTTTAAAACTCCTGAGAGCCTGGTATGGTAGGCTTTGGCGTGAGATTGCCACCAACACTAGAGCCAGAGCCAGCTATTAACTGTTTATCAAAGGGTTATTATGTACATAAGGGAGTACTGGTGTTTACACTGAGGTCTTACATATGCTTAGTGACAGTTTCTAAGGACTCCAGAGACGCTGGCTGTGTACACATTGCCAGCTTAAAATGAGGCAACGTTGGGCTTTTCTAGCTGCTTTCATTTCGAATTTCCTCATCATTGTAAGCATCACTACTCTTTGATGTGTTTCCACCTCCTCCGCTGTGTGTCCTCAAGACCAGGTGAGGATGTCATTGTCTGATGTGACTTACCTGGTTGCCCCACCCTTTCACCCACCCCAACCTGTATTCATAACACTTTCCTCCCTGAGATAATTTTTTTGAGGTAGTCATCTCCCTTCCAAGTGAGAAAGCACAAGATATGAACCTGACAGGGGAGCCATGAACATGACCACTTAAAAGGAGCCATCAATAGGGCTTACTCTCAAGTAAGGGGGTTAGTAGGACCACAGCTTAAGGCAGTGATCCTAACCCCACTTACCTATGTGCCAGGCCAATTGAATTACCAGGGCCGGCCCAATACATTTTAGCACCTGAGGCGGACCTCAGAATGGTACCCCCCTCCCTGCCAGGGAATAAGGGGTCAGGGAAGATGTACCGTACATCAGGAACAGGGAAGGAAGAAAGATTGACATTGAGATCTACTGCCCCGGTGGACCCTGATGCCTGAGGCGTTTGCCTCACCTTGCCTCATAGGTGGGTTGGCCCTGGGGCTTACATCTGATTAGATATGGCTAGGAATGTGCTGTTAGTTTTTGAAGAACTGATTGTTGTCTATACCACAAGGTAGTCTGAGAATGCTGATCACCTGGATGGTCTGTATTTAATTGAAAAGTATGTTTTACTGACAGGTACACAGGAAGGAAGGAAGGAAGGAAGGAAGGAAGGAAGGAAGGAAGGAAGGGGGTGAGAGTATAAAAGCTCAAAAAATAAAAAATAAAATGAGGAGGGGGTTCAAGGGAAGGTTACCAGATGTCCCCATTTCCTGGGGACAGTCCCCAGATTTACAGCTTTCTCAGCATTCACCTGTATGTAGCGAGCAATAAGTGTCGCCGGATTCATTGAAAAAAATCTGGTAACCTTAGTTCAAGGAAAGAGGATTCACCAGAGGAAGGGGCGTTAGATGGGTTTAGACTGCCAAGTGCAACTGTGCCGTGCCAGTAACAACCCAAAAGACAGCAGGAGCTGAGACTGACTCCCAGCAGCGGCCAATGGGGTCACATCACCAGCAGGCAAAGCCAGCCTGATTGGCTCCCTCCCCTCACCGCAGCAGGGGTGCAAGCAAGGGTGGTAGGAAGGCAAATGAGGATGCTCCACCAGCCATTTCAAATGCACACACCTGGGCTTAGGTACAAATTGGATATGGCTACTGATCCCAAGTTGGGCTGATCTCAAGCAGCTAACAAGAAACTCCAGGATAGTAGCTAACAGTATGCGTACACAGATTCCAAATCCAGTGGTGGGAGCACACTGGTGTCAGAGTAAAAGGCTTTTACCTCAGGCCAAATTCACTCATCATATCGTTGCCCAACAACTGGGGACAATGTGCTTCTGACCCCAGAGCTTCTTCAGCTGTACATCTGGCTGCTTGGACAGTTTAGCCGATTTAAAAAACTCACTTGTGTGACCTTCTTCTGGTAAGGCCTTTGCACGGGTCATCCTCTCTTGGCCCTTCTTTGATCTCCACCAGCAAAGTATAGTTATCACACTGGGGAATAATAGCTTAATATTCAGATCTCAGCTATTCTTTCACCTCAGCTTTATCTGGTCAACTGACTTCCTCAACCTACGTTTCTTCTGACAGCTAACTGCCCTTTCTTCACAGGCTGGAACCTCCAGTCAATCAATCTGTAGTTTCCCAGACCAATCAAAATGAATTTACCCAATCCAAGCCCTGTCTATAAATACTAAAAGCAACACACGCACACGCACCCCTTGTCACCAAATAGTTATTGCCAATCAAGTCTGCATCATAGTAGCAGCATAAGGCCTTGATCTTTGACAGTTATTTTCTGACATCGGAGAGGACATCTTTGTTTGAGGCTCTGTCTTGCCATGTGATTTCACAAATCTTCCAGACACAGCTCATGTAGAAGGCATTGAGGCATTGCTCCTGGCAGTTGTAAGTTGCCCATGGCTCGCTTCCATAAAGAAGCATGCTCAACTCACAAGCCTGGTAGACCTTCATTTTTATAACGGTCATTAGCATCACATTCTTCCACCCTGTTTTGGAGAAGTGAGCCATTGCCATAGCTGCCTTGCCAAGGCGCTTGTCTAGCTCAGTGTCGATGGAGAAGTGGAGTCCAGGTAGACAAAATTGTCTACCACCTCAAGCATGTGGTCACCAATGCTGATGTGTGGAGTGCTGGCAGTGTCTGGGCCCAAGGATGTTGGGCTTTGTCAGGCTGGTGGTACAGGTACCACAAACATACATTTTTAGCTCACAGTGATGTAATTCAGGGGAAATGTTAATACCGGTATTTCACAGACATGCTGGAACATTGAGTCCTAAGGCCAATAAACAAACTAGGAGCGAACAAGTTGCCTTCAAACAGGAACCCATACATTTGTACAGTAAATATGATCTCTGAATAGATGAGATATTTCAGCTTGAGTGCCTTCTGTGGCCTGGAGAAAGAGTCTTATATGGTCATCATTCTGGGACTTCCATACAACACAGAAAGAAGAAAAGGATCCAGTACAAAAAAGAAAAGAAAAGAGAGAGATGTTGTCTTTACAAGGGAAGTTTAGTCTTGTGTCCCTGAGGAAGGTTGTCATCAATCAAAATGTATTTGTTCACAGGTTGTTTTCCTGGTCCTTTGATTCAAGTTTTCTTGGCTAAAAGTGACAAATAGACATATGAATTCTTGGATCATTTTTAAAAAGACATTTAAGCTACTGGCTCTCACTACATTTTGTGGTAGCAAATTCTGGAAATTAATTATGATCCTCTTAACTTGCAAATTATATTCCCTCCCCATGCTGTCTGCATGCCTTTGGTTAGGCTACATTAACTGAGTTGTCCCATTGTATGGGATTTTTCTTATTTGTTCTTTTAAGACATTTATATACAACTTAATCTTGTGCAGTTCTAAGAGGTGTCCCATAAAAGCAGCTCACAGAAAATGAGGCAATAAAACAGCTAAAATTATCATAAAACCAAATGCTACCTTAAAATGCCCTCTGGAACAGGAAAGTCTCAAGTAAAGCATTTGAAGTTCTTGGCATTGCCAAGAGAAAGATAAGAGACATGAGACCGAGCAATGCAGAAGAGCTGAAGGCTGCTATTGAAGCTTCCTGGTCTTCCATTACACCTCAGCAGTGCCACAGGCTGAAAGCATCCATGCCACGCCGCATTGAGGCAGTAATTGATGCAAAAGGGGCCCAAGCCAAGTACTGAGTACATGTGCATGCTTCTACTTCTCAGAGGTCCAATATTGCTCTATTTGCAGTCCTTGTTTTGCTGATTTCATTTAATATTCTAATTTTCTGAGATTGTTAATTTGGGGTTTTCATCAGTTGTACACCATAAACATCAAAATTATAACATATAAAGGCTTGGCATATCTCGGTTTGCATGTCATGAGTCTATCTCATATATTAGTTTTACCTTTTAAGTTGAATTACTGAAATAAATGAACTTTTCCACAATATTCTAATTTTCCGAGTTTCACCTGTATCTAAACTCAGGTGGGAGGGAGTTTTCTGGACTTGCATAGCTTTTAGTAGTTACAAACCATGCCTCTGAGCCTTGGGGGATCACCAATAGAGGTTCCCCACAATATCTCTGTTTGTTAACGTGTGGATTTACTGAAACTTGGTGATGTCCTCTAGCTTCTTTAAAAAAAAAAAAGGATTAAGCAAGCTCATAGAATCAGCCAGTGGCTGTTAGACATGATAGCTAACTTGTGAACCACCATGCAAAGCACAGCTCAACCAAATTTCGCATCCTCCCAAATCCATAACAGCCTCCTGGTTTCTGCAATCAGTTCCAATGTAGCAAAAAGTGAAACAGGAAGTTTCAGCTTCTACTGAACTATCATATGTGACTGGTGCGTTCTGTTCAGCTTGGTAAGTTACAAATTGTGTAGCCCTGCTTAATCAAACTTCTCTAACTAGAGGCAGTCTACCTCTGAAAAGCGACGCAAGTGGTGCTGTGGTCTAAACCGCTGAGCCTAGGGCTTGCCGATCAGAAGGTCGGCGGTTCAGTCCCAGCTCCTGCCAACCTAGCAGTTCAAAAGCATGTCAAAGTGCAGGTAGATAAATAGGCACAACTCCGGCGGGAAGGTAAATGGCGTTTCTGTGCACTGCTCTGGTTTTGCCAGAAGTGGCTTAGTCATGCTGGCCACATGACCCGTAAGCTGTATGCCAGCTCCCTTAGCCAGTAAAGTGAGATGAGCGCCACAACCCCAGAGTCATTCGCGACTGGACTTAACTGTCAGGGGTCCTTTACCTTTACCTTTACCTCTGAAATGCTTGCTATGACTTTCCATCCGTCTATGCCTTAAGACTCCATATTGGTTTTTCCTTTCTTAAACAGCTACCCTTTTGGAATTTGCTAAAAACAGAAATTCAACCAAGTAATATATTCTAGAAAATTCACATGTGTGAAGACATATTTGGGCTGGATACACTGCCTACTGTGGTACCCGACAGCTGCTGCCACCGTCTTATTTTGTAGCATCGTTGCATGCTCTGACGCTTTGGGTCTTTCAACTGCTTTGTCCCATCTTTTTACTGCAGAGAACTGTCTAGCTCTTTACATCTTGACCTGGTCTCTTGCAGATCCCCTGAATCTTGCTGGATGTTGTCAGTGACTAATGAGTAAGGCAATGTAATGAAAAACACAAAGGGGAGGGGAAAGGCGAAGGGGCTGCTGTGCCGGAATATGACAGTCAACCCCACACCTAACAAAGGAAAACAGCATAAGAGATGTCACAGCGCCCTCTGTTCCTCTTTACCAAAGTCCTCTACAAAATCAACAAAAGATAGCACTGCAGATCTCTCTAGATTATTTCCCCCCACCTCTGAAGCTACAGTTCTCCTTTGCTGCAGGCCATTCCATCTGTCTTTCCAGTTTTTGCGTTTTCTCCTGTGGGTTGAGAGTTAATGGCTTGTGCGTGAGCACAAAGGCTGTGCATGTACCCTTGCCTCTACCCTAGGTGTGCACGCAACCATAGGCAGTAGTCAACATTTCCTCAGCTTGCTTCATCAATATATCCATGCTGAACTTGCCGATGCCACCTGCCTCTGAGGACATATAAGGTCAGCTTTCCTTACTCTCATTCCATTGTTACCTCCTTGTAGAAGGGGTCAAAAACATCTACAGTTTCAACAGGGTTGTGGGCTGGACTGCTTTCATTCATGGAATGTCATAATTTTAAAGATTTGGGCTTGAAACATTGACTTGACTCTTTCAACCACCCAAGGCTGATTCTGGCAAGATCCCCCAACATCTGGAGAGGTGACCACATGAAGCTACCTTTTAACAGACTAGACCAGGCATAGGCAAACTCAGCCCCCCAGATGTTTTGGGACTACAACTCCCATCATCCCTGACCACTGGTCCTGTTAGCTAGGGGTGATGGGAGTTGTAGTCCCAAAACATCTGGAGAGCCAAGTTTGCCTATGCCTGGACTAGACCTTTGCTCCATCCAGTTCCATACTGTCACCTCCAACTAATCATTTAAAATTTCCCAGAGAGCTAACCTTGTCAGTTTCTTGCAGGAAAAACAGTGACTTCTTTAAGACTTGTGGCGCCTTAACTCCATTGTGGCATAAGTTTTGATGGACTCAAAGCCCTTTATGAATTGAACTTGGGTCCTTCAGAGTTTATGCCATAATAAATGTGTCCGTCCTTAAGATGGCTCAATAACCTTTGCCATTTATTTAAAAGGTTTATATCACATCCTTTCAAGGGTGATGACCTGCTCCCCCCCCACCCCGCATTGAGAAGGCACAGCCATGTGACACGTCATGTGACGCCACCCACCATGTGCCAAGCAGGGGCAGGACACGCAGAGGGTGGTCTTCATGATTGGTCACCTCAGCTGCCCAGCTCCAGGGTTCCTGGGCTGCTGGGTGGAGGCTGGGATGAGCAAAGGCAAAAATCGCCTTCGCTGGTCCCAGCCACCGCCCAGCTCCCAGGCTGCTGGGTGGAGGCTGGGGCATGCGGAGGGTGCCCAGCAGCGGGGTGTGGTGGTGGCAGCCCCCTTAATATTGAGGGGGTCTTTGCCCCTGCCCCAAAATATTGGGGGAGCTGAAGCCCCCTCTGCCCCCTATACCTGGCACCCCTGCATCCTTGTTGGGAATCTGTATACGTGCAGCTTCTCACACAGAGTCAATTAGGGTTTGGCAGACAGCCAAGGCAGTGTGAAGGAGTAAGTCTGCCTGGTGATACAGAGGCATGGAGACAGCTCCATGATTGGTCAAGCTCTCTCAGGGGAGTAATGATTAATGGCCTACTAACTGGAATGTGGGTGACGCGGGTGGCGCTGTGGGTAAAAGCCTCAGCGCCTAGGGCTTGCCGATCGAAAGGTCGGCGGTTCGAATCCCCGCGGCGGGGTGTGCTCCTGTTGCTCGGTCCCAGCGCCTGCCAACTTAGCAGTTCAAAAGCACCCTCGGGTGCAAGTAGATAAATAGGGACCGCTTACTAGCGGGAAGGTAAACGGCGTTCCGTGTGCTGTGCTGGCTCACCAGATGCAGCTTGTCACGCTGGCCACGTGACCCGGAAGTGTCTCCGGACAGCGCTGGCCCCCGGCCTCTTGAGTGAGATGGGCGCACAACCCAAAAGTCTGTCAAGACTGGCCCGTACGGGCAGGGGTACCTTTACCTTTTTAACTGGAATGTGTAAGTGTACGAGGTTGAGTTCAGGAGTTGTGAGTCGTGTATGAGACAGCAAGTTAAAGATCCGTGTTCTGTTCCTGTAAATAGTCCCCTGTATATAATAAACACCTATAACTACAAGTTCCTGGTTCCTGCTTCGTCCATCCTGCCTGCAGCCAAGTTGCCAATTGCTTCCGTAGACTCTGCATATACTCTGCTAGGTCTGGCTAAGGTCCTGCAACAAGTCAGAAAGTTGCGAAACACCAACAGGTTTTGCCAATAATCCTTTCTACAGCTGCTTATGTAGGTTCACAGCCTCAATTTAAAACAATTTCATCCAAGCATTAAACTGAAAACAACTATCTCTGTTGTTAGCGTTAAAAGCAAAAACAGCAGCCGCACTACCAATATAAAAGCAGCGCACTCCCTCCACGTAACAAAGGTCACACAAAACTGATGGGTGTTGAAAGGCTTTGTTCCATAAAGTTGAGGCCACCACTTTTCATTATGGCTTCCAACCTTATAATGTAAATAAGACACCTGGGGGGTTGCGCTTCAAATGGGGGGGGGAGATGCATGGCAATGTGCTAGCCCCCTCCCCTGGGAGATGCCACACACACCCTTTAGCGCCTTGCCCCGGGTGCTGGCAACTCATGCTATGCCACTGTTCAAGATGTACTAAAGTACATTGAAAAGCACATGAATGCACATGAATGCACTAAAGTACACTGAAGTACACAATGTGGTTACTTCTTTAAATGCCAGCAGGTGGAGCTATTATGTTTGTCTTTTAGAATGCTATGGCTAAAACGGCATCAGAAGCAAGGTAATGCTAGCAGGAAAATGCGGGCGTGAGGGGCTTTGTGGGACTTTATTTAACTGGCAGCATCCCTTGCAATCTCTTTTCTCATACAGCTTTCTTCCAGTGGGCTGCTGAGGAATGGGAGGGCGAGCGGCAGATAAAGCAGAAGATCCTATTTAGGTGTGATTCATTATCCGCATAGCTCCCATTACTGGCATTTACTGCAATAACATCACAACATGATAATTAATTCCCTTCAATTAATTACAGCATCACTGAAGGAGAGGAGGAACTGTTGCAGATCACAAAAGGCACAGTAACAATTAGCATTTCGAACGAGCTGGTCCCTATACTTGCATGCGCACACTTATTCATATTTTTTATTGTTGTCTGTAGACGAGTTTTAATTAGGGCTTTGGAAACATTATATTTGTTTTTAAACCTGCATTAAATAATATTATCTAACAATAGGATTTTCCACACAAACAACAGGCCCTGTTTCTTTCTTTTTCCTTTTGCGCGTCATCTGCCTTGAAGCTCTTCCAGATTCGAGCAACACATTTGCAATATTTAGCCAATGAACTGGTTAATCAACCCAAAACCTTTTCGTCGTTAGAAGGGCAACACTCATTAAATTCAGCAGCAGTCTTTTTTTAAAAAAAATTAATGCAAAAATAAGGCCATTTAAAAAGAAATGAAATACTTCATCTATGTATGTGAATATGAAATATAAATATAATTTCTTAATATTGTGTATCCAGATACAAGAGGTTAAATATGATTTAAAGAGTGTTGTATACACCTATTAGGTGCTCTTGGTTACTATTATATTTTAAACAGAACATCAGATTACATGTGTGTAAATAATATATAAGGTTGAACATAGTCTTGGCATTTTACTTTCCAATAATTAAGGGACTCAATTTTTCAGTAAATTTATTGATGCACATCAGACACTATGTTTTAAAACATGTAAGTTTTGTCAACAATGCTATAATCCATACATTTTAATACCATTGCAAGATGTCAGCTGGTTTATCTGATTTCCAGATTCTAGTTGGACGGCAGTCTTTTAATATCTTCCAGGGTAACAACACAGATGCACGTGGCAAGGAACTCACAAGTCACTTAATCTCAACAGCTAGAAATATCGTAACTAGACACTAGAAAGACCTATCAGGAGTGAACATAGACCACTGGTACCAAAATGTATGGGAAACCACTTTACTAGAAAAATTAACCAACAAATTAAACTAGCACTAGTACATAGAAATCATAGAGTTGGAAGGGACCACGAGGGTCATCTAGTCTAACCCTGAAATGCAGGAATCTTATGCCCAACATGGGTCTCGAACCCACCACCCTGAGATTAAGCGTCTTGTGCTCTACCAACTGAGTTATATAGTGTTATATGTACTTTTCTTTCTTTGTTTGTATCACCAAAAAAATCCTTAATAACAACTAATTTAAAATATTTTAATAATTGTTTTTAAATACATGAACTTATAAATATCATTGGTGGAGGCACCAACTTAGAAGATTCATTCTTTCCTCTCTTTCACAGGAGGTAATGAGTTTTTTGCTTGCTATGACAGGCAACTTCTGAAAGCAAGGAAGAGATGTTCTGCATGTCATTTGCCATTGAGGAGAGGCCCTGTAGCCGAAGGAGGTACGTGACTTCAGCAAAACAGATTAGAAACAGGGCTATATAGTGTATGCATATTATTAATTACCCACAATGCCACATATTGCACTGCAATCAAAAGTATAGTAAGCAATATGAATGGAGGAAGGCAATTAACCTGTAGCTTTTTGTGGACAACAAATCACTGCTAGTTGGGCCAGCACCAAAAAGGCCAGCATTCGAGGAAATTATCCTTTTCAGGTCAGCCCTTGGCATTATTTTCTTTGCGAAGCATAAAGTTTAGCCACAAAACCACTATGTACACCGGGAGTGTGTGTGCAATAAATAAATGGTGACTTTTACTGATGACTACTCAAGGTACATAGTCAAATATGCCATGAAAAGTAAGGATGAAATCTTTTAAAAATTACAGGACTATGTGGCAATCGATTTCAATGTAAGTCACACACACTCTGAACTGGAAATGGAAGAGAGTTCATAAATAAGAAAGTCGGGGACTTGAGGAAAGTGGGGCTGCCGGGGAGGGACCCCAGAACCTTAACTGAATTGTGAGGTTAACAAACTTCAATTTATCAGAAAAAAATGTTGGGGAGAGGCAATAGCCACAGCTACTGTATTCCAGAACAGTCAACTGAACTCCATAAGAATTACAACATGGAGAAAAACCCAGTATTTGGCTGAAAAGCATATGTATATGTTCCAGAAGAGAATACAGCAAACTACAGAACAAAGCAGTAGAAGGGATTCTTGTCGGGTCTGGCAAACCTTCAGCAGAAGAACATCATCATAAACTATTAAGTAAAAAATTACAAGCTCTCCCTACTTGGCAGAATCTCAGTTATCAAAATGAACATACTGCCCAGGCTGCTGTTTTTATTCCAATCAATACCAACTGTAAAACAGAAAATGTTAAATATATATATACAAAAAATAATAATAAACTATTAAGTAAAATTAGCCTAGGGGGTTAATTCATACAGTATGTCTGTTGAGAAGGGATGCTGGAATAGGCAACGGTATTTACGGTAATTAATGCCCACTGCATTGAGAAGAAAAGTCTACTAAAGGGTTGATGTATCTGGGAGTGTGGTAGGGAGAGACCACCCTCAGGAAGTGGCCTTCCTGAGTTGTGAGCAGGGCCGGCTGATCCATGAGGCAAACTGAGGCAGCCGCCTCAGGCAGCAGAATCCATGGGGCAATGCTGAAGGTACCACTGCCGCCAGAGAAGCAAGGAGAAGTGGCAGAGTCAGTGTCCAAGTTCCAATAAGATCTCATGAGATCTCACCAGAATCCACCACTGCACAGGGCTCCACCTGAGGCCACCCCTGGTTGTGTGTTTAAGTATCAATTTCCCCTGCCTTGCTTGTTCTGTTGTAACATGGAATGGCTGGTCATGCTAAGCAAAGGAAGAAGAAGAAGAAGAAGTGTTTGGATTTGATATCCCGCTTTATCACTACCCTAAGGAGTCTCAAAGCAGCTAACATTCTCCTTTCCCTTCCTCCCCCACAACAAACACTCTGTGAGGCGAGTGGGGCTGAGAGACTTCAGAGAAGTGTGACTAGCCCAAGGTCACCCAGCAGCTGCATGTGGAGGAGCGGGGAAGCGAACCAGGTTCACCAGATTACGAGTCCACTGCTCTCACCACTACACCACACTGGCTCTCAAAGGATCCTGTTTAAACCTTACAGCAGTGTCAATCTTCCTTGGAATAAGACGAATAACTTGCTTTGAAGCATATCCCCTCCAGCGAATGTGCAGAAAATCGCAGGGCACCATCCCTCCACCTTAGAACTTTGCCAATTAACAAAAGGGACCAGTCCCACAGTTGTTCGACATCCTGTAAAACAACCCTGATAAATGCTATCCCCTCTGGGCCTCAAGATTTCTCCCCACCCTCCTTCTAATTTAATCAATTTTGCAAATTGGGCTGATGTGCTTAATTGATCTTTTTCACTTCTAATATTTTCTCTGTCGTTCTCTTTTGCACAGCGCCTGCCCTTGTCTATCCACAGTTGTTTTGCAGGGAAGCAGAAACGAGGTCCCCTCCAAAATGGAGACTTTCTGCCCTGTCTCCACATTTAAAGTGGCTTGCGAAGAAGAGTGCCTCGAAAGAAGGGCATATCGACAGCGCAGGAAAGCTAAACCACAGATCACACGGTGCTACTTTTCTGTAAGGATCCAGACATTAAAGCTGAACTTCCTGTCATTTGGAGCTAATCTATTTCTGCTAGGAAACACGTTGGCAGTGACAGGTGAGGGTCTTTATGGTCTAACTGAAACAACAATATCCCCAGAAAAAAGCTGTAAAGAAGAGCCAAGTATTGACCACAAGAAACAGAGAGAAACAGTAGATAGTGGGAGCTGACAGGAAACCCAATTTCCTTACCGCTTAGCTGTGTATCTGAAAAGGTCAGAACTAAATGACAAAATTGCTCCAAGGCTTTTATTTATTTTTTTTTTGCAGAGAAGAATTTCAACTCACTGCTACAGGTGGACAAAGGATGTGTTCACATTTTGTGTTTTACCAAAATCCTCTTTCCTGTAAGCATCCTGACAGGGCCACCCATAGTGGAAGTGGCCTTGGCGCATGACACTTGAAAGGTGACTAAATAAGTACATGGTGAAAACCACCATTGTACCCTTAATTCAGACACCTTAATGCAACATCTAAGCTTGCAACATGGCAGTTAGCTCTTACATCATATCTACAGATTGTTAGGTCAACAATACTTGCATTGCCTAATTCTGCTGAAGCTTAGAGTCAATCATATTTGTTTATGAGTAGAAAATAAGGTGGTTAAATATTACCTGTGTGTTTGGGTGAGATGAAACTTTTATCTCTTCTTGAACAATTTTGACTACAGATGGGACAAGTATTTAACTAGGAGGGCTCAAAATGGGAGCCGCCAATCCTTTTATTACTTTTACAGCACATGCTACATTCTCCAGACAGCTGAAGCGCAGCAAATTGGGTAATATTCTTTGGATTTATGCTCATTTATCTATTTTGATGCTTTGAAGGTTCTTCTCTGAGAACTTTCGGACATGAACAACTTGCAGTCATTATGACTGCAGAAAACACGTTTGTGACATTGTTTGCTTCCATTGTTTCTCTGTGAGCCAGTGTGGTGTAGTGTTTCAGAGCGCTGGACTCGTAATCTGGTGAACCGGGTTCATGTTTCTGCTCCTCCACATGCAGCTGCTGGGTGACCTTGGGCTAGTCACACTTCTCTGAAGTCTCTCAGCCTCACTCACCTCACAGTGTTTGTTGTGGGGGAGGAAGGGAAAGGAGATTGTTAGCCCTTTGAGACTCCTTAGGGTAATGATAAAGCGGGATATCAAATCCAAACTCTTCTTGTTTTCTAGGTTTTCTTTTTGAGATGTCATGCTTTGATGGAGATCGTATTTCATAATGTTGGACATAATATTCTGAGAAATATTTTATTTAAAAAATAGTTGCCAACAAACAACCTATATTTCCATGCTTTACTTTGCTTCACTTTGTGATTTCAAATTGCTGCTGGGGTTCTTTCACCAATGAGTACAGTGGTACCTCAGGTTAAGAACTTAATTTGTTCTGGAGGTCCCTTCTTAACCTGAAACTGTTCTTAACCTGAGGTACCACTTTAGCTAATGGGGCCTCCCGCTGCTGCCATGCCACCACGTGTGATTTCTGTTCTCATCCTGAAGCAAAGTTCTTAACCTGAGGTACTATTTCTGGGTTACCAGAGTCTTTAACCTGAAGTGTCTGTAACTTGAAGCATCTGTAACCCGAGGTACCACTGTACTTGCCCAAAACTTGGATCTTGGCATCCAGGGAATTATCCTTTTCATATACCCACTTTTCCTTGCACCAACATGGTGTCACCCTGTAAGAGGATCTTAGGCAGCAGGACAGGATCCTAAAGCCTAAGAGAACTGCTACCAGGCAGGGTAGATAATTCTCAGCTAGACGGACCATTGGCCTGAGGAAGTTATTAAAGTTTAAAGGTGCACACCCATGTGTGAATATGCCTTAATAAAGATTCTGATTAGAGTTTCATTCCCCCTTCTATAGCATTCGGTTGTCATCCATGGCATTATTCATATCTATCCACATCCAAGGATTTTGTGTGCAACAGTGAAAATGCCTGCAATTAAACCGTGGCCTCCTACCCTCCCTTCCCCAATGGTTCACAGAATAAAAGGCTTCTAGGGTGACACATTTAAAGAATGATGTTGTCAATCTCTTCTGCTAGGTAAGAGTAATTACTGTTGGGGAGTGTGCTTAAACATTTGGCATTCTATTCCATTCCAAGGCAAGTGCTATTGTGGTGCCAAGGTTGGGCCAGAGATTTTCTATCTTACAGTACAAGGTTATTGTAATAGAATGCGAGGTTGCGGCCCTCACTGTTCTATGCCAAGGAGATGAAGCAGATGAGTTTAATATTCGAACATGCTTCTTTTCTTTTTCTTTTCTTTTAAAAATGGCTCCCATTATCAATTTTGTTGATAAAGCCAGAAAGTGTTACAATCTTTAGCCAAAGAACACAGAAGAAGGCAGGTTGTTGGGTTTTTTTGCAAGATTCTGGGCTCATACTATACAGCAAGAAACAGTCTTCTCAAAGTCAGCAAGAACAAGATTTCTGGTGAGGAACCTCTCCTCTTGTAAAGGTAAAGGGACCCCTGACCATTAGGTCCAGTCATGATCGACTCTGGGGTTGCGGCGCTCATCTTGCTTTACTGACCGAGGGAGCCGCCGTACAGCTTCCGGGTCATATGGCCAGCATGACTAAGCCGCTTCTGGCGAACCAGAGCAGCGCACGGAATATGGGAAAGCTACACTTGACTTTGCTCTATGGTCCCTAAATGTAGGACATTATTTTTTAGATGAAAATAATTCATCCATGCATTAAATGGGCCTCTATGATCTCTCTCCCCCCCCCCCTCTCTAGTTTGGCACATTATAGGTTTGGACCAACCTTACAAACGTCAATCATACTTTGCCATATATTTCAAACTGCTATTGATGCAAAAGGTGCGTGTAATGGGTATGAGTTACTCGTGCGTAAACTGCCGCCTCTCTAGGCTAAATTGCCTTGTTAAACCGTTTTGACTGCACAGCCCAGCTCCGGCTGGCTGTCTCAGTCGCTGGCAGAATCTGTCTGTGGGCGTTTCTTAAACCTCTTCCAGCATAAAAGCCGTTTGACTCCCAATCTCCTCCTCCTCTCACTGCGCGGGAGTCTTCTGCGCAGGGAGGGCGTGGGTAGTGGGGGACCTGTGCTTTCCCCACTGATGTCTAGTGAAGAGTCCCGGAGCTCTCTCTCCGCTTCCCCCATCTGCCCCCCTTTATCCCTGGTGTTGCGCTGATTTCCTTCCCCCCTACACCGAGCTGCTTCTCCCCCTGGTGCTTGGTCCTTCGCCAGCAGAATCTGGGAGCCTCCCCTTCGCCTCTCGCTCTGATGTCAGTTCCCTGACAGTGCGCTACAAATTTCTCCTATCAAAGAAAAGACAGAGACAAAGGAATGGAACGTTCAAGAAGCCAAGAACAATGTTGCTGGAGCCAAGTGGAAGAATCCGCAGGTTTTATTGTTTCCAGTTTATGACAAATAATTCAATCCAGAAAAAGGAGGAAGAGACTATCGCCGGAATGTGCAACGCCAAACTAACATTGCTCTTGGAACTGTTCTTTTCATGATTAATGTAGAAACAACACAAGGCTTTGTCTGAACTTTCTAAAGACCAGCACCCAACTTCTAACAACGCAGGCAACTATGTAATAAGTGGTGGAGTGGCTTGTGCACTGTGTGTCCAGCGTTAACTCTCAGCCGTGGTTCAATACCACGCATGGCTCACTCTTGCAGAATGTGGTCTGCTACTGATGCACAAAACCTTTTCTTTTCCGCTGGCATCACGTTTCAGGCATTTATCAACAAAAGCAGACAAGATTATAACAGGGCCAGTCTGAATTATTTGTATACACTGCATGCGTAACAGGCACAACTGCACATCACACATTTTCCTTCAAAAGCGCAGAATGCAAGAGATCTGAACGGCAGCTGTGCACTGCTGCAAAAATGGATGGGCCCAAAGTTCAACATGATGGGGCAGGAAATGCAGCCCGTGGGGGCTGTATAAGAGGCAGCCATAGAGTCCTTGGGATCAGAGTGGCTCAGAGTACTACAAGGGAAAGGAGGCTGGAGGGGGAGCCCTGAGATCAGAGCATGGCGAGAGAGCGTGCGAGAGAAGCTGGAAGGTGGTGGAATCGAGCAGGTTAGTCTTCAAGCACCACTTAGGTAAAGAATACTTAAGACTTAAGTATTCTTCCAGCTAATCTCACATGCTCTATGGAGCTCTGTGATGACTTGCAGGGGAACCGGAGACCACCAGGCACACCCTGCCATGAGGGCTTAGTCTGAGACTCTTGAGGGTTGACAAGAAAGAGAGAGGAGTGAATCTGCAATTCTCAACTGCACATGCAGTTCTAGAGAGGCATGCGTAGCCCATACCTCTCTAGGCTGCCACCACACAGCCTGCTTGAACTGCTGGTAAGAGGAGCTTGCTTGCCAAGGCTTTAGAGACAACAAGGCTGACATACTTGCTACCATTATAGGAACTGAAGAACTGCACAGATTCCATTTTCCGTGAGTTGGTGCAATGCAGTGCCTCCAGCAATGTGTACAAGGGAGCCTCCAACTAAAATTCAAAAAGAAAATCTCTTCCCATGGTGTGTGCAGAACTGCACATGCAGGCTGGCATAATTTGCGCCTGTTTATATAAAAACATAAGGGATGTGGGTGGCGCTGTGGGTTAAACTACAGAGTCTAGGACTTGCCGATCAGAAGGTTGGTGGTTCAAATCCCCACAACAGGGTGAGCTCCCGTTGCTCGGTCCCTGCTCCTGCCAAGCTAGCAGTTCAAAAGCACATCAAAGTGCAAGTAGATAAATAGGTACCGCTCCAGCAGGAAGGTAAACGGCGTGTCCGTGCGCTGCTCTGGTTCGCCAGAAATGGCTTAGTCATGCTGGCCACATGACCCGGAAGCTGTACACCGGTTCCCTCGGCCAGTAAAGCGAGATGAGCACCGCAATCCCAGAGTCGGTCCTAATGGACCTAATGGTCAGGGGTCCCCTTACCTTTATATAAAAACATAGTTAACCCAATATATCCAATTAACCAAATATATCCATCTAGCCTAAGAGAACACTGGATGCTATTCTATTCCTTACCCTCCAGGGTAGAAACATCAGCCCAGCCTATGCAGAAGTAGGAGAATGAGCAAGAAACTGGGTGCAAGTATGGCTTGCATCACTTCAAAGTACAAGGGTGCGTCACATTTTTATATGTTCACCAATGTGTACAAGCCCTTGTGGTCTAAACCACTGAGCCTCTTGGGCTTGCCGATCAGAAGGTCAGCAGTTCAAATCCCTGAAATGGGGCAAGCTCCTGTTCCTCTGTCCCAGCTCCTGCCAACCTAGCAGTTCAAAAGCATACCAAGTCAAGTAGATAAATAGGTACCACTGCGGCAGGAAGGTAAATGGCATTTCCAGGCGCTCTGGTTTCTGTCACGGTACTCCGTTGCACTGGAAGTGGTTGAGTCATGCTGGCCACATAACCTGGAAAGCTGTCTGTGGACAAATGCCAGCTCCCTTGGCCAGAAAGCGAGATGAGCGCCACAACCCCATAGTCTCCTTTGACTGGGCTTAACTATCAAGGGGTCCTTTGCCTTTACCTTTTACAAGTCCTCTTATGTAGAACAACAGAGATCATGTTAGACTAGAATATTTTTCTCCATTTGACTAATCTTGTTAACTTGCAATGAGCTTCTTCTTCTTTTTACATGGGGGAGCATTCATAAACGTGGTCACCCATTTGCAGCGTGAAGCTCTCCAGTCCATTCTTACCAACTCAGGATTCTACCTCACAATTTTGCTGCATCTCTATACCAGACCTTTATTCTTACTGATTAGCCTGGTTGACTGTTTGACTGGTACAAATAAACTACCATTTAGGTAAGCAAAATTTGAGTTACAAGAACATAGATCTTGCAAAACACTTTGTTTTCTGGTTTTAATTCCTTTCAGCAATTTAACCAGCCCAGGAGACCAATATCGCAATAAGATACTTTTGCTTAAACATTACTATTATGTTAACTGATACTAGGAGGGAAAGGGTCTTGATCTCAGTTAAATGCATTCCTCAAGTAGTTTAGAATGTGCAAGTTGGTCATTGATATTTTTACAGGGTTGTCAAAAGGAAGTATCATTTTCCTTCCCCTTTTATTTCACTTTTCTTCCGGAAGGATATAATAATTAAGAAGAGTCTTTAGATGCTGGCAAAACTGTCCCCTTTTGAAGTTTCTCCGTCTCTGTCACCCTGGAGATAAAGGGTGCTCAATCTTGACATTCTAATTGTGGATACGAGATAAAAGGCTGGATTAGAAACTTCATAACCTCATGCAGAGAGGGAGAAAAATGAGATCACCATGAGGTCATTTCACTCTGAGTTTTGTAAGTTTATAGAATTCCCCGAGGGTGGCGAGGGAATGAATAGAATATATGTATTTTAACTGCTATGAAACCAGCAACATAATCTTTATTTTATTTCATTTAAAAAGTTACAGTACTCTTTTCATTCTGAAGTGTGTCTGAAGAGGAATTACGTTATTCCTCTTTGCAGCAGTGACCTTCAAATGTGTTTACCCTCTCTCTACACCTTTCCCCAATTATTTGCTTTTTCATACACTGTACCTCATAAGTAGGGACACGGGTGGCGCTGTGGGTAAAAGCCTCAGTGCCTAGGGCTTGCCGATCGAAAGCTCGGCGGTTCGAATCCCCACGGCGGGGTGTGCTCCCGTTGCTCGGTCCCAGCGCCTGCCAACCTAGCAGTTCGAAAGCACCCCCGGGTGCAAGTAGATAAGTAGGGACCGCTTTCTAGCGGGAAGGTAAACGGCGTTTCCGTGTGCTGCGCTGGCTCGCCAGAGCAGTGATGTCACGCTGGCTACGTGATCCGGAAGTGTCTCCGGACAGCGCTGGCCCCCGGCCTCTTGAGTGAGATGGGCGCACAACCCCAGAGTCTGGCAAGACTAGCCCGTACAGGCAGGGGTACCTTTACCTTTTACCTCATAAGTACGTGCCCCCCACCATTCTAAGTATAGGACACTTCACACCTTACAGTTTTTAGATGTTTGTAAACATAAACGTATCCTTACCTGAGCCATGATTTGCCATTACTCCTTGCTGCAAATGGAATTAGACACTCTAAAGAGAAAGATTAGCTTACCTTTAAATGAAGTTGCTGGTGAAAAGTTCTTTTTTAAAAAAGAGCCTCGAATGGTGGGAAGCCATGGTGGCTCACTCCAAGCCACTGCAATGTTTCCCCCTGCAACTTCCAGGTATGGAATACCCTGCAGGAGATGCTGAGCAGCACCAGATATAGGGTTGAATGGGTGGCTACCCCAAAGGGTACCAAGCTGAGGGGGTGCAAAATTGAGAAGAACCATAATTGAGAAGGTCCATTTCAGAGCCTCCAGGCGTCCCTATTTTCCTGGGACAGTCCAGGATTTACAGAAGCCATTCTGGTTTCTGATTTGATCCCGGAATGTCCCACTTTTCCTTAGGATGTCCCTATTTTCATCAGAGAAGTGTTGGAGGGTATGGAGTTATCTGAAGGCTGTCCTGTATAGGGAAGTTTTTTAAATGTCTGGTGTTTATTATGTTTTTATATATGTTGGATCCTACCTGGAGTGGTGGGGGCAACCCAGTCAGATGCGGAATAAAAATAACAATGGAGTAAGATAAAGGTAAAGGGAGCCCTGACCATTAGGTCCAGTCGTGGCTGACTCGGGTTGCGGTGCTCATCTCGTTTTATTGGCCAAGGGAGCCGGCGTACAGCTTCCAGGTCATGTGGCCAGCATGACTAAGCCGCTTCTGGTGAACCAGAGCAGCGCACGGAAACGCCGTTTACCTTCCCGCCAGAGCAGTACCTATTTATCTACTTGCACTTTGACATGCTTTCGAACTGCTAGGTTGTCAGGAGCAGGGACCAAGCAATGGGAGCTCACCCCATCGCGGGGATTCGAATCACCCACCTTCTGATCAGCAAGTCCTAGGCTCTGTGGTTTAACCCACAGCGCCACCCGCGTCCCTTAAAAAATGGAGTAGGACATCCCTAATTTCATTGGAGAAATGTTGGAGGGTATGCCATTTGTGGGCACCAAATGTTGGCCTCGCACAAGGCACTGTATATTACAAAGGACTACCAGAACCCACCAGCTCTGAAGTTTTTCTCCCAGATTACACTGGAAAGGAAAAAAAGAGAAATAAAAGATGTGTGTGCAGCAAAACAAATAAATAAAGCATATTAAATGTTGCAGATTGGGGTTAAAAGGTTTGAAAAGGCTGAAGACTACAAGTCAAAGGTATGTACTACTGTGTAAGAGTTTGTGTGCATCGTGACATAAGAAGGAAAGAGCAGGGTATTTTTCGTGTACAGTGGTACCTCTGGTTACATACTTAATTTGTTCTGGAGGTCTGTTCTTAACCTGAAACTATTCTTAACCTGAAGCACCACTTTAGCTAATGGGGCCTTCTGCCGCTGCGCCGCCACTGTACGATTTCTGTTCTCATCCTGAAGCAAAGTTCTTAACCCGAGCTAATATTTCTGGGTTAGCGGAATCTGTAACCTGAAGTGTATGTAACATGAAGCGTATGTAACCCGAGGTACCACTGTATAGCACGTCCGCGTGTATGACAACCCCAATTTTTTTGGACTCCTTATTAAGGAAATGGGGGGAGATTGCCCAGAGTTGTTCAGCTTTTGGGGGGGATTGCTGGCAATTGCTCAACCGCCTGACCAACACTGCCAATCGTACGCCTCAACAAAGTCAACAATCGTCAACTTGCTCACTGCCAGCCGCCACCAATTGCCCGCCCAATTGCCGCAGCAGCCAATCAACAGCAAGCCTTGCCGCAGCCACCAATCACCAGCCCAATCGCCGGTGACAATCTCATGCTCACAGCTGCCACCAATGCCCCCCCCCAAAATATCCGTGTATAAGACGACCCCCATTTTTAAAGAATTTTTTAAAAATAAAAAAACTCATCTTATACACAGGAAAATGCGGAAATATTTCCGTTCATGCAAAGTTTTCTGAAAACGGTGGCCTCTGCTAAGCTCCTAAAAAGGTTCAAGCCATTCCAAACCATATGGGAACACAAAGGAATAAAAATCTTAGGCTAAAGGAGAAAATGTCCCAGCACAGATTTCCTGCGCTGGGTTTGCATGCTGTTGGGCACGGTCTCTGTACTATTAACATTTCATATGCATGCAGCTTCAAGAAACCAGACAGAGGAGGTGGCCTTTGCGCTGGTTTTCCCTCCGCAAGGGAAAAACACCTGACACTTTGATGAGCTTTGTGTCCACTTAGCAAGCAGCTGAACCTCTGTGTGACACTTGAGCTGAAAGGAGGAGGTTGGGAGCGGAGACAATAATCCCTTCACCCTGCCTGTACAGAACACCAGCGCACCATCCGCATCTGATAAAGCCCCTACTAACTTGCCATCTGGTAGGAGCAGGTGCTGCTTTCAGCTTAGGTTTTGTTGTTTTCAGCCTTCAGAAATGAATATACAAGCTTCTGAACGAGGGGCGGCAGCACAGCGGTGACAGAAGTAATAGAAAATAGTACCCAGGGCAGTGGAGACAGAGGGCAAGATAAGCTATTCTTTACTGTTGGCCTGCAGTTTTGAGAGAGTTGCCTTGAGTCCATGGTTTGAATCTTCTCTGAAGCTGCATTTGTGGCCCTTAAGGGAGCTGCCCAGAGCTGGCACTAGACTTTAGTAGAGAATGACTGGCATCTGTCTATCTCGGGAGACAATGGAGGAGTGCACCTTTGCGGGTGAAGTCAAACCGCTGGAGAGTTACTGTCAGCATTCAGAGGGCTGGGAGGCCAGCTGGCAAGCCCCAGCTGGGCCATTTCCATCCACTGGCCCATGCGAAGACCATCACCTCTGCTCCGACATAAATCAGCGACCCTGGCTTCCTCAGCCAGGGCACACTATCAGCAGATCGAACTGCTCACACAGAATAGGCGTGAGGCTTGTGGAAGCATACTACAACTAGAGATTTATTAATCATAAATCAGGACAAAGAAACATGTCATCTCTCTCTCATGTCATCTCAGAGAGAACAGCTAAAAGCAAAAGCTATACACACAACGGAAGTTCCCAGCATACTGTGCTGGAATGTAAACAGACATGTTTACATCTTGTGTGAGTTTCTTGTGGCTGATTAGCTGCTTTCTCTGTGCAAAGGTCAGAGGGGGCAGGGCTTCTGTTGAGGTAGGGGATTAGCTGTGGGAGGAGCTTGTCAGAGCTTGTAGGGCAGCGGCTGAAGAAGGAACAAAAAGGGTTTTCTTGTGTGAGTTTCTTGTGGCTGATTAGCTGCTTTCTCTGTGCAAAGGTCAGAGGGGGCAGGGCTTCTGTTGAGGTAGGGGATTAGCTGTGGGAGGAGCTTGTCAGAGCTTGTAGGGCAGCGGCTGAAGAAGGAACAAAAAGGGTTTTCTTGTGTGAGTTTCTTGTGGCTGATTAGCTGCTTTCTCTGTGCAAAGGTCAGAGGGGGCAGGGCTTCTGTTGAGGTAGGGGATTAGCTGTGGGAGGAGCTTGTCAGAGCTTGTAGGGCAGCGGCTGAAGAAGGAACAAAAAGGGTTTTCTTGTGTGAGTTTCTTGTGGCTGATTAGCTGCTTTCTCTGTGCAAAGGTCAGAGGGGGCAGGGCTTCTGTTGAGGTAGGGGATTAGCTGTGGGAGGAGCTTGTCAGAGCTTGTAGGGCAGCGGCTGAAGAAGGAACAAAAAGGGTTTTCTTGTGTGAGTTTCTTGTGGCTGATTAGCTGCTTTCTCTGTGCAAAGGTCAGAGGGGGCAGGGCTTCTGTTGAGGTAGGGGATTAGCTGTGGGAGGAGCTTGTCAGAGCTTGTAGGGCAGCGGCTGAAGAAGGAACAAAAAGGGTTTTCTTGTGTGAGTTTCTTGTGGCTGATTAGCTGCTTTCTCTGTGCAAAGGTCAGAGGGGGCAGGGCTTCTGTTGAGGTAGGGGATTAGCTGTGGGAGGAGCTTGTCAGAGCTTGTAGGGCAGCGGCTGAAGAAGGAACAAAAAGGGTTTTCTTGTGTGAGTTTCTTGTGGCTGATTAGCTGCTTTCTCTGTGCAAAGGTCAGAGGGGGCAGGGCTTCTGTTGAGGTAGGGGATTAGCTGTGGGAGGAGCTTGTCAGAGCTTGTAGGGCAGCGGCTGAAGAAGGAACAAAAAGGGTTTTCTTGTGTGAGTTTCTTGTGGCTGATTAGCTGCTTTCTCTGTGCAAAGGTCAGAGGGGGCAGGGCTTCTGTTGAGGTAGGGGATTAGCTGTGGGAGGAGCTTGTCAGAGCTTGTAGGGCAGCGGCTGAAGAAGGAACAAAAAGGGTTTTCTTGTGTGAGTTTCTTGTGGCTGATTAGCTGCTTTCTCTGTGCAAAGGTCAGAGGGGGCAGGGCTTCTGTTGAGGTAGGGGATTAGCTGTGGGAGGAGCTTGTCAGAGCTTGTAAGGCAGCGGCTGAAGAAGGAACAAAAAGGGTTTTCTTGTGTGAGTTTCTTGTGGCTGATTAGCTGCTTTCTCTGTGCAAAGGTCAGAGGGGGCAGGGCTTCTGTTGAGGTAGGGGATTAGCTGTGGGAGGAGCTTGTCAGAGCTTGTAAGGCAGCGGCTGAAGAAGGAACAAAAAGGGTTTTCTTGTGTGAGTTTCTTGTGGCTGATTAGCTGCTTTCTCTGTGCAAAGGTCAGAGGGGGCAGGGCTTCTGTTGAGGTAGGGGATTAGCTGTGGGAGGAGCTTGTCAGAGCTTGTAGGGCAGCGGCGCGCGCCTAGCGGCGCGCGCAGTTTGATCCATCTTTTAGATTTAGGGGAGCTAGTCTCAAACGTTTGTTGGGGGAGATATAGGTTTATTTGGGGGGATTTATTTGTCCTGTCTTCACGCTTTTTATGATGGAGGACCGCTGTAGTCACCCCCAACGACACCTTCTCAAGATGGAGGGTGAGGGAACAGCTGCAGTCGCCTGTGGTTCCTGCGCAATGTTTGCCATCTTGCCAAAGGTTGCAGGCAGCTTTACCTGCAGCAATTGCATGTTGATTGCCCTCTTAAAAGACAAAGTCCAGCAACTGGAGGAACGTGTAGCTACGCTCCAAAGAATTAGAGAGCTGGAGCTCTTCTTGGAAGCAACAGAGCACACCGTCTCCACCAAGGAGGAGACAGGGGACTCCCCTGAGAAGGAGGCTAGTTCACCAACACAGGAGCCAGATATATGGAGAAACGTGACTCAAAGAAGTAGGAGGCCCAGGGTTCGCTCTGATTGTTTAGAAATACGCAATCGCTTTGAGGTCCTTTCCCCTAGCATGGAAGACGAAGAGCAGACTCCATTTGAGGATCTCTCCCTCATTACAGTCGATCAGGTATATGAAGACGAGCAGCAAAGGCAGTCTTCAGGGAATGTGCAGGCGACCTTGGAACGGACAGCTCACGGAAGAACCCCGACCAGACCTAAGAGGAGGCGTGTAGTGGTGATAGGGGATTCCCTACTGAGGGGAACAGAAGCAGTGATCTGTGGGCCTGACAAGATGTCTCGGGAAGTGTGCTGTCTCCCCGGGGCTAAGATCCAAGATGTAACTGAACGACTGCAAGGAATCATAAAACCCACTGACAAATACCCCTTCCTCTTGGTTCATGTGGGAACCAATGACACTGCAAGCAATAGCCTCCAGAAGATCAAAAGAGATTACGAGGCTCTGGGCAGGAAATTGAAGCAATTAAATGCACAAATTGTCATCTCATCTGTCCTCCCAGTTGAACGACGTGGCCCAGGGAGAGAGGGAAAAATAGTGGAAGTGAACAACTGGCTTCGCAAATGGTGTAAACAGGAACGGTTTGGATTCTTAGATCACGGAATGCAGTTTCTTGAAGATGGACTTCTGGCAAGCGATGGGCTGCACCTCACAACGGTTGGTAGGAATGTTTTTGCAAAAAATCTCAGAAACCTCATCAGGAGGGCTTTAAACTGACTAATGTGGGGGAGGGAGACAGTGCTCCTGAAGGCAGGAGTCTATCAATTGATGAAGATGATCATCCAAATGTCATAGACCGAATGGAGCAAACAGCACGCAAACCTAGTGGTGGGAGGAAAAAATCCTTAAATAAGAGACACGGGGGAATGATTAATGGACTTCAATGTCTGTACACTAATGCGCAAAGTATGGGAAATAAACAAGATGAGCTTGAGCTCTTGGTACAGCAAACTAAATATGACATAATAGGCATCACTGAAACCTGGTGGGATAAGTCCCACGATTGGAATGTAATAATGGAGGGATACAATCTATTTCAGAGAAACAGACCAGACAAGAAAGGAGGAGGAGTGGCGTTATATGTCAGGGATGTGTATACCTGTGCAGAGATCCAAGATTTAGAACCTCAAAGCCAAAGTGAGAGCATTTGGGTCAAAATTAAGGGAGAGAAGAATAACAGTGACCTCATTGTGGGAGTTTACTATAGATCCCCAAGCCAAACGGAGGACATAGATGATGCCTTCCTGGAACAGATGGCCAAGCATGCAAAAGGAAGGGAGATAGTAGTAATGGGGGACTTCAATTACCCGGATATTTGTTGGATGTCAAACTCAGCCAAGAGCATAAGGTCAAACAGATTCCTCACTGGCCTTGCAGACAACTTCATTGTCCAGAAAGTGGGAGAAGCTACAAGAGGAACAGCCATTTTAGATCTGGTCCTAACCAATGTTGATGACCTGGTTAGTGGGGTAGAAGTGGAAGGATCATTAGGCGCGAGTGATCATGCTCTTCTGAAGTTTACTATACAGCGGAAAGGAGCAGCCAAGCATACTAGGACTCAATTTCTCGACTTTAAGAAAGCCGACTTCATAAAACTTAGGGAAGTGCTGGGTGAGATCCCATGGACAGTAATACTAAAAGGAAAGGGAGTTCATGATGGCTGGGAGTTTGTTAAGAGGGAGATAGTAAAAGCACAACTTCAGGCAATACCAATGAGACGGAAACATGGAAGGTGCCTAAAGAAGCCAGGGTGGCTATCTAAAGAACTTTTAACTGAGTTAAGATTAAAAAAGGATGTGTACAAAAAATGGAAAAGGGGGGAAACCACCAAAGAGGAATTCAAACAAATAGCCAGCACGTGTAGACACAAAGTCAGAAAAGCTAAAGCACAGAATGAACTCAGGCTTGCTAGAGAGGTTAAAAGCAACAAAAAAGGCTTTTATGGGTATGTTCGTAGCAAAAGGAAGAACAAAGAAACAGTGGGGTCACTCAGAGGAGAAGATGGTGAAATGCAAACAGGGGACACAGAAAGGGCTGAACTCCTCAATGCCTTCTTTGCCTCAGTCTTCTCCGATAAAGAAAACAATGCCCGACCTGAAGAATTTGGAGCAAATGATTCAGCAGAGGAAACACAGCCCAGAATAACTAAGGAGATAGTACAAGAATACTTGGCTAGTCTAGATGTATTCAAGTCTCCAGGGCCAGATGAACTGCATCCAAGAGTATTGAAAGAACTGGCAGATGTGATTTCAGAACCACTGGCAGTCATCTTTGAGAATTCCTGGAGAACAGGCGAAGTCCCGGCAGACTGGAGGAGGGCAAATGTTGTCCCTATTTTCAAAAAGGGGAAAAGAGAGGACCCAAATAATTACCGCCCAGTCAGTCTGACATCAATACCAGGGAAGATTCTGGAGCAGATCATTAAGCAAACAGTCTGTGAGCACCTGGAAAGGAATGCTGTGATCACCAATAGTCAGCATGGATTTCTGAAAAATAAGTCATGTCAGACTAACCTGATCTCGTTTTTTGACAGAATTACAAGCCTGGTAGATGAAGGGAACGCAGTGGATGTAGCCTACCTTGATTTCAGCAAGGCATTTGACAAGGTGCCCCATGATATTCTTGTAAAGAAGCTGGTAAAATGCGGTCTTGACTATGCTACCACTCAGTGGATTTGTAACTGGCTGACTGACCGAACCCAAAGGGTGCTCATCAATGGTTCCTCTTCATCCTGGAGAAGAGTGACTAGTGGGGTGCCACAGGGTTCTGTCTTGGGCCCGGTCTTATTCAACATCTTTATCAACGACTTGGATGATGGACTCAAGGGCATCCTGATCAAATTTGCAGATGACACCAAACTGGGAGGGGTGGCTAACACCCCAGAGGACAGGAACACACTTCAAAACGACCTTGACAGATTAGAGAACTGGGCCAAAACAAACAAGATGAATTTTAACAGGGAGAAATGTAAAGTATTGCACTTGGGCAAAAAAAATGAGAGGCACAAATACAAGATGGGTGACACCTGGCTTGAGAGCACTACATGTGAAAAGGATCTAGGAGTCTTGGTTGACCACAAACTTGACATGAGCCAACAGTGTGACGTGGCAGCTAAAAAAGCCAATGCAATTCTGGGCTGCATCAATAGGAGTATCGCATCTAGATCAAGGGAAGTAATAGTGCCACTGTATTCTGCTCTGGTCAGACCTCACCTGGAGTACTGTGTCCAGTTCTGGGCACCACAGTTCAAGAAGGACATTGACAAACTGGAACGTGTCCAGAGGAGGGCAACCAAAATGGTCAAAGGCCTGGAAACGATGCCTTATGAGGAACGGCTAAGGGAGCTGGGCATGTTTAGCCTGGAGAAGAGGAGGTTAAGGGGTGATATGATAGCCATGTTCAAATATATAAAAGGATGTCACATAGAGGAGGGAGAAAGGTTGTTTTCTGCTGCTCCAGAGAAGCGGACACGGAGCAATGGATCCAAACTACAAGAAAGAAGATTCCACCTAAACATTAGGAAGAACTTCCTGACAGTAAGAGCTGTTCGACAGTGGAATTTGCTGCCAAGGAGTGTGGTGGAGTCTCCTTCTTTGGAGGTCTTTAAGCAGAGGCTTGACAACCATATGTCAGGAGTGCTCTGATGGTGTTTCCTGCTTGGCAGGGGGTTGGACTCGATGGCCCTTGTGGTCTCTTCCAACTCTATGATTCTATGATTCTATGATTCTATGTGACATGCAACAATTCCACACGCCTGTTCCTTAAGTTGGAATGGAAATCTCAACAGTTACAGCGCCAGCTTTGGCTGTAGAGACCAATACAGGAGATGTTAGTGCATGAGCAACCAACTCTCAGGGTTCCTTTTCTTGACCTCAGCAGAGTTGGTACTCAGAAAGTCTTCCTACATCTTCACAGCAGCCCAGCACCTTTTTGTTGCATTCCCGTGACAGGAATAACCACCTCACCCATCCAGTTCTTCCCTTATAGTCTTCATTATTTACCCTACAAGCTTCATAACACTCCTGGTCTACATATAAAATAAGAAACAGAACTATATACAGGTCTCTGTTCCCTTCAGCCATCCAGCCAGAGAGACAGGCTCACAGATTTTCAGATATTCTGGCAGCCACACCAATCAACTCTGACTACCAAACACTCCACCACATGCCCTGATAAAGACATATGGTGCTGGGGAGAATTCTCATTGCTAAGCAGATGTTTTAGATGTGCCTCAGGGATGTGCTTCAAGGCCATTTCAAGTTTGTTTTGGCAATGCAACAGGAGAGACATGTTTTGCTGCAGGTGGGGCAATTGAAGGTGTCCAGTTGTACTGCTGCATATGCCCCACAGCATTTCTTCTCTCTGTGCTCCTCCATCACAAATGATCACTGAGCGGTCACAGGTTCACCCCAAAACCTGACGTCGTCCGATTCACTTGAAAGTGGTGCCAAACCCTTGCAAATTTGCTCCTGCAACGTTTGGCGATGAAAGTGCAATGTTTCATGATAGGCCATAAAATGATCCCTTAGCGCCCTAACCCGTGGGATCACAATTTCGCCAAAAACCCCACATTGTCTGATTCACTCGAAAGTGGTGCCAAACACCTGCAAATGGCCCCCTGCAATGTTTGGTTGTGCAAATGCCATGTTTCTTTTCTTTTCTTTTTTAATACTTTATTTAAGATTCAACAATAACAAAAAATCCACAATAACTGCTACATCAGTTCCTTACGATTGACCATCTTTAACAGTAGTTGAAAAATTACAGAACATCACTTTAACTTGCTCAAATTTTCATATTTAACTTTTATCTCTTTCTTAGCAGATCAAAAAGAAAAAGAAAAGGACAAAAAAGGTAGAAAGAAAAAAAAGGAGGGGGGAGAGATTTAAATAAAGAATTAGAAGAAAGGAAAGACATTTGACTTCTAAGTAGACTCATTGTATTATTATTTTTCTCACACAGTTCCAGATTACTGTATTACTTTCTTTGTTTTCATCAGATACCAAAAACATTATATTTCTTATTTTGCAAGAATAATCTAGTTCTGCCAGGAGATGTTTATTGTTACAATAGTTTTCCAGATATTCCTTAAAGATTTTCCATTCTTTCTGTACTTTCTGGCAAATGCCATGTTTCACAGTAGGCCATAAAATGAGCTCTCGGTGCCCCTGCAGCTGCTGCCATGGCACCACTGCCAATCAGTCCCTGCCAGCACTAACTCCCCACTCCTGTCTGAATTGGTGGCATGATAGGCTTCCTATGATCAACAACAGGTTCACACAATTGTCAGTTTCTTAACATGCAGTGCAGTAAACAGCCAGTGTCAACCCCAGGAAAAGCTAGGCGGGGACACCCCATCAGTGGCAATGCCACCACAATCAATCAGCAGTGCTAAGAGATCTGAATGGCTGTAGTGGTGCAGGGAGCAGGTATGGTAGCTCTTCATGCTGGTGCCAATGGACCTTGCTGGGGGAAGCGGTCCTCAGAAACTGCTCAGGAATCTAAGGAATTGATGTCGAGTCTGTCATTTCTTCATCCAGCATAGATCCCATTCCCTCTCCATGCATGTCTCTAGTACACTCTCTGTGTTGAGGGGTGTAGCTCAGTGGAAGAGCAAATATTTTGCATTCAGAAGGTGCCAAGCTCAAGCCCTGCTATGTATAATTTAAAGGTCTGAATGCTCTTCCAGACAAGTGTATTGGTGCAGAACATGGGCTGAGAGAATGACAAACACAGGGTACAAACAGATGGAACTCAGGTTCTGCTTCTATCCACTTCTCATGCCGTTTCAGAATGTTACTCAGGTATTTCTAGTTTTAGGGTCCTGGATTCCCAAGGAAAGAACTGACACCGACAGAGGGCCTCCACTTAGATGCATTTTGCAGCCAACGCAAAAAGCCTTGTTGGAACTCTTAGAACAGCCAAACCTTTTCAGCTTCTCACCATTGTCTAAAACCCTTTCAGCCAAAGTTTTCAAGAAACTTTGGGATAGCCACATCCTCGATTTCATTCAGCCAATTCGAACCCACTGCATGGATGCGGTACTTTTGGCCACAATGCAGGATCAGATATGTAAAGGGATGTTCATGTTTGAGGAGCATTTTCTCATACAAGCCCCTACCTAAAGTCTGAAGTGGTACAACTCAGCCACAGAAGCATTGCCTCAGTAAGAATGGGCCTGAGAGCAGAAGGCAGTCATAATGAACATGTGCATTTGCGAGTTTCCTGGAAGCAAGGAAGTTCAGCCTCCTAACAATGATGTCTGAGACCAGATTATTTGGGCTGGGAGAGCAGTAGAAAAGTCAAGGCGAGAAGCAGGAGGAAGAACACAATTAGACAGAGTGAGGTAGATTGTAGGGTATTGTTCCTATGCAGGAAATGTTCAATTATTCTGTTTGTTTCTATAGGATAGTACTAGCACTACAGAATTTCATTTCCTGCCTCTGGAACCAAAATGTCTTGGGCCACCTCTAACTATCACTGGTAGGAAAATACCTCAGATGCAGCAACAGAAGATAAACCCAAAATCTCACCATCTCAATCGGCTGCTGACTTCTTGCTTCGGATTGACTGAAGATTGGTGTACTCAATACAGGCAAAACCATAGCTAGCAGGATGAGAAACAGTATTCTCTCTGCTTATCTCTCACTGCCCCTGTTCCCTCCCCCAGTTAAGACCAAGGAAGGCATAGTCTGCTTTCAATGCCTAATAGGAAAAGTGACCTAATGTGGAGGATTACCTCACTCTTATCTACCAAGTTAATTAGACTCTGCTCCAGTTCAGAAAATCTCCAGGACCTTCTTTTTGTGAGAGGGAAGATACTGGCAGTGCAGGGGGGTGAGGGGGGAGATGGGACATTTTAGTGAAGGCTGTCTGTGTATGTGTATGTATAGAAACATTACACCTTGCATCTCCTTCAGGAAGGAGATAAGGAAAGTCTGTGCTGGTCGCTATCACCAAAAAAAGTGAAACACAAAATGGTATGTAGAATGAAAGGTGTAGCTCTGAAATAACTCATCTTCATTTGTCACCAGCCGTCGTGTTTCATTGAGGGTCGAAGACAGCTCTTTTTCATAGTGCTGTTTCATGATACACTATTTTAAATTTAATCAACTTTATATATAAAAAAGAGTAATCCGAGTTAATTCGTTCTTTTTCGAAGCACAAGAAGCGTGCGCACATCTGTGTTGGTGGTGGGGATTGTGATTGCAATGGCATTCCCCAGCCTATCATCACACCTCACCTCCATGTTCTGAAGGCCATGTCAGTTTGACGACACATCGACCTGGAAGATCTCTTTCCAGCTGCACAATCTGTGCACCAGAATTGAATGTATGGATTGTGCAGTTGGAGCCCAAGGCAGCAGTCCTAACTCCGTTTAACTAGGAATTAACCAGGACTTACTTCTGAGAAGACATGGTTAGGATCATGCTGTAAGCGAGTAGGACACAGCAGGTGTGCCTACCAATACATGTAAGTTGGATGCATGGCTTGGCCAGCAAGTACCATCACAGACTACCCGTGCTTTAAAAAAAAAAAAATCTGATCTATATAAAGTGAATTGTTGGACCAAATTTGGCCCACATGAAAACACACATAACTTAGGGCTGCAGTAAAGGGGGAAAGGAAAAACGGAAAGTACCCCTGGATGGTTAAGTCCAGTCAAAGGCAACTATGGGGTGCGACACTCATCTACGCTTTCAAGCCAAGGGAGCCGGCGTTTGTCCACAGATAGCTTTCTGGGTCATGTGGCCAGCATGACTAAACCACTTCTGGTGCAATGGGACACTGTGACGGAAACCAGAGCACACAGAAACATTGTTTACTTTCCCACTGCAGCGGTACTTCTTTATTTGCTTGCACTGGTGTGCTTTCGAACTGCTTGGTTAGCAGAAGCTGGATGAGCTCCCGTTGTTCTGCAGTTCTAAGTGCAGTTATCTGGAAATAAGTTCAATTGGATTGGTTTCCAAGTAAACATACTTAGGAATTCAAACTGCTCTGTTATTTTCTGATGTCGTGTATCTCTTCATATTCAGTTTCACCTCAAATTTCAAACCCTTCCACGTCCATTATTTCTAGTATCATTGTAAAAATGTTTTGCAAGAGACGTTCTATCTTTGTCTACAATGTCTTATACAGCCCTTCTTTCAGATCAGAATTGTTTTCAGAATATCAAAACACTCTTGTCATTTTGCCAGTCTTTGATCTGCAACATCTGAAATACAGATGGAAAATAGGGAATATGTTCATGATAAAAGGTGTCAAGTGTCTAATCAAATGAATGAGAAAAAAGATCAAAGAAAACCCATCACGGACCCGAAATAAAATGGTTGCCTCCAGAAGCTGGTAGATTGATTTAGCTAGATCAAATCTCCACAGACTGAACTTTCTGATGATCTCGACCAGATATAAAAAAGGATATGAAATACTTTATTGTAACACATTATTTTCAGTACTTGCAGTTGTTTACACCAGCTGGTCCTTTTTGACCCTTCCACTCAAAGAGGACCTGCATTATATTTACAAGAGAAAATTAAGTTTTGGAAACAGATGAGTTTATTCAGAAAACCTGTTTGAGTGTTCTGCTCTCTGTTAAGGGAAATGTGTGAGTGGGAAACAGGACCACACCAAGAAGACGCCACACAGCACAAACATCTGATGGGGTCTCCTTATCTATGAGAGCAATGGGAAGGGGACTTTGAAAGAGGGATTGCTGCTTATGATGTACACACACCCTACTCCGAGTAAACAGATTTGAAAGATTTTTGCATTACTTCAAAAATGGCAAAACCTGTTTGAGCCAAGGTGACAATAGACAAATGAAAGCGAAGCCTCTCTCAAACCATTTCCAGCAGTTGTTTGCCTCTACCTTAAACATCTCTCCCTATATCAGAGGACATCAGCCTTTGGGGACTATTGGACACCATTTTGAATTTTGAGAGTGTTTTGAGGGCAACAGTCACAAAATGGCTGCCATGGAGGAGGCATGGCATAACACAAAATTAGAGAGACAACCTTATATTTACCATGGCAAGTAAGGTAGGTCTTATTGATCCTGATTATGGAGATCTCTCTCCTTCCTTCCTTCCTTCCTTCCTTCCTTCCTTCCTTCCTTCCTTCCTCTTTCTCTCTCTCACTCACTCTCACACACCATTGCTGTCTAATAACAACAAGCAGCATTATTCAGTACCAGAAAAAATATACAAGGCAGCTAGCCACATCACTCTGATTTCACAGGTATTGTTTAGAAGGTACCTGCACATTTTGCCTCATAACTTTCTTTCTAGAAGGGCTAGAGACTACCTTTAAAAAGGAAGGAAGGAAGGAAGGAAGGAAGGAAGGAAGGAAGGAAGGAAGGAAGGAAGCTGAAATGCTGAGGCATCTGCCCAGGGATGCCACTGGAAGCCTTCATGGGTACCTAGATGATGACCCATGCCCTATATTACTCTAACAGTGATCCAAAGAATAAGAGAGCCACTTTGCAGTGAACTTGGAAAGACCCAAATTCAGTTTCCCACTCGGCCATGAAGTTCACTGGGTGACCTTGCGTAAACCACTATTTCTCAGCGTAACCCACCTTCACAGGGTTGCTGTGAGGATAAATGAAGCGAGAGGAAAACATGCATGCCACCTTGAGGTCCTTCCAAGAAAGGCAAGATATAAATGCAATAAATAAATCAGATCAGCTGCAGCGGCTGTAAATAAACACACTGCCAGAGCTCCTGGTTGCCTCACTGGGCTGGGCTAAAATCTATCGTGAGAAGAATGGTATAGAGGGATCAGTAACTGAACTGAACTGCAAACAGATCTATCCATCAGATTGCTACTAGCTGTACGCAGGTGTGGTGTTGTGGGAGTGGAGGAATTGCAGTGGGTAATACTCCAGTCAGCATCTCTTTAAATTAAAGCAGCAGCTGAAGTGGTACATTCCAGGATCCCACCCCTCCATTTAGCATGTAATTCTGCGAAAAACCTTAGCAACGTCATCATCCTCTGCAGTGGTGAAACTGATGCTCTACACCAGCCTCCCCCAGCTTAGTGACTTCCAAATTTTTGGGACTACCACTCTCTTTTTTATATATAAATTTATTTATTTGGTTTTCAGATTAAAATGTTACAGTAACATATCCAACATACAACATAGAAACAAGATTCCAAAGAATCTCCTGGACTTCCCGCCTCCCATTTGTGGGTCCTATTGTTAATCATTTCCTCCTGCATCTTTTATAATAAACCAAATCTTTTACCCCTCCAATGTATCCAAAATTCACCATTGAACTACGAGTGTTATTCCAATCCTACTAACGATTTTAACTGCTTACAATGGTTTTTAAGATAAGTTGTAAATTTTCCCCATTCCTTATTAAAAAATTAGGTTTTCCTGATTTCTGATTCTTCCGGTCATTTTAGCCATTTCGGCATAATCCATCAACTTGATCTGCCATTGTTCTCTGGGAGGGACTACCACTCTCATCAGCTCCAGCTAGCGTAGCCAATGGTCAGGGATGGCGAAAGTTGTAGCCCAAAACATACGGCCGGCTGCTTTATGCCCTATGAGAAAGTCCACAGTGGGAATTCATGGTACCCAACTACAGCATAAATGCTTTAATTTGCAAACGTAGAGTGTGCTTAAGGACCAGAAATGCAAAGTTATTCTACTCAACCCGCATTATGTCCCTTAATAGCGCTACTACATTAATTAGTCACAGCTGTTTATGAAGTAGGCTGGTAATAGCAGAGAAACTCTTAATGTGCCCAAGAGCCCTTGGCTAGCAGTTGTACCACATCTATTATTAGGTCCCTATAATCCAGGGGTCAGCAAACTAAGGTCTGTGGGCTGGATCAGGCCCAATTGCCTTCAGGATCCTGCCCATGGACTGTCCATGGATTGGAATGGGGATTCCATTTCCCCACACACGCATACACACCGCGGTAGCACTTCCTCCCTCCCTCCTCCTGGCTTCTCCCCGCCCTGCCTAGAGGAGGAAGGGGGCTGGGCTGAGCTGCCTGAGCGCTATTTTAAGTAGCCCCTCTCCGGAGCCAGCCCTTTCGCACTGCTCATCTTCCCTCTGCTGCTGCCGCCACCCTGGTGCTCCTGTGGGGCAGAGGGCAGAGCGGACGAGCTCACTCCGCCTACCCACGAGAAGGGGGCTGGGGGTGAGGAGGAGGACTACCTGCCCCCCTCGCCTCTTCTCCAGCTCCCCCCCCCGGTGCCGCTTCTCTGGCCCACCACAAGGTCTGAGGGACAGTGGACCGGCCTGTGGCTAAAAAAATTTGCCAACCCCTGCTATAATCCTACCGCATGCACACCCTGGAGGAAATGATGTTTTGCTTTAAACGAAACCACATTCCTCTCCCCAAAGAAAAATCATGGTGTTATGTACTGAGTTGAATAGGATCCAAAATGCAGCAGTCTGATTGGTCCTAGAACAATAGGATTCAGAATGCAGCAGTCTGATTGGTCCTAGAACAATGCAGCAGTATGATTGGTTTGCAGGAGCCACCCAACCCAGCTCCAGATGGAAGTGAATCCACAACTTGATTGGCCTACATGAGAATTCCGGAATTAGCCAATCACGTGCAGCCCATTGTGTAAATAATGTATATAAAGCAGATACTTTGGGGGAACTTTCATTCCTCCTCACCACTATGAGCTGAATAAAGAGCATGAAATCCACTCACGACTCCGAGTATATTTCACATGGTTTGCCCCAATTCGCATAATCTTTCTGCTTCTCTTGGGAAGAATTTGAAACTTTGGGACAAGACTGAGATAGTGGAGCACAGAAATGGAAAAGCAGTGAGGAAAGTGCTTGGGTCTGGTTACCAGAGTCCAAGGACCGGAGATGGCCTCAGTGAGAGTTACGGGCATAATTTACAGAGTAAATAATAAACTCAGTGGTACAAGATTGCTGCTACAATAATAAATTCTTCTGATGGAGAAAGAAAATATTCTCGTTCGCAGTTCTGCATCTAAGCCATTGATGTCTGAGCAACAATATGACTGAAACTGAATTCATGGCAGGAAAAAAAACTCGAACAAAACTCCAGAAACTAATTGCTTCACTGCAGGAAACTGATGCTTCTGAAATTGCTTGGCCCTTCGACTCTAAGCCAGATCCCACTCATTGCTAATTAATGCTGGGGCATAGTAACCAAATTAGTACAGTGGGAGGGGGGAGGATTTTCAGAGTCAGAGAAGAGGCTGACACTGCACATTTAAAGGTGAGGCTCATTGATGGGTTTCTGTCATCCCATAAGCAACTAAATATAATAACGGTCGGCAATTTGAGTTGTGGTTGATTAGAGGAAATTTCAAAAGCAGTTAAATATTTTAAGGGGCAAATGCTAGGTTTATTCCCCTGCCTCGGCCATGCACCCCTTTAACAAGGCAGTACAGGATGGGGAGAGAAAATCACATTAAACCACATTGCAAATTAACGAGGTCACTTGAAGGAATGAGAAATAGGAACAAGAACAACACGCTCAAGATTTACCAACCTCAGCTGCCTCTGCACCGTATAACTTTAGAAATTAACACATGTCAGAAGTTCAAGTGGAAGAAACATTCTGAATTATGAATTAAATGAGCAACGCGTCTCAGAACGTACCGCTGCCATTAACTGAACAAGTGCACTAGGAAAACAAAAATGATAGGGAAGAAAATAGAAAGAGATAATAGAATTGTAGAGTTGGGAGGGGCCCAAGGAGTCATCTAAGTCCAACCCCCAGCAATCCAAGAATCTCAACTAAAGTATCCATGATAGATGGCCATACAACCTCTGCTAAAAAAAAAAAAGCTCCAATGAAGGAGAGTCCACAAGCTCCCAAGGGAGACCATTCCACTGTCAAACACCTCTTACCATTAGAAAGTTCTTCCTGAAGTTTAGTTGAGATCTCTATTCTTGTAAGTTGAATCCATTGGTCCAGGTCCTACCCTCCAGAGCAGGAGAAAATAAGCTTGCTCCATCCTCTATGTGGCAGCCCTTGAGGTATTTGAAGATTGCTATCATATCTCTTCTCAGTCTCCTCTTTACCAGGCTAAACATACTCAACTCACTCCTAAGACTTGGTTTCTAAACCCTTGATCATCTTGGTTGCCCTCCTCTGTGTAGGTTCAATATCCTTCTTAAATTGTGGTGCCCAGAATTGGACATCTTACTCCAGATGTGTTCTGACCAAGGCAGACTAGAGTGGGACTACTATTTCCTTTAATCTGGACACTATACATTTGTTGATAGAGGCTAGAATAGAATTAGCTTTTCTTTTCATTTTTTATTCATATTAAGCTTTTATTCATATTAGATCTTTTTCATATGTACTACTGGCAAGCCAGGTGCCCCCCTTCTTTATATAGGGCAGGCATCTCCAAAGTCTGCTTCGAGGACCTAACCTGGCCCGCTGGTCGATTTAATTTCCCAGTAGTGATGTATGGAAGTGAAAGCTGGACCATAAAGAAGGCTGATCGCTGAAGAATTGATGCTTTTGAATTATGGTGCTGGAGGAGACTCTTGAGAGTCCCATGGACTGCAAGAAGATCAAACCTATCCATTCTTAAGGATATCAGCCCTGAGCGCTCACTGGAAGGACAGATCGTGAAGCTGAGGCTCCAATACTTTGGCCACATCATGAGAAAAGAAGACTCCCTGGAAAAGACCCTGATGTTGGGAAAGATGGAGGGCACAAGGAAAAGGGGACGACAGAGGACGAGATGGTTGGACAGTGTTCTCGAAGCTACCAGCATGAGTTTGACCAAACTGCGGGAGGCAGTGGAAGACAGGAGTGCCTAGCGTGCTCTGGTCCATGGGGTCACGAAAAGTTGGACACGACTAAATGACTAAACAACAACATTTCAAGTGTAGAACCTTACATTTGTCCTTACTGACATTCATTTTGTTAGCTTGGGCCCAGTTCCCCTTGGTCACCTTGAATCCCGATTTTGTCTTCTGCGGCATTGGCTACTCCTCCCAGTTTGGTGTACTAGGGGCTTCAAATGACAAATTTTACAAGGAAAAACAGCTATTTCCCTAGCAACAGTATTTCCCAAGCGCTCCAGGCACACAGCTGTGGTAGGCATCAGAGACAACCACCACCCTTCATTTCACCACTGCCAGACCAGCAGAAAAGGTAATTAGGTAGAAAGGACACAGGTTATGAAGGCTAACCAGGAGGGTTGGGGGAGTACTGGACCCTGACACACTCCCAAAGACATAACTCGGGGAGTGGAGTCTCAAATAAGCTGAACATTTTAAAGTTTTTGGGAAAACAGCTCATTTTTCATCAAGCTCTATTCTAGTCCTGACTGTGGGAGCTTTTGTTTTGTTTTGTTTTTTTAAGGGAGTAACTTTTAAGAACTTTCTATCCCTCTTTTTTGATTCTCACTCACCACCTACAAGTACCTATTTAGAAGCAAAATTATACATACGCACACATATATACCATTCCCATTATATATGGCAATCTGAGACACTCACACACGTACAGATATTGATGGATCAACATATTCTACATAACTTTCCGCTTAAGCACACAACGGTATCACTACTGATTTGTTCGTTTCTAAACAACAACAAACTCTCTTTGGTTCAAAGAGATATTGAGAAGAGCCCAGTTGCATTTACAGCCCCTTCATAATACAGCTGGGGGGAAAAGAATAAGTTAAGCTGCTCTTGAGCAAAATTGTTTAATGAGTCTTCTAGATGTTAAAAGGTTTTATGAGCTTTCCCCCCCCCCTTCTTTTAAAAAAAAATAATCTAAAATGCAATGCCATGATATTGCCTCTGAGAGATGCAAGATAAAGTGATACACATATGCGGAACACATGGAGATGAAGGACATGGTTGCCTTGGCAACCAAACTGTGGAAATGCTTTTCTCAACCCAATTAGAATACCAAATATTGGACAAAATACATTTTTTCCCTCTGCTACAGCTTGCAAAATACATTATTATAAGGAGAGAACCACCCAAAAACATTGTGGTTTACGCAGAACTGCACATTGCAATGTATGTGGAAGTAATAGATGGTAACATTCCCCCCCCAAAAAAAAAGTTGGGGTGCTACAAAACCTTCCCAGCCTGCCAAGCTACTCCAACCAGTAGAACCTGGCATGAAAGGTTAAAGTTCAAGGGGGTAGAACCTCACAGAACCTGACTACTCAAGAAGGAATGATGTCTGGCAAGGGGGGGGGGGTGAGTAAACTAAGCCTGGCAGGTGAAGAAGTGGAGTCTGGCAGCATCTAGCAGAGGCAGAGCCTGACAACACCTCACATGTTAAAGAGCATTTTTTTAAAACCACTCCGGTCATAAGGTTTACAGGTATTGCATGTGCTCACAAATCCCCTGAAATGGAAGGTAAAAAGGTAAAGGACCCGTGGACGGTTTAGTCCAGTCAAAGGCGACTATAGGGTTGTGGCACTCATCTCGCTTTCAGGCCAAGGGAGCCGGCGTTTGTCCACAGATAGCTTTCCGAGTCATGAGCCGCCTGAGAAACAGTTTCTATCCAAATGCGATTTTGGTTTTAAACGCAGTGTAAGGTAGTCTCTATGGGAGTATATTGTATTTAATTATGGGGTATCAGAGTTTTCAGGGGGCTAAACAGGCTGGGATAGCTGGGATAGCAGGTTTGTTGGTTTTGAATGTCTGATGTGGATTTTTTCAATTTTGTTGTTCTGCATGGGACAACAGCAATAAATATTATCGTATCATATGGTATCGTATCATACGTGGCCAGCATGACTAAACCGCTTCTGGCGCCACGGAACACCATGGCGGACACCAAAGAGCACGGAAACACCATTTACCTTCCCGTCACAGCAGTACCTATTTATCTACTTGACCTGGTGTGCTCTCAAACTGCTAGGTTAGCAGGAGCCGGGACAGAGCGGCAGGAGCTCACTCCATTGTGGGGATTAAACCGCCAACCCTCTGATCGGCAAGCCCAAGAGGCTCAGTGGACGCCATCCACACATAGCATTGTATTCCCCCCAACAACCTGAGTCCTAAAAATGGGAAATGTGTCTTCCCACCCATGCAAGATCACAGAACCCCCAAGATGCCCTTTTCTCACGTTTCGGGGCACCACGCAAAATCACAGCCCTGAAAAGTGTGCTTTTTTTACAGGGCGAGATCTCAGCATGAAAGCACATGAGATCACAGCAGCCAAAATGGCTGCCATGCTCTCGCACAAGAAAACAGAATGCCCCGTTTTTTCCAGGACACTTGCAGGGTATGGCATTGGGTTATTACAGATCAACACAATCCAAGCTACAACTGCACTATAGTCAGAAAGCATGTAGACAACACCTCAAGAAAGCGAACCATACCACATATGCTGTACATTATAGATGAAGGAATTAAATGTGTGGAGCACTTTTTATAAAATATTTATCTTGCTTAAAAATATGGCACAGCTCACGTGGGACAACACACAAGGGAAGACAGTTGCCCTCATATTCTGCTTATGAGCTCCTCAGAGGTATTTGGTTGGCCACTGTTGGACTAGATGAAATGGCCCAAAGCCACAGACAGAACACAAACAGAAGTGGGATCTCAGCCCCAAAGCACCAAACCATTAAAAAAAAATTGCTGCAAAGAAAGAACATACCCATTAATGTGGCTTTCAGATTCTGACAGAGATCAATTCCCCTTCAACCAATCTCCCTCAGATCAAGTTACAAAAATTATGTCTCAAATCCACGTGCCTTCTGTTCATTCTCCCACAAAATTATTCTAACATCCAGAGCTCCCCCCCCTGTGAATTCCTCGCTCTGCCTCTCCCCTTCCCACTCCATCCCTGAAAGGAAGAAAAAAATCCCCCTTTCCTTATCTTTCCCATGTTAATAATACAGCCCAAACCACCCCACCTCTGTTCCCATCCACATGGAGGCACGTGGAGAGGATTGGAGCCAATTTCTAGGTGAGAGACTCTCAGAAAGAGGCACCGTAGTTCTGAAATGCACGATTCGGTAATAGTTTCAAGAAATGGCAGCTGGCCATCAAGCAACCAGCCAGCCAGTCCCCCTTCCTCCATGATCCAACGCGAACATGCAGACGGACATCCATTCGATGCTCTGAATATTGCAGTTCCCCCTCAAACAGGAGGAAATGAATTCTGTGCACCACATCTGTACACCTGAGCCAGTGAACTGATGCCAGAACTCCAAGCCTTCTAGTCTTTAAACCGCACCTGCCACCCTGGCAGATCCTACAGGCTGCTACCTTGTTATTTCTGGGGAGCTTCCAAAGTTTCTGCGTCCGCTTCCATTATTTCTACCTCTTTTGGTGCTGGGCCACTACGGGAATACTCAGTGTGAGCAGAAGGCCTGTAATAGCTGGAGTGGCTGCCTGCCAACTCTCCACCTCTGCGTGCCCAATGCTCCTCTGCTCACAACCTCTGGTCCATGTAAGCAAGATATATGCTGGCAGCCACTGGGCCCACTCATCTCAATGACAGGCAATGCCCACATGCTCATACATGTGCCCACCCTCAATATGAGAGAGAGAAATCCCCACACCCACCCCTATGCTGCTTCGATACGATATGATATCTTTATTGTCATTGTCCCTTGTGGAACAATGAAATTGAAAACTACAGAAAACTACCAGAAAACTACATAAAACTACATAAAAGCTACATAAAACTGCTACAAAACTACATAAAACATTCAAAACCCCCTAAAAAACTCTAAAACCCCATTTTAAAAAACACTATACTACAGAGACCCCTTATGCTGTGTTTAGAACCAGAATTGCATTAGCGTAGAAACTGTTTTTCAGGTGGCTAGTCCTGGCCTTTATAACCCTATATCTTCTTCCAGAAGGCAGAAGCTGAAAGAGATAAATATAAAAACCTGGTCATTGTTACCATACACAACCTGCCTGAAGGTAAGGGACCTGCCATTGTGACTTCACGCTGATGTGGCCCACCTAAAGGAGAGCTACTGGCCATTGTGACTTCATGCTGATTCAACATGCCTAAAGGAGAAAGGCTGGCCATTTTGTCCCATGCTGGTGTGGCCTGCTGGCCATTGTGATCTCATGCCGATCCAGGCTGCCTACAGGTAAGGGACCTGCTGTTGTGACTTCATGCTGATTCAACATGCCTGAAGGAGAGAGACCAGTCCTTGCGACCTTGTGCTGGTGTCACCTGCTAGAAGACTGATGAACTGACCCACAGGGAATAGGGGTCACTGCTGTAACAGGCCCTGACTCTGGGCTTTCATTTTTTAAAAAACAAAAAGTAAGTTTCTAGCACCAGTACATTTCCGAGCACAATTCAAAGTGTTGGTGCTGACCTTTAAAGCCCTAAACAGCCTCAGTCCAGTATATCTGAAGGATTGTCTCCACCCCCATCGTTCTACCCGGACACTGAGGTCCAGCGCTAAGGGCCTTCTGGCTGTTCCCTCACTGCGAGAAGCCAAGTTACAGGGAACCAGGCAGAGGGCCTTCTCGGTAGTGGCGCCCTCCCTGTGGAACGCCCTCCCACCAGATGTCAAAGAGAACAACAACTACCAGACTTTTGGAAGACATCTGATGGCAGCCCTGTTTAGGGAAGCTTTTAATGTTTGATGTATTATGGTATTTTAATATTTTTTGGAAGCCCTCCAGAGTGGCTGGGGAAGCCCAGCCAGATGGGCGGGGTATAAATAAGATATTATTATTATTATTGTTATTGTTATTATTATTATTATTATCATCATCATCTGTAAAACTAAGGTTCCAAAGCAAAACAAGCAGGCAGACTTCCTTCAAAGAAATTGCTTTGCTAGAGATGTGTCTGCTCCCACCTTTCAGTGTTTATTTTTTTTTAATGATATTTATTAAAGTTTCAGAAAAAGTTACAAAAATAAGAAAAAGAAAGAAAAAAGAAGCAAAAAATACAAATCCCTGACCTCCTCACACCTCCCTTTTTTGTATTCCAGTTCAGTTAATTAATTCAGCAAATCCTTTCCCTCTTTGTTTTTATCTTAATCCTTTGTCTTAATATATTATAACTTTACATTCTCACCTTAACAATCCATTTTTACATACTCCTTTGTAACATTACTGCTAAAACCACTTAACTTCATTCCGACATCATTCTAACATTCATTAATTTTGCAGTATTTCTGTAAATAGTCTTTAAATTTCTTCCAATCTTCTTCCACCGACTCTTCTCCCTGGTCTCGGATTCTGCCAGTCATTTCCGCCAGTTCCATATAGTCCATCACCTTCATCTCCACCTTTCAGTGTTTAAGCCAATGAGTGCATTAACGGCTGAGATTGACGGGTGCTACAGAGAAATGTAGGGCACCACACTTATTAAAGAAGTGTCAAAAGCTGGCCTCAGAATTACTCATAAAGTCTTTTCCCCATTTGCTGCTTCGTTGTGAAGTTGGGTTTGAGTCTTCCTTGGTGCATGCTTCACTTTTAACATTTTCTCTCTAGATTCAAGGCAATGGAGGGCTGCCTGGTTCAATTTGAAGTCAGGTTTGGGTCTCCCTTGTTTGTTGCCTAGAGAAAATAATGGAGGAACCCAGGTTTTTTTAGCATAATGGTGTCTGGGCATTAGCATGCCCACGAAAAGGAAAAGGTGGGAGCAAAGACAAGAGTTCGTGCTCTTTCTAACTCAAGGTTGAATTTTATGCAAAAACAAGTGGGTTTTGTTGACTATGTAAACATTATAATAAAAAACCTGCTAATGCAAATAAAATCAATCATTAGCAACAGTGGGGGGGGGGTTAATTGCTTTTCCACAAACACAGGGAAAATAAAGAAATTTTGGAAAGTGGGTTGTTTCTGCTGGTACGAACACTTAAGTAGGTATATTTATGTCAAAGGTTCAATCCTTTGCTCAAAAGAAAAAGGATGAAAAGGGTGGTTCATTGGCCTGTGCTGGAAACATTGCTGTAGTTTTAATGGGGTCTAAATAATAAATAACAACAAGTACTCTTAGAATACTTGCATGTTGACTATTTAATCTTGAATTTTTCAAAGCATGGAGACCTGAACCTTGGGTGCTTGTATAAGTTGAATCTCTTTCAACCTTAAGCACACCACACCATATGATCTACCATACTTGTATTTGCCAGCTTCAGATCAACTGATGAAAGACATACAGTAGAATAACAAGCTTCCAGCTCATGAAGCTGTGGGGCAAGCAGAAATTCAACAGGTCAAGCCTTTTCTAATACGCCAGTATAATTATGGGGAAAGCTGTACCTACTGCCATTCAGTCTGTTGGACGTCTTATTACTTGCTTGCGACCCCTGATTTATTTTTCAGTCCTCCACCCACCAGCAAAAGGGGATGCAAATGACACAAAGCATATACAAACGTAGGTCCTCTTTTGCAAATGGGGCAACGAACTCAATCCACATGCAGTGTGCTGGGCGAAGAAAATATTTCCTATATACTATAGGAAAGACCAACAAAGGAAAGAGGACACACCGATTAGTCTACACATTGCTGACCATTCTCTTGAGGATGTATTTTACAGACTGCACTAGGCAGGTCTTTCGTAACCATATTTCTTTACTTTTCCATCCTCTCAAATGCAGGCGTTGCTGTCCTCCAATGCATGACAGAGCCAAGATGCATGTCATACCAATCACACTTTTTTTTTAAAGCTACATTTAATTTGAAAGAAACTGGTTTCTCACTTTTTTATTATTAAACATATTTATATACCACTATATCAAAAAGACATATCAAAGTGGTTTGCAACAGTAATTTTTTAAAAAAAAACAACAACCACAGAATAAGAGCATAAAAAGTTAAAACAAAGATCAGTGAACCACTGTAGGGGATGCAATCTTAATTGCCTACATAGGCCTGGCAGACTAGAGAAGTTTTCAGCAAGCATTTAAAAATTGCAGCAAAAGCACCAACTTCTGTTAGCAGTGGAATCCCTCCTTGACTCCTACTTGCCACCATTGGGAGCATAGCTGTCAACCGTCCCTTATTTGGCGGGAAACTCCCTTATCCCAGCGCCATGTCCCGCTGCTGTCCCTTATTGATGATGTCCCTTAAATTTCCCGGGTTTCAAAGGAAGCAGCTCCTCTCCCTCCCTCCCTGCCGGCCAGGGAGGAGGGAGGCTCCAACTGTGTTGCTTGGCTGCGTTGCTCACCCAATAAGGAGTCTAAGAATGACTGGGGGGGTGGAGCTTGCATGCCTTGTGCCGATCAAATCGGCCGCGTTGCCTGGGGACTCACCTTTGCTCAGTGCTTCCCAGCAGAGAGGTGACGATAGTTTTCCTTGCTGCATCCCCTTTGCCGGGTTGCTGCGCTGTGGGAACCACCGCTTGAGGCTTCGTTTGGCTGATGGCTGGGCTTTCTGCCTTTGGCTCAGAGGGGCTCAGAAGTTGAAGATACCTGTGCCCGGAAAATCCCTTATTTTGGCTGCTGATCCCTTATTTTCGAGGCTGCTGGTCCCTTATTTTCAAATCTGTAAGTTGACAGCTATGATTGGGAGGAGGGGAGAGAGAGCATCAGAGAGTCAATTTGAGAGGAGTTGGAGTTCTCCCCATAGAGAAGAATGGGAAAATACAGTAAAAAGAAAATCCTAATTTAGTCTAGCCTACTTCTGCCTTCCACACACAGAGCTTCCATTCATTGGCCTCAATCAGACAAGAGTAGGATTAGACCCAGAGAGAAGGAGCACAGTCTCTCAAAACACATGGGACTATGCAAATGTCTGGGACACCTTTACTCTCATGGCTTTTAAGTAATTAAATACCAGTATCTATCTGTCCCCTGGAAACTTTCTCCTTACGATGATGCAAATTACTGATTATGATAATCTTGTCTCTGCTTTACACGGCTTGGATAACCTCACATTATTTATGATGCTATAACTCATTCGCAGGCACACTAAGTGCCATATTAGCATGGCTGCTCTGGCCACTGTGGTTAGCCAACAAAGGAATAAACAGGGTAACAACTTTTGACTGTGTTTTTAAAGAAGCAAAAGCATAATTGTTTCTTGTACCGTAATTTGCTTTCATTATGTTTTGCAGCATTCCTGGTGCTGTGAGGGGTAGAGGTGGAGCCTTATGAATACAATTAAAGCGCAGTCATTATTGAAAGATGATTGTGTTTTCGTTCTGAAAATAATGCTTGCAAAATTTACCCGCATTTAGAGGGCCTCTCCCTCTCAGATGTTGTCAAAGTCAACCTCCTTAACTACATGGCAGCCAGTGAGCAGAGGGAGGGGGAAGAGATCAGATTTCACTAAATGTAACTGATTTATACAGGATGTGCATGGGCCCTTACCCCATATAAGCATTCCACATGCTCCCTCTCACATTTAAATGAACATATTTTGCTGCATGAGAGTTGAGGTCCTTCATGAAGACCTCATGCCAACATGCCATAGGCATACCCTGCAACCATCCCAATTTTCCCAGGACATCCCAGAATTACAGAAGCCATCAGTGCTTCTGACTGGATCCCAGAATGTCCCATTTTCTCTTCCCTCGGGGAGGAGGATGAGCTGGCAGCTGGATCAAAAGCAAGTTACACACAGGTGGAGTCTTTGCATGCAGCTCAGATAGGGGAGCTAGATAAACCAAGGTCAGGGATAGGGCCTCTCTGTTGCAACAGCTGTTTCACTGGGTGCACACCCAGAAGTATCTGAGGGACTGCCATGACAAATGGGTACTCAGAGGCATGTTGCCTATGATTCTGGTAGCCAGTGGTACCATTTCTTCCATTAACTTGTCTCATCTCCTTTGAAAGCTGTACAAGCTAGTGATCATTACTGCTACTTTTAGAAGTGAACTCCACTGTTTAACGATGTGCTGCTATCTGAAGGTAAGTTAAGGGATGCGGGTGGCGCTCTGGTCTAAAACCACTGAGCCTCATTCATTGCCAGTTGGAAAGTCGACAGTTCGAATCCCTGTGACAGGTGAGCTCCCGTTGCCCCCTCCCAGCTCCTGCCAACCTAGCAGTTCTAAAGTTCACCAATGCAAGTAGATAAATAGGTACCGCAGTGGCGGGAAGGTAAATGGCATTTCCGTGCACTCTGGCTTCTTTCACAGGGTCCCGTTGCACCAAAAGTGGTTTAGTCATGCTGACCACATGACCTGGAAAGCTGTCTGTGGACAAACACTGGCTCCCTCATCTTGAAAGCGAGACGAGTGCCGCAACCCCATAGTTGCTTTTGACTGGACTTAACCATTCCGGGGTCCTTTACCTGCTATTTGAAGACTTCCTTCTATCCATGCTGAATCTCCCACTCTTCAGTGTGTTGATGAGAGGCTATACCCTCCAGAAATGTGGGACAGAAATCTATATGTGTCCGCTCGTATGTAAATCATATTGAGTTCAATAGGCTTACTCCCAGGACTGTCCTGTCAGCCAATCTTTAAAGCGGAGGCCGGGAACCTGTGGCCCACCAGATGGCATTGAACTCCAACATCCATCAGCCAGCAGAACCAATGATCAGGGATGATGGGAACCACAGTCCAGCAAGAGCTGGAAGGCCGCAGGTTCCCAAACCCTGCTTTAAAAGAATGCTTGAAATTTGTCTCCACGCCAGCGTTGTTTGGGGAAAGTTTTACTTAGCCTTTTTTCTAGCTGGCGTCCTGATGTTCAATTTAAAATTCTAAACACTGAGTCTCTATTTATACTCCTTTCATGCTTGGGTTCTTTTTCCCGGTCCCAGAGAGAATAATTGGAAACTTAATAGGTCAACAGTTTCTACCCAATGAACAAAACACTGCTGTGGAATAAAATTATGAAAAGGCCACTATAGTCTTCAAAAGAGGAAGAGAGAGATCAGCATTAGGGAGCAGGGGCCTTATTTGCTCAGCAGCAGCTCCGCAGCCTTTGAGTTTAGTTCCTCCTCCTTATTTTTAGTCCATAAGCAAAACTGTTCACATTGAATGCCACATCCCAGCAAAGACAAAATTATTTCTCGAAACACATATGGAAAGTGATAGCATTGTGCATACAATTGCATCATTTTCTGACTTTGCTCTTATACAGTGGTACCTCTGGTTACGTACTTAATTCGTTCCGGAGGTCCGTTCTTAACCTGAAACTGTTCTTAACCTGAAGCACCACTTTAGCTAATGGGGCCTCCCGCTGCTGCCGCCGCACGATTTCTGTTCTCATCCTGAAGGAAAGTTCTTAACCCGAGGTACTATTTCTGGGTTAGCGGAGTCTGTAACCTGAAGCGTCTGTAACCCGAGGTACCACTGTACTTGGTAGAAGTTGTGGTGGAGAAGCTTTTCCTGGAATGTTGACATTTGTTTGTCTCAGGAGACAATGGAATGCACCTTCAGGGGTGAAGTCAAACCACTGGAGAATCACAACACCTGAAGTGATATCTTTGGGGTGCAAACCTGGACAATGTATATGGGGGTCCTGGGCTGCCCAGATAACAAGACCACCACCCTGGCCTTGCTAATGTGGTCCAAAGGAAAGCTAATGTGGAGCCAATAAGTTTGGCTCCAGGAGTTGCTGGAAGGTGCTCTCTTAGGGACTCCAGATTTGTGTAAGATTCACTTCTTAGACTTTTCTTCTCCCAAAGATATCCCACAAGGAAACAGAAGTTTTGAATCAGAATTCTCCTTCTCCTAGATGGGCTACCTTCCCAGATTGATGAGCCCCAGTTACCCCTCATTTCCTACCTTCTTGTCCACCAGACCACCTCCACCAGGTTTAGCCAGCTGGTTGAAGCCATTTCCTGGGGTGTGGCTGCTGTCACACATTGACAGCTTCTAGGAACCACAGGTGAGAGCTGAGTGCAGGGTGGGGACCAAAGGTGGACAAACTACCCCAGAAGCAACATGACATGTCCCCCACCAGAGGTACTACCTCTCTTCTAACACCCCATACAAACTGCTAGTTTTTGTGTCCAGTTGCTATTAAATGAGGCAATAGCATCTCCCTGGTCTGAGGGGAGAAACAAAACCAATAAGAAAAGCAATATTAATAAAGAAACAGCAAGACTACATTGAAGCCTTACATTTTGTATCTCCCTTGAAAGGAACTAGGTACAAAAGCATGTTGGCTCCTAAATACTTTCCCTGCAAGCCTCACTTGTCTCCTTGTACCACTCATGGCGCATGATGCCTACATAATACAGAGGTGTGCTAAAAATTCTCATTTTTAACCATTCTTCATCAACCAATGGGGGGGGACTACATGCAAAAATGATCAAGCAGGAGAAAAAATCAGTGAACTTTTTATGAGAGAGGTATAGAGTTTTAGTTGTGCTTACCTTAATTTCAGGGAGGCCAAAGGCTATTTGTGAGTGTCCTTTTCTTTCACTCTACAAATCATCTCTATCGGATGGTGATCTGCAAAGGGCTTCCCTTAAAAACAAAATAAGCAAGCACATTAATCTCTGGTGCTTAGCTTCTCACACATCAGTTAAAACCCCAGTGAACCTGTCATGAGGCAGCTACACCCATGGGCCTTTTTCAGACCATGGGTAGCTGTGGATGCAGCAAAACACTAGAGTTCCACATCTGAACTTTGAAAAGTGCTTTGAAGATGAGGTGCAAAAATGGAAGCCTCTTTGACAGGCAAAGACAACTTTCAAGTAATTAGAGGTCAGGGTTCAGCAGATCAAGAGTGTAATCTTCTTCTGTTGTAGATATAATGTTCTTCAGACTTGGGCAGAGTCAGCCCAAAACTTTTTGCTACCTGAGGCAAGGGGCAAGATTGTGCTGCCATCCCACATTCCATACAGAAAGACAAACTGGAGTGACCAGCTGTGTGGGCATTTCCAGCTTAAAATGCAACTATGTCGTTCTTTTTCTCAATTCAGTTCAAAGCTAATTTGTGGGCAAAGGGCATCAAAATTCTGTATTTCATTTTTAAAAACAACAGCAACAGTAGATAGATAGATAGATAGATAGATAGATAGATAGATGAAGGCTGAAGCCTTATCCTTGCCAGGGAATCGTTTGCCTGCGTCCCCAGGGCCGAAGAGAGAGAGCAAAAAGCACCAGGAAAGATTCTTCTTTGGAGAAAAAAGTTTTATTGAAATCTGTGCACAGAGGTGGCCAGTGGGATCGTTCCCAAAAGACTGGCCCATAGATACAAATAAACAAGCATCTTTATACCTGAGAGTCTGCCCATCTCTTCCCACCTCTTCAAATTCTCCAATCAGCTAGCAAGGTTAAGCTTATTTCCTTATATGGTATATAGCTATCTGGCTAGCTAAGCCCCCCTCCTTCCCTTGTTCGTGTGCTCCTCTCTTGCGTTACTGCAGCAAAGAGCATGTGCAGAGAGTAGTTCCTGGTTTGCAGAGCGCAAGTAATTGCAAAGAGGAAGTAGCTCCCAGCTTGCAAAGCTAAAGCAATTGCGGTTTTGTTAGCTGCTTAACCACAACTGCAGAAGTTAGCTTAGGTGCAGATAGTATTGAGATTAACCCTTTCAATTCCCTCCTCTTCTTTTGGACAACCTATCTCCTAGGTTCGTCCTGGTCTCTTGGGTTTATAATCCTGGGGGAGAACAATAAGGGCCATGATATTTTTATTTTTTTTGCATCACACCTTGTAAGCATTGCACCAAGCAGGGTATACAGAGGCAAAGAAGCAGAAGGATTAACAGCGGCCCTGCTAATAATACCACAATATGCCTGAGCCAACTGCCATGAGGCAGCCAGGAACATACCCAACCCCATAGATCACCTCCTGTAGTTTTCAGCGGGTTCCTGGCTATCATTGTTTCCATGTGATCAATGGTGGCTGAAATGCTGACATTATTATCTGGGACATATCTATTTTATTGCTGAAGGGCCCACTGATACTCGTGCTCTATCAGCTGCCTTGCTTCTTGGGAGGTTGTGTCCCACCTCTCTAAGGAGGAGCCTATTATCTTAACCAATTTTCCCACCTGTCCTTGTGGATGCTTAATACTCTCATGATTTCCTCCCAACACACTGTATCCGAAAGGGGCTTCTCCCTCTACATATATTAACATATACCCACAGGAATATATATCCACCCTTGCAGAGGCCTGACACACGGCTGGCCCCAATATCAAAAGTCCTGGCGGTGCCTTAAAATTTGCTGGGAAAAAAGTCTCTACGTTGGGGACGCTGCCCGCGGGCGTCCCTCCCATCCACTTGTCCAGCCGTCTGGCGCTCTTCTGGAGATGGTTAGCTTCAGAGGATCATCAGGATTTGGTGTAACTGTCCAATCTAAAATAGCCTTCTTCACTTAAGTGTGGTGGACCCAAGGGGTGAGGTCAGCAATTTTAACAGCAGTGGGCCTGGGTCCACCTGTTAGAAAGAGAAAAAATCTCGGGAGAATTACTGCACATAATTATCAAACTGCACATTTTGACTAGCATGGGGGGTTATTGCAAAACTGAGTGGACAAAGGCTGGTCCATTGTCAGATCCTATTGACCTAGGTAGTCCATAGCGGGGAATGATCTCCCGTAACAGGCACCTGGTTACCTCGGACGCCCTTTCAGTTCTGGTAGGCCAGGCTTCAACCCATCCTGTATACGTGCAGATCGTCACGAACAGGTAGCGGTATAGTCCACAGCGGGGCAATTCAGTGAAATCTACAACAAGGTCTTCCATGGGTGCAGTTCCACTATGCTGAATCCCCGGGGGAGCTAAGGGTCCGGTTCTGGGATTATTCTTTTGACACAGCAGGCACTTCCTGGAAATCTGGGCTGCCAGTTGATAAAGGTGGGCTATGTAGAAGCACTGCTTCAGCTGTCTGGTTGTGGCATCTGGTCCCATGTGGGTGGACTCATGGTATCTCTGAGTAATCTGCCGAGAAAGGGACTCTGGAATCCATATTCTGTCATCATGAGTAAGGTACCATCCTTCTTTGGACATGGTCAGCCCCTGGGCATCTGCAGTGTCCCTCTCCTTTTGGTGTATATTGGCTTATCAGCGGTGTTCAAGATCCTTCCAGGGACCAGTGCTCCAATAACTGACGCGGGAGCTGGTTCTCGGGCTGCTTCCTTGGCCACCCTGTCTGCTAGTCGGTTTCCTCTGGCCACTTCTCCTAGTCCAGTTTTGTGTCCATAACAATGGATAACTGCCACTGCCTTGGGCTCCCATACAGCATCCAGAAGGTTCAATAAGGCTTGTGGGTGGGCCACCTGGTTTCCTCTGGAGGTAAGCAAACCTCTTTCCTTCCATAAGGCTCCATGGGCATGTAAAGTCAGAAAGGCATACTTAGAGTATAAATGTTTATCTTCTGTCCCTTTGCTAGGGTCAGGGCTCTGGTGAGCGCTGTTATTTATGCCAGCCGGGCCGACGTTCCAGGCGGGAGTGGCTGCACTTCGATCACTTGGTCTTCCAAGGCTACCACTGCATAGCCTGCCTTCCGCTGTCCAGCCTTAACAAAGCTGCTTCCATCCACAAACCATGAAGGCCAGTGGGGGTTTGCTTCATCTTTGAGGTCAGGCCTGCTAAAATATTCTTCATCATCTTTGCTTGGGAGAGGAAATAGGTACCCTTCATGTCAAGCAGAGCTGGGACTGCATGCGGGGTCACACAAACAGTGTCTTGGCCAAAAGTAAATTTGTCTGCTTTGTTCAGTAGGGTGGCTACTGCCACAACTGCTCTCATGCACGGCGGTAAGCCTTGTTCTGTAGGCGTCAGGCGCTCAGATAGGTATGCCACTGGCTGTTGCCAGCTTCCCAATTTTTGGCACAAAACCCCTTTCGCTGTCCCTTGGTCCTCATCCACGAATAGAATAAAGGGTTTTTCGGGATTTGGGATGCCAAGCGCTGGGGCTTGCTGTGGTGCCCTTTTTAGGTTCTTAAAGGCCTGCTGTTGCTCTGTGCTTCAAACAAAGGGGTCTCTCTCAGTTTCTCTGGTTGACTCATGTAGAGGCTTGGCAATGATGCTGTAATTAGGTATCCATATCCTACAAAATCCTGCAGACCCCAGAAAGCCACGGAGTTCTTTGGTTCTGGTATCAGGATAATAGCCTGCTTCCTTTCTTCACTGGTAACAAAAGGGTGTTCCACTATGATTGGCATTGCCTCAAGATCCTATGTTGGAGCAGTCGCTCTAGATGCACCCACACTCCTTCAGTCGCCCTTCGTGGGATGGGATACTTATTTACTGCAACAGGATTGACAAATGGCTTGGGCTTCACAATTATTGGTGGGATATTCTTTGCCATTCCTGGGGGGTTCACTTGTTCCAGAATACTGGCGGGGATGGGTCCCTCCTCTTCTTTTACCATCATGAGGCGCCAGTACTCTCTCAGGGGTGCCTCCACAACCAGTTCCCCAAGTGACATAGTGGACAATGTGGCTTCTCCCGATGGCTTAAAAATAATTTGGGCTTGCAACTTTACCAACAAATCTCTTCCTAATAATAGAATAGGGCATTCTCTCTTCCAGTGCCCTTCCTGTCGGCAGATGGCGCACTGATTCCTCCCCAGACGGCTTCGCCCTCCTCCCCGGGCACTTCCTCTTTCCTGAGGGGTGGGTGTGGTAGCCTGTAATGCCATCAACTTCCTTGTTTGATACTTCTCCTTTTTTCTCTGGGCTTCCTCATCTCTCTGATTGCAAGTGGTTTGAGCTATTTCCAACATCTATTCCAGCCCATGGCCGATGAACCCCTCAGGCTTCTGGATTTTTTCTTTTGGCGAATATCGGACGCTGCCTGAGCTACAAAGGCAGCCTTTATAATGGGGCGTTGGCAATATCATCTGGGTTCTCCTCAAAGGTAGGGTTCTAATTTCTCCAATTGCACACATCAGCACTTGAAAAAGGCACATGTTGGACTGTATAAGTGCATGGTGGTGCTTCCCCACCCTGTCCTGGGGGGCTGGTGGGTCATACACTCTGCGTAGAGGCATCATTGCAGTCCCACCCTTTTTCTGTGCCTTATGGGACTTATGGAGGGACGCCCTGGTTGCTGCTAACAAATGGGAACTAACATCCACTTCTTTCACATAGGGTTGTACATACTGTTGCAATCTCAATTGTCTGATACTGTGTCCACATTTTTCCTTTCTTTGCTAACTCAATTAGTCCCTTCATAAACTCCTCATCATCCTCTTCCTCTTTGCTCTCTAATTCATCAACCTTGGAGGGTTCAGGCTGAGGGCCGGCTCCTCCCTGGTCCTGGGGCCCTGGGCCTGGGGGATTCGCTAGAGGGGCAGCTGGTGGAGCATAGGGTGGCGGCGGTTTAATGACTTCCCCCTCTTCTCCTTCCGGCTCTGGTATCACCGGGGGCTTTTCTGACTTCCCTGCCGGTTGGACTGCACAAATTGTATTTTGTGGGGCGTCGCCTCGGCAGGCTTTCAGCCACGGTGGATTCTTTTCTACATTGGTTTTCCAGGTAGAAATATAAGGGATCTGGTCTGGGTGGACGTTCAAGATATTTTGATATAGTGGGTTGATTAGTTGCAAATTAAATCTGCCCTCCGAGGGCCAATTAGTTCCTTGGGTGGGCCAATCAACCTCACATAATGTCCTCATCCTCTCTCTTCTCAATTTGAACCCAATCATCATGCTTCGTAGCTGCTTTCCAGTTGGTTAAAAAGCATTTCAGAGGACTACGTTGGCTTGCCCCAGACCCCTTTTTTTTTTTTTTTCAGATACTCCGCTCCTAACCGGGCTTAAGATCCTTTCACACACCAACCACTACAGACTGTGACTTGGCGAACTCGCGTTGCTAAGAAATGCACAGCCCTGCAATCGCTCGGCCAAGGGGACGCTAAGCCCCGGCCCACACTTGACAATTCAACCACTGGAGTATCTGACATGCAACATACAAAACACACCCCAATATAATTCCAACATGCAACACACAAAACACACCAAAATAATTCCAACATGCAACACACAAAACACACCAAAATAATTTTCCCTCTGTTTCCCCTTTCCCCAACCTTACTGGCGGCACTCTACTGCCACCTCTGTTTCCCCTTTTCCCTTTTCCCGTCCCTGTCTGGCGGGGCGGCACCTTATTGCCACGGCCAGTTCCCTTGTTCCTTTTCTGGCGGCACTCTACTGCTCACAGCCAGACCCTTTATCCCTTTTCTGGCGGCACTCTACTGCTCACAGCCAGGTGAAGCTGTCCAGGCTTCCTACCACGCCCTTTCCCTTAGGGCTTACCTGTTCCGCTGCGGACCCCTCCTTCGGCCGTCCTCTTTTCTCCCTCGACCAGGTGTCTCACTCCGGAGCGGTGTGGCCGGCTCCCCCCACGAACAGGCAGGGGTGCGCACTTGGAGCCGCGAACGCCGGTCCGGGGCTGTTCACCGAGGTCGGGCCTGGCCCTCCCCGGCCCCCTGGGGTGGGGCAATTTCCCGGCCAATGCACCAAAATGAAGGCTGAAGCCTTATCCTTGCCAGGGAATCGTTTGCCTGCGTCCCCAGGGCCGAAGAGAGAGAGCAAAAAGCACCAGGAAAGATTCTTCTTTGGAGAAAAAAGTTTTATTGAAATCTGTGCACAGAGGTGGCCAGTGGGATCGTTCCCAAAAGACTGGCCCATAGATACAAATAAACAAGCATCTTTATACCTGAGAGTCTGCCCATCTCTTCCCACCTCTTCAAATTCTCCAATCAGCTAGCAAGGTTAAGCTTATTTCCTTATATGGTATATAGCTATCTGGCTAGCTAAGCCCCCCTCCTTCCCTTGTTCGTGTGCTCCTCTCTTGCGTTACTGCAGCAAAGAGCATGTGCAGAGAGTAGTTCCTGGTTTGCAGAGCGCAAGTAATTGCAAAGAGGAAGTAGCTCCCAGCTTGCAAAGCTAAAGCAATTGCGGTTTTGTTAGCTGCTTAACCACAACTGCAGAAGTTAGCTTAGGTGCAGATAGTATTGAGATTAACCCTTTCATAGATAGAGTGTTATTTGGGAGAGGTGGGGAAAATGGCTTCCCTTTCTAATTTCTGCCTGTCATGAAGGCCCATCAGACTATCTGTGGACCTATCAATGGAGAGGCCTAGATCCGGTGCCTGGCAAACCTCCTTCCAGCATCTTGATCAACCAACCCCAACCCATAACAATATTTTCTGTAAAAGTTACTGAAAGGAATTGTTGCCGTTGTTCTAAAACAGTTCCTCACCACAGAGGAAGTTCAGATTGCCAGTTAAATATTGCCTTTCTGCCCTCGCCTTTCTGAAGCACACCTATTGTCAACCTTTCAGCAACATGGACTGGGATGGGTAGATTATATAATCAGGACTTGCAAGTTTTGTGGAGGGAAGCAGGAGGAACCTTGTAATTAATGTTTTAGCTCAATAGTAAATTCTTAATCTCACAAACAAGTTTTTAAAAGTGTAAGTGTGTATAATTGATATTTCAGTCTGGAGAGTGTATCAGATCTTCTTAATCCTTCCCTTTTTTGTCATCTGTATTTTAAATAATTCAAGAGCTGTGAGATGCCAGAGTACTTTCTTTGTGTAATAAGGCAGCACACGCCATGAGGCTTCCCATTCAAGATTCACCTCAAAGCAGATGGGTAAAAAGCGGGGGGGGGGGATAACCTTGAAAGCGAAGTCTTTACATGGAAAACAAGTTTGATGGTCATGGTTTTCAACCCCCTGGCTCTCTTAGCTCTCTGAAGTTTGTTGGCCTTTTCTTAAATACCCAGCCCCAGTTGCCAATCCAGGGAATATTCTGACTAAGGACCAAACTAGACGTGACATGACATGTGTCTTTGCATTTAACATGCATGTTTTTAAAAATGCAAATATGTGAGGGGGAAAGAGGCAGGTAGCTGATGATTATTGGCATTGCACCAGGCATGGAGAAGCAGGGATATAAGACTTTTTTCCCCTGCTGCAATTAGGGTAGCCACTTCTATGCATCTCCAAAAAAGAGACAATGCAGGACACAGACTAATATAATATTTACATATGCTAACTTGTGGTTCTTAATCTTTAAGCGGGACTTGGACTGGCCAGCATCTCAAATAGAGGACTGTTCTCTGCAAATAGACTACCATAGTCATAACCCTGAGGAAATTCCCCACCGGCACCAATAGGAAACTTTATGCACTTAGAATTGACCACACATTTTCAAGCATTTTCCAACTAGCAAACTTTTTAAGGAAGAGAATGAAAATGTGGGTGGCTTTTCTGTGCTCCCGTGAAATCGTGGTGTAAACAAAGAACTCTGCTTAAGTCCCATTATTTATTTGCTATGGTAAATCGGGGATAGCCACAAAGGTTTCTCAGTGTGACATGTACAATGAAGGCAACCAGTGGAAAAAATAGGAAGCACACATCCTCCATGGGACCAGGTGTGCAGGCACCTCAAAAGTGACATCATTAATGCCCACATCAACCACAGAAAGAAGGACTACTTCTTTCTTAAAGGTGTGAGTGACTTCAGGCTTACTAGAGTCTAGCTTAGACAAATAGATCAGCGGATTGGTAAATTTGTTTCTTGATCGTGCAGCCAATTACAGGTGGGAGATGGTGTATCTGAATGCCTCCTCACATTTTTTAAAAAAATCATTATATGTAGAAAACAAGGCTAGAGTCATTTCTCCACAATATCTAGCTTATTGTGTGCAGGAGGTCTCTGTGTATGTTTTAATGTGAGGGAGCATCTAAGCTGTAGTCCATGAACAGTTTTTCCAGGACAGCTAAACAAAACGTTCAGAGTCAGTACTCCTACATGCCAGTTGCTAGGTAGCAACTAGGAAAGGAAACACAACATCTTTGGGGTTTTCTGGAAGCATCTAACAGGTCGCTGTTGGAAAGAAAAAACTGACCAGGCAGAACTTTGGTCTGACGCATCAAGGTGCTCTTCTTAAGCTCTTATAATGAGTTGTTTTTGTCTAGACCAGTGTTTCCCAAACTTGGGTCTCCAGATGTTTTTGGACTAAAACTCCCAAACTACCAGGACTAGTGGTCAGGGATGATGGGAGCTGCAGACCAAAAACAGTGAACTACTAGTTTGGGAAACCCTGGTCTAGACCAAGCCTAAAACTCAATCCTTTGAAAGGAGGGGTATGATATAAATGCGAAAAATAATAGAATGAATTCTTTACTGGACCAGAATGAATTCTTTACTCAGTCCAGAAGCTACTATGCAATAATGCTGACCCTCACCCCAATGCAAGCTTTGTGTAATTGGATTCTTAAATGAATCAACATATGGGCTATATTCTCTTGTTCATGCATAAGATTTTACTGAGAGGCTACAAAGGTGTTGAGGCATGTTAAGCCTGAGACTAAGTGAGTGCATTGTCTCTCAACTAGAAGAGTGGCTGAACCTAATGTGCTTAGAGTGGAGGTAGAAGGGAAGGAAGAGAAAAGAGAACAATGCCAGGCAATGTTACACTTTATGTACTTGAGTTAAATTCTGCACAGCTACTTGCTGGCAGAGATCCTTTCTGAACAGCAAATAATAAAATTATGTCGTTTTTGTGCCGTTAATGAAATGCAAATTAAAATTGGGTGCACATTAATGCAAAGAGTTGAATATCCATTTAATCAGATCCTCCCTGCAGGGTCCAATGATAAAAATGACAGATGACTCGCATTACTAATTCTGGACTTGTCGCATTGCATACGCACTTACCTTGTAAACGAACCGTTATAATGGCACCTGCCTGCTGGGCTGAAGGCTTATGCTGATTAAGACTAGGTCAAAGAAAATCCTTTGGAGATCAGGCTGCTTTCTTTGAGCTAGGTGCTTTAAGGAGAGCAGAGACTTCAGGCAGATCTGCATGATAAAGTTATATTGGTTTTATACCAGCTTAACTGCTCATAGTTTCCCCTAAAAGAATTCTGGGCATTGTAGTTCGAAGCAGTATTGAAAACAAAACTTCTGTGGAAAGTAATAATAGCAGTAATAAGTGTATGCATTGTGCACAATGATGACTCTGCCTGGCTGCCTTTGAGGGGGAGAGAATTGTCTGCTGCTAACCTACTTCGTATTCATAGGATCATTTCACACATGTAGGCAGTACCAAATTTGCTATCCAGCATCTGCTTATCAAGAAGATGCAGCTTATCAGAGTTACCTGACAAACATACCTGCATGATAGATTTACACTTTACAATCTTAGACATATACCAGCTCAAAACATCAAAGGTGCATGCTTAACACCTATCATATGGGACGTTTTGTATCAGTCAGTGTTAACAGTAGCTAAAACTAAACATCTTCCAAGATAATAATGCCCACCCTCATTATAAAGAGCTCATAACCTACCTACTTTCAGCAGCCAGAAGCATCATAGCCACACATTGGAGAGACCTGTCAGGAGTAAGTATGGACCAATGGTATCAAATAATATGGGGAACAGCCTTATTAGAAAAACTAACCGATAAACTGAAACTGACACGGGGACAAATAGAAGATGATGCCTTCACCCCGGTATGGTTCCCCTTTATCACATACACAGCCCAACAAGACAACAACAAGAATCCATTGACAACATACAAATCAATCTGGCTAACCTGATCCAAACACACACCCCACTTACACACAAAAGCCAATCTCACTACAGCCTACCAAAGACAACCAACCACACCCTAGGCCACCCCCAACCTCTTTCACCACCAAAGAAATACAACAAGAGAATATTAAGACAACCCACACGTGAGGCTGACGCAAAACCCCATACATACAGTAAGTAGAAGAATAGAAGCATTGCCATCCAGCCCCACCCACCATTCCCCTCCCCCTCTTTCTCCCTTTTCTTCCTAACATAACACTAATGTCTCACAACAAATGAAACTGATCTGTAGAAAACGCAACTTGAAAAAGAGCCAATGCACGTATTTTTGTAAACCAATAAATCTATAATAAAAATATTTTTTTTAAAAAATAACAGTAGCAGCCAGGGTGGCAGGCAGAGCTGCAGAGCTACTGCAGTTTACCTGGATGGGGCTGGAGCAGGGCAGAGTGGCAGCAAGATCAGGGATGCATGAATGCCTTGGTGGAAGCTCCACCGGTGCTTCTATACAGACCTGACCTAGGTACCACCTTAGCCCACCCCCATCCCGTCCAGGTAAGCTGATGGGAGAGCATCTCTGCCCCACCATACTGGCTGCTACTGGAAATAAGCAAGACTAAAAGTACTTGCCATTGGCCAAACCATGCCTCAACTTCTCATATGGACTCTTGGATTGTCTCCTGTTTTCTTGGCTATTTCCTTCCAAGGCACCGTAAGTTACAAGGTTAGCAGAAGGAAAAATTATTGAAATTTTTGTTTATTTGTTTTACATGACATCAGCTGAAGAAGAAAATTAAATGATGCAGGGGCTGTTGAGCATCGGACCAGAGACCCAAATTTACAGACCTTGGCCCAGTCCACCTAATAATTAAATCTATGGACACCCTTGTAGGCTGTGTGACTGCACAGTTTATTTACACCGTATATGCAAAAAAAGAGGCAGGGTTAAATAACAACCTGAGCCAGAGACAAAAATAAAAGAGGGCATAAGGATTTATCACTCTAACCATTCTGAACCTACAAATGAGACATACAAGCTCCTATGAGCTCGATGTACAGGAAGCAAATGACACAAACACCACAATTTTCTTACATAGAGACACAGAACAAGCATTCGGGGACTCTAGGGGAACAGCTGGTAGTCTCTTAGCCCATAGAGTTAAACAAGCTAAAAGTACAATCACAATCCCTCCTATTAAAGATCTCAAGGGCCAGCACCACAGAGACACATGAACAATCAATGTGCTGTTTTAGCAGTTTTATTCAGACCTGTACGAGGAGATCATCTCTCTGAGGAGGTAGCTATAGCAGATTTACTCCAAACTATTCAGACTTCTCTGCGCTCAGTGGCACAACGAGAGATTCCTGAAGCCCCAATTACGGCATTTGGGATAGAACAAACCATTAAATGGATGGAAACCAGAAGAGCTGTGAATGGTATAAATCACTCTCAGGACTTCTCTCCGCAGTGCTAGCAGGCCTGATATGCAAGATCGCATGAGATCATCTCACAGCAACTGGCCACTATGTATGGAGCTATCATTTCAGTGTTGTTTAACCCAGGTAGAGTTGGACAACAGTAAGAAAGCTGTAGAGCGGACTCCCTTATCAGCAAAGAGGTTAATATGACCTCTTCCACTGTTGCTACTCACAAAAACAAATGCATTACTATCATGCTACACCTGGCCTAGAAAACTGCCAAGTGACCTACCTGCTATTGAGTGTCCTGGTCGTGTTGCCTCAGAGTGGGGACCTTAATGAATCCTAGCAGTACTGCGGTGAGACCTGGATAACCGACACCCTGTGTTGTGGGTGGGTACAATTGATAAGCCACAACACCCGATTGGTAGGTCCCTCGAAGCTGGGTATAATCTGGCCAATGGGACACAGTTCAAATGGTTCGAGGGACCTATTTATGCCCATGCACATGACCCAGAGCTTCCTCTTTCAGCGCGTGCATTCGGAACACTCGTCCACCTCTCCCTGCTTTTAGGGCTTGTTGCGCTTGACCTTGCTATGCCGTCGTGTGTTGTCTGTCATTGGGACAGGGGCACGGCAGGAATTTTCCCCACTTGGCTGATTGGCTGTTGGCATTTGGGTTTCGCCTGCCGTGTAGCAAATTGTCACAACTTGTAAGGTTGCGGATAGGCTCTGGTTCAGGTGATAGGGATGGGAGAACACTCTCGCCATCCCTATGTGGAGGGTATTCCATTAAAGGAATCCAGGGACTCAGTGGTTTGGTCAACCCCTGTGAGGGAGACATTTGGGTGGCGGAGTTAGCCCGTTCCCGGCTTTCTGCTTATCTAGGTGTTCACCCTTGGCTGACCTATGCTGGTGCCCTGGGTCAGCGCTACCTGCATGGCAGGGAGCTAGTCAACCAGTCACTTTCTGTTATCAATAAAGTTGTGGCCTAAATTCTGCCAAAATCCAAACCAAAAATTTGAGTCAAGTGTGAATTTATTTAGGGGGGAGGTTTCTGGTTCTGAACACACAAATATTTTATCACAATGCATAAATACACAATTTTCTATGCATTTTGGTACATTTTTTGAAATCTGAGCTATATATTATAAAATTCAGAGATGTGAGAAATTTGAAGGACAGTCACACTCCAAGCCATGTATTAACCTGGGAGGTGCAAATTAGGTCAGCTCGCTTAAAAATGTGGACCCAACAAAATTCTTCTCCAACCCCACTTCCACAAGTGGGTACCTGTGCATTTGTGTGAGAGCTGAGAATGAGCCACAGGCGTGACAAAGAAATCTCAGCGATACTGAGGGTGTGCTAATATAATTGAGCCTACTCCTTTATGCCTTGCAAAGCTATTGCACTGCTGTAGCACCTTGCAGAGATCTGGAAATAAAATATTGTTCCTTTGTGTGAAAAAATGGCTAGCTGGCCTGCACTGGGTTTTGCTGCTTCTTCTTGCCTACTGCAAGAGTTATTTTTAGCAGTTGAATGTGCAAAACATGTTTAAGAGAAACGGAGTGGAAAATATGACATGCCTAAGCCATCTTTGTGGCCGAACCCTCACAGGTTTGCTCTCATTTATATCCTCTCATGAAGTGCTGGGGCTCCTTTGAATTAAAGATATGTTACTTCACTTAAACCTCTTTCTGAGATCATCTGAAGGCGACTGGGGAAAAGAAATATTTAAATGATCGAACATCAAAGGTAGTGCAGTTTCTGTAATCGGCCAGGAAGAAATAATACTTGGCACTCTGATTCAATGTTTACACTTCATGTTTTTCATCCTAAAGCTAACAAGAAGGAGCGTGGAGAGAGATATGGTTTTAGTAGGAACTTTGTATCATAGCAGATTTTTGAAACAAAAATCAAAGTCAAAATGCTCAAAAGTTAACTTCTACACTTTAATATTTGAGTTATTCTAATCAAGTGTGCAGGAGTTCAATCTTAGGGGTCTCAAACAAGAGACTCTGGGAGTCAGATCTCAACACATTATTCCTGGGCCACCATGGGAGCAAAATTGCATGCAAATAAATGTAAATGTGGATAAATTCACACTAAAATGCTGTGAATTTTCACAAGGATGCATTTTTTTTTAAGTCCCAAACAAAATGTGGAGAACTGAACTTAAGAGTGGAAAAATGAGGTGCCAAGACAGACACATTTGACTTCTCAAAAAGGAGATGATTGGTAAAAGGAAGTTGAAAGGAAAAGTTGAGAGGGCCAAATCCCTCCAGAATTCTTGTGTGGAAGGTATTCAAAACCACAATAATAGAAGCCCAGAAACAATATATGGCACAGATAAGGAAAGGTACCCCCAAGGCCAAGAGGGTGCCTCTGTGATTAATGAGCAGAGTCAAGGCAGCTGGGAGAGAAAAGAAGGCTTCCTTTAGAAAACGGAAGCCTTGTCCAAATTAAAACAAAATGAAACAATCTTTGGCAAACGAACAATGAGAGATGCACAAAAAGAATTCAAGGAACACGTTGCTAGAACATTATGACCAACAATAAAAAAGGTATTCAAAATACATTAGAAGTAGGAAAACAACTTGGGAGGCAGTTGGACCTTTGGTTTACAAGGAAGTCAAAGGCATGCTAAAGGAGGAAAAGGAGAGAAATGGAAGGAATTTTTGGCATATGTCTTTGCTGTGGAAGACATAGAGCAGATTCTTGTGCCTGAACTTACGTTCTCTGGAAGGGGGTCTGAGACAAATAGTGGTGACAAGAAAGGCTGTTCTAGACCTTATTGACAAATTCAAAATGAATGAATCACTAAGGTCAGATGGCATTTAACTGAAGAGTTTTTAACTCAAATGTGAAATAGATGGCCTTCTAACAAAAATATGTAGCTTATCCAGGCATCCACACTGGAGGATCAAAAAAGGCAACATCAACTTTTGAAAAGCGATCCAATGAGAAAGGGGGAAATTATGGCTTCTGCAAGGATAAATTCTACCTGAAGAATTCCTTTTAGAGTTCTTTGAGAGTGTCCCTAAGCATATAGCTAGAAGGGACATGTTGTGCTAGATACCCTAGTAAATAAAGTCCATCTTCATATAATCCTGAATAAGTTTATCAGTCATCTCATGCCAGATTACAGGTCCCCTTCTGAATCACTAACCAGTTAAAGAACAGGATATTGGGAATAAGTGGACAGTTCTCACAATGGAGGGATGAAAGAAATGGGAACCCCTTAAGGATCAGTACTGAGATCTGTTCTTTTTCATAAATGGCCTACAGGTGAACAATGAGGTGGCCAAATTGGTACAGGGTGGTAAGAACGAAAAGGGTCATGTTTATGTGCATACATTGCACTTTGGGTAAGCATTTTTGCTGTTCTTTTGGCGCCGCTCATGCGTTCTGCTTCCTGTTTTCTCTGCGTCTTACTAGAGCCCCAAACTGCTTAACATCTAAAAGGGAGGGTGAGCTTTCGAGGCAAAAGGAGCAAGCAGCTCATTATCTCTGTAGCAGCCATTTGTAAAATAACTGCTTTGAGAGGGTTTGTTACTTGCATTATGCCACAGATATTGGTATGAATTTCTCTTTACTCTTCCAGGTGCTGGTGTCTACAGACAAATATACCCTCCAATTCCCAGCACAGTGATCTGTCTAAACACAATTTGACATGCGTTACTATTAGCGTAGCACCTTATCAAATAATGTGCCCTGATAGAGATAAAAGGTTTTACAACCTTGCCGCCTTTGTTTCTGTATGCGTTCACCCACAGAGACGGCTCTGCTGCAGCTAATAATTAGCACAAAAGACAAAGACAAATCTATATGGCTCAGAGTTAGAAGCTCCAATGTGCATGTTAAGCAGTCAGGGATGTGGAAATCTTACAGCATGGGGCACTGAAATGATATCTTCAAATGAGCGTTAAAAATGAACGGGAAGACAGCCTTTGTTTAGCACGGATTTTATATAACAGTGCAGGTGCTGGACTCACGTACTGGGGGGAAATCTGCACAATTTGGAGAGTAGGATTACACCTATTGGAACAGAAGGCGTGAATGTGTAATGCAAAAAAAAATTGCATCAGGACCAATTGCCACTCTAGAATGGTAGCGGATCTTGAACGTGTTGTAAACAAAATATGCCCTTTTTCCCTTATGGGGTATCCAAGAGCCCGTATAGAGTCCTTATGTGGGTTCCCTATTGGCAGGAGAAAATAACAGAGGCCAACCAGAGAATATTGAGAAGCAAGGCAGCTGGTAAGCCTGATCTTTATTGAGCTACTGCAACAGGGTGCTCACCTCACACGCCGGAAAGGAGGAGGACCTCAAACAATGGCACGCAAGGCCTTATATAGAGACTTTAAATTCCCTGCCTTGGAGCTCAAGACCATCCCTCTATACATCATACTTACATCACAGAAGGGGTGTAACCCAAGACCAACCGACACAAACATCATACCTACATCACAGAAAAGGTGTTGTTGTTTTCCTGTCTGCCAGGTTATCTGATAATGCCTTATCTGATTGCTTTTCCTGGTAGTCTGTCGCCCTTTGAGATGGTGATTTCCCAATTCCTGAGACAATGGGAAGGTTCCCTGACCCCCACCCTCCTTGCAGAGAAAACATTTGGTCAGTTTGGGAGTCAAAATGGTTTCAGGTCGGTCTTCCTGTGCTGATCTATGTATGTGCTTGGTTGGTACACTTATGAACATTTATTATATATAGGTAAAGGTAAAGGGACCCTTGACCATTAGGTCCAGTTGTGGGCAACTCTGGGGTTGCGGCGCTCATCTCGCTTTATTGGCTGTGGGAGCCAGCGTACGGCTTCCAGGTCATGTGGCCAGCATGACTAAGCCGCTTCTGGCGAACCAGAGCAGCGCAGGGAAACGCTGTTTACCTTCCCGATGGAGCGGTACCTATTTATCTACTTGCACTAGCATGCTTTCGAATTGCTAGGTTGGCAGGAGCAGGGACCAAGCAACAGGAGCTCACCCCATCGCGGGGATTCGAACCGCCGACCTTCTGATCGGCATGTCCTAGGCTCTGTGGTTTAACCTACAGTGCCACCCGTGTCCCTTTTTATTATATATATATAAGACCTTAAATTTTATTATTACAAATGACATGGCTTCCAGACCTCTGGTCTGAGGCCTCTGGTGTGTTAAAAGTGGTGGTGATAATGGGGATTGGTCAGTGCATTTGAAGACTTGGAACAGATGCTTTAACACATATAGTGAGCCATGAGACCCTTTCAATGGCATCTGTCTGTCTCAAGAGACAATGGGGTACATCTCTGGGGGTGAAGTCAAACCACAGGGTTAGCAACACCGAAGTGACCTTCCCGGGGAGCAAGCCTGGGCAGCCTGTATGTGTCGGAATCTCCACTCGGCCAAGCTGATAAAGCTCATCTTCCGGCCAAGCCTTCGGAATATCCTCCGATGAATAATTAACAACCTGGGCCTTTGATGTGGGTCCAAGGCACGTTCCCCCATTCAGCAGAGTTTCCAGCGCAGGAAAGAGACGAGAGGTTTGGGCTACATTGCAAAGAGTTTTATTTCTAAGCTGTGCAGACAGAAAAGACATCCTCTCTCTACGAAAGCAGAGAGCAACTGAAGAACAAAGGAAACAGGAAACCAGTAAACATCACATCCGTCTCCTGCCTCCTTGAGACTTCCAACAGCCTGGAAGGCCTCTGGAATGTAAACAGAGTCCTGTGACTCCAAGCAGCTGCACAGTGGCAAAACAGAAACTAACAGTATGGAGGTCCTGGGCTGCCCGGAGGACAAGACCCCCCTCTCAGCCTCACTGATGTGGTCCAAAGGAAAGCAGAGCAGTGTGTTTGGCACCAACTTGGCTGCAGGAGTTGCCAGAAGAAGGTTGACTCCACTCTGGATTTGTGTAGGGTTTACTCCTTAGCCTTTTCTTCTCACAAATACATCCCACATGACAAAAATATGATGTGTCTCCTTGCTCAGTGTGTGAGTAATAGGTGAATAACGCTAGTTGCAATATATACACCAAAGATGGATACCATGTCCTGGGTCTTGTTTGATGCTTCAGTTCTCATGTTTCGTCTAGTATAGCTGGTGCTCAGGGATGTTATGTGGCAACAACATCTGGAGTGCCACAGATTCCCTGTCCCTGATGCATATTGTTGAAAGTTTCCATTTGGTGAATGCTTTCCTCCTGCATTTACATTCTGACATGAGGCTCAAGTAAAAGAAACAAGCTGAATTCATATAAGTATGGACCAATTCAGAAGGCTATGCTTTACAGGAGAAAGCGATGGGTCTCACCTAATGATACTTTATGCCAGTAGGAACCTAATATAGACTTATAATGTAGTAGGACTCTATATTCGGTTCATGATAGACTGAACAATAGTGCAGACACATACAGTCTGTTGTGTGGTATGCGCAATCCAGATACATTAGGAAGCTAACTTCAGTACTACTAAGAATCACCACAACTGTCAAAACAGTAAATGGAGACAATTAACATTTCTATTATTTCTAGTCTTCCCGTCAATTTTCTTGAAACTGGAGGGTGTCTAAGCTGACACTTCCTCTAAACATTGCATTCATTAATAAGCCACAGGCTGAGGGTGTTTTTAAAAAATATTATTAACTGTTTATTATTAATATTAGTTTATTTTAATAATAATTTTTGCAATGTGTTTGTGTTCTGGTATTTTCTTTCTTCTTGGTATGGAACAGAATGTGTAATCTTGCATTTGTGCCGCAACCAGTCTGAGAACCTCCTCATCTTTCTTCCTGATTTACAGCTTGCAGAGAGGAAGCAGATTACTCACTGCGTTTTGATTTATCTCCTTGCTGACCGTACTTTTGCTCTGGCAAAATAGCATTCCCCCCAAGGCTTTTTACTTGTGTGTGTGTATGTATGTGTGTGTGTGCACGTGCGCATGCACATCCTTTTGCTGAAGGTTGATAACAAGCTCGGTCTTCCTAGGTCCATACCTTGAGTAATTTCTATATATTATTTCAGAACAGTGGGATAAAGTGGTCTGCAGAGCTATGAATGTGTCATGGAGTCCGGCATGCAGCCTCAGACTTTGCAGTTGGAGTATAATATAATGAATCTCAGCCAGTGAGGCTGCAATTCTAATCCAGGGGATGAGAACTTGATAGGACTCAATTTTGGGTAGACATGTATAGGATTGAGCTGCAAGGTGGTGCTTTTATATATGTGTGTGTAATTTTTCTAATAGAACTATTTGTTTTTTTCTACAAATACAACAATGTACCCCACACTGAAAGGGTTATAATGTTTTATGATTCTTAACTTTCCAACCTCCCTTCCTCCCCACCTGCTGTATATAGCTTGGCTACCATTATCCATGCCCTGGTAACCTCTGTGGGGCTGCCCACAGAGACTGCCTGGAACTTGCAGGTAGCACAAAATATTTTGTCCCTTGAATTGGAGGAAATTTCCTGATGGCAGAAGTGAGGGGCCAAATTACAGGGATGCAGGTGGCACTGTGGGTTAAACCACAGAGCCTAAGACTTGCCGATTGGAAGGCTGGCGGTTTGAATCCCGCAATGGGGTGAGCTCCCATTGTTCGGTCCCTGCTCCTGCCAACCTAGCAGTTCAAAAGCACATCAAAGTGCAAGTAGATAAATAGGTACCACTCCGGCGGGAAGGTAAACGGCGTTTCTGTGCGCTGCTCTGGTTCGCCAGAAGCGGCTTAGTCATGCTGGCCACATGACCCGGAAGCTGTACGCTGGCTCCCTCAGCCAATAAAGCGAGATGAGCGCCCCAACCCCAGAGTCGGTCACGACTGGACCTAATGGTCAGGGGTCCCTTTACCTTTAGGAGCTTGAGAGAAGAAAGGCTTTCTCTGTGTTCAGTAATACATGCCCTCTTTAAGGGAGGACCCGATTTATTTAAACATGTATACAGCCAGACACGTTTTTTGCACCATTCGGTTTTGCTTTTAAATGCAGATTCAATGGGGAAATGAGACAAAAGATGCTTGTGAACGAGCATATGAAAATACGGACTGTAAGGAAATTGACCTGTCTCTCCCTACCTGGAGAATTCACACTGCCAGTGCCACTTCAGAGGACCCCAGGTTGCATGAAAACAAAGAAATAGGCACACAAGGAAAGGGTTCGGAAAAAGTCAGTATTTCATACAGAAGGTAGCATAATCTAATAGGGAACAAATGAAGGCCAATAACTATTGGTTTATCCAGTCCTTCCAGAAGACTAGAACAAGGAGAAACTGAGAGAAACTGAAATGGACAGGTTCTTCCATCCCTAATCTCTATATGACACATACAATTGAAAACATCAAAAACAGTCTAAAGTGGAACAGCAGCCCTAAGAGCAGATTACAGTGGTACCTCGGGTTACACACGTTTCAGGTTACAGACTCTGCTAACCCAGAAATAGTACCTCGGGTTAAGAACTTTCCTTCAGGATGAGAACAGAAATCGCACAGTGGCAGCACAGCAGCAGCGGGAGGCCCCATTAGCTAAAGTGGTGCTTCAGGTTAAGAACAGTTTCAGGTTAAGAACAGACCTCCGGAATGAATTAAGTACGTAACCAGAGGTACCACTGTACAAAGTAAGAAGTCAGAGAAGTGAAAACACCTTTCTTTGTCAGGCACTGGAAGATTTCACATATTAAAAGGCAAAGGGCCTTCTCGGTAGTGGCACCTGCCCCATGGAACGCCCTCCCATCAGATGTCAAGGAAATAAACAACTATCTGACTTTTAGAAGACATCTGAAGGCAGCCCTGCTTAGGGAAGTTTTTAATGTTTGATGTTTTATCGTGTTCTTAATATTCTGTTGGGAGCCGCCCAGAGTGGCTGGGGAAATCCAGCCAGATGGGCGGAATATAAATTACTTGTTGTTGTTGATGATGATGATGATGGTGATGATGATATTTATTGATTTATATCCTTCCCTTCCTGCCAAAGGAGCCCACAGTGGCAATCATTGCCCTTGAGTTACCTCTAGGAACTGGGCTCTGTCCTAGAAAGATAGCCTTTTTCTTGAAAGGTATTTGTTGATATGGAGATCCAATACGTTTTCTGGATGATTAGCTAAGGAGTTTAAGGGACACCCGTCCTCCTCATGGGAGCTGGCTGGACAGGAGAAGCGAGGACTGAATGATCTCATGTAACCTGGCCCCAGATACTTGGCAATCTCAAAGCAGACTGCCTGTGGGAGTGTGGTGTACCAATGAGCTCATAAACTTGTCTTCAACCGATGGAAGGGTTGGTTATATGAAGTGCTACTTCCAAGTGGCCGTCTTTACTTCTGCAGGCAACAAGAAAGGAGTTGCTCAGTGTCCCAATGGGCCTGAGACCCCAGTGCTCCTGTTTCTCTCCTGCAGCTGACAGCAACCAAACTAGGTGTTAGCATTAAAACCAGGAAGGAAAGCATGTATTCTGTAATGGCCAAGAAGGCCTGCTGTTTTTTGAAAACTAAGTTTGCTACTTCCTTCCCACACATGTATGGGTTCTGCACCATATCTATCCCCTGTAGGCATCACACAATTCTTGCCCACACAGCAATGTTAAAGTGGGTTATATATGACATCTTGGATGGTGTCTCTGCATTGTCAGGAGGTGGGCTGCTCTCCGCCACAGTCCATTTCTCTCAGGTTGACGACATGATGCCCGCAAAGCAGCACACTTGGGTGGCTGCCTGCACAATGTTTTTTGGACTGTTGTGAGCCACATCAGTGTCAACACCATTTCACACACACACACACATTAAATGATGTCACTGTGGCATGTCCTGTGATGGCACCAAAAGCAAGGCCTCCGAAGTGGAGCTTACAAACCAAAATCAAGACACGTCAAAATTGGTTAAATCCTGTGAGACTAAAAACTTAGTGACTGCTTTCTACAGATATCTGGTCTCAGTTAATCAATCTGAAATACAGTAGCTGAGAAATAAATGGGATAAAGAATGGGAGGTTCCTATTTTACCTAAGCAGTGGGACAATATTTTAGCTTCTGTACCTCACGTGTCATTAGATTATAAGTTATGTCTTATACAACAAAAAATATTATTTAGAATCCATTGGACTCTGAAATGTTTGTAGAGAAAGAGATTATCTGCAACAACGTGTTGCTGGAGACATAATAACAATGCCTCTTTGATACAAATATTCACGCAATGTTCAAAGCTTACGAATTTTTGGAGGAAAGCATTGGGATGTATAAATACTATCTTGGGGAGGGAATTGAAATTCTCAGGTGATAATATTATTTTAAGCCATATACCAACCACATGGGGTTTGACAGCGGGCCAACGTAGATGGGCTCTTCGCACCAATACAACTATCAAAAGACTGATATTGAGCAGTGGGTAGAAGATATGACAAAGCTTGCAATATACAAACAGATTGCTGATAGACATAGACTGTGCATGGATAAATACAATGAAATTTGGAGCGCAATTATAAAAATGCACTTATAAAAATTACCATATTTTTCACTCCATAAGACGCACTTTTTCACTCCTAAAAAGTAAGGGGAAATGTGTGTGCATCTTATGGAGCGAATGCAGGGGGGAGGCAGGCAGGAAAAGCCCCCAAAAGCCACACACAAGCTCCTCGTGGCTCTTGAGGGCTTTTCCCCAGGAGGGAGAAGGGACTGAGGCGGCCAGTCAGTCCCTTCTCCCTCCTCGTAGAAAAGCCCGCAGGAGCCGTGCGCTCCTTAAAGGGTGCACGGCTCTTGTGGGCTTTTGTGGGAGGTGGGGGAATTGCCATAGCTGTGTGCAGCCTCTCCCGGCCGGAGAGGCTGCGCGCGGCTAAAGAAGCCAAGACAGCCAGCAGGATCCATCCAGACAGCGGCTTCTTTAGCCGTGCGCAGCCCCTCTGGCCGGGAGAGGCTGCGCACGGCTATGGCGCAAGCCAAGACAGCCAGCGGGATGGATCCTGCTCGCTGTCTTGGCTTCCTTGCTCTTTGGGGCTGGGGGGGGGACCCGGGCTTCCCCTGGCAGCCCTGAGAAGCTCTGGGAGAAGCGGACAGGCTTTTTTTCTTGATTTCCCCCTCTAAAAACTAGGTGTGCCTTATGGTCCGGTGCGCCGTATGGAGCGAAAAATACGGTATACTATCTTGTTAGTAATTTTCCATTAGCTGGAATAACTGTATTACAGTGGTACCTCGGGTTACGAACTTAATTCGTTCCAGAAGCCCTTTCTTAATCTGAAACTGTTCTTAACCTGACATACCACTTTAGCTAATGGGGCCTCCTGCTGCCGCCTCACTTCTGCTACGCGATTTTCGTTCTCATCCTGGGGCAAAGTTCTCAACCCGAGGTACTACTTCCAGGTTAGCAGAGTTTGTAACCTGAAGTGTCTGTAACCTGACATGTTTGTAACCCAAGGTACCACTGTACTTCTATACTGATATTTTGTATAAATTTCAAGTATTTTCTTTTAATTTATTTTTATTGTTCTTTTTGCTTTCCTTCTTGCTTTTTCCCTTTCCTTTTACTTTATTCTTCTCAGGGAAAATTCTCAAAAATAGATAAATAGATAGATAGATAGATAGATAGATGATAGATAGATAGATAGATAGATAGATAGATAGATGATAGATAGATAGATAGATAGATAGATAGATAGATAGATAGATGATATAGATTAGATTAAAAGACACTTAGAAAGCTAGGGGGGAAGAGTATATTCACATAAAATACTGGAAATGCTTTTCCCCATTCCATTTCCATGTCTGTAACTCCATTATAAAAATTGGCATTGGCTATATAATGTTCCAAGTCCATTCTACTCGGCCATCCAGAGATTAATTACAGTTGTCTCTGCAGTCCATATATACTTGGGAATGCTTATGAATGCTGAAAACAAATGACCCTTGGGGCAGAATCCATTGCAGTCAACCTGGGGTCCTCCAGATGTTTTAGATAACTTCCATCAGCTCCAGCCAGCCAGGCCAGGGATGGTGGAAATTGTTGCTGACAACATCTGGAAGGTACCAGACTGGGGAAAGCTGATCCACTGGGATGTTATTCTGTGCAACCTCCAATTAAACTCTATCATGATTTTGAGGAATCCCCTTTGATGTCAATGGGTCTTGTGCAGGAAACTGTCCCAGTACATGCAGTGTCTACATTTAAAACAAACTACAGTGGTACCTCAGGTTAAATACTTAATTCGTTCCGGAGGTCCGTATTTAACCTGAAACTGTTCTTAACCTGAAGCACCACTTTAGCTAATGGGGCCTCCTGCTGCCGCCGCGCCGCCGGAGCACGATTTCTAGTCTCATCCTAAAGCAAAGTTCTTAAGCTGAAGCACTATTTCTGGGTTAGCGGAGTCTGTAACCTGAAGCGTATGTAACCTGAGGTACCACTGTACTACTTGTTTGGAATGATGTCCAGCTGGCATCAAATCCATTGTTGTTGTGGTTGTTGTGGTTGTGGTTGTGGTTGTTAGATTGTCATAACTTTAACCAATTGTTTTCGGACTTCAAATTTCTTATACATTTCTCTAACCATTTGACTTCCCACCTTCCTTGTTGTTTTTATAACTCATCCCTCTTATATACTGCATAATATCAAATTTTTCACCTAGTGCATATTCCCCTGTGACATATATTATCATTAATTCCCATTGCTCAAATTTCAAATCCTGCCATGATTTCACTTGGTGGTGGTTGTTTTTTCAAATAATCAGTTGGCATAAATTCCCAACTTAAAATAGTTATGGGTCGAAGTCCTAAAAGGGGGGGGGGGAGTGCCATTCCAATGAGAAGAAAGCATGATCAATCAGCACAAAATGCTAATTGGTTGGGAAGGTGTAGAAACCAGGTGGGCAGGGGAGGAAAAAAGAGAATGGAGGAACTGCAAGGTTTGCTGAATGACAAAACCACTTTGGGTAGGGGATGCAAAGCAGGGGGGAACTGCCCCCTGAGGCCTGAGTATTGCTAGTAGCCATGGAATGCTGTCTGTTGATGGAGGTAAAGGTAAAGGTGAAGGGACCCCTGACCATTAGGTCCAGTCGTGACCAACTCTGGGGTTGCGGCGCTCATCTCACTTTATTGGCCGAGGGAGCCGGCGTACAGCTTCCGGGTCATGTGGCCAGCATGACTAAGCTGCTTCTGGTGAACCAGAGCAGCACACGGAAACGCTGTTTACCTTCCCGCCAGAGCGGTACCTATTTATCTACTTGCACTTTGATGTGCTTTCGAACTGCTAGGTTGGCAGGAGCTGGGAAAGAGCAATGGGAGCTCACCCTGTTGGGGAATTCGAACCGCTGACCTTCTGATCGGCAAGTCCTAGGCTCTGTGGTTTAACCCACAGCGCCACCCACATCCCAATGATGGAGGAGGAGCAGGAGGATTGATGGAGAGGGAGGAATAAAAACAAGAAACCTAGGGAGAATGGGGTATGGAAAGGAAAAAGACTTGGCTGACTCACCGGAGCTCTGAACAGAACCATTTCTTTTCTTTCTCTCTTTTCTTTCTTTTTATTTATACTTTTCAAGTTTATACAATTCACTAATTTTACAATCATTTTGACATTTCAAAGCTTGACTTCCTTTCCCCTCTTTCTGCGGTTCCTTAAATTTATTTTTTAATATCTTCAGCACATCCAAATTAATTTGCTCATTTATTCATCTTCTTTAAATATATTTACTCTTATGAAACTGCAGGTTATTACAATAATCCTACCAATGTTTTTATCTGTTTACAATTTATCTGCAAAGATTCAATAAACAATTTACATTCTTTTATAATAAAAAAATAATGTTATCTTGATTTCTTATTCTTCCAGTAAGTTTTGCCATTTCTGCCACACAGAACCATTTCCAGACTCTCCAAGTGTCCCTGTTTTCCAGGGACAGTAGTCCTAAATTTACAGAAGCCTTCCTGGTTTGTGGTTTGATCCTGGAATGTCCCGCTTTTCCTTAGGACATCCCTGTTTTCACCAGAGCAATATTGGAGGGTATGGAGTTATGTGGCCCCTGAGCCAATGAGATAAATAACTACACAACCTTTAGAAGACATCTGAAGGCAGACCCCTTATAGGGAAGTTTTGAAATGTGTACATTATGTTTTTATATATGTTGGGAGCCACCCAGAGTGGCTGAGGCAACCCAGTCACTTGGGCAGGTTATAAATAATAAAATTACTACTACTGTGGAATAGGATGTCCCTATTTTCATCGGAGAAATGTTGGAGGGTTTGCGTTCCATGCTGCAACATGATGTTGCGGGTCCCACGTGCCTGATGTAATAGTCCTTCCTTCTGCCAAGAGAATCCTGAGAACTGCCATTCTCTAAGGGAAACTGGAGGTCTTTAATAGAGAATTCTCAACACATTAAACACGCTACAGTTCCTCGTATTCTTTAGGCGAGGTCATGGTGGAGACACTGGCATGAACCTGGTGTAAACTGAGTTGTAGGGGTGCTTTCAGCGCGGCAGATTTCTAATTGAAATGAACGAGCTTGTTCCACAGTATCTGCTAGTTAGTGTGTTCATCACCATCCTTGCAAGAAGCTGGCAGCGGAAATGACTTCAGAGGAGAACAAAGAAATATAAAGCATGCGTACGTGAAAAGGAATATGCAAGGTACATTAAAAACTGCACCACATGCTGAATTGCCCACCTCACCCCAGCCTGCACTTTTGACAAAACTTAATTAAGCCTTGTCAAGCCCTTCTGAGGCAGGCAGGCATGTTTTGCCCTTCCAACTCATTACAAAGCATCCTAATCTTTTGTCGATTCAGCAATTGACACACAAAGCAACGCTGTCTCTTCCCTTAAGAAAGCAAAGGGAAAGTACCTGTGGATATGTGTGCTAATATATATAGGAAGTTCCAATGAAAGGCTTTCTGCAAATACATGGTTTATACAATACAGCTTGCTTAATATTTCCAGGAAGAGGTTATTAGGGGTGGGAGGGGGTGGGGAGAGATCATTTATCAAAGCATTAATATGTATTTAGGTAATAAAGGCAACGGGGCAAAACTCACCAAACAGTGCCACCTGCTGGAGGCCGCTTGCTACTACCTCATGAACTCATTGCCTATGTCGCTCGTTTACCTTGCTGGCTTAAATATATATTATTTGCCGGCGCAGTTCTAGGGCTGGGCCTGGGAATGAAATGGTTTGAAATGCAAACAGTGTGCGTGCAAAATGCCTGCCCTCTCTGGGGGGGACTGGGACAACAATTTTGTCTTGTTGCTCCTGCAATTTGTTCCCTCTCTCTCTCTCTCTCTCTCTCTCTCTCTCTCTCTCTCCCCCTGGTCCTCAGTGCCATTTTGACCCAGTAAGAGTGATGTCCCCCTGTTGCCTAGGCAACAGAGTGATGCTCACTCTCTTCCCACAATGGCTGCAGCCTCACGACACTGCCCAGAGAGAGTGCGAGCATTGTCCAGTTGCCTAGGCAACAGGGGGACATCCCCCTACCCCTAGCAGAGTGGGCAGACTCTACCTAGTTTCATGGAACATCCTCAAAGCACTGGCAGGTGGAGACAATGTTCAACTCTGCAGTTTGAAAAAAAGCTGAAAAGTTACACCGGCTGTAGGTGGAAACCTTCCTCTCCCAGAGGGCCTTTTCTGCATGCTGTGAACAATGAGTTGTCCTCTTTACTCTCTTTTGCACTGAGAACTTTGCTTCTCTTTTACTGAAACTGTGATTTCAGGCTTCAATCAATTCTATTTTCAAGTTGTTTTAGGATGCATTCTTTTATTGTTGGTGGTGGGGATAAGTCAGTAGGTTGATAGTATTTCGGATTGCAACCTCCCGCCTCTGAGTTGCTTTGAAAATTAAGTGGAATATATAGTTATACACAGGTGGCGCTGTGGGTTAAACCACAGAGCCTAGGACTTTCCAATCAGAAGGTCGGCGGTTCGAATCCCCGCGACGGGGTGATGTCCCATCGCTCGGTCTCAGCTCCTGCCAACCTAGCAGTTCGAAAGCACGTCAAAGTGCAAGTAGATAAATAGGTACCGCTCTGGTGGGAAGGTAAATGGTGTTTCCGTGCGCTGCTCTGGTTCGCCAGAAGCGGCTTAGTCATGCTGGCCACATGACCTGGAAGCTGTACGCTGGCTCCCTCGGCCAATAAAGCGAGATGAGCACCGCAACCCCAGAGTCGTCAGCAACTGGACCTAATGGTCGGGGGTCCCTTTACCTTTACTATAGTTATATATTGAAAAAGAAACTTTTTTATTGTTCTTTTATGTTTATGGTGTATAATCTTTAGGATACTTTAACTGGAAAAGCAGACAATAAGATAACGATATGGGGGCCATGGCATACTTTAAATAACTATATGTGATTATTATCATTATTACTAAGCAAATAAAAACATTTGTTGCTCACACTGCCACCTTCTAATTTTGCTGACAGATACACAGTGTGGTCAAAGCCACACATTCAAAACCTGGTGTAGAAGAAGCCCATTTTATACATTTTCCACACCTGTTGCATTTTAATATTATTGTTTTGTCATGTTTATTTTAACGTTTCCGGAACTGGTTTTTATATTCCATAAACTTCCGTAAAAGCCTATAAGGGATTTGTTATTGTGTGCTTTAATTATATATTGATTTTATAGTGAAACCAGTAAGGAGCCATTTTGGAATGTAAATTAAGTATAAATTAATATATTATTATCATCATCAATCACCATCATCACAACACAGAAGCAAAAATAAATGACAATATTGATAATACAAATGAACAGAGGTAAATCCTCAAGCAATTTGCCTGCAGTCAACCACTTGGCAAAAATAGGATAATGCTTACTTCAAATGGTGCTGATAGGAAAGGAACTGGTTATTTCAGTCCATTGCCATGAAACTCTTCTTCATTAAAGTTGGGGCATATCATTTTTATAGAAGTTTAACTGTTGTGTCTGCCCCCAAAAGGGTCCAGGAAATTGCAGTTTGACAGGAGTGTGGTGAATTCTCTCTTAGGCAATTCCTGTTCCCCCTACAGAATTACACATCAGAGAATTCCCTGAGGGAACAATGATAGACGCAATTTAAAAATGGCCTTTCTGTCCAGGAATTAGGAGACAACAGCACCATGGCTCATGATGAGCTCTCCGTTCTGCTTTCCCATGGTTTCTTTTACATCGAGCATGCCGTTGTGAGGATTAAGTCAGGATTTGCTTGACATTATGTACATGCCCCATATCATCGGATTTCAGGACAGTTTGAAAGCACACAAAACACAAGACCAGTTAGGATTGGTCAGTTAGTTTCATCAGTTCTCCCACCTGATTAAACAGTGGCTGGTCCTAAGGAAGGGAGAACAACTTCCCTTTGGTTGCTAGGCAACCAGAATGGCCTTGGCGGCCATGTTGGGATGCTTATCAAGATGGCTGGACCGGGGTTGAAAAGCAGTAATGCTGGAGGTCCCCAAAAGCAACAACAAGCACACATAGGCTCAAACTATGGAGTTATGTTGGCTGGGCGTGTTCCTTCATGGTGGTTTTGTTTCTGAACCAAAACTAGCCCTAGATTGGCTACAGGACAGGAGGGGTGTATGGAATAAGCCCTTCTTATTTAGTCCATTTTCATCTGTTTCTCTGTATGTTATTCACCTACCTGAGAAAAGATGCAGAGCCCCATATCTCCCCACAGCTGTTCATCCCGCAGGTGAAGAAGTTTTAGAAATGATTCCGAGCTGGGAAATTACCAGGTCTTCCCTAACCTCCCATCTCTCACCCAGCCACAGGCTGCTTTGGGTTTGAATTAAATCAGAGGAAGGAATTATGGAACTGCACATAGGGTGCCATTTTAGCCACAATTTGTGCTGGTCAGCTCTGGTACGTGGTCATGTGCATGAATCAACCCTGGGCTGACTTTTATACATCACTGATTTTCCAACAGGTGACTCAGGATCCCACCAAGTTTTTCCATCATTCTTTGTTCACACAGCCACACCACTTGTGTGTGTGTGTGTGTGTGTGTGTGTGTGTGTGTATACTCCCAATGAAATTAAAGTGAAAAGTGTCATGACACCAGAGAAGTTCTATTAAAAGTCAAAGCAGTAGCAATGGGAACAAAGCACGCATGTTTATAACTTGTCTTGTTAATGAGGTGGCACTTCAAAATAGTGCACTGTGGCTGCTCTGTGCAGAACAGGAGCATCTGGGTAGGAAAAAAAGTTTGAAAAGCCTTGGAAGCAGAAAAAGCCCAGTATGACAAAAGGGACTCTTTGGCACAACCCAAAGCAGTGCTTTAAAATCAAAACCAAATCACACCAGACATTAATGCTTGTGCAGAAACAAGAATCACACCCAGATCTGCATACCAAGGGGAGTATAACATAACTTATCCCATGGTCAAACCTGTGTTTCATAAGATGATGTTTGATCTGTTTACATAGTGAGGGACTGAAATTACTATTACTATTATTACTATTAGAATTTATATACCACCCTATACCCAGAGGTCTTAGGACAGTTCACAGAAAAGATCACAATATATAAAATCAAAATAAGAACAATAACCCAATAACACACACACACCCCCAAAAAGAGCCACATTTTAAAAGGGTATAGGATGTCCATCAGGTCAAGCAAAGGCCTGGTTAAAAATGAACGTTTTTACTTGGTGCCTATAATGAAGGCATCAGGCGAGCTTCCCTGGGGAGACCATTCCACAGATGGGGAACCAACTGCAGAGAAGGCCCTGTTCTCATGTTGCCACCCTCCGCACCTCTCGAGGAGGCACACATAGGATGGCCTCAGAAGATGATCTCAGGGTCCGGGTAGGTTCATATGGAAAGAGGACTTCCTTCCCTCCTATACTACACCCACAATGTCATGTGTGACAAAGACTCTCCTCCCTGGAAGAGAGGGAAGTGGTTGTGGGCGGGAGCCCGAGCTCCGGCTCTGGCCGGGGGCCTTAGCCCCCGCCCCTCCTCACCTGGCTGGCGCCCACGCCCACCGGAGGCAGCCAACCAGGTGTCTCCGGGGGGCGTGTTTAGCAGCTTAATGCTGCGGCTCCAGCTCCACCTCCTCCTCAGTCGTCGTCGTCCCGCAGCGAGTCACCCACCCTCCACTCCCATTTAGCTCAGGGTCTAGGTTTTTTGGCCTTGCTATGGACCTTAAGTTGGTCGCCCCGGTTGTCTGGGGGGCCTGGTAGGAATTTTTCCATTTGGCATTAGGCTTTTTGGTTTTTTCGCCTACCTCGTAGCAATCGTCACAACTTTTGTGGTATTGGTGGGTAGGTTAGGCATTGGATTCATGTGTGTCAAGGGCTAGGTGTGGCCATCGCCTATGCTATCTACCGTGGGTTATTCCGTTAAAGGAATCTGGCGGTCGTGTATTCCGTCCAATGCCTGCTTGGCGGGAGGCCATGGCACGACCCTCGGTGACATCAGGGGTGAGCCTATAGTTGGATTAGCATCAACAGGCTCCACCTACTGTTGAATAAACCCCCTTGTTTTAGACATCCAATGCCTAAGCCAATACCTTTTCCCTGCTGTAATCAATAAAGTTGTGGCCTTTTCTTGCCCATTAACCTTATATCATGTGTCCTTGTGTGTTTATTTCACATAGCGGGGGTCGGGCCCTTGATCCACAAATGTGTCCTGCACATTGGATCTATCTTCCATTAAAAGGAGTGATGGATCACTTGGGTGAGACAGTTTCCTCTTGTACTCCACAGCTAGATCCCATACCTCTTATTTGATCTATCAGATCTCTTCATATGTGACAGGGATGACCAGCCTATATTATTATTATCAGTTGTGTGGAACAGGGATGAGCAGAAAGTGCAGTGTAGACGACTGGGGAACCTTTGGTCAGTTTCTAATGGTCCACCTTGGTTATTAAGACATACAAAACTGGTGCATGCTGGTTTCTGAGGTTCTGGAAAAGATGGTCTGACCAAACAAGTCACCTCTTATAAGCCACCAAATTTAACACAGGCCACTGAGGGATTGATAAACATCACCAGCTCAGTAAGCCAACCAGGACCTTCCTCTTTCCACCGTTGGTGGTTGTATGAGGCTCACAACTCAAAGCTGCCTCATGGCAGTGTTGCTTGCATGCTGAGTGTTAAATGTTTGGAAGAAGTCAGAAGTCCAAGGCAGTATAAGTTCCTCAACTACGTTTATTCAACATTGTCAGTGACAACAGCTTACTCATAGGAAAACAAGAACCGAACTCACAGGACTACACAATAAAAAACCCCAGCATGAACTGACCATTGACAGTTGAAAGTGCATGCGCTTACTTGCCATTAGAACGTTCGTCTACCAACACTTATACGATTGGTTAGAACGCACCTTGTAACATAAAATGTGTTAAACCCAATACATAACACTGAGAAAGTGAGTCATGGACCAGGTCACTGCAGTACAGAAAATGGGTATTTCCTCAGAACAGATGGCCAGCTGCCTGCCCTTTCTAGCAAGACTACTGGAGGATGCAATATTTTAACAGTGATACCATTTGATGCCCACTACCCTAACCCTTGCCAAGGTTTCATGTCAACATGGTCATGTTTACTGACGGTTTTAAGGGCCGCTGATCCAAAAAAGAGATGCAACAATTGGCTGCCACATTACTGGCTGGGACTTTCTGGCACAAGCATAACTCCTGACCCTGGTTCTGTCTGGATGATTTGTTGGTAGCTGAGTTTTCTCTTTCCCGGGTGCCAATGCAACCATTACAAAAAGAAAAGAAAAGAAAAAAAGAAAAAGAATTCAGTGAATTTACAGTCCAGTAATTGGCAGCCAATGTGAACAATCAAACATGGCAAATTAACAGTTTAAGCTGTAAATCAGGTGTGTGATTTGCTCTGGTAAGTGTAATTGTTAAAACTGCTCATTTCAAACAATGAAATGGCACCCGAAGGAAACCAATTTAAAAATAACAGATTGTGTTCTGCGCTGAACGTTGTATTAAAATAGTTACTTTAAACTCCTCTCCAATAGCTGTAAATTAATATCATGGTATAATCTCATTATTATACCTGGCATTGTTTTGTTTCAAAGGGAGACCTTTTTTTTTCATTCGCAGATGTAGATCAGTTTTCGTCTGAATCTTCACTTCTATCAGAAAGAAGTGAAGTGGGCAACTCCCTCACTAAGTCCAACCAGCTTGTTGGGGGGGCCTTTTCTGAGCCAAGGAAACACAAAGCACTCTTCGTCCTATCTAGTTTTCTACACTACCAGAATCACACCATTAAACTGGGTTACCTGCAAAGAATATATCAGAATCATGAAAATCCCAGCTTTCCGTTTTAAAATAACAAGTTTCTAGTTCTCATTTTTGTGATCAAACGTTTTAAAAAGTGACAGCAGTTTCCCCAGAATGCAACTGACATCCTGATTAGGCCTGCATTGGCTCCAGTCCAGGAAGACTCTCCTTGTGCATGAATGCACACAGTACATATTTCCTGTTTGTCCTTTATCCTTTCACTCCCCACCACATCAAAAATTGCTCCCCCAATTAAGTAGATTGGATTTCAGGAGAAGCTGCTGATGCCGCACAGGACCAGGGCTATTCTAACAGGATTTCATCTTTCTGTTTCTTCCCACTTTATCCATCCTTTCCGTGAAGCCCTTGCTTAAGCCCTGGTCTTGACCCACAAGCACAAGTGCATTTGCTCCCATTCACTCGTTGTTACAGCTGCCTTTCCCATTCCATTCTTGTTCCAGAAACCACTTGTGGATTGTAAGCCTGGGGCAGAGACCTACCTTGCTTCTTCTCCGCTGCCCACGATCAAAACCACATCCCATCCCACCTGATGGCACATGGAACATGGATACCTGTTAAACTCAACTTGTTTCGGTTTCGCCCTTCTCAGACCTCGTGTCTGATGAACAACTGGTGCAAACAGCAGCACAAACTTTCCTAAGTAAACAGCCTTCAGTATTGCAAACTGCAAAGCACTTGTGATCACAGCTTCCAGAGCAGGTGCAATTTGTGTAAGCTATTCCTAGTGGCAGCTGCAACCTTGAGATTCAACCACAACAGAGGATCCAGCAGTGCACCTAAAATGCAAACAGAAAGTTCCACAGCTGTAACTCCTGGAATTATTATCTGCGTTGTCTGGGACCGGCCCAGATTGGGTACAGCAGCTGAAATGCACAACAGGGTCTGTTTCTGAGGGGCAGGGGCCACGCGGGAGGATTGCTTTACTTTGTCCACAAAAAAAGTGGGGGGACAATATTCAGAACACCCACCCACAGTTTAGCACCACAAGGCAAATGCAATGTTAAAATTGTGCTTCTGAAATAGCAGACAACCCCTGAAATGGTCTAGCATGGCACTAGCAGCCACTGTTTTTGACAAACATAATGATAAATGGTGGTGTCATGTCAACAAGTTACATTGCAAATGTCAATAGATGGGAGATTATACTGCTTCGTGTGCTAGCCGCGTGAGAACAATCTACCTGCACTCAAAACTGAGTCATTTAATGCTAAATGTTCAATGAGATGCAGGAGGCAGAATTACAGCTGTTGCAACATTTGATTCAAGTTTGGTTTGTGGCTATGGATAAAGAGAAATGAATGAGGGCTTATGTGCGTTAGTGCTTTCCAAAATGTGTATCTCATTTCATCCACCTATAAGTCCAATTTTATGTTTGGTCTTGATTTTTTATTTTTTTTATTTTATTTTATTTTTGCTTAAAGCAGAAACACAGCAGAAACAGAAGTTGTAAGTAACACAGAGTTGCCTAATAAATTAAGCTACAGGGATTTACAGAAGTGATCTTCTTTCCAGTCTTACATGATGCCAAGACACTTTCCAAGGAGCAATATAGGCATGCTACTATGTTCTGTGTTGTACCAAACCTTTTTCTTATGTTAGTTTGTCCATTTCAATAAGATCTCAGTATTCCATAAAGCCAAAACTGAGCCCAACATAGGTGCAGAGGTTGCACCTCCTCATTCAGTTCAGGGGATACAATATCAGTGACCTTCACAATAGAGCTATAGGGTAAAGGTAAAGGTACCCCTGACCGTTAGGTCCAGTCGCAGACGACTCTGGGGTTGCAGCACTCATCTTGGTCTATAGGACAAGGGAGCCGGCGTTTGTCCGCAGACAGCTTCCGGGTCATATAGCCAGCATGACCAAGCCGCTTCTGGCGAACCAGAGCAGTGCACGGAAACGCCATTTACCTTCCCGCCGGAGCGGTACCTATTTATCTACTTGCACTTTGACATGCTTTCAAACTGCTAGGTTGGCAGGAGCTGGGACCGAACAACGGGAGCTCACCCCATCTCGGGGATTCGAACTGCCGACCTTCTGATCGGCAAGCCCTAGGCTCAGTGGTTTAGACCACAGTGCCACCCATGTCCCGCTTAGGGTAGGCTAATATTATGCCCATATTACTGGGGACTGTGAGGAAGGAATAAAGCCAATCCAAACTGGGAAGTTATACTCTTCCTGGCATACTAGATGTTAGTTTACAAAAGCCTGGATGGAATTGTGTCGAAGTTCCTTTCTGTGTCCAGGGTTCTCTCTACCTCCCGTCTAAGCATTACTGTACGTTACTTCAGATTTCAGAAATTATGTTCATATCTGATTATAACTGTGTCTGGGTCTTATATTCTAAACAAGTGAAATTTCTGGCTGTCCAAATTTAATTTTCTCTGTGTTCCACAAAAACAGGTCGATATCTTTCTGTGTCTGTGACAGAAAATTCAAATGGGTCCCTCAATCTGGAAAAAGATAAGATAAACTTAACAACTGCAATTTATTGGCCTTTGCTGGTCCTTCAAAATCTGCCAAATTAAGTCTGCCACTTCACTCTGCTGAATGATAGGGTTGGCTGTGTCCTTTGGAAAGCCCTCATAGCCTCTCCTCAAGTAACATGAAGTGAAGCCATTTGATATCAAACTGACTGAGGAGAATTTTTGCTTCTGACACATTTTGCAAGCAGCACTTACTATATCCATACAGAAACCTTATTCAACATGTCTGAACAGATCTCTCCTTTCCCAACATTTTTTTAAAGTCTGTGTGTGCTGGCCTTTCCTCATTCCAAATGAATACTTGAAATCCGTAAGCCTGATTACTAACGCTCAGGCGTATTTCAGCACAGACCTCCATTTAATATTCTTCAGGGTCTCCTTTATTACAATAATCCTAATTACTGTCAGTTTGAGGCAGAGGAGCCTGGTTAAAGCCACAGAACTCTCTGGAAAGTGCACAGTGTGTTACAGGCACAGCTACATCCATTCTCTTGGTTATGAATATGGAAAATTTCAAGGAGGAAGGGGGAGAAATATAAAAAAAAATGGTGGGGGATTTGATTTTTAAAAACATTTCATTTACTTGTCTGTTTGCTCAGAAACTAACAGTACAGTATTAAATTGTTTTATACTGTGTCCCTGGCTACTAGTATCTGTAAGATTTGCCAACTAACCAGAAAAAAAGAAACCAAGCCAGTTTTCAGCTTCAAGATCGGTTGCCAGAATTTCGTGCATAAACTCTGGTTGCTAGAATTAACTGAGCAGAGCTTGTGTGTGTGTGTGTGTGTGTGTGTGTGTGTGTGTGTATGCAAAAGTCTCAATCAGTATCAATACATTCTAACAGCAAACACAGCTGCTGAGCGCTGGTGGAGCTGTAGCCAAAAATTGAGCCTCTAAGAAACAAGAGAGGGGTATTAGCATCCTCAGACAAACCCCAAGATTGACCATAGGAGGGGGGGAAATATGGGAGAAGTCTAACATGGTAAAAGAAAAAATCAAAACTGCTCAATTGGGACTGCAATGCTCAGTGGCCGTAGATCACTTGCTTTTGGTCCAGTCTGCAGTTAAAATATAATCTGTGTCACTTGCCTTGGAACGAAACATTTACTTGGTTATGTCTACGGAATAGAAGGTGGCAGGATCCCCAAGGATGTGCTCAGACCAAGGCTGCGTTACAAAGATTAACCCAATATTAACCCTGCTGTGTGGGATTCCCTTGCAGATGACCGCAATGGCTGGATCCATAGCAGTGACCAGAGAAGGAATGACCAATGGGAGGAGAGCAAGAGAAGGAATGGCACGGTGCAGCTGCGGCAGCAAAACTGGATGCCTTCATTTGCCACAACTGCAACAAAACATGCCTCTCCGGTATCGGTCTCTATAGCCACAACAAGCGCTGTGGCTCTTCAACAGTTTGATTTCACTCTTCCGTTATCTCCCGAGACAGACGGATGCCAACCGACCAGCCCACCAAGCAATATCTTTGCATAAATCATGTTGCTACATGTATTAGCTTTGCTGCAAATGATCGTTACCAAAAACGCACGTTGCAAAATTTCTTCATTAAGTAACAGAGCACACAGGCAGAGGATAGATAGAGCCATAGATGTACTGACGCGCCGATTAGATGGATAAATAATACAATTTAGCCATCTTCTCCAAGGGAAATCCATTTTCCTCCAGTTCGACGGTTGCAAAGCAGAAGAGCTGGCGAATTTGTCTCCATAATAGGAAGGGATTACACATGTAGATGAATTTATGAAACGACAAATCCGGGAACGAGACACACTCTTACAATATGGGGACTGTTCCAGAAAGTTGCTCTAAGTTAAGTAGAGAGTTCAGTTCTCCCTCACTTGATCCTCTCCTCAGAATTAGGAACTGAACTCACCCATTCTGAATCATGTAGAGCGGTATGTTTGAGGCAGGGGTGATGGGGAGAGAAGTCTGCTGGTAATAATGTTCATAATAGGGGATTTGCTGCCTTTTACATGAGTTTAAGAGATTGGCAGAGGTCAAACAGGCTGGAACATCCCTGCTGAGCTGTCGCTATGAAGACAGGCAGCCTGCAGAATGGCAGAGGTGTGTATGTTCTGCCGCTATTCAGAAAAGACCAGGGGGGAAGGAAAGGGAAAGAGACAAACCTGCTTATTGATTCTCTGTACATCCTTCTTAATAGAGGAGTTCCCTGCAAAAAAAGACAGAGCGGGGTTTTTTTCTCTCTCCCTTACTCTTGTTGTTAGTGGGGAGTCCTTTATTCAGGATCTTTCCAGCTGTGTATGTAATTAATTGTATGTGTATTAACAACCCAGGACAACCCCAGTGTATTAACAACAAGCTCTCAGCTCAAATTAAAGAAAGCCGGGGTATTTTAAAATATTTTGAAGTGCATTTATTGAAAAGGGGAAGCACATTTAGAGAGAGATGGCAATATATAAATATATAATTTGCTCCAGGATTTTGTGAGATGATAGATGATAGATAGATAGATAGATAGATAGATAGATAGATAGATAGATAGATAGATAGATGATAGATAGATAGATAGATAGATGATATAGATAGATAGATAGATTAGATAGATAGATAGATAGATGATAGATGATAGATAGATAGATACATAGATGATAGATAGATAGATGATAGATAGATAAAAATATATGGCCCTCATTATAGAATATGTTATCTTCGGACTACTACACTCTCTATGGGTTTTCCCCTATATTGACTCTGTGAGACGGAAACCTAAAATGAATGCAAAGTCACCTGGGAAATGCAGCAGGAGGCTTTATTTTGCTGCAAGGACATGCAAGTCATGTTTAATGCTTAACTCAGGGGCACTCTGGATCCTCTGTGGATGTAGCAACAGAGGAAGTGTGAAGGACTTGTGGTTCCTCTCCCCATGCTTCTAGGGCTTGGACCTGTATTTCATGTCATTGACATGAGAAGATGGAGGGACTCATGTATCCTCTCTGGTTGCTTCTGTTGGATGTCCAAAGCACCCCTGCCCTCCACCTTTACTATGTCTTACAGTGGAGATAAAAGGGACGCGGGTGGCGCTGTGGGTTAAACCACAGAGCCTAGGACTTGCTGATCAGAAGGTCGGCAGTTCGAATCCCGCGTCGGGGTGAGCTCCCGTTGCTCGGTCCCTGCTCCTGCCAACCTAGCAGTTCGAAAGCACGTCAAAGTGCAAGTAGATAAATAGGTACCGCTCTGGCGGGAAGGTAAACGGCGTTTCCATGTGCTGCTCTGGTTTGCCAGAAGCGGCTTAGTCATACTGGCCACAAGAACTGGAAGCTGTACGCCGGCTCCCTCGGCCAATAAAGCGAGATGAGCGCCGCAGCCCCAGAGTCGTCCATGACTGGACCTAATGGTCAGGGGTTCCTTTACCCTTTACCTTTACAGTGGAGATACTATGGTCAGCTTCTCCAGCGCTGCAAGGCTTTTCCACAACGGCTTCCCAGCTCGTAAATCACCATGGCCACTCCAGCTGCTGCAACATCTCTGTCCAGACATGGGGACTCTCCAGGTCCTCCTCGTCCTCCTACGACCTTTCGGCACAGCTACTCCTCTGCTCATTCACAACAAACACTCCAGCACCTCACAGCCAGGCCTCTGGCACTCTGCTCAGCCTCTGGAACCCATCAGTGCAGCAAAAAAGCATTATGGGCACATGACCTGTCATACATGTGGAGGAAAAACTTAAACACATAGCAGAGATTCCAAAAATAGACCAGAGGCAATTGTACTTCATTCATCAGACTGTTACTTGCTACTGAAGGCAGATAAGCATAATGTTCACTAATCCAGTACATTCAGGATTGGCACAGTCCATAAAAATCCAGTTGCAGCACTTAGAAAACTTACAAACGTATAACAAGACTAAACCTTAACACTAAACATACTATGTACAGAACGCCACACCAGAATGAAGAGAGGTGGAAAAGAGAAAAGTAAAACCCAAGCTCCTTCTGGCCTATATTTATAGTCAACATGACCTTAATTGGAAGAGATAAGAGAACCAATCAAGCCAGCTGTACTCAGCTTCTCTGAAGGTATAACCCAAACAATCATGAAGCTTCTTTCATACAGAGAAGCTTCCAGTAGCTTCCAGAGCCCTCCTGAATTAATCAGAATAGGAAAGATCTCTAAACAGCAGATCAATACTTTCTGCACTAAGAAATGCAAACTGACAACTCTCAATCCCGGTTGTGGGTTCGAGCCTCACTTTGGGCCAAAAAAGCCAGCATTGCAGGGGGCTGGATTAGATGTCTCTCAGGGTCCCTTCCAACTCGACAATGCTATGATTCTGTGATTCTGATATTGTTGGCATCTCCTGTAAGTGCTCATCCAGGCTTCCCTTTTGTGCAGCATTTCTGTGCACAGGTCCAGGCTTTAAAATGGGGGCAGGTTCCCAGATTGCCAGTTCTAGACCTGAAACAGCCACAGGGTGAGGTGTCAGGCACAGGGAAAATATTGTGATAGGAATTTTATGGTCTTAGATATATGGTAATGTTCATAAGTGTACCAACCAAGCACGTACATAGATCAGCACAGGAAGACCAACCTGGAACCAATTTGATTCCTAAACTGAGTAAATGTTTTCTCTACAAGGTCAAAGTAGGAAACCTCCCCATTGCCTCTTTCCTCACAAAACCTGTCTTAAGGGCACATTTAAGATATGAATAGGGTGTGAGCCTGTGACATGGCCCAGGAACTAAGTATTTATCATTACAAAGGACTGGCCAGGCTACCCAGGCAATCCAATCAAGTAACCTGCCAGACAAGAGATAAACAACGACAGGAGAAAAACAACATTCAAATTTGTTTTAGACCGCCTTTTCTGTGATGTAGGTATGATGTATCTGAGAGGTGGTCCTGATCTACAGGGTGGCAATTTCAAAAGTCATTATAAGGCCTTGCACACTATTTTTCAGGGTTCTTCTTCCTCTCCTGCGGGTGAGGGGAGCACTCTGTTGCAACCGTTCAATAAAGATCAAGCTTACTAGCTGCTTTGCTTCTCAATATTCTCTGGTTGGCCTCTGTTATTCTCTCCTACCAATAGGGAACCTATGTAAGGACTCTATATGGGCTCTTGGATACCCCATAAGGGAAAAGGGCAATTTTTGTTTACAACAATATGAAACTGTGTCGTTTGAGGCTTATTTAAGAACAAATAAAGAGATTGCCTGGATGAACAGTAGTAACCAAAGGTGCAGCACAGAAAGCCTTGTCAATAGCTGCACAGGTTCATCACAAGGACCAGCAGTGAAGAACGCGACAGTTTCATGGTTCTAACCCCCAGTACCATCTCATTTGCAACATAAGGGGCACAATTGATCGAAAATCTGACCTCCTACTGCATGCATACGTTTGTCACGCAGGATGCAATGTCAGGCACAAACTGCTGCTAAAGTGGTTGAGTACTCTTCCAGCATCTGTCTTTCCCCCGCCCCCAGAGGGAAGCTTTGAGAAGCTCTCAGCTTGACAAAACATGATCCCGGCAAAAAAAAAAAAGGTGGAGTGAGGTTACTGAAATCCAACCAGGGCTGCAGACAGATTTACGACCTTCCTCATCAGACACACAAACAACACCTTGGTATCTAACTGAGCAGAGAAAATGATTCACGGCAAACAATTTATCTGATTAATTTCGCCCTTTTGTTTGTTTGCTCCTAAATAATCTGCAAACAGTAGATCAGTTCTTAGGAGCTTAATTATTCCGTGATGAATGAAAGGCAAACACATGTTCGGAAGCGGAGAGCTGCTTGTGAGTTATTTCTTGGGGCGACGGTGTTGAGAATAGCCAAGTGAAGACGTGCCTATGGCAAGGGAGGTAGAGATAAACGAAAACTACCCACCCGTACGTCATTTTGATTTTGTTGCTGCTGCAAATGGGACACTGTTTTCCAGCATTTCCTGAAAAGGCTGTTGAAAGTGTTTGCCCAGGTTCAGCTGCATTTTGAAGTGCATGGTCCATACCACAATTATCACTGATGCTCCATCCTACTTCATTTGCCTTTCTTAGGGTAAAGGTAAAGGGACCCCTGACCATTAGGTCCAGTCGTGACCGACCCTGGGGTTGTGGCGCTCATCTCGCTTTACTGGCCGAGGGAGCCGGCATACAGCTTCCGCGTCATGTCGCCAGCATGACTAAGCCACTTCTGGTGAACCAGAGCAGCACATGGAAACGCCGTTTACCTTCCCGCCAGAGCGGTACCTATTTATCTACTTGCACTTTGACGTGCTTTCGAACTGGTAGGTTGGCAGGAGCAGGGACTGAGCAACGGGAGCTCACCCCATCGCGGGGATTCGAACCACTGACCTTCTGATCAGCAAGCCCTAGGCTCTGTGGTTTAACCCACAGCTCCACCCATGTCCCTTTTCTTAGGGTAACTTAAAACAATTTTTGTGTTGAACCAAAGGTGAACTGTTCCAGAAGCTCTGCAAATGCCATCTTGATAGTCAAGATAACCCCACAATTAATTGGTGGTAGTTGCAACCATGAGCTCCTATCTGTTTACATCCACTTGCTTTGCTATAAGCTCATTTGCTTGCTTTGATTTTATCCTTATTTGTGGGCTTAGGGTGCTGGGCTCTGAACCCAGAAAGGGGAGCTATCTATAAGATTTGGGTATTTGACACCTAGGCCCTCATCTGGTCAAGTGAAGCGATGGGAAGTCCTGGTCAAAGGGCCATATGCTGTTTGTGTATAACAAATGTATGAGTGTTTGCTTCGGAGCGGATAAGCCATTTTCTTGCTGCCATTTCCATCCCCCCCCTCCATCTGTAAAGGTTGGGAGACCTAAAGGTAAAGGGTAAAGGGACCCCTGACCATTAGGTCCAGTCGTGACCGACTCTGGGGTTGCAGCGCTCATCGCGCTTTATTGGCCGAGGGAGCCGGCGTACAGCTTCCGCGTCATGTCGCCAGCATGACTAAGCCGCTTCTGGTGAACCAGAGCAGCGCATGGAAACGCCGTTTATCTTCCCGCCGGAGCGGTACCTATTTATCTACTTGCACTTTGACGTGCTTTCGAATGGCTAGGTTGGCAAGAGCTGGGACAGAGCAACGGGAGCTCATCCCGTAGCAGGCTGCTTTGCTGTAAGCCTACACCTTTCTTTAATAAAGCACTAGAACTGATTGCTCTGATGTTTTTGACTTCCTACTTTGGTATTCCTGAACCCAATCACTCCCCCAAGCCCTCCTTTGGGCTTGTGGTTCAGGACAATTTTTTTAAACACAACAAATCCCAACAGAAATTAATCAACTTATTAACAAAGACTATTATCTACAAGAAATTATGCTATTCAGTGCCAGTGAAAAGGGTAGAAATTTTGGTGATTTATGGGGAACACTGCATTGTAAAGACCACCCAAAAAATGTGAAAAGCATTTTTTTAAAAAATCAATAAGCCAGCATATTAGGCAAATAAAAAAAATATTCCTGCCTCTTCATATGGGACATCTTTTGATCAACCACCCCCCAAAAATCAACTCACCCCTAATCAAACATGATGGTATCCAGTAATGATGTGCTGAGCAGGTTCTCTTTATTATGGTGAAGGAACTGTACTTCTGCAAGGCTGAAGGCAAAAGAAAGAACGAAAGTAACTTACATTATTTAAGGAAACTGGAGCGTAAGTGGTGGACATAAAATAAAATAAATATAAAGTTTCATTTTAATGAACACATATTTAGTTCAGATATTGAATGCTGCAGCACAATGATTAAAAATCATGAAAAATCTATGGCCAGCATAGTAAATGTACTTACTGAAACGTGGGATCAAGCCAATCACCAGCAATTGTTTGATGTCTTCCCATTGAACATAATAAATAATAAGTAGAGTCACCCAGGGGAGAAACCATGGTTATTAGCCAGGGCTTCAGCTTCTACAGATGTGCTGCAGACACAGAAAGAATATAGACAACAGTGGCAACATATCGTAACCGCAGCCTTGACAGGATAGCTGTTTCACATTAAATAGAGAATTGCTATAAAGGACAAGTAACTAAGGAAGTTTGCCAAACCCCAAAACTAAAAAACCACATCAGACTATTTGATGAAATGCCCTGTGATTTCTTTAACAAATTGTTATTATCCACTCAAAATCCAATAGTCCAGTGAGAATCCTCTCGGGGATGTACTGATTTTAAACATGGTGTTGGTGGAGTGAGCAACTGGTTTTGCGCATTCACAAGCAAGGGAGCAAAGGCGGATGAAAACTGCGGCCCTGTGCCCACTTACTCGGGAGTAAGTTCCATCGAACCTCACTGGGATTCACTTCTAAGTATACATGCTTGGAAGCAAATTGCAGGATTTGAAAAAGCCAGGCTATGACTCTCATATAAAGAGAACATATAAACCTATAAGGAGAACTGCAAACTCTGAGAATGTTCATTGCTTGATCCCACCTCGAGCTTTGTTCAAAGCCAGATTATCAATTAGTTATTGATTATTAGAAAGCAGGGTGAGCCCAGAGGTAAGAAGCACCGAGAGATCCAAACTACAGTCTTTTCTTCCCCGCTCTCTCTTTAAATCAGATTTTTAAATTAAAAGCAAAATGAATTTATGGTGTATCATTATTCGGAGACCTTATGGGGTGTATATACTTCACTGCCTACAGATACGACCTCAATCATATCTTAGCATTAAGCAGAGCCAGTGTCCCAAAGTGCCCTGCTTTCTTCATCCTTTTAAGAAAGGGCTCTGTTTAGGCAAGAGGTCAAAAATTGAGATGAGCTGCATGCTGCTCACAAGTCCCTCATCTGCCTATTAAGGAGAGAGCTTGAGCTTTATGGCTGCAAGGCTTATGTCAGCCAGCCATCATTAACCTAATTTATTTTGGGGGTGATGACTGATACGATGGAAACAACTTATAGCTACGTTGCCCTGACAATACCGTGTGTGTTTATTAAAAGCAAACCTGCCTCATTAAGTGCCTTCATAGTCCTCTCTCTGTGGATTCACTTAAGGAGGCACAGCTACTTGTTATCATCCCCAAGATCAAAACTTTCCTTCTTAATTCTTCCAGCTTGTCTCCCTTCACATTCTATTCTGGATCAACCACCTTTGACCTGTGTTCTTTTCCCTTCTGGCGCAGACAGACAATAGCTTTACAGAGTGCTGAAATGAGGTTAATAGAAGCAATGTTGCCTTATAGAGGGTGCATATCACTTTGGATACACAGATTTTTTCATAGAATCATAGAATCATAGAGTTGGAAGAGACCACAAGGGCCATCGAGTCCAACCCCCTGCCAAGCAGGAAACACCATCAGAGCACTCCTGACATATGGTTGTCAAGCCTCTGCTTAAAGACCTCCAAAGAAGGAGACTCCACCACACTCCTTGGCAGCAAATTCCACTGTCAAACAGCTCTTACTGTCAGGAAGTTCTTCCTAATGTTTAGGTGGAATCTTCTTTCTTGTAGTTTGGATCCATTGCTCCGTGCCCGCTTCTCTGGAGCAGCAGAAAACAACCTTTCTCCCTCCTCTATGTGACATCCTTTTATATATTTGAACATGGCTATTAGGTCTTTGCAACGTTTTACAACTTTTCCTGTCTCCACCCCCCTGCCCGACTTTATTCCTTCTTCAGAGTACGGCAGAAGCTTGCCATTTCAAAGCTCTTCCTTCCACTGGATTATTGGGAAGGATGTTCTGAGCTGATAAAGGCTGGAGACAGAAAATGCCTCTGAATACCAGATGCTGTTCTTATATTCTGGATCATCAGAACATCAGGATACCTATTCTCATGACATATCCAGGCAAATATGTAAAAGTGGCAGCAGGATCACAGCTCAGTTGGTTTTCTGCTGCGTGAGGTTTTCCTGTCAGAGGGAAAGAGCCTTTCATACGTACAATTCTACACTAGTAGACTCCATGCAGACATTCAACTGAGTGCATATAGCAGTGGCGTAGCTTGGGTTGCCAGTGCTCAGGGCAGCGTGTAGTGGGGGGGGGGAGAGACAGAGTATGCATGGGCATTCAACCGCCTAATGGAGTCCATGTCACCCAGGAGATCACAGCTACAGAGATAAGAAAAGAAGAGTAGTTCCATTGTCTGGAGAGGTCACTTCCTGGTTTGTGAGGAGAAGCCATTTTCAATGGAGCCCACCAATGAAACCGCTCGGCTGTATTAAGGCAGCACTGGGTGTTGAATGTTTGCACCCCTAACAATTCTGCGCCTGGAGCAATCACCCCTGTGACCCTGCCACACACAAACACACACACTATGCCACTGGCATATAGACATCCCCTCCACCGTCTGCATTTATCCACTCTATCCACTCTATGACAATAGAGTTTTCCAGACAATGCTGCAGTTCCTTTTTCCAATAATAGCTTGAGTGTTGTTTTTAAGCACAGGACTGTTACAAGGATCAAATGCAGTTTAGTGGGTTAACCGTGTGGGAGATCGTTCTGTTCCAGCTTTATGAACTAGCAATGATAGCACAAATATTTTCTAAAGTAAACATGAAAAGAGAAGGTTGAGGGTTTTTTAAGGCACGAAAGGGCAGTTGGGTGCTTAGCAGCCACTGGTGGAGTGGAAATGGACGTCTTATTCACATTGCTTCCTTTGAAAAGCTTCACTGAAATATTTTAACAAAAGGGGGAAATGTTCCGCAGAGAAATGTGGGGAAGAATGTCTGCTTTCAGTGGAAAAATATAATATAGGTAGCTACAAAGGCTTCAATTCTAGGGTCACACTGTAGGACTTAATCTAATTAGCAGGGCTGATTGAAAGGGGATACTTGGTTCAAATGGATGGGGGGAGCAGAGAAAAGTCTGCAGGAAATATGTCTGATGGCTTAAATATTTGGACAAAAATGGCAATCGAGGAAGATCTCCAATTGTGATTGTAATAAAATAGGATAAAAATAGTCGTGAATCTTCTCTCCCTCCACCTCTTTGCTAACAGCGACACGGAGAGATATTCACAAAGTCCTTGACATGCAGAGTTTGGGCCCTGCACTTTGCGACTGTCACATATTATCTATCTATTGTGGTTTGACCAATTCAGTATTTAGTTGGGGAAGGCAGGGTTCCGGATGCTAGTATGTCCTGCTGCCTCAAAGGCTCCTGCACAGTTACAGTCTTTTAAAAAAATTGCCCTGTTTCCATGCTTTCATGGGTAACCTTGCCCAATAAGCAGAAAGAAGTTTAGTGCCGGGGGCTGGCTAGGCGAGGAGGAATGGTTGGAGGCTACAGATGGGGAACCCCCTAGGGAAGCATCAGAGTGGGAAGGCTCCAGGCCAAGAGACTGGTGGTGGGATACAGGAGACAGGTCAGAGGAGGAAGGGTGGGGGTGGGTGGGTTGGAGGCTGAGGAAGCAATAGGTTTAAGTGAGAGTGAGGCAGCAGAGGAGGAATAGGAGGCAGAGGCTGCAGCAGGTCCCCAGCAATTTGCCAGTTCCACTGTTACTGTCTCCCCTCTTCCTCTGTTCCCAAGAACCAGGAGGGTGTTAAATGCAGCAGAACAAAAGGCACAGACAGTCCCTCCTCAATGGAGTTTGCGGCTGTTGGGAAGGCGGCTGGGGAGGAGCCTTTAGGAGGACATGGGAGGCTCAGATCCTCAGTTCTGGCAACTGCTCCATCAGGCTAGTCCTGCCCATGGAGCTCTCTGTTGTGTTTTGTCTCTTTGAATAAAGAACCAACTTCTTTACTGCTCATCTCTTGAGTTGTTGTGCTGAACGGTAGCTGAACCAGCCGTTCCATTTAGCAACCTAAGAGGTGGAGCTATGACTCAAGAAGTCTTCTGTTTGAACGTTGACTCCATCCTCAGTAAACTCACAGAGTTCACTCGAGACGTGCCACACACACTCTCAGCTCTGCTCCCCATCTTCAGTACCCAACACCCCAACAAAGCAAGTCTTCAGGGAGTTTTTTGCATCACCCAAAACTTCTGGGTTTGCCCCACCTGATGACGTGCATGAAGATTCCACACTTTTCTACTACATATATCTCACTGAAAAGTGTGTTTTAGCTCAAAACGTATCCGGTTTGTCAATAAGCTCTCTTCCGCCCCCCACCCCCACCCCCCACCCCACTCTTTCATTTTGTGCACCTCTGACTTCCTTTGACTCTCCACCCTGAGTGGTAGCCATGAAAATTACAGCAGCCTTGTCGACAGCAGCTAGATACAAGACCCAAATCAGCCTCTGGTTAGATTCTAAATGGGTTCCAGCTCTGACAAAGAAATTTCCCTTACTATTCACAATTACGTCCAGAGATTTCATCACCTCTTGAGCTTTTCTCGGTCTCTCTGCCTCACCAATTTCCCATCTCTTTTCAGATCTCATCAGGAAACTCAGCTCATCCCCACTGCTTAAAGCTCTTAATTTCTCTCTCCCTTTTACCATTATTGCTTAGCCGCAATGGCATTATCTAATTCTACAAAGCCTTTTGAATTACCGTAGTTCCTATGAAAGGCACAATACAAAAACTGTAAGTATTGTACTACACAGTGTTCTATCTTTGTCTAGACTCTTACTTGAAGTCCACTTAGTTGTCTGTTCACCAAGACAGTCAATCTGTAATGAAACTTCTGTGGGGCTGGTTCATAGGCAAATTAGCATGTTCATCCTACCAAATTAGGCCACAGAAGTGAACCCTCCCTGCCATACACCATTTATTGGGAACAAAGCCCTCTGTTCTTCATGCAGAATGTCCTGGGTTCAACCCCCAGTATCTCCAGGTGAGAGTGGGGAAACCCCAACTGAAGCCCTGAGCAGCTGCTGCCATTCAGTGCAGACAATACTGAATTAATGGACCGGTGGTTCCTGTCTTTTATCCAGATTGAGTTAATTGCATTTCATGGCTCCATTGGACCAGCAAGATACTGTGGGCAGCACTTAGTTCCTCAGGCCCAGGGAAAGGCGTTTTAATATTTAAGGGTTTATGCATGCAGGGAGAAAGGATCGATTCCGGTGTGCTGTTTAATTTGGGCATGTTTTGTCCTGCACCTGCAGCTAGCAAAGCATGGGAGAATGAGTCAGCAAGTATGTGAGAATGACTCAGCACAATCTACAGTGGAAATGCTGTTGCGTTTTTTTTTTTATAAGCTTTTTATTAAAATTTCAAAGATTATATAAAGACAAAACAAAACAAAGATACAAAAATACAGACAGACAAGAATAAAAAACAAATATACTTTCAATCCCTTATTTTCTTGTAACTTACTTCCCCGACTTCCTCATACCTCCCCTTTCTGTATTCCAGTTTCTAATTTATTGATTCAGCAAATCCTTTCCCTTAATTTCATTTAATTTTTGACCTTTCTTTTCTTTTTACTTGTCCATTACAGCTGGAAACCACATAAATTCTAAACCAGCGTTATACTAACATTCATTAATTTTGCAATGTTTCTTAAGATAGTCCTTAAATTTCTTCCAGTCTTCCTCCGCTGTCTCTCTCCCCGGTCTCGGATTCTGCCAGTCATTTCTGCCAGTCCCATGTAGTCAATCACCTTCATCTGCCATTCTTCCAAGGTGGGTAGATCTTGTGTCTTCCAATACTTCGCGATGAGTATTCTTGCTGCTGTTGTGGCGTACATAAAGAATATTGTATCCTTCTTTGACACCAATTGGCCGACAATACCCAAGAGAAAGGCCTCTGGTTTCTTCAGGAAGGTATATTTAAATACCTTTTTCAGTTCATTATATATCATTTCCCAGAACGCCTTAATCTTCGGGCACGTCCACCAAAGGTGAAAGAATGTACCTTCCTTTTCCTTACATTTCCAACATTTATTATCAGGCACATGGTAAATTTTTGCAAGCTTGACTGGGGTCATGTACCACCTATAAGGAAATGCTGTTGCGTTTAAGGCAAGTTTGTGCCTTTGGCCAGAGCACAGCCTGTATCATGGAAGGAAAAACTGTATCTACAACTGTATGTAGCTGAAACGGCATTATACTGTCGGTAAAGCAACTGACTCTTCCTAGAACCATTTGGTGTTTCTCTCTTCTTTTGGCACACTCCGGTGGCATTAAGCTGGGCGCTCTGCACATGCCCCAACTAAGCATCCATGTGGGTGGACTTGCACTACGGTCCTGGTGCTGTAGAGGCTAGTTCAGCAAGTTGCCTGTCAGCCTCAGACTGCATAACGCTGCCCCCCCACCCCCGATCACTGGCATCAGGTTCAGAGCCAGGAAGCCAGATTGGCTCCTTAGCTCATAGCACTGCAGCCTCCAGGTTGGTGCCTTGGTCCCCGATGAACTCCAAGCATGATGAGAATTACACAGTGCCCCTGTGCAACATTAGTCTGTTGGCCAGTTACTTGCAATATACCCCCAAGTGGGGACAATCGGTGGGAGGGGATCCTCCCTGGGGTGTTTAAATTCCCCTGCATTGGACTCTGACCATGCCCCCTCCTCTTGACCAACTGTTCCTCTGCTTTACTGGGAGCGGCCGCCAAGACCACATAACACCGGTCTTGAAAGACCTACATTGGCTCCCAGTACTGTACATTTCCGAGCACAATTCAAAGTGTTGGTGCTGACCTTTAAAGCCCTAAACGGCCTCAGTCCAGTATATCTGAAGGAGCGTCTCCACCCCCATCGTTCTAGCCGGACACTGAGGTCCAGCACCGAGGGCCTTCTGGCGGTTCCCTCACAGCGAGAAGCCAAGTTACAGGGAACCAGGCAGAGGGCCTTCTCGGTAGTGGCGCCCTCCCTGTGGAACACCCTCCCACCAGATGTCAAAGAGAACAACAACTACCAGACTTTTAGAAGACATCTGATGGCAGCCCTGTTTAGGGAAGCTTTTAATGTTTGATGTATTATGCTATTTTAATATTTTTTGGAAGCCCTCTAGAGTGGCTGGGGAAGCCCAGCCAGATGGGCGGGGTATAAATTATGATGATGATGATGATGATGATGATGATGATGATGATGATGCAGACCCATTGGAATGAATGGACGTGGCTAAGTTAGGTCTATTAATTTCAATTGGCAATGGACGGCTGTTGGGCCAGTCAGCCAGCCAGCCACAGCACCAACACGTGACATTAGCAGCAGGAACCAGGGCTCACAACCAGGGTCAGGGCTGAGCCATGGGCAGTGGTCCAAGGTGAGGCAGGAGCCGGGAACCAGAAGCCATGAAACAAGCCAGAAGTTCAGGACTGTCAAAAACCAGGAGGCAGGGGCAAGGAACAAGCCAGAAGTCAGCACTAAGAAGCAAGATAGGAGTGGGGGCATGACCAGGATCAAAATGCAATGGAGGCCATTCCCCCACTAACTTTAGTCGGCCCTCGGTCAGCTCCCACCTCTGCCCCTTCTTTCTTACAACCTGTCAGCTGCCTCTTCCTCCTTAGTCTTCCATGTTTTCCCCCTTGTAGAATGCAGCATGGAGGTGAATAGGGACAAAACTTGAATTAGTTGACTCTGTTTGTGGTTGGCTATGGATCGATCTACTGCGGGCACCAGCCACCACTGCTGAGATGCAAGCCTGAAGTCAGGACCCAAGGACACAGGGACACACCAGAGCTCAGGAAGGCCTAGTTGCTCAAGCAAGACCCATCTGGGAAAGGCAGCCGCTTGATACTTCTCCCTGTGTAGAAAGAGCCAACAGCCTTGCTTAGTGGGCAGACCCTTCACTGCGGGAGCTACTACCAGTAGTTCTGTGGTCTCTTACAGGAAGCAGCCACAAAGATTCCTGACACACAATCATCCTTGCCTTCTCCTTGACTATGAACGAGGAATGGGGGCATCCCAGCAAGCTCCAGAAACCCTGCCACAGAAGGGCAGAACAACTGTGTTCATCTGATCTTAGCTCTGCACTATCCAGGTTCAGAAGCTCAATATTTTCGCAGGCATTTTTTTTTTGTACTTGGCAGGGGACATATTGTTGTCAAGAAATTCCTGAGCAGCGGAATTGTCTTTGTTGTGTTAGCCTTTTTTATTCAAGGACGTTAGCTGAAGTGCACCTCAGGGAGAATGCATGTTCAATAGCTTAAGGGGAAGATGGATGACCGCTGACTGATGGAGACAACTTTGCAAGCTTTCAGTATAGGCAGGGCTAGTACCTCCACACACACACACACACACACCCCTTTCTTTTCACCTTCCAGTTCCACATGAATGGAATCCCCCAGTTACCCTTGTGTGTCGTGCAGACTTGTAGTCGGCTTCCACTGTTTCCTTTTTTGCCTTCCTCTGACATCCTCTTCCTTTTTCCTATTTCTGCCAGTCCGTTCTCATTCCTCTGCAGGATACAGATGGTGCCAGGTGCAGCAGCCAGTACTACTCTTGCTGGGTTTGAGCTCCAAAGCTGAAATGAACCCCTGATTGTTGTTGAACATCAGCCACCTTACAAGTCAACTTGGTGCAACCTGGCTCCCACCCAAACTGATAGCAATTCCTGCACTAACTGATATCAACTTCTCTTCAAGCCAATGGAACATGTCCAGAAGATCTCATGCTCCCAGAATCCATCAGCTCTAGAGTCCAGTACCTGAGAGGCAGGAGGTGATGTTACCTGATCCAAACATGTGAGTACAAGTCGGGGAGGCTGAATCAAGCTCTCTGAGGCTGCTCATTTCCCCATGGGTACCCAAATGAGAAAGAGCAGTTCACGGTCATTCAGTGTCTCCGCAGTAGCCAGCTCTGATCCAAAGTGCTACTCTTTTACATTCCCTGCAGTTTCATTTGACAAAGAGGACTTTTTAAAAAAAAATTGAAAAGTTTTTATTGTTAAAATAATTCAGCATTTATACACACATATTACGAATATACAAGCATACAAACATACATTTCATACAATCCTTAAGAATATTCAAACATACCTACATTCAGTCCCACAGATAATTCCTTTTCCCATCACCATCCACCACCCCTCACCCCACCTTTGTGTTAGACTTCCAATCTACTCAATTGCAATTTCTTTCCACTTCTATTACTTTCTTTCACACACCTTTAACCTAATTTCATGCTTCTTTTTCTATTACACATTGTTATCCATCTTATTTAGTATTTCAGTATTTAAAACGGAACTTGTTTATTCTAATAGGAGTTCTGATTTTTCAATATGGTTTTGCAAGTATCCTTTAAACACCTTCCAATCCCTGTCTATCTTCTCTTTTGAGATCCTTCCAATTTCTCCCATTGTTTTGGATATATTGTAGTACTCCAATAATTTGGCAAGCCACTCCATTTTTGTCGGTATAGTACCACTTTTCCAATTTTTCGCAATCAATAGCCTTGTGGCTACTGTTGCTTACAACATTTGACAAAGAGGACTTAGATTCAGCAGTTCTACTTGCAGATATGAGGGCTTATCATCAGCCTTTTCTGGGGGGGCTCCCAAGTCCTGCAGATCTGGACATACACACATAGTGCTGGTGATGCCATGAGGTTGAAGGAACATTCTTTCACATGTGGTGGACCTGTAAAAGGGTAAAAGAGTATTGGAAAATAATCCATAATGAAATGAAAAAAATGTTTTAAAGTACTTTTCAAAAAAAAAACAGAGTCCTTTTCATTGGGGATAATTCAGACCAAAACTCCCAGATGTCAAAAAAAGGTTATTTATGTATGCCACTACAGCGACCCGTGTTTTGTTAGCCCAAAAATGGAAAACAAGCAAGATCCCAACTAAAGAAGAACAGCAACTTAAGCTGACAGAATATGCGCAGCTTGCAGACTTAACATATAGAATAAGAGAACAAAAAGAACATGCATTTAGAGAAGATTGGAAAACATTTATTGAATATATGGGGGGAATATTGAATGATTTAGTTTTTGTAAAATATGCAGGGATTTATGATATGCAAAATGAACAATGGAAAGAGAAGAATGGAAGTCCTTGATACTTTAAGGATGTTTAAATGAGTATTCTAAATTGTAAAACAGAAAATTTAATTAAAATTAGAGAGAGAGAGAGAGAGAGAGAGAGAGAGAGAGAGAGAGAGAGAGATCTGGACACACACAGTATGTGGGGCAGAGATGCTTACTTGACTTCCCAGCAGGTGAGCCACTGCTGCTTAGCAGGTGGAGGCAGCGTCAGGAGTGACAGATTGGCTCCGCTATTGTATCTACATTGTGCTGCCCTCCCCAATGCCTCTTTGCTCCACTTCCTCCCAATAAGCAGCCGTGACGCATCTCAGCACAATAGTAGCTTCTTCTGCTGGATAGCTCCTCTATTCTTTCATGTGACCATTCAAGCCCCTGAAGGGGATAAAAAGGGCTGGGAGGATATCCAGCAACTTTCCACGAGGCAGTCAAATTTTAAGCATTTTCATTTTAACTTTAAACATGATGTGGACAAGGGTTTTACTCTCTTTGCTGTCTCAGATGGTGGTTTGCATGCTCTCAACATGCTCTCAACAGCTATGCTTCTGAGACAGAATGCGCCACAGAAACAATGCTGCATTGTGATGTCGTGTCCTGACCAGGAGAATCTTTAGAGTAAAAAAGATGGCTGCCTCCATTAGCCAATACTGCTGTGCTTAGCGGCCTGCAGGCTCGAAACCTGAGTGGAACAAAGCACGAGATCTGCAGTGTTGGGGAAGGTAGCAGTTCGGTTCTAGAGCTCATGCTTTGAGTGCAGAAGTTCCCAGGTTTGGTCCCTGGCCTCTCCAGGCTTAGGTGGGACAGACACCTCCCGCCCTCTAAAACCCAGAAGAGTGGTTGTGAGTCAATGTAGACAATACTGCACTAGATGGACCAGTGGTGTGGCTTGTAGAATTGTAGAACTGGAAGGGAATCATTTGCCCAACATGGGGCTCAAACCCACGACCCTGAGATTAAGAGACTCGTCCTCTACCAGCTGAGCTGTCGGTTTTCTCTGTTCCACATGCAGTTCCAAAGCCAACAAAGAAACCAGGCATTGCAACCTGCTTCCCCACATGGATGTCTCTCTTGTTCTGTGGATGGACTCTTCATGCTTAACCTTAACTTTAACCTTGACAGCGGCATATTCAAGGTAGCCCCCCACTGTTCATGGAATAAACAGATTCCTAAAAGACTTGCAAGGTGCTCTTCTCATATCCATTTATGAGCTTAACACACTTCACGGAGAATAAAACTCTCCTCCCTGGTTCTTGACGTCTGGAACAGATTGATTTTTATAGGTGCGACTCAGAACCAGTCATAGATACAGAAATTAAAACCACCTTCTCTCCATCCGAATATGATTTTCTTCCAAATAACCCCGATAGATATTCCTGTCTTTTTTCTCCCTCCCCTTCCCTGCTCTACTGTAAATTAGCATTTTAGGATGAAGGCACCACATTTTTCATCCAGTACACTACACAGAAAACGGGAAAGCCAGCATGCTGGAATTTCAGCTACCCCAGGGTCCATCAGTGGGGTGGAGGGAAACAAAACAAAAATAGTAACTTAAACAATTCAAGGAAAGCAACATGTGTACCACAACCCGTTACAAAAGTGTATTTCTAGAAATGGCAGTGACTCTGGTCCTGTTGGGGGGGATTGGGGGGGGTTCTGTGTCCAAATGAACAAATACAATGAGAAATGTGTTACTTGAAACATGAACAGAAGATGTGGACAGGAAGGGCATGTATGTATGTATGTTTGTTTTTTAACTGCATGCATCTTTCAGAGTTATATTACACTTACATTGACAATTGCCCTGATGGATTGAATTAACATTCCATCTTGACCACCATTCTGTTTCTGACATCGACTATTCAAATGCTTCTAGAATCTCACAAGTATACGCAGAGGTAGAAGGCCAGCTAGGTCAATGGCGTAGCGTGGGGCCCACGGGAAGTTTGCCCCATGTGCAAAAATTGTTAGGGGCGCAAAATTTCAACACCCAGTGCTGTCTCAATACAGCTGCATGCTTCCGTCGCAGGGCTCTGTTGAAAACAGCTTCTCCGTTATAAGAATTTTAAGGTCTCAAATATAGAATAAATACTCATAAAGGCACACATATCTAAATATATGAACCATGTATATGAAATAGTATGGGAGAGCAATCCTGAAGGCATTTTGACTCTCCCATTGACCTCAAATATTCCTCTGCAGTAAGAGGCAAATGGGCAAAGCCTTCCCATTGTCTTTTTGCTTACAAATATTGTCTTAAGGGCATATTTGTATATCAATAGGGTGAGCCTGTGACCTGGATTTAGGAACTAAAGTATTAACCATCACAAAGGAATGGCCAGACTGCCAAAGTAATGCAATTAGTGACCATTATCAGGTATCCTGGCAAACAGGATTTCTGCTGTAGACCGCCTCCTTCTGTGATGTCTGTATGATGTTTGGGGGGTGGTCTTGGGCTACAGGGTGGGCAATTTCAAAAGTCTATGTAAGGTCTTGCACACCATTGTTCAGGGTTCTCCTTCCTCCTGTGTGTTGTGAGTGGGGACCCTATTGCAATGGTTCCTTTAATAAAGATTTGGCTTACTAGCCTGTTTGCTTCTCAATATACTCTGGTTGGCCTCTGTTATTTTCTCCTACTGATAGGGAACCCACTTAAGGACTCTATACACACTCTGGAATACCCCATAAGGAAAAAGGAACAGTTTTTGTTATAACACCGTGCAAACCAGGAAGTGACTTCTTCAGTCAATGGAACAACTCTTATTTTCTTATATCTGTGGATGCAATCTCCTGGGTGATACGGACTCTGTTAAGCAGTTGAATGTGCCTGCATACTCCTTCCCTCCCACCCCTCCACACAGCCCTGGGCCCTGGCAACCCATGCTATGCCACTGAGCAGGGTGCTTGTAACTGAAAGTTTCAGTTGAATCAACTCCATGAGGCTGTTCTAGTGAACAAACTAATCTGGGACATAGATCCACCACTCAGAATGGACAGCCATCCAGCACCAAAGCAGTGGTGAAGTTGGAACTAGCCGGAAGATAGCACACCATACCATACTGATACTGTCTAAATAACACGTCTGATAAGGGCAGCAGTAATTGCCCGACATTTTGGAGCTTGAGTGAATGCCAAAAGCCCTTGACACAACCTCTTAAATCCAAAGGGTGTTTTTTTGTTTTGGTTTTTTTGCTAATTGAATTTAATTAGAATGACCACCATGCAAATTGGATTACTGCCCAATAAGTGAGTGAAATGAATCACAAGCATTGAATAAACTAAATGCACATCTGCTCGCTCCCAGGTGTGCGTTTTTTTAGCCAGTTTGTTATGGAGTGGTTGGGTGGGGGGAAGTTCTTCTGAAGGCCAGGTGGCAAGATGTCAGGCCTTGAAAATAAGCAAAAGCCACTCACCAAACCATCCAAAACAAAGTGGCTCCATGGAGATTGACGAAACACTTCACCACCTGAAAGGAAACCTCAAGAACCTATTTCAAAGATGCCAAGCTGGTGGCAAGTTTACTATGGCCTTGTCATATATTTGGAGGGGGTGTGTGGACACCCGGTGTTACGACAGATGAGATTTAGCATGAGCTGAATCCCATGTGCTCTAGTTGCCTGCAGTTGCTTCAGGGAGGCCTGTACCATTGCGAAATCAGTCAGGCCATTGCCCAAGCTGCCACTGAAGGCTATGGAGTTTTGAAACCTTTTCAGCTCCATGGGACTCCCAAGGATGAGCCAATCAACTCTTTCAGGAGGCCCAAAAGGACCATGGGAAAGCGACAATCCTGCTCCCACAAAAGTAATGATTCAACTCTGGAAATAAACAAAGAATCAAAATGCCTGTTTGGGGAGCCTTACAAAACAGCTTGCCGAAATGTGTACATTAGTCAAAAACCGCATACAAAAAATATTATTAAAATTATTAATAATCATTAATTTTTGTTATTGCTGCTGCTGTATCTGCAGTACCTGCTCTTCCCCAGCAGTTCCCTAATATAGAGAAATTCGCACTAAAATGCTGATGAGTTTTTACAAGAATTTCTTTTCTGCAGAAATGTGGAGAACTGAATTTAAGGTTGGAAAAAGAAGAAACTGGGAGAACCAAAACTGACAGCTCCTTCTATCCCTTAATGTAGGAGGGACTGAGCAGGAACTGCCTTTTGTGTATTGTGGATTTTTATGGGTGTACTTATCACGCCTTTTCATGGGTACCGTGGGAAGTACCAAGGGCACACTGTTACCCGTGGCCATCACATTGGTTACCTCTACACTAGTTATTTTCTAAAGGAAAAGATAGAGAGGCCAAGCATAGCTGAAAATTGTACCCCCTGACCTGGAAGACCAGTCCAGTAGTCTCTAATTCCCAGATAATTCTCTCACCCATTTCTTCCCTTTCCCCGACTCCGGCTGGGATCGTTATCATCTCCATGATGTGCAGCACACCTGGAATCCTGCTTTTCAGAAGAAATTGGGGGGGGTGGCTGAAAGGACTGGATTGCACGGGGGCGGGAGGGGGGGAGAGACAAGAGAAGCCACTTCTGACTCATCTCCCTACAGCAGCAGTTTGCAGTGGTAATCTCTGGGTTGCAACCTGGCAGCCCTGGAGATAAATGGTAAGTGGTTTCTGGTGAGATAAATAATGCACCGTGAGGGCTGTGCCGGTTCCCTCTGCCAGCCGTGAGAGTTTTGTTACACAACAGACATTTTGGCACAACCGTTTTCAGAAACGAGTGTCAGGAAGCTGGGGGGGGGCCTGTTTCACCCACCCACCCATCTGCTTGCGTCCCTGAAATTCCCCCATTGTTTCACTTATCGCTTCTCCCACATCTTTCCTCCCCGCCGCCCCTCCCTCGCACGGTGAGCGTAAGTGCTGCTTGTCAACGATAAGCCTGTGGCTCAGAGAGCTCCTTCAAGTGGTCTTTATAAATGTAAGTCTTTCAGATCATCCTCTCCTCCCGCATTCAGCAAAGATCAGACTTCCCATTTAAAATGGCTGATTGGGAGGTTCGGTGCGGAAAGGAAGCAGTATCTCCTCCAGACTGGCTCTCCAGGGTGACGGCAGCGAGTGTGGCATTCTATTGTACAAGGAGGGGCAGAGCCAGAGGCTCTTTTGAGCACAGAAGCTATTTATCTGCCAGCCTGCGCATGGCTTGCATATTTGAAAAGCTGCTCTCTTTCTTACAGCCGGCATGTTCAGAGCCATTTATTTCCTTAGCATTTCTTCCTCAGCATCTCTTTGCCCTATTGAGTTTTTCTCTCTCCTGCACCCCCAAATCCGAAACGACATCCACCCCAACCGTGACAGGTCATCAAAAATGCCAGGGCTGTGTGCGCACCAAATGGCACCCGTGGGTGGTTTTCAAACAATGCCCCAAGGAACTCTGGGGTTCCTTGGAAGCCTGGAGCTGTGAGTCCTCAGGGAAAAGCTTGGTGATGCTGGACCAGCAGGCATCCCAGGTGGAGGCAGAGAGCGGCATTCGGCTCTTCAGGAACAGCCTGGCTGTGCCTGTTGCCTCACAGTCCAGGTGAAGAGGGAGGCCTCCCTCGCTTGACTTTGGGAAGGAGGCAGCAGGGCCCCAGGATCCGTTCAGAGCATCACACCTCCTTCCCTAAGCAGGGCAAACACTCCCTGGGCTTGGGGAAGGAGGCGTGATGCTCTAATGGGGTCCAAGAGCCCTCCCGCCTCCTTCCCCTACCCAAAAAGTCCCCTCATAACATTGCATACTGCCGGGGGGGGGAGCACTGGTTGTAATAGCTCAGGACAAATTGAAGAGGACGTCCAAGAGAGAGCAAGGGAAAGCTTGACCCAAAATTTTTAGCAGCAGCCCTGCGTTCTTCGTAATGGGAAAGTTGGAGTATTTCCTCAAAGGAGAAGATCAAAAATGTTCCTGAAAGAAGTAGAATGAAAAACAGTGAAGGATTATATTCACAAAACCTAATTCAAGGGGAGATTAAAGCATTTGGATTTGCAATTCTGCAGCTCTCCCTGACTTCCTTATCCACAGAGCCTTCCTGGAGCTTTTGCCCTCCCAGACAGTGTCTGCTGCTGGTGTCTGTCGGTGGGCAGACTGAAATCCCCTTTGACTGACCAGGGCTCTGACAAGGGTTATTGTGATCTCAAGGAACGCCCAGTTCCTCCTCAGGGCTGAGCGAGCTTGCCTCTCCTTGCCCACGACCGTCGCCATGTCAGGCTGCTTTGATATGCCAGTCACATCGCAGTCCTCCATCCATCCAGGGACCACGTACCGGGGACCTGTTAAGAATGCAAGTCACATCGGCCAGTCGGCTGCCGCAGTGAACTGATTCATGCCGGGGACTTGATGCAAATAACACGGAACGAAGGCCAGGAGATGTAGGATCCTGTCTGTACAATACAGATGCTGTTCTTTTGAGCTGGAGCGCTCCGATTGCTCCCACCTCTTGCAGCTACGTGGTGTATTATCGACATGGGTTCTTAGCCTCTGGCTGAAGAATGAACCTGTGCAATGCAGAAGGGAAAGCCAGAACAGGGTGGGCACTGCAGGGAGAGAAAACTAGGGACAGCAGGAGGGAATTTAATCATTAAGCAGCTTCAGGTGTGTGTTTTTTCACTGCCGTGACACAGCTCCTTTCTCTAAAAGTGATGTGTCTTCCGCACATCATTGCCAATGAATGAAACTCTTTGAGCTGCCTGTTAAATACGAACCCCATGGAATCCACTGGGCAGAGTATCCTGCCACCAAAATAAACAGATTTCCTTAGCATACACCGGGGTACTCAACCTTTTTATACCTACCACCCACTAATGCATCTTTCTCAATGGTAAAATTTCCTTACCGCCCACCAGTGCTCGATGGAAGGAGGATTCAGCTTGTGCCGTAGAGCCCCCTACCGCCCACCTAGAATCCTGAAATGGCCACTAGTGGGCAGTAGGGACCAGGTTGACAACCCCTGGCATACACTGATTTGTTCAGATTTCTTGACTACTGTGGGGCCTAATCCATCAGGAATTTCCCCCATGCAAGTTTCGCTGATGGAACTATCTCCGACTAAGAACTTTTTGTCAAAAAGAGCTGTTCAACAGTGGAATGGCCTCCCTCGGAAAGTGTGGACTCTCCTTCCTTGGAGGTTTTAAAGCAGAGGTTGGATGGCCATCTGTCATGGATGCTTTAGCTGAGATTCCTGCATTGAAGGGGGTCAGACTAAATGACCCATGGGGCCCCTTCCAACTCTGCAATTCTATGAGTCTATAATTCTATCTGCAACTTTTTATTGAAGAACGGAGACCCTTTTTGGAATATTTAAGAAAGAACCATAGTCAAATGAAATCACAAAGCAGGATTTGAATTATGAGCAACGGATTGAAAATGATACAATACTATATAATAATAATTTATTATTTGTACCCTGCCCATCTGGCTGGGTTTCCCCAGCCCTAAACAGGGCTGCCATCAGATGTCTTCTAAACATCAGATAGTTGTTAATTTCTTTGACATCTGATGGGAGGGCGTTCCACAGGGCAGGCGCCAGTACCCAGAAGGCCCTCTACCTGGTTCCCTGTAACTGCACTTCTTGCAGTGAGGGAACAGCTAGAAGGCCCTCAGCACTGGACCTCAGTGTAATAAATGTAATACAGTGGTACCTTGGGTTAAGTACTTAATTCGTTCTGGAGGTCTGTTCTTAACCTGAAGCACTACTTTAGCTAATGGGGCCTCCTGCTGCCGCTGCGCCGCTGCTGCACGATTTCTGTTCTCATCCTGAAGCAAAGTTCTTAACCCGAGGTACTATTTCTGGGTTAGCGGAGACTGTAACCTGAAGCATATGTAACCCAAGGTACCACTGTAGTGGAAATTTGTATTAGATATATTTTGACATATAATGCAACAGAATCTGGGTTGGGAGTGAACCTTCCTCATTTTGTAAGAGGAACGTATATTGAATTGGGAGCTGATGTATGTAAGTTTTCAAAACTGAATAAAATTTACACACACACACATGATTCTATCAGTGACCTCCCTCTGCTCTATCATCCTACACTGCCAAAAGTCTTCTGCTGTCTTAAGTGACTCTATTCCATGACCTTCCCCTCCCCTGCCCTGCAATGCTCAGAACTTCCTGGATCAGTTATGTAACACAATCTCTTTCTCTCTCACATACCTAAACTCTCTCTCTCTCTCTCTCTCTCTCTCTCTCTCTCTCTCTCACACACACACACACACACACACACACAAATAAATAAATAAATACATAAGAGCCCCACAGTAGCACACCAAGGCCCCATCTAGTCCAACATCGTGTTCTCCCAGTGGCCAACCAGATGTCTATGAGAAGTTAGAAGCAGGTGGCGACGTGGTCAAAACCACTGAGCCTCTTGGGCTTGCCGATCAGAGCTCCTGTTGCTCTGTCCCAGCTCCTGCCAACCTAGCAGTTCGAAAGCATGCCAGTGCAAGTAGATAAATAGGCATTGCTGCGACGGGAAGGTAAATGGCAGTTTCATGCGCTCTGGTTTCCGTCATGGTGTTCCGTTGCGCCATAAGTGGTTTAATCATGCTGACCACATGACCTGGAAAGCTGTCTGTGGACAAACACCGGCTCCCTCAGCCTGAAAGCAAGACAAGCGCCACAACCCCATAGTCGCCTTTGACTGGACTTAACTGTCCAGAGGTCCTTTACCTTTACCTTTTACCTATGAGAAGACCATAAGCAGGACCTGAGTGCAGCAGAACTCTCCCCCCCTGTGATTTCCAGTGAATTTCAACTTTAGATATCATTGCACTTTAACCCTCTTGTTCCTGTCAGTATCACATCAGATTTGACTTTCAGTCTAGTTAGTGCACTGTTTATCCCCAACCCGCAGATCAAAATCTAGAAAGGTTGGTGTTCCTTCCCTTGGGATAACAGGAGCCAAAGTTTCCAAGCACTTATTGTTGGGAGCTGCCTTGAAGATCCATCTGAAAGGTCCCATTTCTCTCTCTCCCTCTGTCTTTCTGCACTTTCAGTGACTGCTAGCAGTAGCTACCATCTCTCGGCTCTCCATCTGGGCTCACAGTCATGAGCACAGCCTCCGCCCTACAAATCTGGCTCACGCAGCCGGTCAGACATATGGAGGAGATCCTGATCTAAGGAACCCCTGGGAATTCCATTGTGTGTTTGAGTGACAAATCTAAACAAAAGCAGCTACAAAAAGAGAGAGAGAGATCTGGATTTGGGTCTGTTTCAATGCTGTTTTCTTGTACCCCAAGCTCTGGACGTTTTACTATGTAAGAAAACAACTGCGGGTGTCAGATAAACCTTGTGCTTGTCTGCAGTCAAGACCCCAATGAAAGCCTATGCGGTCCCTGTGCAACAACAGCTCTTTCCATATGGGGCTTTTCTCCATAAGGCTAGATAGAAGGGAATCAACACATTCACAGCTGTTTTGCTGGCCCAAGACACTGCAGTTTCCCACATCTGCATTGTCTCCCACAGCATCGGACCAAAAGTATAGGGGAAATGGCCTCTTCCAGCCAAAATTAAGAGCTGGTTCGCTCGTGAATGTGCATTACCTTATTTTTCCAAATGACTCCCAGCTGTGAATCAGTTCTTTTAATCTTCTGTCCATGGTGATATGCCTGTGATGCTTCCACACGTATGTAAGTTGCCACAGTGCTGAAGTGATCAAATAATGTACACTGAAGGGTGGGGAAACTGTGGACTTCTAGATGATTCTGGACTACAGCTCCCATCATCCCTCCTCATTGATCATGCTGGCTAAGGCTGATGGGAAGTGTAGTCCAACTAGATATAAGGCGTCATATTGCTGTGCACACATACATACCAGGTGTACACGCATGTGTGAACAAGCCCTTGGTGAGTGAATATGTTAACTAATTCCACTGAAATGCAATACTTCTGAGGTGGATATGGACATTCTGTCTCTGCTATTAAATCAGAACAAGAAAGAACCTTCCATGTCATTCCATTGCTGCCACTCCCAAAATAAGGTAAGTCTGTCCCAATTCCTGGAAAATCTAAATGGAAAATTGGACCCCCAAATAGTATTCATCCATACCTCTGTTCCACCATCTACTTATAAGCATATTTAGATATTTGGATAAATAATTAAATTGCCACCGTGTGGAAATTTGACATTAAAAATTTGGCTATTGAAAATATGCAAGTAAGTAATTTGGCTATTGAAAATATGCAAGCTACTAGTCCAGAGATGGAAAGAAGGGTCCCTACCAGAGAGGAATGGCAAACTAAGCTGTTAGACTATGCTGAAATGGCAAAACTGACCGGAAAACTCAGAGACCAAGAAGACAAGAGATTCAAGAAAGAATGGGGAAAGTTTATAATTTACTTAGGAGACTCTTGTAAGCAGATGAAAACATTAGCAGGATTTTAATCTCACTTGTAATGTAACAAATACTATGGACAATATAAAATATAGATTACGAAATAATATGCAGTTGAAAATGCTGACAGCCATGGAGGGGATCGGAGGAAGTCCCAAGATTCAGAGCAATCTCTTTATATGGATGCGTATTTGGTATGGTTATTAATTCATATTTGTAAAATCAAATAAAAGTGATTTGCTACGAAAACATGCAAGTAAGATGAGAATAGAATATTGCAGTGCACACCCCAATTTTCAAGTGGCAAGAGGCTCCAGAGATGCCAGCGCTTACCTACAGTTCTCTTTCTTTGGAATGAATGTCAATGGAGACTATGGTGCCCATAGGATATATGGTTTTATTTGCACATGTATATAACCTGAGCATAGGGCTCACCTGGTGGAGGGGCCCACAGCATTCACACGCCAGCAAATCTTCCATCCCCATTAGGTTCCAGGAAGACCCCCCCCCCAAGCCAGAGCTTTGGGTCCAGCAGAGAGCAAGACAGGTTTCCATGTCTCTAGCTTACAGAATTAGCCAAAACACACACACAAACCCTGGCTGTTCTTCTTCTACCTTACATGGGGATGTCGCTTCTAACTGTCGGCGAGGGTCACCTCCATTTGTCTCGAGGACAACTGGGCAACTACTTTGGACATGTAAATGGAGGTACTCAGTGGTTAAGGACATTATCTTTCATAGAAACTGGTCTGACTAGTTCAGCGGCCTCTTCTACTAGATTCTAAACCTTACTAGATATAGAATTGTAGGCCTGGAAGGATCCCATAGATATCATCCAGACTGACCCCCACATTCAAAGAAATATACAATTACTGCTTACCAAAATAATAATTAGAAAATTAAAGAAATTTGCTTAATACAGCAAGTAGCCAACTCCCATAAATGAAAATGGGACTATAATGAATCAAGAAACACAAACATATAATGAGATTACAATATAGAAGTAAAAATTAGCAACTGAAATATGAGATTAATAGTTAAAAGCCTTTATTAGCAATTATAAGATTACAATACTTCAGAGGTTATATTATCAGTCAGCAATTAGGAGGATGACATGACTTAACTATAAACAAGAGATCTTTGACTTAAGCTTAATTAGAAGATTTTAACTTAAACTTAATAAATCGAGAAAGATTTTTATCAAGCTTAGCCAAAGCTATTTGCATCATAGACAGTGGTAGTTTCACTTGTTTCCCACTGAAGTAATGAGGCAATTGTGTGGCACTTCATAAGATAAGGTGATAACTGAAAAAAAACAAAAACAAGCCCAAATTCTCCTTAATTCTCCAAAGGCAACAGATGTTTGGGAGATCATGAGTCCAGGTAACTAAAAATGCAAGCCTTCCTCAGCATACAACACAAGTAAATTAAGCTCCATTAATAAGGTTCTGTTCGGGTTATCAATTTTGTGGACACAAGATTAGCCTCCATTCAGAGCAGGGCCTTTTCAGCAGTTGCCCCAATGTCACAAAATGCTTGATGCTCACTTGATGAATCCTGGAGGCTCACTTTGCCTCACTGTTTGCCCTTTTCCAGAAGCAGGGAAAACTATGGTGGCCACTTCTATAGTGCCAAAAAAGAAGACTAGAGGGCACGGATTTGCATAAAATTTGCACGTACCAGTTTTTTAATATAGGGCTAAATTGGGGGGGGGGGAGAGAACAGAAATCCAATACAGTTTTTATTTTTTAATTGGGGGGGGATACAAATATACCCTTTCCCCCAACCTGAAGACATAGTTCAGATGTAAACAATACTAGCCAAATTTATGCAAGTGGAAAGAGACCGAAAGTTGATAAAGAAGAACGAAGAGAAAGATCAGACCAATTGGTGTGTTCTGGCAGAAAAAGAAAAGAAAAGAAAGAAGAAAAAGAAATTCAATACACCTCACCACAGTGGGATAGACTGTGAGCAGGTGACCTGTGTGCCTATTCAGTCTGCTGTCTGGGATCTAGTTGCTGGTCAACAACATCAGGGTGGCTGCTGTCCCTCCTAGTGGTTCATCATCTTCAGACCAGACTTGGACAGGACAGCACTTCAAGCAGAGGATCTCTCCAAACAGAGGACTGTCTCCAAAGAACACTGTGCACTACAAAGGAGGACACATATGGATGAGTTTGGGGACCTTTAGGAGAAGGGTTGTAGCTCAGCGGTGAAGCATCTCTTGGCATGCAGAAGGTTCTGGACTAACCCCAGGAATCTTCAGGTAGGGCTGGGATTGCTCCATCTGAAATTCTATCGGGAACCACTGGCAATCCTTGTAGACGATACTGAGCTAGATAGCCCAAATCATGGGTAAGGAGGAACCTCTGGCCAGCTGGCTGTTGGGCGTTTGGGAAGTGCTGCACAAAATCCACAAAATGCAAAGCCCCTTACACAACACCACTTCCCAAAGGCGCAACAAGCAGCTGATTGTCAGGTGTTTGGGGAGCAAGTGCAAGTTGACAGGTGTCGATCACCTGACATCATTATGGCATTATGGCATCAGAGGATTGTTCTGTGGGTGGTCCCACCCCACCTGTCAAAGTTGGCACAAGGAAGTGGGGGGAGATACAGTTTTGGCCAACCAAAATTATTCCCAGCACCTAGACCAAATAATCAGACCAAATATTATAAGGCAACTTCCTGTGTTCCTCTCGGACTCTGTTCTGCTCTGAATAACATCGCTGGGGGGCAACAGAGTCCAAAATACCCCCAGAATCTAAGAGGAAACAATTTGGGTTTTACAGACCAGTTCCAAGCCAGCCTAGGGGGATTCTATCCATCACTAGTTGAGATGGGAGTGCAGACTCTATACACACAATCTCTGACTCCTCAAACTGCAGGTTCCCCCATTAGGCACATACAACTCGGTAGGCTCAGTTCCCAAAGAAGCAGTGACTGTGTGAAGGCCAGGGGTGGGAACATCAAGCTCAATCAGCTCCTATGCAATCTTTGTATGTGCTTCCAGACTGTGTGGAAAGGGATGGTGTGGGAGGCGATTCTGCTAGTATTTTGGGAATGGCAAAGGGAAAACTGGGGAGCAGATGAAGGAAGTCAATATCAAGCCTATAGTCTCTTTCTGTCTGTCTCATTTAATATTCCCATGTGTTTTCTTGCAGCTGGACTAATCTCAAACACTCCTATTGTTTTGCCCTAGAACCTGAGCAAGACTCTGACATTTCAAAGAAGTGGACTGACTTGCCACCGCTAGCACATTATCACATAGCAAATGTAGTGAAACACTAAGGCGCCAGGGCAATTGTTAGCTGCTCCGCGAAGCATGACATCAGAGGCCTGCTGATGCTATTTGATCTTCCAGTTTGTGTCTGGCTAATGCTCATGGCATTAAATATCACACAATTCACAGGGACGAGAGCAGAGCAAAACTCCATTGAGTAGACATTTCTGCAGAACTCAACTTCTCCCTGTTATTGACTCTCTGTCCAGAAGCTGGTGTGTGTTGCCTGGTACCCAAGTCACTTCCAGATGACCTGATTATTGACCATTCATCCTGTTTTGTTTGCACAAAGCTTTCAGGGAGGTGATGTGATGTCTGCTGCTCTTTGTTGAGCATTCATTTGGATTCCTTTGTGGGGAGGTTATACCACACGCAGGTCTCAATCTCTGAACACAATGCGTTCTCGGGAAATCATTTGTTAGGCAAGTGTTTGCATGACAAATGGACTGTTTCCCCTGATTCCTAAGGGGAAATTTCTAATACATTCCCAATCATGGAATTTTCACCAGAGAAATGTTGGAGGGCATGCTGTCTTCATCCCTCAACTCTAACGGCAAAACCATCAGCAGTTCGAGTCTAATGCCCCAGGCTAGAAGAGCAACACCCCAGGCAAACGAGGAATTGGGATTTCTAAGGAAGTCTGTTAAACCGCACTCTTCCCCAGACAAACCACAAACCTCAGTTTTTTCACAGATGACAAAAAACAGACTGCAGGCCTCTTAGTATTTATCAGTGCTGCGCTGAAAATTTCTCCTGCATTCTCTCCCCCTGCCCTCAATCCTGGCAAAAAAACTCACAGCATTCTCCATCAATTAATGAGAAAAGAAATTGCATTGAAAAATTAAAAATGGGAAGAGAAAATTCAAGTGAAATTCTCATGGATTGGTTACAGGGGTTTCTTCATGCTTAATAATAATAATGATGATGATAATGATAATAATTTATTATTTATTCCCTGCCTATCTGGTTGGGTTTCCCCAGCCACTCTGGGCAGCTCCCAACAGAATATTAAAAACGCGATAAAAATCAAATATTAAAAACTTGCCTAAACAGGGTTGCCTTCAGATGTCTTCTCAAAGTCAGATAGTTGTTTACTTCCTTGACATCCGGTGGAAGGGTGTTCCACAGGGCGGGCGCCACCACCAAGATGGTCCTCTGCCTGGTTCCCTGTAACCTCACTTCTCGCAGTGAGGGAACCGCCAGAAGGCCCTCAGAGTTGGACCTCTGTGTCTGTGCTTACTTTACCTTTAAGGGCTCTTTTTGAGCATCCTTGCCTTCATTCTACAAGTCATTTCATGGGTTGTCTGTACTCTGTGACCTTCCTGGGTGCCCACCCTTCAATTAAAAGCCCACAGGTGGACATCATGACGCAACTCTTCCCACAAGGCCTTATTCATATCAGAAAGTACAGATCTGGCCAATCACATGGGGCTTAAGCTGTCCAGTCCTATTTCCTTCTGGCTGAAATAAACACATTCCCCAGACAAGACCATACTGCATACTTTGGCAGAGAATGCTCCCATGTTTGCCCTTTTCTGTGCAATTGCCATCATGGTAAAAGTGGTGAAAGGTCACCACTTTTTACACAACATCCTCAGGGCACATTGCATTGCATTCCAATGTTTTGGAAATAATTCTTAGGGGTGTTTGTTTTTTGGTTTTTTTACATTTCTGGTTATTTTGTGTGTGCGATCAAAAGCAACGATAACAGCCATTTGCCCACTGTGGACAGGGAAAGCAAGTTGGCCTTTAAAGTTAAGCTCCTTTCCTTTGCATAACAGCTTGCTTTATTGCCCCCTGTTCATTTTCAACAAACAGCTTCTGAATTGCCCCAGTGTCAGTTTCCCTTGCCACAGAAGAAGGCTTTAATGAAAGCTTTTTGGCGCTCATTGGCTGGCTGGTCTCACCCCCTGCGGAAAGCCTGTCCAAAACCTTCCGGCATTGGTCAGTCGCCGGCAGGCGGACTCGTAATCTGGTGAACTGGGTTCGATTCCCCGCTCCTCCACATGCAGCTGCTGGGTGACCTTGGGCTAGTCACACTTCTTTGAAGTCTCTCAGCCCCACTCACCTCACAGAGTGTTTGTTGTGGGGGAGGAAGGGAAAGGAGAATGTTAGCCGCTTTGAGACTCCTTTGGGAAGTGATAAAGTGGGATATCAAATCTAAACTCTTCTTCTTCATCCACCCCAGCCATTCGGCAGATCACCGCTGTGACGCCGCCCACCATAGAAAGTGAACAGATCATTATTCCTCCTCCCCCCCCCTTTTTTTAATGGAGAAATTGCCCTTTGTTATGCTCATTGCCAGCCTGACAACAATGGAGGCCTCCAGGTCTTCAGCTGCAGCAAACCTTCCTCTTCGCTGTGGGAGAGAGAGATGGACTTGATATGCACCACAAAGACACTCCCGACATAAAGAGGGGGTGGGGTTGCGGGCTCACGCCCCCAACTACAATCTCGCGGGGCTGGCGTCAGCCCCGTGGGACTCAGGGATTCCCCTAGCTCATCAATATTCATCTCCCTCACCGCCAGCCAATAGGCTGGCGCTGGGGGCGGGCTTACCAGGTGCACTTAAGGTCAGGGCAGCCCTGCCTCGCCCCCTTTTCTTTCTTGCAGCAGCTGCGGTTTCCCACCCACCCGCCCTCTAGGTTTGCATTCGGACTTTGCTATGGGCTTCGGCTGGTCGCCGCAAGGGGCCTGGTAGGAGTTTTTCCATTTGGCTAATTGGCTGTATTTTGAAGCCACTTGGTTTTTTCGCCTACCTCGTAGCAAAACGTCACAACTCCTTGGTTTTGGCGGTTAGGCATTGGCAGGGGTATTGTTATGCAAATGAAGTCGGGGGGGAGGAACGCCATCACCTCCCCCAAAGCTTGATGGGTAGTTCGTTAAAGGACTCCGGGGGGTGTCGCCTCGTCCGAAACCTACGGAGGCTAGGGCCTAAAGCGCGCCCCCGAGCGGTAACCCCTTGGGGAGCGCCCAGGGATGTGCATCTCGGGGGCTCCCCCTGTTGGTGCTTAACCCTTCCCGGTTAGACCGGATAGTCTGTTAGGGCCAATGCCTAAAAGCCAATACCGCTCTTACCTGTAATCAATAAAGTTGTGGCCATTTTCGCCCATTAACCTTAATTCTGGTGTCCGGTGTCTTTATTTACTCCATCTGTGGGAGGGGGCGGGTATCGCCACGCAATTCACCATGCTCAAGCAGTCCTTCCTTTCACACGAAAACCTTTTCTCAAAAAGGCAACTCTGTGGTGTTGTTGTGTTGTTGTGTGAAATAACGCCGTGATTTTCATAATGCTGAAATTGCCCTCTTTCCTAAAGATCCCCTGTACTACTGCTCTTGCTTCCCCGTTGTGGATTCTGTGAAGAACATCCTTGGAGATCATTTGTAGTTATAGTGATAGGGCTTCAAAGACCATTGGGAAAAGGTGTTCATATTAATCTGAAAGAGAGGGAGGCTGGGGAGCAAGAGGGAAGCATTCGCTGCGCTCCCCTTTCATTTAAAGGAACGGTTTCCTACTTTGGCACCCAGTTCCTTATTTACATTATTCAGATGCCTTCTTGTGTCATCAAAAGATTATTATTTTTCCTTACTGCCTTTGCTAACAGCTTGTTTCTGGCAACAAGGGACCAGAGGGGCTCTGAATAGAAGGTGCAGTTTGTATGCTTTGCTTCGGCTGGGCCTGAAACCAGGGGAACTTTTTATGAAGCTTTTGGATTTGTTTGTGCATATAAATGCTCTGCCTTTCTTTCCGCTAACAAATGGGTTTTCTAAACATTGCCTGTTGTTGCTAAGATGCAGGTGCGTCAGATGCAATTTCTGAAAAAAGACAAAGATGCTTGAACATCTGGTTATCTTCCATAGCTGCCTCCAGTGACCATGGAAATGAGATAAATAAAATTGGAAGGGGAGGGGCTGGCCACCATCATAGCTGCATGTATTTCTTCTTCTTCCTGTTTTCTTCACTTAAATGTTTTAGATAATTTCCTTTCCTTTTTAATGTTTGCGGGTCTGCAGAGAGAGAGAGTGGGTATTTTGCCTGGTGAAAAACATGGCTTTGAAGTACTTACACAGCGTTCTGAGCTTTAGGTTGTGCTGTAAGAGAGGAGACATTGTGGACCCTCTCGCGATGAGCAAGGCCCAGCCTGTGAAGGTGAAATAACTGGACAGGACAACATTCTGGGATTTAAAAATTGGCCGCAACTTTATTGGTTTCAGATGTAGGTTGGACTTGACTTAGGCCAAGGTGTGTATGCCTCACAGCACCCCTGGTGGACGGCTGTGGCATGACAGGGTCAGGCCCAAGATTAATGGGTCCTCCGCAAGATGCAGGTCTACACGGATGACCCTCTCAGGCAGCTGAAGGAAGCTCTATGGCCCATCTTCTGCACACCTTGGCTTTTGGACAGAGACTTCTGACTAAGGCATGATGGAGGACAGCAACAACCGGGAAGAGATAGATGTAACATTTTACAAGGACAGGAAGAAACATGACGGACAGAATAATTGCCACACACAGGAAGAATAAGGATATAGATTGAGTGCCTCACTTATAGTTTCATAAATCATTTAATGTGTCAATACGAATGGAAGTTGTTAATATTGCAGTTGTTGTTTAAGGGATTGTTATCTTGACTGGAATGTAATTGAAATTAATAAGATTTTGGAATGTAGAAATAAAGAAAATAATCAAACCAATCAATTCTAGCATGCGGGGGGCCACCTAAATTATATAATTTGGTATCTGAATGATTGGTATTAGTAACTGTATTATTATTTGACATTGTTATAATGAGGCTATTATTGGACTGCAATTGAAAACTAATAAAAAAATTGTTATCAAAAAAGAGAGAGAGAGAGACTTCCAACTAGACCCCTGTAATGGGGTATCCTGTTATTGCACAGTTCTGAGGTGGGAATGATGTTAGACTAGAATACAGTGGTACCTTAAGTTACCTACACTTCAGGTTACATACGCTTCAGGTTACAGACTCCACTAACCCAGAAATAGTACCTCAGGTTAAGAACTTTGCTTCAGGATGAGAACAGAAATTGTGTGGCAGCGGCGCGGCAGCAGCGGAAGGCCCCATTAGCTAAAGTGGTACCTCAGGTTAAGAACAGTTTCAGGTTAAGAATGGACCTCGGGAACGAATTAAGTATGTAACCAGAGGTATCACTGTAGTTCTTGGGGTTGGATGCAGTCAGGATGGTGCTCCCAGGGGCGGAGGAAGGGGGTGTGGTGGGTGTGGGCCACCCCAGGTGTCACCACTGAGGGGGTGACAAAATGCTGGGCAGCACTCACCGCGGGGCCTGCAGCACACCTGAGCCACGTGTCTCTCCCGGGAGAGACGCAGTGGCTTGGGCGCGTGCAGGCTCCGCGCTGCCCAAACGGTCTGACCGCTGCCTCCCCCCAACTGTAGGGCAGCTGCGTGGGAGGAGACAGGCAGACTCTGGAAGCCCTGCAGTACCCCTACGGGCAACTTGCCTTGCCCCAGGCGCCTGAGCGGCTTCCTCCGCTGCTGGCTGCTCCATCCTATATGAGGCTCCAAGCCTCGTCCACTCAGCCCAGACGGATGGCCGGAATGGTGGGAGAGTCCATCAATCCCCAGTGGCCGGCTAGGAATTTCCCCAACAGCTGGCTGCTTGACCCCTAGAGAGCATTGATCTCTAGGGATGGGAGCCCATCGCAACGAGTCACACCACCACCCACCCCGTGACTGGGTAAGCAGCCATTATTCCACAATCGACCATCTCCAATACTTAGTAGATCCCTCTTCTTTTTCTCATCTAGAATAAATTCAGGTGTTTCTGCCCATTAAGATTTAGGAAAGAAGAAAGGGGGAGACAAATTGAGAAGGGAAACACATTTGCCCCTTTGCGCCACCTGACTCAGTTTCCCCAGGGTGAGGGATCAGATGGGAAAGGAAACAGCCCCTGCCAATGTTTTTCTTCTTGAGAATCTTTCTTTATCTTCTGCTGTTTTCTGTAATGATGGCAAAAAGGTCTGCCAATCTGGTAGTGGTATTTATGTTCCCCCGTTGTAGTCCTTGTTGCCTCAAGGTGCAGCATGGAGAGAAAATGTATACCCCAAAACATTTGGTGAAGGGGCGTAGCTCAGTGATAAGTCACCAACAGAAGATCTCAGGTTCAATCCCTCACATCTCCATGTAGCGTTGGGAAAGACCCTGGTCTGAGATGCTAGGCAGCTGTTGCCAGCCAAAAGAGATACTTCTGAGCTCTAAGGACCAATGGTCTAACTTGGTGTGAGAGTACTTCCTATGTCTGATAGCTCCCTGAACTGGATCCCACTCCCGTCCCCAGACTGTCAGAATTTTACAGGAGGCAAGCAACTGTACGCTAGTAATTTAAGTTTGTGCAATTAAAGTAGATTAAAGTGCTCTGTTGCACTAGCACAACAAATTCCCTTTTAAAAAACAAAGCAGTCTTTTTGTGTTGAGGGAAGTAGTGGTGAATTATTAACAGGAAGAAATACGCACATCGTTTGAGCAAACCAGGACAGAGGTTCATTATTGCATAACTTTTAAACAATCAGAGCAAATGTTCAGCATAATCTAACCTCAACATAAGCTTTGTGCAAGCGAATCAAGAAGAACGCCTAGTAAACAGTGCATGACAACAACGTATCCCTTTCCCCTACCTCGGTTTCCCCTTAGGGTTACAACTCCCTGCCTCACTTTCCCTCCCCAAGACTGCAATCTGTTCGTTCACAATACTTGCCTATCTGCCCTACCTGCAAAGACCACCCTCTCTCCCACCCACAGCTTCCTCGAAAAGGACAACCTCTCCTTCCTCTTTCCACTCTCTGGTTTCCCTTTCTCCGTCTCTCACTTTCTCTCACCTGTGAGAAAAGTCATAAAGGGACCCCTGACAATTAGGTCCAGTAGCAGACGACTCTGGTGTTGCGACGCTCATCTCACTTTAGTGGCCGAGGGAGCCAGCGTACAGCTTCCGGGTCATGTTGCCAGCATGACTAAGCCGCTTCTGGCGAACCAGAGCAGCGCACGGAAACGCCGTTTACCTTCGCACCGGAACAGTACCTATTTATCTACTTGCACTTTGAGGTGCTTTCGAACTGCTAGGTTGGCAGGAGCTGGGACTGAGCAACGGGAGCCCACCCCGTTGCGGGGATTCGAACCGCCGACCTTCTGATTGGCAAGTCCTAGGCTCTGTGGTGTAACCCACAGTGCCACCCGTGTCCAGAGAAAAGTCATACCTAGACCCTAAAATGTTCAGTGCGTGAATAATGTTTCTTGTGCGCTATCGTAGCCTAAACTTCAGGCTGAATGCTTGTAAGGACATGAATGCTAAACACAAAATGTAGTTGTCATCCTCAGAGTCCACATTCCTTTCTTGCTTGGGTGTTACACATTATTCAAAATTATGCAACATAACCACAGTTACTTTAGCCTTCCTGACCCCATATACTGGCGCACACACTGATTTTTGCTTTCACGCTACACAGTTTCACAGAGGGAGAATGAGAATTGCATTCCGGGTAATCTTCCCATAAAGAAACATGTTTATTTAGGCTGGCAGTGTGGAGAAATGCTTTTAAAGTCACATCAGTGCCCCGCCACCTGTGGCAAGCTGCTTGTTTTTGCAACAGAAGAGTGCTAAATTTGTGGATGAGTGGCAGAAAAATTAATTAAAACTTGCTTTGGAAAACAAATGTGTCCTCCAAGTGTCTCAGGAAATGTATGGGCATCATCAAATTCATTAGCTGTTTAAAAAAAAAAAGCAGGAGGGAAGATAAAAAAAAGATCTTTTAAACTATAAATGATGCATGTGTGCATTCCCCCCCCCTTAAGTTATTCAGATTCTCTTGGACCTTCCACACAGTTATAAGGCCCCTGGAGTGAGGCAAACATGAGCAACCATCTGTTATTTTTGCCTACAAAATGGCAACTTCTCTCTGCCTCCTGCCCCCCCCCCCACGCTGAATCTTTGATAGCAGTCAAGCAGTGCCATTGAGTGACTGCCAGAATTGGAGGGGGGGAGAAAGAGAGATCTATATAGATTCTGGCTTCCCCCCACTCCTTCTCGCCCCCCCTGCATAGTAAACGGCTGCCCCAAACCCAAGGAGTTTACTTACCTATTTACTTATTAAAAACAAATTTTGTCTTTTCCCCTTTTTTATGATGCTCTCATTTAAATCACGGCAAATGAAAGGAAGTGGCAACTGGCTTGGGGAGGGGAATGAACGCAGGGAGGGGGAGAGCAATTGAAGAGCCTCCTGAGGGAGCATTTGTAGCGCCAAAGAGAGGTTCATTTTCTACAACCATCTGTCATGATCTACTTGGAGCACTCTTTTCCCTCTCTCTGTTTGTTTTCTATCCACAGTCCCACTCCCAAATATGTATTGATATGAGCGGGGGGGAAACCACCCTCATGGGGCATAGCGGACTCTCAAGAACTAATACCACAGCTATGGCTAACATGAATGAAGGCTGTGTACACGCCATACATTTAAAGCACATCCCTCCCACCGCCCCCAAAGAATCCTGGGAACTGTAGTTCGCCCCTCACAAAGCTATGGATTCCAGCACCTTTAACAAACTACCATTCCATGAATTCTTGGGGCGACAGGAGAGAGAAATGCACATTAAACGTATGGTTTTTGCATGTTCATTTGTTGTGGTTTTCTTCTTTGAACTGTTGGAACACTTTAAGTCTTGTTTGTTATACATTTAAAAATAAATAAATTGCTATGGGTAGAAGGTCTATTTAGACCTGTGCTTCCCAGTGTGGGGCACATGTCTCACAGGGGGGCAATTTGATTTTTAAGGGGGGCAATTCGAGAATGAGTTTTAACAGTTAATGGCCTCTTAGGCTTCCTCCACGTGAAAAGTTTCACTTTTTGAATACAGTGGTACCTTGGGTTAAGTACTTAATTCATTCCGGAGGTCCGTTCTTAACCTGAAACTGTTCTTAACCTGAAGCACCACTTTAGCTAATGGGGCCTCCCGCTGCCACTGAGCCGCCGGAGCACGATTTCTGTTCTCATCCTGAAGCAAAGTTCTTAACCTGAAGCACTATTTCTGGGTTAGTGGAGTCTGTAACCTGAAGCGTTTGTAACCTGAAGCATATGCAACCCGAGGTACCACTGTAATAAGAATTAGATGCTTAAGGGGGGCATGGCCGAAAAAAGGTTGGGAACCACTGATCTAGACCTATTAGTCCTTACATCTAAAGGTGGTGATATGACTCGAGTGCCAAATGAAGAGTCCGCTACGAAGCTCTCTCGGTGACCTTGGGCCGGTCACTCTTTTTCAGTCTAACCTACCTTACATGGTCAGACCTTCTAAGTCTATAATTCGAAGCGTCCCTATTTTCCTAGAACAGTCCCGACTGACAGAAGCTGCCCCGGTTTCTGATTTGATCCCAAAATGTCCCGCTTTTCCTTAGGACATCCCTATTTTCATCGGAGAAATGTTGAAGGGTATGGAGTTAGGTGACCGCCGAGCCAAGGAGATAAATAGCTATGTTGGAACCCATTAATTTGTTGGAAGCTGCCCAGAGTGGCTGGGGTGACCCAGTCAGATGGCTGGCATATAAATAAACAAATCATCATCACCTTTAGAAGACATCTGAAGGCAGCCCTGTATAGGGAAGGTTTTTTTAAAAAAATGCTTAATGGTTTATTATGTTTTTATGTATGTTGGGAGCCTTCCAGAGTGCCTGGGGCAGGGGTCAGGAAGGCTTACCGGGCATGGGCCAGATCACTCCCACAGAGATCCTCCATGGGCTGGACCGACGCAGCATGATGCCAGAAATTGCATCTGCGCATGCCCATGGAGCCGGAAATCGCTTCTGCGCATGCCCAGATGCCGAAAATCACTCCTGCGCAGAAGCAATTTCCGGAGCTGCAGAAGAGGGTCCCCACGCCACGCTGTGCCCGTTTAGCGCAGCGTGTGGTAACTCGCCAAGTGGGCGGCTCGGTTTGGGGTGGCTGATGGGCCAGTTAAGCGACCCTCATAGGCCGCTTCCGGCCCATGGGCCTTAGGTTGCCGTCCTCTGGTCTGGGGCAACCTAGTCAGATGGGCTAGGGGTAAACTAATAAGGGCTGCCTTCAGATGTCTTCTAAAGGTTATATAGTTATTTATCTCCCTGGCTCGGGGGTCGCATACCTCCATACCCTCCAACATTTCCCTGGTGGGTTAAACCACAAAGCCTAGGACTTGCCGATCAGAAGGTCAGCAGTTCGAATCCCCGTGACGGGGTGAGTTCCCGTTGCTCGTTCCCTGCTCCTGCCAACCTAGCAGTTCGAAAGCAGGTCAAAGTGCAAGTAGATAAATAGGTACCGCTCCGGCGGGAAGGTAAATGCCGTTTCCATGCACTGCTCTGGTTCGCCAGAAGCAGCTTAGTCATGCTGGCCACATAACCCGGAATCTGTACGCCGGCTCCCTCGGCCAGTAAAGCGAGATGAGCGCCGCAACCCCAGTGTTGGTCACGACTAGTCCTAATGGTCAGGGGTCCCTTTACCTTTAAGAAAAAGCGGGACATTCGGAGATCAAATCAGAAACCGGGACAGCTTCTGTAAATCCGGGACTGTCCCTGGAAAATAGGGACACTTGGAGGGTCTGTTGTTATTCTCTAAAATATCGCAGTTGGGGGGAATCAGTTTTTCTTTGGCTTAACAGCTAATGCTGCTGCTGCTTCATTGGAGCATGGTTGCTTGCTTAAATGAACATTGCTGGCTTTTGCTGGCTGGTGGCTACTAGCTGTAATGTACTTCACCAGCAGGGCTGGAGAGAAACACTTTGCCAGCTAGTATATAACCACTAGGGAAGGCAGAAGTCTGTTTGCGCCAGGCTAGCAAGAATCAGGCATTGTCAAAGTCCAATGTGCTTCTGCTTTCAAAGCTAATGCTAGGAACCTGCCTATTCCCAAATATTACAAGCTTCCAATACTCTTGCCTCTCAAGGAAATGGATACCATAGAAGGTTGAGCCTTGTAAATTCCTACCACTCAGAGAAATTGAAAACAGCATAATACACTTTCCAAAGTCTGGAGTCTTGGCAAGCGTAAACAATGCTTAAACATTGTGATAAATTTACATTTGTTTGTACCACATCAAACATCATAAATGAAAGCTTTTGTTGTAAAAACTGAAGTACAATTTGGTGTGCTTCACCTCTTCAGTTGTGCTATTAAATCATTTTTCCCTCTTTCCAGAGATACACATGTTGAGGCATAAGGAGCAAACTGTTGACAGATGGCGCTGAAACACCACAGTCCCATAACTGAGGTTTATTTTCACACAGCCTTGCCAGTTCGAAACCTAATTGCCAATAAAACAATGCTGTGATGGTGCCACATCTAATTCCGTCATATATTTCTCTAAAGCTACCCTGAAATCTACTAGCAAATCCTCATCTCCCAAACACTAGTGTTCCCTCCCATTTTCATTTAAAGGAAGGGCCATAAACCTAGGAGCAGGAATAATATTCTGAATGAGAACCTGTTCACTGGAGCCCCAAAAGAACTCTTGTGTGGTTCTTGCTTGGGCCATTAGTAGGGTAGAACAATATTTGGCCTTGGCAAACATGTGTTTCAAAAGCCACACTGGCCAAGGGGACATGAATCCAGGAAGTGACATTTGTAGGGGAGAATCGTTGGGTGAGAGTGCTTAACCCTTCCCTGCCTTCTGTTTCTCTCTTGTAGGTGCCCACTGAGGCCATTCCCCTCACCCAGTTTCCATGTTTACTTACATCTCAGAGCCCGGCTGAGTGGAAACAGACTACAAAAGTGGCTGTGGAAGGAGGTGTTTATCAGGGAGAGTCGGTAGGGATGGGTTAAGCACACTCTCACACTGACCACTGATCCTTCCCTGCAAATGCCACCCATTTCTGCATTAATATTATGAAGTCAACACTGGATTGGGAAAATTGTGTCTGCATTGTAACGTGAAGTTCAGCTCCTCTAACCGGACCACCAGCTATTGTTCTACGTCACTGAATATCAGTTGCTAGAAACCGCAGGAGCCAATAGTGCTCTTGTGCTCGGCTCCTGTTTATGCGTTTCCCACAGGAAACTGGTCGGCCACCATGAGTTACAGGATGTTGGACTAGATGAGCCTTTGGCCTGATCCAGCAGGCTCTTCTTATGTCCCTACTCATTTGCAGAACAGATGCAGTTTGTTTCCTTTTATCTATGTGGATATTGGAGGGTGGTATCCAAATAAACGCCGTTTACCTTCCCGCCACAGTGGTACCTATTTATCTACTTGCACTGGCATGCTTTTGAACTGCTAGGTTGACAGGAGCTGGGACAGAGCAATGGGAGCTCACCCCATCGCACATATTTGAACTGCCAACCTTTTGATTGGCAAGCTCAAGAGGCTCAGTGGTTTAGACCACAGCGCCACCCGCATCCAAATAAACTGTTCTGGTACTGCAAGCACTTTTGGTGCACAACAGAACTTCCTCTCTCTCTCTCCCAGCCCGCTGCACCCTTGAAATATATTCTAGGGTTGCCTCCAGCCCTCCAGAGTTCAGTCAGGGACTACACAGGGAGAGGAGAGGGCATGGGTTTTCTGTTGCGCAGCCCAAAGTGTTTGCGCAAGTAAAACTGCTCAGTTGGCTGACGCCTTATATCCTGTCCTTCAGCCAGCAAGGCTCCCCAAAATGAGGTGGTTCATTTTAGCAGGGAAGAGTGCTGCTGGGGTATTTTGGTAACCTTTATTAACAGCACACCTTCTCTCTCAGAGCACCACTGCAGTTTTCCTGAGTATTTCCAGTTTGAATGGAGAAGGTTTGGGGTGTGGAAAGTGCTAACTAGATTTCAGGGGAAGAGTAAAGATCAGCATCAGGAAAAAGGGAGGAAAGAGCAACATGGGGAAGGAGCTTGGAGTGAAGATATGCCCATCCAGTCTTGGAAACCATTCACTCCCATGTTTTCCCATTCACTGCTTAGACACATGGAGTCCATGGGTATCCAATGGATTTATTCTGTTAGCAGAAGAATTTCGCCCCTCTACAGCCGTGTCCTGCCCCTTCCCCAAATCTGCTCCTGAGGGTTTGGGAACCGCCACCACTCCATAGCAGTTGTGTGGGGAGAGGAGAGGGGCAAAGTTCTGTTGTGCAGGCAAAAGTTGTTGTGCTGATAGCTTGTTGAATACAACTATGCAACTGAAGCTGTCATGAAATGGAAGCGGCCATTCCTCATCCAAAGTACCTGCTAACTGAATGGCAAACTAAACTGTTGGACTACACCGAAATGGCAAAACTGACTGGAAAGCTTAGGAACCAAGAGGATAAAAACTTTCAGAAAGAATGGGAAAAATTTATAATTTATTTAGGAGACCACTGTAAGCAGATGAAAACATTAGCAGGATTTTAATCTCACTTGTAATGTAACAAATACTATGGACAATAAGGATAGATATAAAATATAGATTATGATATAATATGCAGTTGAAAATGTTGACATTAGGACCCACTGTGGGGATGGAAATGTATTTGGTTTTGTTATAAATCTATATTTGAAAAATAGAATAAAAATGATTTTAAAAAACCACAAAGTACCTTCAGTCAAGCGCTCCATAGAAAAGGTTACATTAAACTCTAAAGTATAATCTAAGATTGAACTCCATAGATATCTTTGTAATGGCCAGTAGGATTTCATGTTGGAGGCGATATTTCCTTAAAATAAAGGACTTGAGACAACCAGACGAGATATTCAGATCAAGATGTCCGATCAAGAGCTTATCCTTAACACAAAGAATATTACATTGGCTAATCCCTTTTGTAAAAATGGACTCACGCTTCAGTATTAATACACACAAGTGAGATTGTATCTTCCATTGGATTAAATGGTGCTTGGGGTTGGTTTGGTACTGGGATTAGGTTTTTAAATTACATTAAACTCTTCTTCATCCCTAGAGTATGAGATCAAACTTGCTAGCGAGTCATCTTCATTGTTTTCTAGTTGTGGAGGTTTATTAAGGTTTATAGTCATGGAGATAGCCAAGGTCAACTGCAAGCATGACATTCTGATGCCGTGTATGATGTCATAAACGGGATAAGCTCCAAGTCTTGGCAAAAGGAAAGCAAGCTGACAGTCAGACAGAGGTTTCATGCTGTCGCGATGAGTCTTCGGTGCATTTTGCACCAGCCAAAGCTTCTGAACATATTTCAAGAGCATCTCTACACAAAGGGCACTGTGTCCATGAAGCTTTAAGCATGGGGAAAGCAAGAGGCTACGGGTATTAAAAGTGTCTGTGTGAGGTAGGAAGCATCTGAGAAACGGCGTTAGAGATGGAAAGACCAATGCAAATGCCAAACATCACGAAGGCACATAATCCTGTTAAACATGAAGCAATTGGTCACTAGGGGGACCTTTAGTATATGATCTTCTATTACTTGCTGCAGAATTTCTTTCTTTCTCGACTCAAAGGCCTCTTTTCCTTAACATGCTGGGCAACCCTGAGCGTTTGAAAGATTGAGTGTGAAATTTAGATGAACATTAGCACGATAACAAAATGTTTAATGGAGGAGAAAGACTATAGTGGGGTTACTGAGGTCTGCAGAGGAGTGGGGTGGGGATGAAGAGGATGCCAGAGAAATGGAGGCTTTGCCTTGCAGAAAAGACAGCCACTCATATCAACAGGTCAACCCATGTAGTGTTCAAGGACCCTGTCTTGAAACTGTTTGAGCAACGTCATGGGCAGGGGGCTTCCAGCTGCCCCACCTACTGCCTTTGGAAGCCTGATAGGGGGACTGTGAGCAACATCATGAAAGAAGTGTTTCTGAGACCAAGGTGCGATTGTCCATCTCACTTCTTGTTTTGGCAATTGCCCGGGAGGTTTAATGTAATCTTGTTATATCTATAGTGCTGAAATGTAATTATTATTATTATTATTGGTATGTTGGTATATTTGCTATTATGTCGTTGTTTTATTATGTTATTACAAAAGTGTTCTTGTGGTGGCTGGTTTTGAGATGTACTACGGTGGAACTTTGGTTGTCAAACATAATCTGTTCCGGAAGACCATTCGACTTCCAAAATGTTTGACAACCAAGGCACAATTGTCGGTCAGCAAAATCCATTGAAAAAATGGAGAAACGCGCCTCAGAAGCCGTTGGACTTCCAAGGCGCATTCGAAAATGGAAGCATTCACTTCTGGGTTGTCGGCGTTCTAAAGCTGAAGTGTTTGACTTCCGAAGCGTTTGACAACTGAGGTTCCACTGTATATTCCTGCTTTCTTTGTTGCAAGCCACCTAGAGCAAGATTCTTTTTGTGGAACAGTGTGGTGATGATGATGATTAACAGAAATATTTTAGCACAACCTCTCCAGGATAACTCCATGGTAGCGGATTAGTTGAGGCATTAGTATTTTATTTCAGCAACCCCTTTCTTTTTTTAATAGTGAAATGTTTTGTGTTGACCCTTAGACCTTTTTCTGTTGGCTATTTAGCAAACAGACATATTAGAAGGGGCCTCCTCTCTCACAAACTCACACATACACACCAATGTTTACTTCATGTTCATTCTCACTCATTTTTAATCCTATGCAGCAAGCCCCAAAACATCAATGAGCTCCTGACAGCTTTAATTGGTTCAGCCAACAACGTGACTAGCATCCTGCCTGAACAAACCATGAATGGCATGAAGAAGACAACAGTAAGCAGGGCCTGCCCTACTGTTCAGCAGAGTGAGGCATTCGCCTCAGGCGGCAGATGCTCGGAGGCCACAGTGACAGCCCGCCCAGCATTTTCTCCTGAGCCTCCTAGCCATTCCCACCTTTTGGAGATCAGTGGTGTGTGCCTTACACCTTCTAAACTAGCCTGCTGACTGCTATCCCATTGCCCAGTCAGCTTCTGTACATTTAGGGTTGCCATATTTCAAAAAGTCAAAACCAGGACACCCCAAAAGTCATTGAGCACGATTTTTCAATTGATTTGATTGACAAAGCGCTGCCTTTCAGAAATCCCCTCCCCAACATCAGTTCCGCCTTTGAAATTCTGATAATGTCCAGGAAAATCTGGACATATGGCGGTCCGTGTGTGTGTGTGTGTGTGTGTGAGAGAGAGAGAGAGGGGGGGGGGAGAGGGAGAGGGAGAGGGAGAGAGAGAGAGTCTTTTCCTCTGCCTAAGGCAGCAAAATGTATTAGGACAGCCCTGATAGTAAACACAGTGGTGACCTGGTTAGATATTAATATTCTGCTAGGCTAGTTTTGAGAATGTGCACTCTTCCTCCTTATGAAAATACATTAATGTCTTACTAGTCTAAACTGCTTGGAGGGGAGCATCCAAAATACTTAATGAGTCATGAATTAAAAAACAAACAGTTCTGTTTATCTAGGCTTGCATTGACATGGTGGGCCACTTGATGAATTTAGAGATTATACAGGGGATTTCAGTTTGCCAGGGTTTGATCATGTGGATACTCTTATATTTTGCTTTCTCAGTCTTGGACAAAAGTGTAAGAGAGAGGACACACTTGAGAGCCAGTGTGGTGTAGTGATTAAGAGCAGTAGATTCATAATCTGGTGAACTGGGTTCAATTCCCCGCTCCTCCACATGCAGCTGCTGGGTGACCTTGTGCCAGTCACACTTCTCTGAAGTCTCTCAGCCCCACTCACCTCACAGAGTGTTTGTGGTGGGGGAGGAAGGGAAAGGAGAATGTTAGCCGCTTTGAGACTCCTTCGGGTAGTGATAAAGCGGGATATCAAATCCAAACTCTTCTTCTTGTAAAAAGCAAGAAAATAAAAAAGTGTTCATAGAGGAAATAGTTTTGGAGTCAAGTGAGCCGTTGGAAATGGGCCCTTTGAAGATGCAGCCCTTCAAATAAGGGTATTTATTTATTTTATTTTTAAGTGGATTAAAAGATTCCTCCATAATGTTGCAAGGTGATGTCAAACAGGCTAATTTCTAAATGATAATAATACAGCTATTAGAACTTGGAAACCATACTGTCTTACCAGGAAGCCTATGTAATCCCAGGTATGTTGTTTTTCTTCTGTTCAAGTTGAACCCTGACCACTTGGGCTGCTCATGAAAGGCTCGATAAATCTGGTATTGCTGCCTGCTTGGGTCTGAAAAACAGGGAGCTTGTCAAGCCCTTGGCAGTTCAGAACACTTGACAGGTAAACAAGGCCATTTTGTATTGTTGCAAGTCTTTTCATGTGATATGCTGGTACCTCTTTTTTGTACGGTAGGGTCTCCACAATTTGAATGCAGCCAGCTACATTCTGGCAGTCATCCAGAACCACTCCAAAACAACAGAGATATTCTTGCGGTCCTCCAGAACCATGGAGATATTCTGGTAGTCTTCCAGAGCTACTTCTTAGCACATTTCATCATCAAACTGCTAGAGATCTTCCAAAGCCAGCTGCTGTCACATGTTTGGTGTTCTCAGAAAACATGCAAACAAACATATTTGGGGGGTCTGATCTTTCAAAAATGGTGGAAAAATGAGTAAAAGCTCTAGGTGGGTAAAGTCACTACTACATGGATGAACCTCAAGATCTTGTTTGCAATATGAAGGGCATTTTCAGTCTTCCCTGTTGTCCAGCAAGATTTAAAGTGCATTTTCTTGAAAACCGTAATACAATGATTTTTGTTCTTCTACATATTAAGTATGTAATTGATGCACCTGTAGAATTGACCGTAAAATTGGGCAATTGGAAGTCATCCCCACTGAGTATTATTGATGGGCCAATTATAATGGGTCAGTTATACGGCAGCAGTTAGTTTCATAAAAGGACAAGAGACACTCAGACAGGGGGGAAAGAAGTAGAAGTTTGAAGTTGTGCAATGTGAAGAAGTACTCCGGGTCCTTTGGGACAGGGATCACATAAAGCTCTGCAAATGAAATTATACTTGGACGCATAACATTTATAGCTCTTATCCCAGTTACAGATAATGCAACTCAAGAGTAATTATATTGGAAGTAAATGACCTGAGACTAATTTTGTTAAAAAAGCAAGATCAGCATCAATATTTTGTTGCAGACTTGGAGGGGGGGCGGGAATCAGTGCAAGGAACAGAAAGAAACTCTTGTGGATACAAAGGCTGAGCCGAAACAATGGGACAGTGACACAGCATGGAAAAGTTGAAATCTTACCAGTTCGATTTTTTATTGTGGGGGGATGGATGATGAGCGTAGGCCTCTGTTCCCCCACAATTGATTGGTGGAATTTCAGCAGCAACCTCTCTTTTTTTAACCCATATTATTGTATTTTCACAATCTAGATTTCTTTCTCATTGGCCAACTCTGCACGGCCCATTGACATATCAGAGCCGTGAGAAACCGCCGTTGCTTTTCTCGCCGCATCTACGGCTCCACATGCAGTTGAAATTGGTTGTGTGTACTTCACGAGGGCTGGTGTGACTTCTGCGCATCAGAACAAGGCGACGTGATCTCAGACAATTGGACTGTTGCGCTACGAGGATTCTAGGTCAGCTCTCATCAGGCACTGCCTGACCCCAGGTCTTGTGCGAGGAGCTTAAACGTTTCAGAGGGATGACATGGAACGACGGCAGCTTGGCGAGCACAATGAAAAGCCTGCGGTCAAATCATGGCCCCAATTGAAGTCTGCGGCAAAGCTCCCATTGACTTCCACCGGGTGAGATGTTCACCTCAAGGCGCCGGGGGTTAACTGCCGGCTGTACGTTGATTAGACCTTCTATGGTTGATTTCCTCAGCTTGCCTGGAGGGATGATTTATGGCAGCTAGGCTGCTGCTCTTCATCTGGGTCTCAATTAAATCACATCAGAGGGGCAAACACCTCCTTGCCTCCATCTTGGTCAGAGCAGTAAATTTCCATGGCTCACTAACAGACCGATACAAAAGGATATTGTGGTAAGCTTAGACAGCGATGCCTGTCTTTTTTGAAGGTAGACTTGAAAAGACCAAAAATGATTGTCGTAATACATCATCGCTAAAGGTCTTTCCCCCCAAAGGATCTCCTGGTTTTCCTGTCCAACATCCTACATTTCTCTCCATTAGAGAGGTCATTACTTCTTCTTTTTTAAAAATAATTTTATTTGATTTTACAAGTATAAAATACATATCCATATTTAGAGATTTCTCTGAATCTCCTGACTTCCCACCATCCCTCCATGGGTCCTTTTGTCAACCTTTTCAACTGCATATTATTTCATAATCCATGTTTTATATCTCTCCATGTTGTCCATGATAATTACTACATTAAAAAGGTAAAGGTACCCCTGCCCGTACGGGCCAGTCTTGCCAGACTCTAGGGTTGTGCGCCCATCTCACTTAAGAGGCCGGGGGCCAGCGCTGTCCGGAGACACTTCCGGGTCACGTGGCCAGCGTGACAAGCTGCATCTGGCGAGCCAGCACAGCACACGGAAACGCCGTTTACCTTCCCGCTGGTAAGCGGTCCCTATTTATCTACTTGCACCCGGGGGTGCTTTCAAACTGCTAGGTTGGCAGGCGCTGGGACCGAGCGACGGGAGCGCACCCCGCCGCGGGGATTCGAACCGCCGACCTTTCGATCGGCAAGCCCTAGGCGCTGAGGCTTTTACCCACAGCGGCACCCGCGTCCCTAATTACTACATTACAAGGGTTATTAAAATCCTGCTAATGTTTTCATCTGCTTACAGTGATCTCCTAAATAAATTATAATTTTTTCCCATTCTTTATTGAAGTTTTTGTCTTCTTGGTTCCTGAGCTTTCCAGTCAGTTTTGCCATTTTGGTATACTCCAATAGCTTGATTTACCATTCCTCTCTGGTAGGGACTGTTTCTTCTTTCCATCTCTGGGCTCATAACATCTGTGCAGCTGTTGTTGCATACATAGAAAGTCTTTTCTGCTCCTTTGGGGTCTTGGTACCTACAATTCTTAATAAAAAAGGCTTCTGTTTTTTTAAAAATAAATGTTATTTTAAACATTTTTTCCATTCATTATTGTGAGGGGATGGTGAGCTGCTTGTGCGTAAAATCCTAGTCCCTCAGAGTTTGGCTAAGTCCACAAACCTGTCTGTGACGGAGCTCCTTAAGCATGGCTCCATCAGTCGCTCGTTGAATCGGACAGTGGGCGTTTACGGAACTTCTTCCAGCATAAAAGCTCCTTAACGGAAACGCGTCTTCTGGACTCTCGGCGTGACAGTTTCCGGCGAGGAGTGGGTGTCCCTATAGGAGGTCCTGAAACCTCCCCACTGTTCTCGCTTGAAGTGTCTCTGAGCCCTCCCTCCGACTCACTTTCCCTTGGAAATCCACTTCTCCCCCTGCTGGTTCCCTCCTCAGCTGAATGGTCTCTCTCACCCTCCGTGAGCCCTTTCACCTCCTGCGCCTCAGATGGCAGTTCCCTGACATCCACCTCCCCTCCAGGGCCCCCTTCACCCCCTTCCCTCCCCTCCTCTGCGGGAGGCGAGGGAGCAAAACCCCTGAAAGAACCTCCCTCATCTTCCGAAGTTTCGAACACTTCCCTCCACCTGTTGCTGTTTCCGGTTTCCAAGTACTCCTCCTCATCGGAGTCTGTTCCTACTTCCAACTCCGATTCCCTGAATCCTTCCAGTTCCTCCTCATCATCGGTGGTGCCAAAGTACTCCCTCCTGAACCTCGCTACTGGCTGAGGTTTCCTGGGGAACCTTCGGTGGAACGTTTCGATCAAGATCTCATCACTGACCTCCTCTGCCGTCACCCAGGTGTTTTCCGACTCCGGTTCCCCTTCCCACGCGACCAAATACTCCACCTGATTACCCTTCCACCTGGAGTCGATGATTTCCGCCACATGGTTGCTGCTTTCCCTTTCTTCTAAGACTGGCCCCCGTGTGGATACCCCTGCACCTTCCCCCCTATATGGTGACAGTAATGACCTGTGAAATACTGGGTGCAGTTTCATGTGGTTCGGTAACCGGAGTCTGAAAGCCACTGGGTTGACCTGTTGGATGACCTCAAATGGTCCCAATCTTTTGGGTCTCAATTTTTTGCAACCCCCCTTGAACGGCAACCCTTGGGTTGATAGCCAGACCTGACTCCCCACCCTAATGGTTTCACCTTCCCTTCTGCTCTTGTCTGCCTGCCTCTTATATTCTTCTTTGGCCCTTTCTAAGTTGAGTTGGAGTTGACGATGGATCGCTTCCATTTCTTCTACAAAATGTTCAGCGGCCGGGACACTCCATCTCTCCCCTCCTCCCCCTGGAAACGCCCTGGGGTGGCACCCATAATTAGCCAAAAAGGGGCTCATCCCGGTGGACACATTCTCCGCATTATTGTAAGCAAATTCTGCTAGCGCCAACTTTTCGACCCAATCGTTCTCTCTGTCATTGACATAACACCTCAGGTATTGTTGGAGGATACCGTTTGCCCTCTCCGCCTGCCCATTGGTCTCAGGGTGCCTGGCAGTCGAAAAGTTGACCTCTACGTGCAACAAGCTCATAAGTTTCCTCCAGAATCTGGACGTGAACTGTTTCCCTCTGTCGGAGACCACCCTCAAGGGGGTGCCATGCAGCCTAAAAATATGTTCTACAAACAATTTCGCTGTCTCTTCCGCCGTGACTGCATGTGAGCAAGCTACAAAGTGACCCATCTTAGTTAACAAGTCTACTACGACTAGTATGGCGGTTTTCCCCTGGGATTTAGGCAGATCAGTCATAAAATCTATCGATACCGCCTCCCACGGTCGTTCTGGTGTGGGTAACGGTTCTAATAACCCCGCTAGCGCCCGCCTTTCTCCCTTGGCTCTCTGGCATTGGTCACACCCTCTCACATACTCCCGTACATCCTCCCTCACCTTGGGCCACCAAAACTCCCTGGTCACCAACCACATGGTCTTGTGTTGCCCAAAATGCCCCGCTGTGGGGTTGTCGTGCAGCTGTTTGAGTACTCTCCCCCTCAATTCCCCTTCGGGTATATATAGTGCCCCTTTGTAATACAATGCCCCGTTTCTTTCTTCAAAACCTCCGGGGTCTTCTCCCTCTCCCCTTAAACCTCTGAGCTTATTCTGGGCGTATTCATCATTTACCGTTCCCTCTACCAGTTCCCTTTGCCCCACCCAGGCTGCCCCACACACCCAGTGGTCCTCTGGGATAATATGTCTCTCTTCAGGCGCTCCCTCCCCCTCCAAATATTCAGGTTTGCGCGAGAGAGCGTCCGCTCTGATGTTTTCTGGACCTGGCACATAGCAAATTTCAAAATGGAATTTGGAGAACTCCTGGGCCCACCTCACTTGTCGTTGGTTGAGCACTCGTGCCGTTCTCCAATACTCCAGATTCTTGTGGTCAGTACACACTTGCACCTTATGCTGTGCGCCAATTAGTAAATGTCTCCATCTCCGGAACGCTTCGTGAATGGCGAGTAGTTCTCGATCATATACGGTGTAGTTCCTCTCGGATTTGTTCAGCTTACGCGAAAAGAAGGCACACGGTCTCCATTCCGCCTTATTACTCCCTGGCTGAAGCAGCACCGCCCCCACCGCCCGGTCTGAGGCATCAGTTTCCACTCTCATGGGTTTTTGTAAATCCACATGCAGGAGCTGTTCTTCCGAAGCGAATGCCCTTTTCAATTCCTCAAATGCTTGCTCCGCCTCCGCCGTCCAAACGAATTTCTTCTTGCTGCTTAGACAGTCCGTGATGGGAGCCATTAAGTGGGCAAAGTTCTTGATGAATTTACGGTAAAAGTTCCCAAACCCTAAGAACCTTTGCACATCCTTTTTCGTTTTCGGTGGCTTCCATTCCAGCACCGCCTGGACCTTGCCTGGATCCATAGCTAATCCCTTGTCTGATAAGCGGTACCCCAGGAATTCCACCTCCTTGGTGTGAAACTGACACTTCTCCAATTTCACCCACCGCTGGTTTGCTTGCAGTTGGCTCAGCACTTCCCTGACATCCTTTACATGCTGCTCCTCATTCTCTGAATATATCAGCACGTCATCGAGGAAGGCCACGCAATTCTTGTAGAGCAGAGGTCCCAGGACATGGTTCATGAGCGATTGAAAACATGCGGAGCCTGATTGCAATCCGAATGGCATAACGAGATATTCAAAAGCCCCCAAAGGGGTGAACATGGTGGTTTTCCATTCATCCCCTTTCCTCATTCGTATCAGGTTGTATGCCCCTCTCAGGTCCAATTTCGTGAATATCTTTCCCTTCCTCACCCTGGTCAAAATGTCATCAATCCTGGGCATGGGGAAAGTCACTGGTTCTGACACGGCATTTAGCCTCCGGTAGTCCACTACAAGCCTGGGTTTATCCGTGTTTTTTTTGTCCACAAAAAACACTGGGCTCCCCCCCACCGCTCTGGACTCTCTGATGAAGCCCCTCTTCAGGTTTTTATCAATAAACTCCCTTAACTCCTGCATTTCCCTGTCTGACATGGCGTACAGCTTGCCCACGGGGAGCTGGGCCCCAGGGACCAGGTTAATTTGGCAGTCAAAGGCTCTATGCGGTGGTAGTTTATCTGCTTCCATTTCGCTGAAGACTTTGCTCAGGTCAGCGTATTGTTTGGGCACCTTCCCTTTGTCCGCCACTTCCGTCCCTGCTAGAAAGGCTTTTGCCCCTTCTGGGACCTTTCCCTCCCTGCAGTGTTCCAGGCAATGTGCTGACCCAAAGGAAACCACTCTCTGATGCCAGCCCACTAGCGGATCATGCAACGCTAGCCAGCTCATTCCCAAAATGATGGGAGCCCCTCCCAGGGTGGCCACATTGAACGCTATCCTTTCTGTGTGCCTGGCCACCCTCATAACCATTGGGACGGTCTGTAGGCTAACTTCTCCTCCCAACAGCTCCCTCCCATCGATCGTGGTCACCTGCAGGGGGTTGCTTAAAGGGAGTATCTGTATCTGGTGTTCAGCTGCAAACTCCTTACTCATAAAATTACAGGAGCTGCCTGAGTCCAACAGCGCCTTTGTCTTTAGTGGGTATCCGTTTGCCAGCTCTAGCAACACCTCTATTACCAGGGCTGGCCTTGGAGGTTCCGGAGTGGGCACTTTTACTGCTCCTTGGCCTGGCTGCAGTGCCCTGACGGTGGCAGCCAGGCGTTGGCTTTTACTGGCTCCTGGACTCCCTCCTCCTTCCCCCCAACAGCTCCTGCCATCCCTTGCCATTCCTTTCTTTGCGGGCAGACTCTGGCAAAGTGACCTGGCTGCTGGCAGAGATAACATTTCTTGGCGCTCTTTCCCTCCTTCTTCCTCCCTTCACTGAGATTTGAAACTGCGCGCGCGCGCGCTGTTCCAACTTCCATCGGCTCTCCTGGCGGGAGATTTGGCTCCGGAATCTCTGGAATGCGGAAATCCCTCCAACGCTCTCCTTTCCCCTCCCGCTTCTCCAAGGCTCTTGCCTCCTGGCGCGCTCCAATGGTCAGCGCTGATTTGGTCAGCTGGTCCATAGACTCCGCCCTGGGCGCCCAGGAAAGTTCGTCTTTCACCGCCGAAGAAAGCCCCTCTTCAAAGAGCATTTGAATGGGTTCCGCCGATAGGTCCCAGCCCAATTTATGTATCAACATTGTAAACTCAGTCCAGTACTCACGCACCGATCGGCTACCCTGTTTACAAGCCATCAATTGTCTGCGCACCAGTCCTTGTTCAATCTCGCTGGAAAACATCAAATCCATGGCGCGAAAAAACTTCCTCGTGTCCTTCAGCATTTCACTATTCCCTGCCATCAGGGGTCTGACCCAGTCTCTCGCCCCCCCTTCAAGATGGCCAATCACAAACGCCACTCGCGATGCCTCGTCGGGAAAGTCATTAAACTGCAGCTCGAGAGCATACTGCATCTCTGTCCTAAAGGCTTGGTAGTTCCTGGGGTCCCCCCCAAACTTCTGCACCAATCCTGGCATCTTTCTTGCTAGTGTAGCGCCTTTTGCCTTTTCTGCATCCTGCGCCCTCCTTTCCTCTAGCCTCGCCGTTTGCAGTGCTAGCTGGACTTCCAACACCCTGTACCTTTCTTCCAGGCTTGGACCCTCTCCAGCTCCTCCTGCTCCCCCGGCTCCAGCTGGGTTGCTCATGATGCCTCTCTGCACAAGCTGCTTTCAGAGACTGTCCGATTGCTGTGAGGGGATGGTGAGCTGCTTGTGCGTAAAATCCTAGTCCCTCAGAGTTTGGCTAAGTCCACAAACCTCTGTCTGTGACGGAGCTCCTTAAGCATGGCTCCATCAGTCGCTCGTTGAATCGGACAGTGGGCGTTTACGGAACTTCTTCCAGCATAAAAGCTCCTTAACGGAAACGCGTCTTCTGGACTCTCGGCGTGACAGTTTCCGGCGAGGAGTGGGTGTCCCTATAGGAGGTCCTGAAACCTCCCCACTGTTCTCGCTTGAAGTGTCTCTGAGCCCTCCCTCCGACTCACTTTCCCTTGGAAATCCACTTCTCCCCCTGCTGGTTCCCTCCTCAGCTGAATGGTCTCTCTCACCCTCCGTGAGCCCTTTCACCTCCTGCGCCTCAGATGGCAGTTCCCTGACAATTATATATCATTTCCCAAAATGCTTTTATTGCCTTACATGACCACCACATATGATAAAAGGTACCTTCTTTTTCTTTACATTTCCAGCAGGTATTTGTACTTGTTTTATACATTTTTGCTAGCTTACTATGAGTCAAATACCACCGGTACATCATTTTCATATAATTTTCTTTCAGCGTACAACAACACATGTTCATTTATTTCAATGTGTATGTAAAACTTAGTTGAATACCACCCACTTTTTCCCAGAGGTGTAAATGGTGATTATTTACTTATTTAGAGGAAAGAAAAAGGATTCGTAGAAAATTGGGAGCTCAGAAAATAAATATAGATGTGTTTTAGTGCGGCTACTAAGGGGGAATTAAAAAAACATCAAGAAAGGAGGGACGGGAAATCAAGAAAAAAATGTTTAACAAAAAAAGAGAGGTGTGTGATTGGAGTTATGCAATAATTTGGAAGATTTAATAAAAATCATTACAAAAAAGAGAGACTACATTAAGATGGAAGCTGAGCCCACTTACTGCGCTTTTTGGCTCCAGGCACTGAAAATGAATCTTGTTCATATCTGCACACTCCTCCATTGTCTCCTGAGACAGACAGATGGCAACAACTAACCTACATAGCTCCATCCAAGGTTCTGTTTCTTGGTTATGCTAGAGTACAATGGAAAGCTGGGAGCTCACCCTTTTCCTTTTTATTTTGCAAGAGAGAGAGATTATATAGTTAAAGGGTTTAATTTGCCTCTTAAAGCAGGAATGGTTTTGAGTTATTGGCTGGGATCTGAAGAACTAACCCCTTGTTCAAAAACGGCTTTGGGTAGATCCATCACATGTTGCTTTTGAAGCTGAGTGAACTCTCCAAAGCTGCTTTTGATATACAGCAGTACCTCGGGTTACAAACACCTCGGGTTACAAACACCTCGGGTTACAAACTCCGCTAACCCGGAAGTAGTACCTCGGGTGAAGAACTTTACCTCAGGATGAGAACAGAAATTGTGCGCCAGCAGCACGGCGGCAGCAGGAGGCCCCATTAGCTAAAGTGGTAGCTCAGGTTAAGAACGGTTTCAGGTTAAGAACGGACCGCCGGAACGAATTAAGTTCGTAACCAGAGGTACCACTGTATAACATGTGGGTGACTGTTTTATAAGGGGAGATGGGTAAAAAACCCACCATGCCTGCAAGAGTCCCACGGTGCTGCTCAAGTAGCTTTTTGAATCCCAGCATCTGTGTATGTTCAATACCAATAGCAACGTAAGTCAAGAAAGTGGCAGGGACTTCTGATGCTGAGAACGTACACAGGGATCTGACTGAGACAACAGAAGCATCATTTGGAACAAATCCTCAAAATTTCCATTTTCCAGTAGCTGGGAAAGCAGGAAATTCACATGTTGAAGGGGGTGGGGGGAAGAACAGCTCTGGCCAAGCTTTCCTTGTGTTTGAGGAAAGCAGAATTGACTGGGTGGGAGGGCAGGAAGGGTTGCCAGCAGTGACATCTGTTGCCCATTGGTGCTCATTGGGTTTGGTAGGATGGAAGGCAAGGAGCCTGCCAGTAGGTGGAGCCAGAGCCAACTAATTCTGGTTTTGCCCCCATCCGCCTCCCTGACAGTTAGTGGGCCAAGATCCTATTCACCCTAACGGACAAGGCTCCATTAGTTGCCCACTTCCAACCCCAATAAAGCACTTGTGCCTTTGACAGTAGGTATTTGTGCTCAGGCGCAGACAGAATCGTAGCTCCAAAACTGCAGAGACGTTTTAATGCAATTACTGGCTGACCAAATGATTTAGCCCCTGTGAAGGCCGGGCAGGCTTTAATGCTCTCGCATGCATTCAAATCAGTCACTTCCTGGCTGTAATTTTTGCTTGTTATCCCTTGGCACTGGCCAAGTCAATCAATTCTTACATTCAGAGCCCACCACTGCCATTGCCGCTGCTGCTGCTGCCGCTGCTGCAGGATACAAAATAATGAAGAAAAATAGGTGGGGTGTTGAAGGAGGTGAACCTGACTGAAGACACCGTGATGTGGAATGAAAGTAAAAGCCGGATGAGTTGAAACCCCTCAGGGGTTTGCAAGTTAGAATGGCACAGCAATGTTCAAATCTGGATTCACATCCAAGTGTGTGTGTGTGTGTGTGTGGAGTTGGGGGAGGGTGGCAGTAGTTTTCTAACATTTACAGTAAATATGAAAAGAGGGTTATCAAGGGGTGTTTCATTTAGACTACACTAGCCAGCAAGGCTATGGGCTCCATATATGAACTGCTTTTCTGTGGAAGCACTGAGAAAGTGTGATGTGGTAAAATATCAAATTTCAGCACCGCAGAATTTATGGGCAAGATCCATTGCAAGAAGCACTCAAGTTAATCCCAAGAGGAAAGTAAAGCAGTGACATAGCGGGTGGGGGGGCACACAGGGATGGTTGCTGCAGGCACAAAATTTTAACACTCAGTGCTTCCTCAGTACAGCTGCATGCTGGGCTCTGTTGAAAAGGGTTTCTCCATGCAAACCAGGAAATGACCACTCCAGACAACAAAATGACTCTTCTTTTATTATCTCTGAGGCTGTGAATTTTGGGGTGATGTGGACACTGTTAGGCAGTTGAATGCACATGTGTGCTCTGTTTGTTTCCTTCCCCCTTCATGTGGCCCTGGGCCCTGGCAACCCATGTTCTGCCACTGTAGTTAAGCACATGATAGGCAAGGCAATCCTAGTAGCAGACAGTGTGGTGCTCACCCAGCCTCTGGTCAGTCATGGCTCTGCTGTTTACCAGAAGGTTGAAGGGGAAGGTGTGGCAGTGGTGAGTTTGATGCACTGCAGACACTTGGATGAAGCCAATCCAGGACTCCCGCTGGTGTGTTTGCACTGTACCAACCTTGCTGCAGCCTCACTCCCTCACCCTCCTCGTAAGCAGCAGCAATGCGACTGACTGGAGGTCAGGTGGGCACTGCTGTCCCACCATGTCATCCACCACTGGGCAATCCCATTGTCCCATTATGCTGGCAGCTGCCAATGTCACCAGAACAATAGCATAATGCAGTTGGGATCCTGGGCAGTCCCAGCAGCAAAGGTGGCAGCAAAATGGCACCGCTGCAAACCATGATGCAGCAAACCTTACAAACACTTTCCCAGCTTCCATGGCAATTGTCAGGAATAAGCCAGCTCCTAGTGGAATTTTACAGCCTGCTACAGAACAGAGAGGCTTAGAATTGATGCAGGCTGAGCAAAGAACACCACAGTCAGTGGTGAATCCTCTGGACATTGGAATGCCGGTTGCCAAGGGAACAAATGAGAGTGGGCTGGAACACAGCCAAAGTTCTCAGGAAGCTCAAACAGCAGCAAACAGACACAGAGACAGTCTGTCAGAACAGGAAGAGGCTGGAGCTAATCCAATAAGTCTGAAGAGTCAGCGAATGGGAGGGATGCTAGATAGGAAGCAAAACAAGAGACGTAAGGGGCAATGGTTCAATATATTCTGTAGAAAGCGGAAGGAATCTTCAGAAGGGTCATCTGGAGTGATAATGCCGGTGGCTGCGTTAGAGCCGTCTGGAGCTATATGTTTGTTTTTGCAATAAATCCTCCTTTTTAATTAACTAAGCTTACTGTGTTATCAAGCTGGGAACCTGGACTCCTGACAGCAATGCTGTTGGCTCCCACCGGTCATACTGTCCTGTGCCGAAAACATTCCCATATGGATCCCTGATACTAGAGCTCCACTGGTGCAAAGAGTCAGTCAATATCCTATCCTTATTCAACCAGTCCACATGGAGAATAGATTTGCACGGCAAGTACTTCCTGTTGTCACCAATGAGGGTTAAAGGTGCTTAAAATTGCCTGGGTTGTGCCCTTTGTGACCAAAACTGGAATTGTGGAATTTGTGTTTGTGAAATGCATCCTTTGCAGGAAACAACAACACACTACAAAATCCAAAATAGATAATTTAAAAGTTGGTAAATGGGTTGAATATTTTGTGTGATTGTCTTCGATTTATTTGTAGCTATTCAACAGACTTGTAGCAAAGCCACTGACCCCCAAATAAACACCAGGCTCAGACAGGAGCAGAGCCAGCCCAACACATTTCGCTGCCTGAAGCAAAAGAGAAGATGGAGCAATGCAACAATATTATCCACCACAGCTGGAATAATGGGGCAGCTTATGAAGTGCAGAACTGGCTAGCTAGCCCACCGGGGCAATAATAGGAACACTGTTGCCACATCACAGCCTCTGACACATGAGGCCTTCTGCTTAATGGTCGCACTGGAGGGAAGAAGAGGCCACTTGGTTTTATTCTGAGGAAGGTGCTTTTCAAGGGCTGCGGAGAGCAGCATCATTCAAAAGAGGAGCCTGAAGTATCAGTCACTTCTTTCAGAATGAGGAGAATAATGAAGAAAGAAGGGGAGGCAGATGGGGAAATGCCAGTATGAAGATTTATGCAACTCTAAGGTGATTAAGTAGCAATTATGAAAGCTGACTTGCAAATATTAGCATAAAATGTCCTTCCTGAAGTACTTAAATGCCTAAATGCACAAATCTCTTTGTGCATTCCACATTGGCCACAATATGTACACACATCTCAAATCCCAAATGTAAAATGTGGTCCCACTGCTGGTTTATAAGGACTGTCAGTCAGCCATGTTTATCTATTGGTAAGCAGATCCCTGCTCCAGCCCATTTCATAAATAATTGGGAGTAGTCAGGTCGATTTCCTGCATGCCCTCTAAATGTCGGGAAAGCAAATCTGAACGCCATATTAGTGACGACATCATTCTTGCACATCAGAGCTTGGAAGCCACAACCTTTCCTAGGCCTTAATGCCAATGTGGCTCCCTCCTTATTGCCCCATTGTGTTCCTTCTATTTTCATGGATAGCCTGTGTACTCTTGGCTCCATGTATCCTTTGGAAGGACCTCTAAAGCCACAGCTTCCCACTTCAGATGTCATGGGAAATGGCAGTATAAGAAATGGATTGTTATTATTTTTGCTGAAGCTGGATGCACAAGGAGAGGACAGGAGGGGTGAAGAGGAAACATGCAGGAATCGAGCTTGTTCCCAATGCAACAGAACAGGGTTTACTGTACTGAAATGGTTACATTTGGATTGGGCCTAGGACCGCCATAAATTATTGCTGCTTTTGCCACAGGTTGTGCCACCCATGCAGCAAGTATTCTGCTCCTATTTTGATGTCATTGCAATTGATGAGATGGATATTCCCTAACAGAAAAGCAGGGGAAATCCCACTGTAACAACATCCATGCAAAGCCCTCTGTTCACCACCTGCCTATGCACACCTGTAAGATCAAGATGTTAGGTGATGATTCTAACCACACTTATCTGGTAGCAAATTCTCTGTACAATTCAATGCTGTTCAATGTGCCGGTTCCCGTAACCAAAGTCCTTGAAGTGGCAGGGTTACTGGAAAGGATTCTCGTGGTTCGTCTCTTCAGGGAGCTGAGGGGGAGAGCTAGTAGCTCTCTCTTCCTTCCCTCGCTGAGCATTCAACAAGGAACAAAAATGAGTGGGGATGAGGAGCAGCTTCTTCCTGCTGGGCTGTACTGTGGGGAGTTGCGGTCGAACTAATCGGATCCATTGCTTGTTTGACCTACTCACGATGTGGCACATCCCAAAGCAGAAAGTGTGGGATCTGGCAGAAGCAAGCCTGTTTGGAAGCTGGAATATGAATGGTCCAAGAATACTACCTTTCCCAGGGTTCAGACTTTCTCTGAAGACGTTGTGCATGTTTGTGGGTGGGTGGGTGGCAAATGACTCTCTTCTTATGTTCCGAGAACCCATGAAGGTAACAGATGTGTCCATCTCTGGACCTTCTTGCATGTTCCTCAAGAGCATGGAGAGGGCTGTCTGATCCTCTTACAGGTAAGCTTTAGCTTCATGCATAGGTGCCAATTCTAACCAGGTCCCTTCAGGGCCGCCAATAAAATATTTGCCCCCTCCCAATGCTGAGGACAAACAAGAGCAGAGGTGGTCGAACGAGGAGCCAAGTGTGGTGTGGCCTGGCTTCCATGGCTCCTTCTCCTGCCACAAAGGGCGGGAGAAGCATCCACAGGCCAGTGGCAGGAGGAGGAGGAAGACAAGTGCCCGAGAAGAGGAGCCATCAGCCACTGAAGTTGTGCCCCCACAGCATTTGGTACCACCCCCTGACTCCTCCTAGCATCCCGACATCACATGCATCATCAGCACCCCTAATCTTCTGCTCAAATCGGTGCCTCTGGCGCATGGTTCATTCTGACTTATTCTAAGGAACCCAAATCCTAATGAATCTATTGCATGGCTTTCTGCGAGTTACAGTTCATAGCTCAAAAAACGGAGCGATCCATTGTCAATTAGAAAATTAATCCATATGGCTTTGCCGTTGATACATTAATACTGTCAAATCCCAGCGCCATATTGATCTGCATGCTTAATTATCTTTTGTAAACAGAGCATCCAGTACCGACTTTTGAGTAAAGGATTATTGGAAAAGGTGAGAGATTTGTTGATACATTCTGAAATCTGGAGCTCAGGGGCGGTCTTTAAGACATATGTCAAGCTCAAGGCATAGCTGGTCCCTAAATGTCGGGTTAGCACAACCTTTGACTGAGCATGCTGGACACAACATCCGAGCCATGAACTGAAGCCGATTTGGTGTTTCTCAGCATCCCTGTTTGTATATTAGTCTGCTGAGTGGCACTTTGGCTTAGCTGGTCCCAACTTATATTAAGACAGTTCTTAATTCTCAGTTTTATTATTCTTCTGTCATTGCTAGCGAAAGGGGACTAACATTCTTTGGAATAATCAAAACAAAAATGCAGCTGAAAATGCTTTTTTTAAAAAAAAAACCTGCATTTTGTGATCTGTTTACATTAATATTTAATTTAAAGTAGTTTGAAGATTAATGCCTGCACATCTTTCCCTTTCTTTTCTTTTTTAAGCTTTATTAACCAAAGGTGCTAGAGGATAGCATTTTGCCCGTTGCACTGCAGAAAACCGCGCCGAGGAGGAAAATGTGTTTGTGGCTGAAATCCTACAAAACCATCCCTTTCTCATCCTCCGCCCCTCTCCTCCTTCCTAAATAATAATAATAACAAAACACCAATCCATGGGGTACTAACAGGGCTCTGATTAAATATTCTGTGTCATAATTTATGCAAAAGCAAATCCCAACAGGAATCAGGAGCTCTGAAAAATCTGTTGTGAAATAATTATCCTGAATGACATTGTAGAAATGGTCCACAAGGATGTTGTCAATAATACATTACACAAAATCGGTTGGAAATAAACCTTGAAAATTACATGATATTCCTGGAACCTTGAAAGAATTATCTGTAAACAAATTTAATCAGTTTGATGTTATGCATCCCACTCAACCTCTTATTATCTGATCATCTAGGTTTTAGAACACTATGGGGAGTTGAATGACAATGAGCAGCATCTTGTGAGAGATGACTTGCCGATGCTTGTGTGTGCTGGTTACTGAGCTACCTGATCACCTTCCTGACCTGCTTTTAATTTGCATTCCTGCCTTGTTGCTTGGATGCCTTTGGTGACACCCACTAATGGGGACATGGCTGTTTGTTTTACTCCCCTGACAAGAAGGTAGCTTGTTAGCCAAGGTGTGAACTTGCTCCTTTGCCTATGATTTGCAAAAGTGGTTACCTGATTTTGTCTGTTTGGCATTCTCTCTTTGTTTGTTTGCTTGCTTGCTTGAAACATGATGTCTCCCATGATTAGTGATAGATGCTATATGGGAATGAAATTTGGTATACATGGTCAGGACTGGGGCTGGGCGATATCTGTTTTTCAACATTGCAATATACTGACATATCACAATGTCTGAAATAAGGATAGAGCTGTGTAGAGGCATTGACTGGCTTTACAGTTTTTCCTGCATCATGATTTTTGCCAGAGCCTGCTATGGTGATTCTCTGCCCCCTGCAGAGGAGAGCTAAGCCAGCAGAGTTAACAGGGGCTGCAGGAATCGAAAGCAGCATTTTCCCACATTGTGATTTTTGCATAGCATGCACACACACAAATGCATCCTGATTCACAATATATTGACAGGTCAAAAATTATGAAACTGATTATCACGATATGGAATTCAGATCAGTTTTGGATGATATATCGCCCAGCCCTAGCCAGGACCCAAATTCTACATTTCAGATTTAAATACCAGCACAACTCACCCAGCTGTTTTCAAAGGGTGGAGCAAAGTCAAGATATTGTTATAGATCTTGGGGGGGGGTAACAGAGTTTGGGGGTGCAGGGGCACTTATAATATGGTTACCAGATGTCCCCATTTCCTGGGGACAGTCCCCGGATTTACAAATCAGTCCCCTATCATTTCCACTATCATTCCGACTGAAGTTGAAAAGTGTCCCTGGATTCATTGAAAAAAATCTGGTAACCTTAACTTAAAACTGCTAGAGCAAGTGAGTGTTAGAAATTAATAAGTGGTAGAATTTGGATATTTGACGTATTGAAGGGAAGATGCTAGGCCAGGCATCTGAGGTAGAAATGGCTAAGAATGACAAAAGATTCTGGAAGCAAGTCTTTAACACATCAGTGAAAACCATAATGGGGACGAGATTCTTTGCCAGTGGACAGAATCGGGGGGGGGGGGAGTTCCCATGGTGGATGGAGAAAGTTTAGGATTTCGGCTTCTAGGACTTGGAAAACAGGGGAGGGGGCAGGCTGTGCCCAAAGAAGGTGAAAGTGTTATGTTACACAAGGCTTGGAGGCGGGGGGGTGTTGGGGTTGGGCAATGGTTCTTGAGAAGGAGAAAGGTGGAGCCAGAACTCCAGGCAAAGGCCATGCAAGGCAGAACCATATTGGCAGGCTGCGACAGACACGAAGATTGTAATGCTCTGAACTCTCTCCAAAGTAGACCCAGGTGTGGAACAATATGGAATAGTATGGGATGCGGGTGGCGCTGTGGTCTAAACCACTGAGCCTCTTGGGCTTGCCGATCAGAAGGTCGGCGGTTTGAATCTCCACGACTGGGTGAGCTCCCGTTGCTCTGTCCCAGCTCCTGCCAACCTAGAAGTTCAAAAGCATGCCAGTGCAAGTAGGTAAATAGGTACCACTGTGGCGGGAAGGTAAATGGCGTTTCCATCCGCTCTGGTTTTCATCACGTCCCGTTGCACCAGAAGTGGTTTAGTCCTGCTGGCCACATGACCCGGAAAGCTGTCTGTGCACTAACACCGGCTCCCTCATCCTGAAAATGAGATAAGCGCCGCAACCCCATAGTCACCTTTGACTGGAATTAACCATCCAGGGGTCCTTTACCTTTTTTTACCTATGTGAACAATAAACCATTTCTCTTAAAGAAACCAGTCTCCGCTGTGCCTTGATTTCCCAGTGGAAACATGACCAATCAGGGTGCCAGCTCTACTCTAGGAAGCTGCCTGTGTGACTTAGAGCCCTGATTGTGACATCACGTCAAAAACATCAGCAAGTAAAGGAGGCTTTCTACGTCAGACCTTTGCCATCACATTCATGCCAGCTGTAAACTGGGTAAAGCTCACATGCCAGAGGGGGTGGGGCTTGGCAGCACACTGCTGTTTACCCTCACATGTTTACTTACACATAAGTAAAAGGAAGACCCCAATAGGGCTCTGTGTGTATGGTGTTCCCTCTTGGGTTGCTTACCAGGCCTCCTGAGATCCCAGGAATATTTTTAGAAGGTGCGCAAAGTAAAACATGTTTTGCTCTTTTTATTTTAACTACTTCTTTAGGTGTTTATCTTGTGAACCACCCTGAGATCTTTCGAGGAAGGGTGATATATCGATCTAAATAAAATTTAAAATAATAAGTAATAAAGGAGGGCAGGGAGTGAGGAGGCAGGCTACTTTCTCAGAAAAATTAGGAGAGCAGTGCCTGTTTGCCTCATGTCTCAAGTTCTATAAACGCTAGAAACTGGCTCTTTTTAGAAGGAAAAAAAGGAAAGCTGATGATTATGATTCCATACCCTCAAACATTTCTACGATGAAAATAATTCCATTCCAGAATGATGATAATAATAATTTATTATTTATATCCTGCCCATCTGACTGGGTTGCCCCAGCCACTCTGAGTGGCTTCCAACATATATAAAAACATAATAAAACTATACAGGGCTGCCTTCAGATGTCTTCTAAAGGTTGTATCTCCTTGGCTCGGGGGTCACATAACTCCATACCCTCCAACATTTCTCTGATGAAAATAGTGACGTCCTAAGGAAAAGCGGGACATCCCGGGATCAAATCAGAAACTGGGATGGCTTCTGTAGATCTGGGACTGTCCTTGGAAAATAGGGACACTTCGGGGGGTGTCTGTGGTTCATGGGGGTGCAAGGAGGACTGCCTCCCCCATAGGTGCCCATTGGGCTGGGGAAACCCACTGAAATCCTGAAATGTCAGGTCAGTCCTAAGTCTGGCTCTCAGTCCTTTCCGTCTTCAAATGTAAGCCCCCCCCCCCAACATGGCTGTTTCGTTCAGTAGATTTGTGAGATGGGAAAGGAGTTGGGCATGCAATCATTTCTACATCAGCAGGCAGACTTGCTAATCCTTTTCTGAATATAAACTGGGGAGTTCCGCTGCAAAAAAAAAAATGCACGCATCTTAATTTAGATTTGGAGGAAATGGTGAAACACTTTCGTTGGTGGTAGGGCTGGGAAGGAATTTGGAATGGGAAGGAAAATTCCTTGTGGAATGGGCAGATACCCTCTCATACCAGGATATCTTTCAAGCGTGGGTGGCTTTTGGTAATGGGTGTTTTCACCTTTAGGCCTGGGGGCCATGTGGTGACCTCCCTAACCAGCATGATGGTGTGCCAGTGAGATAGCAGCCATCATTTAGATGTTGGCCCTGATGAGATGGGAGCTGTAGTTGTGTGGTCCTTGAACCAAAAAATTGGTTGCTGGGTTTCAAGGTGACTTTTTGTGAAATGCTACCTGTTCCAAGCCCTAGATAGGCACACCTGTGTAGCCTCAATGTGTGGGTGAGATGGTGGCATTAGGAGGAGGGTTTGAGATCTGGTTCCTTCTCTAAGGGCAACACTTGCTTTGAGTCAAGAGCAGGAGAAGTCTCTTGTCTTCATGTCCTGCTTATGGGCTTCTCATGGATATCTGGTTGGCTGCTTTGAAAACAGGATGCTAGACCAGACAGACCTTTGATCAGATCCAACAGGTTGAGTGGCAAGTTTCTGCCACCCCCCAGCAGAAATAAAGACACATGATGCAATTATTTAGGTTAATGGGCTAAAATGGCCACAACTTTATTGGTTACAGGTAATGAGCGGTATTGGCTTAGGCATTGGTCCTAATCGACTATCCAGCTTCAGCCTGTCTGCTCAAAGTCTGGGAACAGTTAACCACCAGTAGGGGGAGTCCTGCTGATGCACATCAACTAGGAACTCCCCCGAGGTCACCGCTCAGGGGTGTGCCTTAGGCCCTCACCTCCATAGGCTTCGGACAGGGCCATGCCCCCCAGAATCCTTTATCAGGCTACCCTTCAATATGTTGAGGAGGTGATAGCGCTTCCTCCCCCCCTTCCATCTACATAACAATACCCCTACCAATGCCTAACCGCCAATGCCAAGAAAGTTGTGACGCTACGAGGTAGGCGAAAAACCAAATGGCTGGTGCCAATTTGCCAAGTGGAAAAAATTCCTACCAGGCCCCTTAACGGCGACCAACCGAGGTCCATAGCAAGGTCAAAGGGAACCTTAAAGGGAGGGAGGGAGGGTGGGAAACCGGAGCAGCTGAAGCAGTCGAAAGAGGGAGATCCCCGGCCACACCAGCGCTAAATAGGGCAGGCCACACACCCCAAGCCAGCCGATTGGCTGGCCAAGGGGTGACGCGCCCGGGGATTCCCTCAATCATGCGGAGGCTGAGAGCCAGCCCCTGCGCACGTGGAGGGGGCATGAAGCCCGCAACCCCACCTCCTCTCTAGCTCGGAAGTGGCTTTCCTTTTTATGGTCTTATGTATTGAGACACAAGCCCCAGTGAGTCCCAAGGGATGCTTATAAGGCTACAGTGCAGATGCAAATCCCATTTGAAATGCAGTTCCATTCCACTGAATAATCCTTATATCTTCCATGTTTTCTATAGCGCAGTCTCCTACTTAATGTTACGGAGAAATACATCTTTCAGTTTTCTGGGGTGCTTTTTCTTTGTTTAAGGACAAAATTGCAGTTATTTGCTGGGCCACTGCCTGGTTTTGTGGTTAAAAAGAGGTCTGCAAGGGGCGCCGATATCAGATGAAGGACACTCATTATAAGGAAGGGCGACGCTGGGGCTAATTCTCATGTCATCTAGATAATGAAGGCAACTCGGCAGGCTCTGCCCTTTGCCTGCCGCATCTCCATCCCCAAGACCATGCTAGATAAAGGCAATAAAGCAAGATAATAACCCAGGAACCCGTTTGCCAACCTGCGGTCACCTACGGATTTAAGAAGAGGGAGGATGAAAGCTGGGCTAACATCAGAGGATAATGGACAAATGAAGCAGGGACATTGGTTTCCTTTCTTTCTTTTCGACATCTTTTATTACCTTTATTGGCACACACCTTTCTAACATCTGCATACACGCTGAGCCCACGAGCCCAAAGGTTAGAGGAAAAGAGTCGCGTCCATGAAACAGATTGCTGCTAGTCCTTGGGTCAGTCATGGAGTTGGGTGAATCAACTCCTTTCCAGGTGGAACCAGATGTTGGGAGTCTGGTAAATACGTTGCAGAGATGTGCGGAAAGAAAGAGTCTGATAAGACTGCTGGTTGGAAGGATGAAGAAAGCTTAAAGTGTATCACTCATAGCTGGGGGAGAAAAGCCATTCCAAGTGTAGGTTTTGCCTGCTTCTTGGGAGAAAAGCAATGACAAACCTAGACAGCATCTTAAAAAGCAGAGACATCACCTTGCCAACAAAGGTCCGTATAGTTAAAGCTATGGTTTTCCCAGTAGTGATGTATGGAGGTGAGAGCTGGACCATAAAGAAGGCTGATCGCCGAAGAATTGATGCTTTTGAATTATGGTGCTGAAGGAGACTCTTGAGAGTCCCATGGACTGCAAGAAGATCAAACCTATCCATTCTTAAGGAAATCAGCCCTGAGTGCTCACTGGAAGGACAGATCCTGAAGCTGAGACTCCGGTACTTTGGCCACCTCATGAGAAGAGAAGACTCCCTGGAAAAGACCCTGATGTTGGGAAAGATTGAGGGCACAAGGAGAAGGGGACGACAGAGGACGAGATGGTTGGACAGTGTTCTCGAAGCTATGAACATGAGTTTGACCAAGCTGTGGGAGGCAGTGGAAGACAGGAGTGCCTGGCGTGCTCTGGTCCATGGGGTCACGAAGAGTCGGACACGACTAAACAACTAAACAACAACAACAACAAGCTGGAGCAAAGAAGCCAGCACAGTTGCATGGAAACTCACACTTGGACTAACTTGGAGGGGAAGCAGGAAGGAACAGAGAAAGAATAAGAGGGGAAAATAGGTTTGAACTTTCATAAAATCATAGAGTTGGAAGAGACCACAAGGGTCATCTCATCCAACTCCCTGCAATGCAGGAATCTCTTTGCCCAACATGGGGCTTGAACCCAAGATCCTGAGATTAAGAGTCCATTGCTCTACTGACTGACCCTCTTTTATCACTGCTGCCGCTCTTGGGGGAGCTGCTTCACTGCTGGTCCCATTCATTCGTAGAGGAGATTGACAAGGACACCCTGAGCCGTAGCAATGCCTCAGTCCCTGTCACTGAGATCTTTCTGGGAGGGGTGCCCGACATGTCTCTCTTTTGCTCTGCGCTGGTGGCAGAAGGGAGGCTACGCCTTGTCATCATCGTACCCTATTTTTGAGCCTTTTCCTCTCGGCCTAATCTCACACTCACACAGCAGGAAGAACGGGAGGCGAAGTGGCTCCTTCCCTAGGAATGCAGCTCGGTTTCAAGTTGCTGATTTGGTTCTTTTCTTCTCCTTCTCAGAGTTCATGCTGAGGCTGTGCCGGTAGCACCCGCCATAGCCGTTCGAGCTCGCTGGCCCAGTGGGACTAATTACTGCATTTACAGTAAAACATGCAAGGAAATGTATCTCCCTATCTCTGCATAGCCAAGATTACTGGAGGATAACCTACTACATTACACAGATTAATACTCCAGTGAGTAAATTAATCCTCAGAATTTCACTCACTCCTTGTGGCTTATAAATTTTAATTGGCTCTAAACTGCCACATGAATTTATGTGAATGTCTATTGATGCAGTGGAAGAGATCAGAAATTACTCTATCAGCCTTCAAACCTTCAGGATAAGAGAGCAGGCTACGCTGAGACCAATTTACAAACATATATTAAATGTCCGTAAGGTGGGGATTCAAAACTTTTACATATTACATAAATCTCAGAATTAAGAGGAACAAAAGCACTGCAGAGAGGAAGACAAAGGCTGCAATTTAAATGGACATATTTGCTCATTGTAGCTATGCACGGGTGTCTCCCATCAGCACATCGCCACAACTGAGTCAATGATCTCAATTACCTCTTGATTGCTTAGATGGCTTTAAAAAAAATTAAATCAATACAGGATAAGTTTACCAACAGATATTAGTCAGGATAGCTAAACAGAGTATCTCTGTTCAGAGGCAGCATCTGGATGAGCTGAGTGAAATTTAGGGATAGAGAACTCGTGGTCCTCCAGAGCTGGCCAATGTTAGGGGTGGGGGAGCCAACAGCATGTGAGGGGCCACCAGTTCCCCATTCCTAGTGCAGTTTATCTCTCTCCAGTGGGGGCAGGTAGCTCAGATGGCCAATGCAGAGCCACACTCTCTTTTCTCTCTGGGAGAAGGGAGTGTTGTCCCATACCCAAAGGCCTGGCTGTTAAGTTGTGGGTGAACATATCAGACGACACAGCAATTCTTCAAACAGCTCTTGTTTATTCACAGGCCAGAACAGAACTGAACTGAAGGGTTCAGCCAGCCTGCTTATATAGAGCTCCAGAACAATGTAATTGTAACAACTTTCTGTAACTATCCAATCACTGAACGTCACTTTCGATCCCTTATTTGCATATGTGGACCTGAACTATCTACAGTATCCCCCTGCTGGCCCAGGGTGAGAACTTCAGTACATAACACTGGCCCTGGCACAGCTTGTCTCCCCGCAGGGCATCTATCATGGGGGCACCTGGTTGTGCCCTCTTGTGCCCTCGGAATCACGTGCCCAGGGCTGCCACCCCCACAGCCTCAGGCATGCTATGCCAGTGCTCAGAGAATCTCACTATTCCAACAAAAGAAAGTTCTTAGACTTGACGTCAGGGAGAACAGTTTGGAAACCATTCATTTCTGTTGAACATATAGGAGTCATGGTTCTCTGTACACTCTCCAAATCCATGATTTCCTTTTCCTCTCTTCATCCTCATTCTACAACTGCTCATCCGATGGCCCACCAAGCCAAACACAGTCAACCAGCTTTCTATGGTGCCCTGTCAGGTGCTCGACAATCCCCTATTCTTGCAATTCCAGGCAGACAGCAAAACCAGCAGGTTTCACAAGACCCCTGGGGGCCGCCAAAGAGCATATGGCCAGAGAACCACATTCAGCTTGAAGGGCCAGGTGTTGCGAAAGCCCATTGGAAGAGGTGAAATGCAATGGGTTGTTGTCACTGGATTTTGTGCCAAGATCTCCCTTGGAATCTATGGGGGAAGATTTCAGTTGCTACTCATCAGCTTGCTTGAGGTGTGGGGTTTTTTTATTATTTAAAAAAGCTGCTAAATTAGGGTGATTTTATGGGAAGGAGGCAGTCAGCACAGTGAAAGGAAGAAGAAGGCTCTTGGATCTGAACAATGTAACTGCTTTGGACTTTGGAAGAGAAGGAAAAGAGTGATGATGTTGATGCTTGTGTTTACTGGAATTGTGCAGACAACCAAGATTATTTGGTTCATTTCTAACTTTAAAAGCTGAGGGTCTTAATTAGTTAGATTAGAATGGCTCATTGACTCTGGTGAGCTTAAGATAGGCTATCAAGCAAACTGCTGGAGACCTTCAATTGCAAGAAAGGGGTCTTGCTTTTTCTTCTCTGCACCACTTTTCTCATCCACTCTAGAAAGATCACCCAGTGCCATCTGTCGGGGCTTGCAACAGGTTCAGATGAAATAGCCAATGCCTTGTGCGGTCATATCATGAAGGATGCCAGCTGGAAGAATGAAGAAAGCATAGCATCATTTGGGCAAGACTAACCTTTGAACGAGACCTTTGGGATACTTGATCTCATCTCATGTTTAACTAGCCCCACTCCATCCTGAGCGGTCCCCCTTTTCTCAATAAGTGTCTACCCCCATCACTGCCATGGTTTCTAGCTGCCAGGCCTACCATTGCTGCCTTTAGAGCACATCTGAAGCACACTCTTCCCTCAAACTGTAATTTGTTAAGGGTTGCAGGGAACTGTAATTCTGTCAGGGGTAAATTACAATGCCTGAAATTCATCAAGGGAGTTTGTGGTTCACCTCAGGTGTCAAAATGTCTCGGGCCGGTCCTGACTCTCACTGTCGCTGCTGGATGGATTGGTGGGAGTTAGGAGTCCCACAACCTCTGGAGGGCTGCAACCCTGCTCTAAAACATACACAAAAGGCCCTTGAACTTCAGGAGAAGTTTTAACTTTCTGTGGTTCACTGGGCGTTACAAATATGTGTAATTGAGCCTTTGTTTCCTTGTGAGTAAAATAAAATAAAATAAAAAAGCTTTGGGAAGTGGGACTTTGAGTATGAAAGTGTCAGGGGAAGAAGAAGAAGAAGAAGAAGAGTTTGGATTTGATATCCCGCCTTTCACTCCCCTTCAGGAGTCTCAAAGCGGCTAACAATCTCCTTTCCCTTCCTCCCCCACAACAAACACTCTGTGAGGTGAGTGGGGCTGAGAGACTTCAGAGAAGTGTGACTGGCCCAAGGTCACCCAGCAGCTGCATGTGGAGGAGCGGAGATGCGAACCCGGTTCCCTAGATTACATGACTACCACTCTTAACCTCTACACCACACTGGCTCCAGGGGAGGTGGTGCGTTACACTTTTCTCATACCAAAAAGGTTTCCCCAACTCAGTTAATCCAAGCACTTCTGTACTACAGACAAATGTTGTGGTCTTCAGGTTTTGATGCCAGCCAATAGAAGCTCCCAGTGCCTTGTTTTGCAGGCCTTGCATTTATTGCTTCCAAAGCAAGTAAGAACGTTTTTTACTTTTTAGTCAGAGATATATAGTCTGAACTCTTAATGTCACCTTAATGTTATTTGTCTGGGCCTAAAGAGCTGAACTCTGAATTGATGGGGTTTTCATTTCCTCTTACTGAGATATAATTAATGCTTCCTGAAACCAGTCAGGCTCAGGACATTTTAATTCAATTGTAACTATGCAAGGCTCTCTACAATTAACTCCACGAAGCAAGACCAGCCAAGTGGGTGCATTACTGCTCCATTTTGAAGTAAAGGTGCAGAGTTACTATAAAAGAGGGAGCTGCACAGACAGAACGGGTGGTGCCAGTTGACCTAGGGAAGACATGCTTAAGAAAAGCTGGGAGCCTCACAACACCACCTATCTTTACAGCTCTAGCAGTGATTAGAGATAAATGAATCTGCCAATTTTGGTTTCTCCTGGTTTCTCTTTTTTTTCCAACCATAAACTCAATTTGCCACATTTCCACATCAGTTTGCTTGAAAAAGAAAGCTGTGATGAGAAAAATTGTCAGCATTTTCTCATCCTAATACATGCAATTGTTTTCTTACTCCATGTATTTTTACCTAATACGTGCATGTTTGCAAGCTGTTTTCCCATATGTAATGCACTTCTGCATATTATTTTCACAAAGGTATGCATTTGATAAGTTTTTAAATGGTCTTCTTGCAAACTCTCCAAAGGTCAGGTTCACGTGCTTTCCCATACACCAGTCAGAAAAGTTGCATGGGCAGTAAAATTTAGCTTTGTGATAAAAATGCCTAGCTTATTGGTATAGGCGCTCAAGAATGGCTGGTGAGAGCCATGCGGCTGAGGTGGAGCAAGTAGCTCAGACCTGTTCACACGCTGAATTATAAAGTAAACTGAATACAACAATAGGCTTGATTACGTATATCCTCCCAAGGCAAGGAAAAGTGACAAAGCTAAGCCTGGTAGAACAGCTTACTCTATGGTGTTAACCCCTTCATGCATTAATTAGACTTATGTAGGTTATATGAGGCTGGTTGTCCACAGGAAGAGCGAGTGACTAGGCAGTGGCAAGAGGAAGAATGTAAGATCATAAGAATAGCCTTCTCGCTTTGGCCAATGACCCATCTAGTCTAGCATCCTGTTCTCACAGTGGCCAACCAGATGCCTGTGGAAAAGCAAGGAGCAGGAAGAAGTGGACCCACCCAGGTTTGGGGGTCCACCAAGATCATTTTGCCCAAACACCTTCACAAAAGATCCTGAAACTAACACTGACTATACATAAGCAGACCAAAGTGAGCAGGAGTCCCACCCATCCATCTGGGGGGACGGAAGTATCCTGGGCTGCTTCTGTTTCCTGCTTGACTGGTTGACCAACTCCCAGTCCATCCCTGGTGGGAGAAGAAAGCTAACATTTTTACTGGGAGGGTTTCTCACTTTCTTCCATTTTTGTGACTTATGAGGCACACAGCCGTGCGATAGAAATCTCATCGCTTACCCTTATCTAAAGGATATCCTCTAATTTGATAGGAAAGTGCAGGAGTGTTTTGAAAAATAGATCTCAGCACAATTTACTGCAGATGCCCTTCAAGCCTCTGCCGGAGGAATCATTTATCAAATATGCGAGAACATGTCACAGCAAGGATTTCTGAGCCTTATCCTAAATTGCGCTTCATATATGGATTAATGAATGAAGTAATAAATCAGGAAAGATTGCTGGTAGCTCTTGGTTCACCGGCTCTTGTGGCTTCCTTTCGCAGCATCCTCTCCTGCAAGGCAGCGAGGCAGAGGGTGCTGGGAGTGAGAGGACTGAAATGGATCGGGTTTCCTCTTTGTACTGAAGATCGCCAGTCCTGTTGGTCTTTTCTCTTTGGCTGAAGATCAAGGTAACACTTGAGAAGCCGTGAGACTGGTCAGGAGCAGGGCCGGATTTAGGTTTTATAAAGTTTTTATCCTTTTTTATCTTTTTATCCTCCAGTCAGCTTTGCCATCTCGGCACAGTCCATCAGCTTGGGTTGACATTCTTCTCTGGTAGGGACTTTGTCTTTTTTCCAGCTCTGGGCTAATAACATCTGGGCGACAGTTGTTCCATACATAGAGAGTCTTTTCTGCTCCTTTGGTATGTCAGTACCTGCAATTCCTAATAAAAAAGGCTTCTTGTTTCTTAACAAAGGTTATTTTAAGTTTTTTTTTTTTCATTTCATCATGTATGATCTCCCGGAAAGCTTTTATTACCTTACAAGTCCACACCACATATGATAAAATGTACCTTCTTTTTCTTTACCTTTCCAGCAGATATTTGAACTTGTCTTATACATTTTTACTAACTTAAAGGTAAAGGGACCCCTGACCATTAGGTCCAGTCACAGATGACTCTGGGGTTGTGGCGCTCATCTCACTTTATTGCCCGAGGGAGCTGGTGTACAGCTTCCAGGTCATGTGGCCAGAATGACCAGAGCAGCGCATGGAAACGCCGTTTACCTTCCCACCGGAGCCGTACCTATTTATCTACTTGCACTTTGATGTGCTTTCGAACTTCTAGGTTGGCAGGAGCTGGGACTGAACAACGGGAGCTCACCCCATCACGGGGATTCGAACCGCCAACCTTCTGATCGGCAAGCCCTAGGCTCTGTGGTTTAGACCACAGCGCCACCCGCGTCCCTTTTTTGCTAACTTAGTAGGAGTCAAATACCACCAGTACATTATTTTCATATAATTTTCCTTCAATGCCATAAATTCAAAGCCATAAATTTCAAATCTGATTTCCATAACCTTTCCCAATCTGCCGTCTGAACATTATGTCCCAAATCCTTTGCCCAGTGTAGCATTACCGACTTGATCTGATCAAGACGCAGTTTACTTCTGAGTGAGCAACTGGGTAGAAAACGGCCTTGACGCTTTCCCATATAAGTAAACGTGATCGCAACTTACCTTCACGAAATTGGGGAGGAGGACAGGTTCCCTTTGGCTATGGACCTGAAAAGCAGGCATCACACCGGAAGCATGAGGGTGAAGCAAGATGGACGGCTGACCCAGTGTTCGACTTCACAAATGTTATATTAATTTTGAAGATGGGGAGGAGTCAGAAGCATCCTAAGCAAAGTGGCTGCCTCAGGCAGCAATTTTCTCGACACCAAAATCTATATATGCATAAAATCACAATAATATTACCCTGCATCTAAGGTGTTCAGTGCAATTTCCTTTTTTATTTTTTTATTTTATTCTTACCATGCACCTATGTGGCAGCTTTGGTTGAGCATAGGGATGAGGTGGGAATTTGAACCGGTTTGCACTGAAAGGCAAACCTCCCTAATTCACACTTCCCAAAAGGATATGAGAACCTAAAGACAGCTGTCCCTCAAAATTTGCACTTTTCTGAATTTTGCACTGGAGTTCTCTAGCTAAGTAATACATACAAAAATACATATGTACTGCAGTGAAGTGTGCATAAAATATTGCTGAAAATATTGCACAATATCATTGTTTTGCAAAAATGTTTGTGTTGGGCAGAATTGCACACGTGTATTAGGAGAAATTCACACTGAAAAAAGCTGATTTATTGGCATGATCTTTATCTTTTCTTTTTTAAAGACTCTCAAGCTGTTGTGGAAATGTGAAGGACTGAACTTAAGTGAGGAAAAACGAGGAACTGAAGAAAACTGAGACAGAGATTCACACATTCCTAGCTGCCTGAGGTAAACTTGATGGCTGAACAGAGATACATCATTTTTATTCACTACACCACACTTTCTCAGACAATGCAGAATGACAGCTTATGCTCCAAAGGATAGGTGCCTGATTCCACTATCATACGGAATGGAACTGCTGATAAGATATTATCTGCTGGAGGCCCAGGAAGGCAGCCATGATCCAAACCCCCAGCCAGCGGTTCTCAACCTCTAGGTCCCCCGATGTTGTTGGACTACAACTCCCATCATCCCTGAGCTCTGGCCTTGCTAGCTAGGGATGATGGGAGTTGTAGTCCAACAACATCTGGGGACCCACAGGTTGAGAACCGCTGCGGGCCTTAGCCAAAACCAGGAGCCATACAAAGGAGTTTGGAAGCACTTGATGTCTCAAGAAGTTAAAACCAAAGCAGCTAAATTACTTTGATTTACTCCTCTGTGTTTATGTGGCCCCTCTTTGCGTGCAGTAATTTAGCCCTTGGAAGGAAGCAAAGGCAATGCTACAACCATAAAAAAAAATACACTGGACTTGGTAGTTGTCTGGGACTTAACTATTCCTGAGTCTAAAAACCAGTGCTTTTGTCTAAAGTTAGCTTTGCTGGTGTGGCATTGATCAAGCTGTCTAGAAATAGTAAGAACATGGAAGTCATGATGTTTTATTTATTAATTATTATTTTACCCTTCCCTTCCTCTCAAAAGAGCCCAGGGCAAAATATCATCATCATCATCATCATCATGTGGTTATTTTGAAGATGGAGAGCACTGTGGAGGCATTTCCAATAGTCAATATCAGGGGACCATATGCTGTTTCTATGGAAATTGCTTGTGAGTTGGCGGGTGGATCATTACCTAGCTGCTAGGGGTGTGCAAAATCCCACAACTCTGCCCCAAGCACCAGACAGGTTTTGTTTTCGTCTCTCCCTCTCTCTCTCATTTGCATCCCTTCTCTTTTATCCGCATGTAAACAGGAGCGCTGTGTTCTGACAGGTTGTCACCAGCCTCATCTTTATCCTGAGGGCTACTACTGTGAAGTACAACTGCTCCCGACAGTCCCTTTCATCTTGTCTACACAGAGTTAAGGAAGAGGCTGAAAGATTTCACCGCGAGAAGCATGTAAAGCCCACTTTAGCATTAATGCGACAACCCTGGAAGAAGCGGAATGAGAAAGCCCCCAAGTGTGGCATCCGTCGCGGGAGCCTTAAGTTTGTCACAAAACAGGCTGCCTCCACACTTAATGCCGCACGTCTCCAAAGGGCTTGGTTATCATATCAAGTGTTTGTTTTGTTCCCTCAGCTCGTCTGTGTTTGTTGTGAGGGAAGGAAAGGTGAAGAAGAAAACTCCTCGAACGGCAGAGGAGCCAAATAAACATCCTTTTAAAGTATTCCCACCCACCCCGCCTTGCATCGTCGAAGCTTCATAATCTGGGCTCAGGAAGGCTAGAAATCAGGATTGCCAGAGTTCCCCCACATCGGTTGCCTCCCGCAGAAGGAACACAGCTTGGTCATAATTTAAAATCAGAGATAGCATAGGTTTAGCTGCCTGGCATTTGTTCCAGGGTTGCTTTGTTAACATTATGAGAGTTCCTAGTCCTCATTGTCGTTGTGGAGCATCTGAGTATGTTTCCATCCTGGTTGTGGGCTTTCTGTCCCCAACTAGCTCGGGGCATTTTCAGAAGCGACAATGGGAGCACTTACTGTCACAGAGCGTTTGTAAAGGTGGTTAATGGCAAGATGGCACGCGAGAGAAATCCATAAATCAAATCATTCCAGTCCAGTGCGTGGCCTGAAGGACCCATGAAGCATTACCTCCTGCTGAACCTGGAGAGGAGACCAGCTTGGATCATTCATGCTCCCTGCCTTGAGCTCGATTAAGGAAAGGTGGGCTAGAATCGATAAAAAGAATAGCCAAAGTAGCTTTTTGTTTTAACCATCACATTAAATTGCTTCAGAGGAGGTTGTTGGCGGTGGGGGTCAAACCAAGGCACATTTAGCTTAGCTGGATCAACCACGAAAGGAATAAGATTATAGGAGGATCTGGAATGCAAAGGGCAACCAGACAAGGACTGTTAATAATCTGTGCATACTATCAGTGTGTAGAAGGAGACTCACACTCCCAGTGGCCCTGCACCTCCACATGCAGGTGTTACCTTCAGACAGTCTTCCATGTGTTCAGAGTAAGTGCAGAGGACGGAGTGGGTCCAGGCTTCTTCATCCCAACCCCGATATCCAGCCCTATCCATGCATTCCATGTGACATCTGCAAAGGGTTTCACACATAGGACAGGACACACACATAAACTCCTCTCTTTGCAGTGTTGTACCCAAGCAGGGCCAGATTTAGATCTAATGTGGCCCTAAGCTACTGAGGATAATGGGGCCCTTTATATGTCCAGCTGTCCTTTGTCAACAACAAATTGTCACTGTTTTTTGTGTTGGATATATGCTATATGGTAATTTATGGACCTAATCGGCATCTAAAGCCATTTGCACTTAACAAACTATGTACAGTATTTTATCAAAGCAGTTGTTGAAAAGTCCATGCAGAATGTAGGCGCCCTATATATAGAAATGAGCAAACCAGTGATATTTTAGGGAGCAGGCTAGCAGGTGGGACACATTTCTTACATCATAGGAACCTACGCAACACAAAACACGGGTGCTGTATGTAGGTTTCGTTTTATTTGTTTTTTATCTTATATTTTGGAAATGTACATCCAGGGTTTTTTCCCTTAATTTTTTAGGGGGGACTCAAGGGAGTGGGGCCCTAAGTTATAGCTTGTTTAGCTTATACATAAATCCGTCACTGTACCCAAGCATGGATGGTGAAGGGCAAGGCAGGCAGAGCTGATGGGAAGGGTAGGGGAGACGTGTTTGCATCATGTTATGTTGCTTTGCCCGACCCAAATCCAATAGATGAACCACAACACAGCAATCTTTCAAACCTAGTGCTTCTCTGGATTTCGCAAAGCAGTTCTCCATCCAAAAGATGTGAACTGGGGGGGGGGAGCACATGTAAGGTGAAAGCGCACATTAAAATGCACCTGTTAGCAAAAAGAATGAACCAAAACGAATTCCATTTAGAGAAAATTGCTTGCCAAATGTATACATTAGGCCAAGTTCACATATTATGATACACGTGGAGAAAAACGCATTTGCATTTTCCTACAGCCTTTTTTTAAAAAAAGAATTGCAAATGTATGTGGAAGTGAGGCAGACTGAATTTAAGATAGGAAAAATCTGAAACTCTTTAATACGGCTGTCCCTAGCTGAGGGTGAGGCAAGGAGACATGGTCCTTCTCCCCTATCTATAGGCATGGAAGACTGTCTGAAGTAGACTTTTGCGTGCCCAGAATCTAGGTGTCTACAAGTAGCTCACAAGTACATAAATTGTGTGTGCCTGGGGGCCCTTTTCTGGGCTGAGAGCTGAGAATGGAGAGCTAACAGATGCAATGACTGGGCACATGGAGCCAATCAATGCATAGTGACTGGGGACAGCAGGCAAGTTCTCAATCTCCACTCTATGGGTATTTCCAGACTGTCAGGGTGTTCAGGTGGGATTTGATTACATAACGCCAAATGCATGTTGTGTGCCATTCTAGTTGCTTGGAAGGCCTCACACAACAAACCTGCTTCATCCAAACATCAGACTTTTTTCAATAATGAAAGGGTTGGACGATACACTGGAAAGTGCAGGATATGACCCTCGCTTAGACACATTATCCAACTTCCCCACAAACAAATCAGAACAAATCAAATAGCCTACTGCTGTCTAATGTCCCTGCAAGCAAATCAGGATGTATGCTCAATTAGAAGGTCACAGGGATGCACCTTTTCATGTTGATAGTGTGTTGATGTATCGCACAATCGTCCTGGAGGAACAGCCCAAACACCCTAGGTGCAACTCAGGATAGGTAACCTTCTGAAAGGGTTAAAGGTAAAAGACCCCTGGACAGTTAAGTCCAGTCAAAGGTGCCTATGGGTTGCGGCGCTCATCTTGCTTTCAGGTCGAGGGAGCTGGCATTTATCCACAGACATGTTTCTGGGTCATGTGGTCAGCATGACTAAACCACTTCTGGCACAACGGGACACCGTGATGAAAACCAGAGCGCATAGAAATGCCGGTTACCTTCCCGCCACAGTGGTACCTCTTTATCTACTTGCACTGGCATGCTTTCAAACTGCTAGGTTGGCAGGAGCTGGGACATAGGATTTTAACCACTGTGGCGGGGATTTGAACCACCAACCAGCAGAAAGCACAGGGTGTTAAGGTATGGCAAAGGAACTCTGCTGTGGTGATAGCGCCAAGAATATTTCTCTGCTTTAAATGGTGGTTGGGGCCTGTTAAAATAAGCTCCTCTCAGCCTTAATGACAAATCAAAACAAAGAAAAGAAAAAAGGGACACTAGACTCTCACTGAATGCCTTTATTTACTCTCTCATCTGCCCTAGCATTTGCATATCGCAAGTTTCAGGGAGGAAGCACCGTGTGTGTGTGTGTGTGTGTGTGTGTGTGTGTGTGTGTGATAACACCCTGGTTCTAATGGCTTAATCCTCTAGGTAAGGATGGGAAAACGTGATGGTTGGGTAGGAGAGACGAGAAAACCACATATGCACATACAACTTCCGAGCAAATGGGCTTGAATATTCATTAAACAACATTTAAATTAAAAACCCCAAACTCTGAAAAGCAGCAGCATATGGCCTGCTTTATTTCGCATAAACCGAAGAGGAGGTTGTGCCATTAGTTTCTGCAGACATAACGTTCATTACAAATGAAGTATGTTTTCCTTTAGGGACTGCGCCTCCATTTCAATAAGCTACTATTCCCTGCAAAGGGAGCTCAGTAGACTTTGCATGTGAAGTACTCTCAACAAAGCTCTTCAAAATGTAAACAAAATTCCCATCAATCTGCTGCTGCCCGAGGGGGGGGGGAGAGATGGGGGAGGGGGGAAATGAACAAATGAAACTCTTTTAATAGCATTTTTTTTAATATAAAAAAGAAAGGCTTTCAATTGGCAATATTTCATCATGGATTGGTAGGTTCTGTTATCCTTCTGCTAGGCCCTCTCTCCCCAAACACACATACATCCTCCCATTGGATATTTTAGAAGCAATCGTTCCTTGTTGCAGAGTTATGGAGTCCCCTGCTGGATATATACCTGCTTTGCTCCCGCTGAAAATGTATTTTAGTCCCTTTTGTAAATCTCACAACATTTTGAGGGTACCCAGGGGCCTGAAATTTGGCATGCAAGTAGTCCAACATCAGAAGACTCCTGCTGGATCAATCCAAAGACCAATCTAGTCCAGCATCCTCTTCTCCCAGTGGCCAGCCAGAAGCCCCAGTGGGGGAAAACACAAGCAGCACTCTCCCTACCTGCAATAGCCAGCCGTCGGTATGCAGAGATAGACTGCCTCTGACAGTGGAGTCCCGATATTAAAAAGGTAAAGGGACCCCTGACCATTAGGTCCAGTCGTGAACGACTCTGGGGTTGCGGCTCTCATCTCACTTTATTGGCCGAGGGAGCCGGCGTACAGCTTCCGGGTCATGTGGCCAGCATGACTAAGCCGCTTCTGGCGAACCAGAGCAGCGCACGGAAACACTGTTTACCTTCCCGCTGGAGTGGTACCTATTTATCTACTTGCACTCTGACATGCTTTCGAGAACTGTCTAAAAATTGGGACATGTTTCATATCAGTTGATAGGTGGCCATGGCCCACAAGACCGAATGCTCCATCATGCAAAGAAAGTATGACCCTTCCTTGGTTCATGTTTGCTCCTTGAAAGGAAGCATAACTTCACACCGAGTCATTGCATTGCTTTTTAAGAGTGCTGGGGCCCTCTCAAAGCATGGGGGGAAGAAAAGGAATGCAGACAGGTCTGAAACTAGGTTTGTACTTTGCCAAGTTGGGTTTGTTGCTTGCTCTGCTGAGTGCACGCATCTCAACAAGCTAAGCTAAAATTTCCGTTGCCTCAAGCCTGTAAGCAGCACCAGGACATAATTTGCTTTCTTTACATTTTTTCTTTTCTTTTCTAGTAATCCATGTCATTTCTGTAAAATGATTGTAAATACGAAACGGACAGTGAAGATGCAGTTAACAAAGTTAAAAAAAGGTAAAGGACCCCGACAGTTAGGTCCAGTCACGAACAACTCTGGGGTTGCAGCACTCATCTTGGTCTATAGGCCAAGGGAGCCGGCGTTTGTCCACAGTTTTTCTGGGTCATGTGGCCAGCATGACTAAGCCGCTTCTGGCGAAACCCAAGCAGCGCACAGAAATGCTGTTTACTTTCCCGCTGGAGCGGTACCTATTTATCTACTTGCACTGGCATGCTTTCAAACTGCTAGGTTGGCAGGAGCTGAGACAGAGCAATGGGAGCTCACCCTGTCGCGGGGATTCAAACAGCTGACCTTCCGATCGGCAAGCCCTAGGCTCAGTGGTTTAGACCACAGCGTCACCTGCGTCCCGGAACAAAGTTAGCTGCAGGAATATTGACCACCTCGCCGTTTCTAATTGCGCTTCCTCTACAGATAATAGTCCGAAAGGAAACCTGACGTTCAAAGGCAGTCTATTAAAAATAGTAAAACGTGAAAAACAACCTTATAAGATGATAGCAAGGCCCGGCCTTAACAAAGAAGCCTGAAGTAGGGCAGCTATCACTAAGATTGCAGCCTCTGCAGATGACAGATGTAGCAAGGTCAGCAGGAGATATGAAGGTGTCTTCAACACACAGTAGGAACAGCATTAAAAGCCTCCAATTCATCAATACCTTCCACATAATTGCTTCACCTCCCACAGGAAAAAGGGTTACCCACAGTATCATCACAGCACGAAGCTTGCAAAACTCAGCATGGTTTTTGGGTTGTTGTGGGGTTTTTAAATCCAGGTTATGAAAGGCTGATACTTATTTGGGCTGTGCTTTAAACACACATTTGTTCTGAAGAACACATTTGATTTTCAAACTGGGAGAATGTGAAAAGGAGATACATAGAATTGTTTGTAATACTTTGATTTTTCCATTTCATTCTTAAAAATCTTCAAACCAAGTCCTTGGCGAACCTTTAAAAAAGTCTGTAAGGCAGGCCAGGATGAGAGGCATCCCAGAGGTTTATGGGTGAGCTGACATTTGAACCTCATAATTTACATTCCTAACCACTACACCACAACATTTCTATCCCCATAGCCACAAAATGGTTCTTAACTTGCAGATATGGGGCATCTCCAGACTGTCGCCATTTTGCAGGAGAGATTAAAGTGCACACTTGGAAATTTAGCTTTGCACTCTGGCACCCAGGCACAACAAACCCACCTTTGAATCCAACCTCTGTGTAAATTTTGTGTGAGCAAATCAGGATGAATGTTCAATAAATAAGTTCTCTTAGAGAACCCATCATCTCAGCATATAACAGTCTCTTTGGCTCATAATAGCAATCCTTTCTGATACCATTTAGAACAGCCTTCCCCAACCTGGTGCTCTCCATCTGTATTAGACTACAAATCCCATCATGTTCAGTTAGCATGGGGTAAAATCAGAATGATTTGCCTAATGGATCTTGCAGCACCATAAATTCCTCTGGTTGTTTAAAAATCAGAAAGGATGAAAGCACAAGTCTGTGCCTCACTAAGTTTACCAACTCCTCATCTGGAGAGATCATCTGGTTCTTTAACATCTCCAAGACAGGAAGGGTTTCCACAGGGGTGGCCATATTCCATTTCTTGAAATACTTCATCCTTTATTGTGAAACTCCGCTGTTAAACAGGATCATAAGGCCCATGCCTGGAGAGGACTCCTTATGTGGGAAGAATTGTGCCAGATGAAGCCCTTCCTCTTACAGTACTGAGAATGGAAAAGGCACACTGCTAGACCTCTTCACAGCAAACAGTGCACCTCAAGCATCCTCTTCAGGCATTGGTTGAATGCGGCAGAGCTATTTTGCCTGTCCTCCCAAGCTCACCCTCTCTCATGAGAGCCCTTTGCATCCAAGGAGGCTTCTCAACCACATTGGGAGCCTCCATGGCTGCAAAACACCACCCACTGCAAAAGTTCACCCTCATCGCAATAGGAGCAGGGGTTGTACCCCTCTTGACTTTTCCCTCAGATTAGGCTCAAACAGGGATTAGGTTCCACAATGCAAATGGTTATTTCTCAGGTATCTGAAGCCAAACTGCCCTTCCTTCTACCAACCAGGATAGTGGGAGAGCTCTATACTACTGGTTGTACCACAACTCTCCTCCTGTCCTAGGCCCTGTGCAAGTTTTCCCCGATCTTCAGTCTGTCTTTTAGCTCTCTGCACAGAAGCTGTGCCTGTGGGGGAATACTGCTTGCTACACTAGTACATTCCTCTGAATTGGCAGGTGCCAATAACTTATTTTCTCTACACAGCGACCAATTTGACTTTGCACCAAATCCATTGGCCCCTTTTAAATATGTTTATTCAAGCCATTAATACTGTGGAATAAGGATGAAACATTAATACATTATTTTTTTAAGAATACAACCAAGAGACCCCTCTGCTTTATTTAATACAGTGGTACCTCAGGTTACAAACACCTCAGGTTACAAACACTTCGGGTTTCAGACTCTGCTAACCCGGAAGTAGTACCTCGGGTTAAGAACTTTACCTCAGGATGGGAACAGAAATCGTGTGCCGGCGGCAGTGGGAGGCCCCATTAACTAAAGTGGTACCTCAGGTTAAGAACGGTTTCAGGTTAAGAACGGACCTCCGGAACGAATTAAGTACTTACGGTAACCCGAGATACCACTGTAGAGATTGAGAATTTGGGAGCCTCCCAGTGTTGTTGGACGGCTCTCATCATCCCTGCCCATTGGTCATGCTGGCAGGAGCTGGAATTCAGCAACATAAATTGCTGGAGAACGTGCCTTCTGCAGTATTGTTTAAAGAGAGACTGCATCTTTGGTTTCAGCTGCTGCTGTGGGGTTACACTTCCCTCTAGTGACAACTAGCAGAATACAAAATGCTACTTTTAAGTAGAACCAGCGGCGTAGCGTGGGTTGTCAGCACCTGGGGCAAGGCAAGTAATTTGCGCCCCCTAACCCTACAAATCTATGCCTATGAATGATGGTCCCTCTCTCTCTCTCTTTCTCATATTCCAATTGATTCCCATTTCCGCCGATCGATCCCCGAAGCTCTCACCCAGCGAAATTCGTGCGTAATTACGCTTCGCCATCCCTAATCCTGCCGCTTCCACCGGGAAATCATGATGGTGCGTTTCTCCTCTCCAAACTTTCCCCGGCCCTTTGCCGGCCGGCGCAGCCCTTTTGGCTACGAGCTCCCCTCCTTCTCTGCCCGCTTCCGACCCCACCTCCCCGTCCAGCCTCCCTACTTCCTGAAAAAAGGCGCCGGCGCCGAGCAGGACACCCCCGCGGCCATCGGAGAGAGGCGGGGCCGAGGGAGGCAAGCCAATGGGCGAGGCGAGGGTAGGTGGCCACGGGGGCGGGCGCTGCCGCAGTCCTCGGGTGGGCAAGGTAGGAGCAGGCGGAGGCTGGCCGGCCGCTCTGACAATAGGGGTGGGCCGAGGGCACGACGCGGCTGGGCCCTCTGGACTTGCGCCCCCCCCAGATGTTGCGCCCGGTGCGGCGGCACCCCTGGCATCCCCCACGCTACGCCACTGAGTAGAACTACATTTTACTGGATGTATGGAAGTGAGAGCTGGACCATAAAAAAGGCTGATCGCCGAAGAATTGATGCTTTTGAATTATGGTGCTGCAGGAGTCTTTTGAGAGTCCCATGGACTGCAAGATTAAACCTATCCATTCTTAAGGAAATCAGCCCTGAGTGCTCACTGGAAGGACAGATCCTGAAGCTAAGGCTCCAATACTTTGGCCACCTCATGAGAAGAGAAGCCTCCCTGGAAAAGATCCTGATGTTGGGAAAGATGGAGGGCACAAGGAGAAGGGGACGACAGAGGACGAGATGGTTGGGCAGTGTTCTCGAAGCTACCAGCATGAGTTTGACCAAACTGCAGGAGGCAGTGGAAGACAGGAGTGCCTGGAGTGCTCTGGTCCATGGGGTCATGAAGAGTTGGACATGACTAAACAGCATTTTACTGTCTTTTAAACTTTTCCTGCCTTATTCTCCAATACAGCTATTCCAAGCTGGCTTATAAATTTCATAGAAAGCTTACGAATGTGAAGTTGAGCAATGTTTCACCAAGAGCAAGTCAAAGTTTGTTTTTAATATTACTGCTAGTGGAAGCGAGTATTGGGACTCTGAACTGCATAAGAAAGACTAATCAGCCTGTCCTCATGCAATTATTCTGTGCAGTGTTACTGCTGGCATACAGTACTACTAAATGTTTACCAAGAGCACATCAAAAGGTCTTTTTTGGTGTGCAGGGGAGAAAGAGGTTAGCATCCTTGCCTCAGGAGAGAATGAACGAGGGCACCCTTGCAGGGGTAATAAACTGAATTTCCTTTTTTTTAAATCAACATCTTCCAACACTATTGCTTTGATCCCTCCTTTGGATCTTGCAAGAGGTGTAACTTGTAAGAAGTCATTTGCTGTACCAAAGGTTCCCCACAGTAGCCGTAGACCTCAGAACATCACACATCAGCAACCTTCTTGAGACCTAACCTGACAGGCCATGTTAACCCATATACAGATGCAGTAACAAGAGCAAACTTTTTTTTACGTGCGAGAAGTTGGAAACCTTTCTAAGCTGCTCTCACGGCAACATATTAAACCCAAAGCATTGTTTGACAGGAAACATGACACTACTAAATCTAGTAATTCCTGAACTCAGGAGCAAGACACCTCCATTTATGTGAACTCACAAAGTACATTGGCTTCAACAAATTTAAAACCTAAAAATACACCGGCCACATGTCAAAAAGAAGCAGTTTCTTCTATAAATAACTATTCAGTCTTTTTTTTTTTTTGCCGTTTCCTTCTCAGCAGAAAAGCTACCCCAAATATGTTGACACAAGTGAGTGAGAAACTTCAAGAGGTAGCACATTGGGAAAATCTGGTGTGAAGGGCTAATTGCCATTTTCCTAGTAATTAGGTCCCAGAGGCATCATTACCACATCAGACCCATCAACTGAAAAGCAATTTCAAAAAAAGAATGTGAAGACTCTTGCAGCTGCTGAAGAGATTGCTCCAATGCTGAGGAAGTTATAGGTTGAGTTCCCTATCGAGAATGTTTTGCTTCATGTTCCATAGGATTTTAAAAATATCCTTTCAGAAGACCCCTTTTGTATCAGCTCATCTGCAAAGGAGCACCTGAGCGTCAGCCTGAGAAACTCACTGCAGCATAGAATTTTTAAAGGCATGTTCTGTGACAGTTCAAGTTGGAGGCACTGACAAGTCTCTAGTCCTCATTGCTATAACCAAAGAATGAGACCCAGAACACACCACTCTCTTGGAATTGCACACTGCAGAAAGGTCTGCAGTACAGTGGAACCTCGGAAGCCGAACGTCTTTGGACTCTTAACATTCTGGCTCCTGAATAATTGAAAACCAGAAGTGATTTTTCCGGTTTTCGAATGGTTTTCAGAAGCCAAATGTCTGGTGTGGCTTCCGATCGGCTGCAGGAGGCTCCTGCTGCCAATCGGAAGCTGCGCCTTGGTTTTCAAACTGCTCCGGGAGTCAAACAGACTCCTGGAACGGATTAAATTCAAAAACCAAGGTACGTCTGTAGTGTGGAGGAATCTTTCAATGAAGCATGTGTACCTACCATGGATCTCTCAAAAGAACCCTGGGGTTCCTCAAACTGCTTGAAAACCACTTCTCTGCACTATCACAAAGCATTGTGGGAAACTTTTGAGGCAGGGCGAGAAGAAAAAAAAATAAGAGCATTGCCATTTATACCAGTAGTTCCTTATTATGCAGCTTACATAACTTTGAGGCTAAGGAAACTTCACAGTACTAAAGATGAGAGGAGCTGTATATTATGGGTGGGAAGGAATACTAGGAAAGCTGATTAAGAGACAAAAGTAGCAAGCAGAAACAGAACAAAATAGGGAGTTCCCTGAAAAACTAGGTCTCAGGCAGAACTACATGCAGAGTTGACACAGGTAGGGTTGTGCAGGAGATATTTGGGGGTGCAGGGCAGACAGGGAAATTCTGATGTCTTGTTGCTTGTACTGTCAATTGTACCACTGTGACCTATAAAATCTAATGAAAGCAGCATACAAGGTCAGAATTTCACATTGAGTTTTGATTCAACAAGCCAATTCTCTGGCTATATATTTCTAAGGCTAGTGTAACCGTCTTATGCATAAGGCCTAATTCCCCACTCAATCCTTACTCAAGGTACAAGACCTTCCAATCTGATTAACCGCCAGGGTAACATTAAGAGATATTTTTCTTTCTTTTCTTTTTTTAACCTACAGATCTGAATTATGCTACATTTATCAAGTAAATTCTAGGAGCCCATCATTTGAGTTTTTACAGAATTTATTTGACCGGAATGCAACACAACAGTACAATCTCCATATATTTTCTGCCAGGATAATTTAATTTCTGTAAAGGAAAGGGAAGAGAATGTCAGTCAATATCGTGCACTAAATATACATTCGTTCTATAAAGCTAAGGAATTCTCCCACCAACTGTAAGTAAATAAATTTTGACATGCATGTCTAAAAGGGATTTTTCAATTGTGTGGCAATTTCAATCCAGCCAGTTGCCCCAACTGTTAAGAAGACTCTGCAGATAATGTGGGAGGAGTTAGGCTGTGCTGAGGAGCCAGATCACTCCCCACAATACCCTTCAAGGAAGAACTACTCCCTGCTGCAGATATTTATGATAGTTACTGTGACATGCACCTAAAGGAGATTTTTAAAGAACTGCAATGAAGCAAGTTAACCATCAGTTATCAGACAGCCTTCAGGAGGAATGAACTTCTGAAGAGACTAGCAATAAGCAGATCCCTCAGCAACGAAGTATGGATGTACTTTTACCTGTTAAAATCCACTGCTGGCTCACTGTAAGAAAGGGAGAAAAAGATGTCAGTACATCTTTAATCACATCATTTTCATTTAAAAGACAAGACAACCCCTTTAGGCTATGTACCACTGTTTTTACACTACTGGATCGCACCCATTTCCATACCTTACATGTATACAGAATTAATTTTAGTTGTAGCCTTGGGCTAACTAAAGAATCAGGCCCAGAATCTTATTAGCAGGCTTCCTGTTTCAGTTATGTCAAGATCCAAGTTTGAAGCATAAATAGTACAGCGATGAAACACAAAGGATTAGGTGAGAAAAAGTCAAGTTGCAGGACGATTTTGAAGGTGAGAGAAAATAGCCACAGGTAGCTTAGGAGCCGGCTGCTTGGCAAGTGAATAGCTTAAGAAGCAGTTTGCCACGGTGAAGGGTAAGTTGTTCGCAACTTAAGGGGGATTATTGCAAACTAGACAAAAGGCGAACAATTCCTTGCCTCCCACTACTAAAAAAAAGCTTCTCACAGAAAACCAGGAGACTTACTAGATAAACACACAACAATGTACAAGCCTAAGTGGTATGATAAGATCTACTATACAAGGATTCAAATACTTTGTGTGCATTTGCAATTATATTTAGAATATGCAATTGCTAATATGCAGCAGTGAGCCACACTATGTGAGCTATGTAACAGCATCAGGCCATATTCCTTTCTACAGTGGCACCTCTGGATGCGAACGGGATCCGTTCCAGAGCCCCGTTCGCATCCTGAGTAGAACGTAACACATGTCTGCGCATGTCACCGCTTCCACACATGCGCGTGACATCATTTTGAGCATCTGTGCATACGGCGAAACCCGGAAGTAACGCGCTCCATTACTTCCAGGTCGCCACGGAGTGTAACTTGAAAACGCTCAACCTGAAGCACATTTAACCCGAGGTATGACTGTACTCCATAGCTCAGCAGCCACTAGAATACAGGAAAGTATAGATAAACTGAGGGATTTGTGGTCCTGATCCCCACTCAGTTTTCCACCTTTACAGGCACATCAGCAGCGTTCTTAAGTTTCACTTTAAGTTATACATGAATGGAACAGTTCCAAGGAAGACTTTACAAACTATGAGATAGGGAAAGTGCCTTGTGAAGGTATTGTGATGCCTAAACCTGTTATTTGTTCTCATATGGTTGTAAGCCAATATTGAAGCAGGCAAGTTCATGATGTAGCATCACAGAAAAGGAGAAACAAGGATGCTGGTGTGAAGAGCTCCAGAAGCAGATGCAGTCTTGCGCCTGAACCAGTGTGGGGGACACCTAGATAATGGGACTGTTCTGTGCTTGTGGTGAAGCAGGAGGTACATTTAACTATTTGAAAGTCTCAGATAAAAGTTAAAGCCGAGAACAATATGATTTTTTATAGTGTATGCCACTTGCATTAAAAAAAGAAAAAAGGACTAAATCCTCACCATTCAACAGAAGGGAACAGGATTTCGAGTGTTTTAGTTACCAACTTGTTCAGCTATAAGCAGTTCTCACATGTAAATTCAGCCCGCAATGTAGTGTTTTTATAAGCAGAATATTTGCCTTGGTGTGTGGTTAGCCTGAAGCATGAAACTTCATCACGCTTTCAAGAAGGTTGTTGCACACTAAGTGAGAACATGCAACATATATTTTAGACATCTAGGGCCACACTTGTTCTTAATATGGGGGATGCTACTCAATTTATACATGTTGTATATTAACTACAGCACATTTAAGCTTACAAACCTGCCTGATACTACAGCAAAGTATTTCCTACTGGAAACTAAAATCTACAGAGGCAGGAAAACTTTGTTCCAAAGCAAAAACACACAGACAAAGCAAGGGAGCATTAGGAAGTCAAGCAAGTGATGCATAATACACGCAATCACATCCATGCTTATTCTCGGTACCTGCTAGGCACTTCATTTCTGATCAACAAGAATCCCAAGAAAGTAGGAAAAAAGGTGAAAGTAAAGGATTACTACTAATCAAAAGATTGAATTTACAGTAAGTCAGTCATTTAATGAAAAGTTTGAACTCAAGGCTATTTAAAATCCAAATTTAAACCATGCTTATGTTAAAAATGCCTACTGTGTTTAAGTCTGATTTCTGCACTGTTATATGTTAAGCAAAACTTGTATTCAACTTGAATGCTCCACGTTTCAACTCCATTAAATGGCAGCAAGTGTTTTTCTATTTACCTGTACCCACTTTACTGAGGGACATTTAAAGTCTCATTTAGTTGCCATTAGTATGTGCTAATTTGGAGGGTAAGGCAGGAAAGGATGGGGTCAGGCAAGATCTACTTTAGCTACGCAAAAGGGAAAGGGTGGGAAAAAGACACTCCAAAACACTCCATCTTCAGATGAAGACTTTGGAGACTAGGTCCTGTTACCTTTTTACTTTGTTATCTACTAAGTAATGAGAGATGCACAAAAGCTAAACTACTTGAGAAGCTAAGAACTACGCAGCATCTCAGCGTTACCTTCTGCAATCCAGAAGTAAAAGTTGAAATTTGAAAGAAAAGGAAAAGGTTATTTTTGTCATGAAACATCCAATATAGTTACAACAATGACTGCGCTTATATGAGCACTGATGGGTTGAACTTACCTTCTTGCCAGCCCCAACATTTGCTTTAGCTGTTCCTCTGACTTTCTTCATCCTGTTCTTACGTTCTTTACGCTGTTTCCTTGAAGTCTTTTTCTTTTCATACAAACCATGCTGGTAAAAGAAAAGCAAAGTAAGTCACTCAAAGTACACACTGGCATTTAACCTTGGACAGTCATAGCATTGGAAAGGATCTCAAAAGACATCCAGTCCAATCCTGCTGCCAGTGCAGGAAATCCACTACAGTGGTACCTCAGGTTACAAACTTAATTCATTCCGGAAGTCCATTCTTAACCTGAAGTGTGCATTCCCTACATAGGCCTCCCGTGGCCCCGGAAGCGGATTGCGTTCATATCCCAGGGCAAAGTTCGCAACCCAGGACACCTACTTCTGGGTTTGTGGAGTTCGTAACCCGAAGCGTTCATAAGCAGGACTGCTCGTAACCTGAGGTACCACCGTAAAACATCCCTGATAGGTGGATGTTCAGCCTCTACTTAGAAAGTGTAACAAAGCAGAGCCCACCAGCTTCCTAGGCAGTTGACTCCACTACTGAACTGCTTGCAAAATGCTTTTTCTTCTCATTTGAACCCAATACAGTTGTACCTTGGTTTTTGAACAGCTTAGTTCTCGAACATTCTGGCTCCCGAACGCCACAAACCCAGAAGTGACTGTTCCGGTTTGTGAACTATTTTTGGAAGCCGAACGTCCAATGGGGCTTCCGCGGCTTCCTGCAGCCATTCAGAAGCTGCATTTTGGTTTCTGAACGTTTTGGAAATTGAACGGACTTCTGGAATGGATACTGTTCAACTTCCAAGGTATGACTGTAATTCAAGTTGTGGCCTCTGACGCGACATAAGGCAAATTCACTCTCTCATTTATATGACAACCCTTCAAAAGTTGAAGATGGCTCTCATTGTTATGTTCTAAACTCTAATCCAGGCTCAACACACCCAGATCATTTGGAGCTTTCCTCACAAGACTTGGTAGCCAGGCCTCTTATGATGTATGTAGGCACACTAAAAAGTGGCGATGTTGGCAATTTCAGTAGAAGAAGAGTTTGGATTTGATATCCCGCTTTATAACTACCCGAAGGATTCTCAAAGCGGCTAACATTCTCCTTTCCCTTCTTCCCCCACAACACTCTGTGATGTGAGTGGGGCTGAGAGACTTCAAAGAAGTGTAACTAGCCCAAGGTCACCCAGCAGCTGCATGTGGAGGAGCGGAGACGCGAACCTGGTTCACCAGATTACGAGTCTACCACTCTTAACCACTACACCACACTGGCTCCTAGTAGACTGTAATGGCAAGCATTTATAGGAACAGGAAGTTGTTACAAGTTAAACATGGGAGAATCGTGGAATTGTACACAGCTGGAAGGAATTACAAGGGTCTTCTAGTCCAATCCCCTGCAATGCAGGAATCTTTTGCCCAATGTAGAGCTCAAACCAACAGCCCTGAGATTAAGAGTCTGATGCTCAACCAACTGAGCCATCCCAACTGAGCACAGCATCTGCTTTGCATGAAAAGATTCACTGCAATGAGGGGACGGACAAGATACACATAGATATAAATAAAATACTGATGTAATTAATATCAACCTTCTTAATACCACTAAGTACAACAATAGTTTAAGATACCATTTTAAAATCAAAAATTCAACAGGAAGAGTGCAATTTTAACAGAACAAACGCTTCAAAAGGTCCCAGAAAGAGAAAACCCATTTAGCACGACCACCCCAGTCTGTCCAAACAATGTAAACAACCGAAGAAGCCTACCCTGGCTAGTCTGTGCTTTGGTTCATTTTTCTTTGCATAGTCAAGGGAATCGTAGATCATGCCAAAGCCTGTTGTCTTCCCACCTCCAAAATGAGTCCTGAAGCCAAAGACGAAAATGACATCTGGGGTTGTCTTGTACATTTTGGCCAACTTTTCACGGATTTCAGTTTTGGGAACAGTGGCCTTTCCAGGATGAAGAACATCTATCACCTATAAATGCAGAATTGGCAAAACATTAAACATTTTTAATGTATTGGGGGGGGTAAGAGACCTATGAATGCAAAGAGCTTCACAAAAGCTACTATTCGTGAGCTACTTTACTTTGTCACACACACATAGGCCCTAAACATCCTCTACGGAAATCCAGCTGTCCCCCAGCACTGATGTTATTCAGGTAGCAATAAAAAAACCTGTTTATATTTACATACTTTTTGCACATAGTGCAGATGGCAGTCCTGCAAAAATCTACTGGGTAGGTTTTACCTAATGTCAGTGGAAGAACTTTAAAAGGGCTTCTTTAATAGAGCTTTCCTCCCCTCCCCTCCCCTCAAAATTTGTTCCAAGGGGTTGGGAGAAGCCCCAAACAGCATGTGCGGCAAAATGTTCTCTCTGGCAAACCAATGTGCTGGTGCAGAGGAAACATCTAAAATAGCAAAATGAATGAATTCCACCAACTGATTGTGCTATACTGGTTTTCTTTATATGCAATGCACTTTAAGGGCTTTTCTGTCATTTAAGACTGCTTCAGTATCACAAGAAGTGTAAACCACAAGGCAAAACATGAACATCAGAGTACAAGTTGCTCCTAGCACAGTGGTAGCAATGTCCTGTGTGGGACATATATATTAGGATGCAATATAAACTTTTGAACATGGGAACGAAAAGCAGTACGGAAGCATTTGTTAGGGGAAAATTCAGGTTTCACTGCCACATTCTGGAAATAGCCAGTAATTTCTTTAGCTTCTAGTCTTCCTGTACAAAACATTCTTAAGTTCAGAGTCTATTACAGCTAGCTTCAGTTGGAAGGCGAGATCACTGGTGTTCAAATATATATTAACTTATGAACTAGAAAGTTAATACATTCAACATATAAATGAATAAAAGATTGATAAATCTGAGTAGCCCTTGTTTACCCTCACACAGAAAGATTGACAAACCGGCTGGACCATTCCAGCTTTCCAATGCACTCCTTGCTATACCACAGTATGTTATCATGCCAAAAAATAACATTAACAGTGGGGGGAGCATGACAATTTATCAGATACTTTAGTAATCTAAAAGAAAACTTCTCGATAACCATTCAAGAAACTTTGCTTATAACTGCAAATCAAGATATTAACACAGTAACAAAAACAGATCAACACACTGTAGCGTCCCAAAATATAATGCTATATTACTAGTTAATCCAGGAAAAACACTGCAGTCACTAAATTTACCAACCTCAGCTTTAACACAGACATAGACTTTATGTATGTGAAAATTAGGCTACGATTATGAATGAATCAAATAAAAGTATTAACACATCTGCCTCACCATCTGCTTACGCTGAAGCAGCCTGTTGGTCATGAACTTCCTTGTTCGGATGGTGACGGTGTCGTTCTGCAACAAAAAAACAAAATTCAGACACCGTGTGTATTAAAGTCTGCCAATGCAACGATTTGAACCTACCTTAACGTGCCAAATTTCAACTATTTTTCAAGGGAGGGGTATAAACTGCTACCTACCCCCACCCTGCCTCTGAAGTTTAGGCAGATATGAAATAAAACAATAAGATAAAATAGCGATTCATTGAACTAGCAGCCCTTCCATAAATCCGGCGCCGTCCAAGTGGTTGAGATTCCCAAATCTCACCAGCCCCGGCCAGCACGGCAAGGGATGATGGAAATTGGGGATACAGAAACAACAGCAGCAGCTTGGGAAAAAGCTGATACAGGAGAGGGCATTTTGATAACACACTCCGCCATCCCCGTTTATTGGTAGACCAGGCCGCACACTAAGCCCGAAAGCAGAGCGGTGGAGGGGGGGGTGCGCCGTTCAGAGCGCGAGCCGGACCCCTAAAACTCCTTCCTCCCGCCCAATAACCGACCCAGCACAACAAGAAAGCCCCGCTGAAGGGAGTGCAGTCACTCCGAAGGCCAGCGGGCAAAGGATGGCGCGGGGCTAATTCGGATTGAAGCCGCCTTTCCCAGGGAACTCGAGGGAGCCCGACGAGAACTCACCATGTTGGCGGCGTCTCCGGCAAAAGGAAGGAAGGAACTTTCGGCAGCCAATCATATAGCGGCGCTCGCGCGGAGGAAAAGGAGGCGGGCCTTCGCGTCCAAAGGGGAGGGCACAGAAAACGCGTCGACGGAAATCGACGGGGGACCATAGAGACTTCCGAGTGTCGGTACGGATGCCTGAGTGGCCTGTTTACTAAGAAAGAAAAGAAAACTCAATTCCAAATCGCTGACCTGCGTGTCGGCTTTTCTTTGTATCGTGAGGACAAACAGCGTCAGGCTAAGGTTGGCTGTCATAAGGCACCGCTCGCCTGCCAGCTAATCTCACAGCTTCACTAATAGATGACTGTTATATATTGAATATCTATGCCGCCTTTCGTCCGAAGAAACACAGGACGGTTTACAGTAGAAAAAGACAAAAAGTGCAGCTTGCTGTAAGAATGGACTATTAAAAGATGACATGGATATTAAACAAGATGCGGCAATAGGAAGAAGAGATGGACGTATGCTCGCAATGGGAGTGGGAAACCTGATTTTAAGAAATTGCATTAAACTAAAGTCATTTGGACGTATTTGTAATTTGGAAAACTAATAAAAATATTATTAAAAAGAAAAACACAAAAATACATACCATAAGAACAAACGAAAGCAATAAACACCTTCCCCCTGCCCAACAATGCACACACTTTAAAAGGCCACAATAGATGGTTTAATCGGCAAAGGGCTAATTAATGAAAAGGTAGGGAAGCAAAAAAATATTTTGCAATACGAAAGTACCAAAATGCGCAACATAGTTGTGGTTGCAAACCGCCCTGCGATCCTCGGGTGTTGGGAGCCGTAGAAATTCAATAATAATAATAATAATAATAATAATAATAATAATAATAATAATAATAATAATAATAATAATAATACAACTTTCTCTGATCTGGGCGGCTGGCAGGTGGGTCCTTTCCTTTTCGTTGCACCTCCGGCCATTAGGTGGCGCTGGGACGCCGGGTGGCTTCGGCTCCGAACGACCCTTCGCCGTTGGCGGCGACGCACGACGCACGCGCCCGATGCCCGTCTGCCGGCTCCGGTGTGCAGCTCGCTCAGGGGAAAGAGGAGGCGGCGGCGGCGTTGGCTCCGCACTGCTCCGCTCTCTTTTCCTGCGCCGTCCCCGGGCGAGAGGGGAACCGCCGCCATGGTGAAGGAGCAGTTCCGCGAGACGGACGTGGCCAAGAAGATGTAAGCGGGACTCGGGGGGGCGGCGAAGAACAAGCTTGCCAAGTTTGGGGGGCGAGAAAAGCGGTCCATTGAGTGGTGTGGAGGGCAATAGTCCAGCAGCACGGGAGGTACCTTACGGAGAGCCCTTTTGGAGAGCAGGAGGGATAAATCTTTTTATTTCATTTTTTATTATTTTTTTGCAAATGATTTTTATTTGATTTTACAAGCGTAGAGTTATAACAATACCAAATAAATATCCACATTTAGAGATTTCTCCGAATCTCCAGACTTCCTACCATCCCCTCCTTGGAACTAACTTAGTTGGTCTTTAAGGTGCTACTGGAAGGGAAAAATTTTTTTGTTTTGACTATGGCAGACCAACACGGCTACTTTACTACAGTGAAACGTAGAGTGAGCTCCCACCGCTTGCTTCTTGCCTCACTTCACGTTATGACAGATAGACTATAGAAGGGAAGAGGATAAGATCCAGCTATTAAACTCAAGCATCCTCGCTGTCTGTGTACATGAGCGCTTGTTTATGGTGTCGGGGTATGTGCAATACTCGGGAAAATATGTGTTTTTAATTCACTTTTTGGCTTAGTCTTGAGCTAGCCAAATAAGGCTTCGTGTCTTATGTGAATCGTACATTTAAGGGAGACTCTTGACCAATATTGGAGATTACAGTGGGATGCATAGAAAGTGGTGTTCTGTTGGGGCCAGGCCAACAGCTTTATATGCTAAAGTCAGCACACTGAATTGTGCTTAGAAGGCTGCAAGATATAAATACAGAAGTCTGGTGTGCTGGAGTCTTGGTATTGCTTACTTGTCAGAGGCAAGTCACATTCTGTATAAGCAGACTTCAAAATAGTCATCCAGGGTATCTGCATTTTGTGATATATCTGGTGCTGTTTTCTGTTCTAGAAGCCACATCTGCTTTGGGATGAAGTCTCCAGAAGAGATGCGACAGCAGGCTCACATCCAGGTGGTTAGTAAAAACCTATACAGTCAAGACAACAATCATTCACCTCTGCAGTATGGTGTACTGGACCATCGAATGGTAAGACCTTTTGTTGTTCAATCATATCCCACAATGCATCAGAAGTAGTATAAAGTATCTCTAGTTAGAAAGGATCTGGGTTGCAGGACTTTGAAAAAACTCAACCTGTGGAACTGCTGTCAGGCAGAGGAGATAGGAGAGAGATGGGTGACTTGACAATATAAAACAGCTTTGGATGCTTACATTCCAAACACGTTTCTTTACGCACCCATTACTTTCAGATCATATCAGTCTTTTCTAGTGTGCAAAATGTATGTCGACGAAAAACTTACTTGAGGTCTAGAATTGTAGGCTAAAATAAAGCTTGATTTCTGTAGTCTGGTTTTCTTTTACTGAAAAGAAGAGCACTTGGTATGCACACTTGTTTGTGGATAGATAATTGTGTATGGATGCATGTGTGTGTGGACTTGCGAGAACTAAGATCCTTGTGAGTTCTAAAATTACAAAGGAGTAATAAAGCCATATACTGCCCATGACGCATAATTAGTAGTGGGGTGTCTTAATTCATCAGAGAGCAGCTTGACAATATCTTATCTATTTAATTTGATTTATTAAATTTCTGTACTGCCCTTCATCTGAGAACCACAGTGCAGTTTACAATATAAAAACCCAAAAAATACATAACGTAGTAGCAAACAAAAATAATACACACAGAGAAAGAGTGTGTGTGTGTGTTTAAAAGATGGTTTAATTAGTCAAAGTCCTGGGAGAAGAGGAATATTTTTGCCTGCCACCTAAAGATACGTAGAGAAGGCCCCACTGTTAATTGTTTTATGCATTTCTACTCCCAAGGGTACAAGTGAGAAGGATCGTCCATGTGAAACTTGTGGAAAGAATCTGGCGGAGTGTTTGGGTCATTATGGCTACATTGACCTGGAGTTGCCTTGTTTCCATGTGGGGTACTTCAAAGCCGTGATAGGCATTTTGCAGGTAAAGTTGCATTTAATGTCAAGGACTGGAGATGACAGAGATTGAGGGACACTTGACATGCTGTTCCTGTTGTGGGCCATTGCCTGTGATGATGTCCTCTGATAGGAGACCAGGGTTCAAATTCCCACTCAGCCATGAAGATCACTGGGTGACTTTGGGTCAGTCATTCTCTCTCAGCCTATCCTACCTATCAGGGTTGTTGTCAGGGTAAAATGGAGAGGAAGAGAACTATGTATGCTGCCTTGAGCTTACTGGAGGAACGGTGGACTAGAAATTAATTACAGTACTGTGCTTACCTGATGTTCAATATATAAAGTTTCTGAGTAGTTATTATTAATGAAGTACTCAGTAGAATAGACCCCCCCCCAAAGCATTCATATAGATATTGGGGCTTTTGCCATTTCCTTAGATTTACTGCATAGCATAGCTTTGAAGAAGAATACATGAAGAAGAAGAAGAAGAATACATGAAAGGAAGCTCAACGGCTTCAACCTTCCACAGTGTCCCTGTATGTGCTTATAAACTTATGGAGTGTTCAAAGGTGTATTGGTTGATGGCAAATTGTTTTTTCCCCTTCTGCTCTAGATGATTTGTAAGACCTGTTGCCGTATCATGCTGACCTTCGAAGAACAGAAACAGTTTTTGGATTATCTGAAGAGACCTGGCTTGACCTACCTCCAGAAACGGGGTTTGAAAAAGAAGATCTCCGAAAAGTGCAGAAAAAAGAACACCTGCCCATATTGTGGGGCTTTTAATGGTGAGTGCATTAATCTGCCCTTTGGTCCTTAAGCAACTTGAGTCTGGAACCGCTTAAGAACTTGAGAGCCTTACGGATCAGGCAGGGGACCACCTGGTCTAGCATCCTGTTTTCACAGTGGCCAGCTAGATGCCTATGTGTAGCTCGCAAGCAGGGATCCAAGAGCTCTCTCTGCTCCTGCAGTCTCCAGCAGCTGGTATTCAGAAGGGTTCAGAAATACTTCATGGAGGGATAGGCAGTATAAGACTGCCTCATATTATCACGGGTATTTGATTATAGATAGTGTCTTATTTTTGTTGTTGTTGAGATTTACTATGTGCTTGTCACTCTCAGCTTTTAAAATGGTTGCTTGACTTTTAAGAGTCGCTGCAATTTCTTGGTTGCTGTTTTATAACCAAGATTATGTAATGCCTGAAAAAACAAATCTGAACCAAACATCCGTAGTCTTAGTGACTAAACCACAATACAGTAACCTTACTCTACTGAGGGTGTGGGTCGGTGTGTCTCCTGTGCTCATTTTTTCTTCTTTTTTTCTAATTCTGTTTGTAAAACATTGAGCATGACTCTGGAGTGCTGACCAATGTAAATTATTAAAATTCCAAAATGCGTGTGAAAATTTTCTGTATCTTCTTGTAGGTACTGTAAAGAAGTGTGGCTTACTGAAGATAATCCATGAGAAATACAAGACGACGAAGAAGATAGTGGACCCCATTGTGTCTAACTTCATACAGTCCTTTGACACTGCTATAGAACATAATAAAGAGATTGAATCCCTACTGGGGAAAGCCCAGGTAAATAATAAGAAACCTGTGCAGTCTTGTATTGTTTCAGTTCTCTCTTCCTTTGGGAATGGGGATTTCTCTTAGGTTGAAACAAACCAAGGATTTTTTTTGCAAAAGCATTTCTTGATGCTTAGTGCCTAGAGGATGGTAGCCTATCGTAGTCATGTTTTTGCTCTGCAGCAGGGTGGATTTGATTTAAATTGATTTAAACATTATAGCATATGTATACACTTTTGTTAACTGATAATAATATAATAAAAAAAAAATTATTTATATCCCGCCCTCCCCAGTCAAAGCTGGGCTCAGAGTGGCTAACAGCAATAAAAGTAACACAGCATTCTAAAATCAATATTCTAAAATCAATTCAAAATCAAATGGCAAGCACTGGGCCAGAGTTCTACGAGGATCGCCAAAGGAGGAGGTCAGACTGTGCCTTGGTCAAAGGCCTGGTGGAACAGCTCTGTCTGTGGTAAAACAATTTTTTTTAAATTAGCACACATGAAATTCTTAAAACAAATCCTTATTTCCTGATGGATAGCCTTTGGACTATAATGTAACTTAAATAGAAAACTATATTTAGAAAGATTTTTTCTCAAAAAGCATTGTATATTAAAAAATCCGATTTAAATTAAAAAAAATATCCAGTTATTATTTTATAAATTATTGATTTCTATCCACCCTGCTCTGCAGTGTTCAGTAGCAGACAGCACAGCAGGGTTTTGCCTTTTATTCAATCTCCCTCCCACCTAGACACTGCTGCATACAGGGAGGGATACGTTCGGTATGGAGCACACATGCCAGCAGAGCCAATCTGGTTCTTCTGCCACCAAATTTGCACCATATTAACCTCACCACTTCCCTGCCCCTCTCCACCCTATATGCAACAGTGATTTGGAGGGAGGGAGGTCAGGTAAGTGACGCAGCCCCCTCTGCCATCCGCTACTCGTAGCATTTATAAAACCAGTGAAGTGCCTTCTCTTGTCTACCCAACCTACAGATGGTTCACAACACCTTGAAAGAAGTTGGAGAGATTGTAGCGTAGCAGCTGAGTGCGTGGCTTTCTTGCAAAACCCTAGATTAAGAGCATTTCCAATTTAGTATGCAATCTTACACTTACCTGGGAGCAAGTCCCATTGAACTTACTTCTGACAGTTGCTGTGTTGCAGGGGTTTTTTAGCAGCAAGCCTGTAAGAGCTTGACTGCGTGTGATCCTTGAGAATTTGGTGTGAGATGGTCAGAGTTGGGATTCTCAGGCTCTAGGAATCACTAGTCTAAGGAGGTCCCTTATCGTTTCTGTCATCAAACTCTAATAATGGTTATTTGCCATGTGTGAGAGATGATGAGTAGGTGGTGACGAAAAGCCAGACATTCTTATTTTCTTGTCATGGAGGGAGGAAATGTAGCACAGGAGTCCGTGAAAGTACATGTGTTGTTGTACCAAAATCACTGAGTTATTGTGTGGGCTGAATCACTATAAATCTTGGCTGCCACTCTGAATGTTCACTTTGCACAGTCTCCCAACTGCTGTAATCGGCTGCCTTGAATTTTGTCAAGAAAAGTGTCTAGCCTTGTGTGTCCCCTGGTAACAGCCTGCGGTTCCATTAGATGCCCTGCCTCATACTCTTAAAACAATTGTGTCTGGGCAGCAAGTGTACTTGGCCTTCATAAGCAAATACGCAGTCTAGACTCTGGGTTCTGTCTGTGTATGAAGCCACATATATTTGAAGTGTGTGGATGCAGTAGTTCAGGGGTCAGCAAACTTTTTCAGCAGGGGGCCGGTCTACTGTCCCTCAGACCTTCTGGGGGGCCAGACTATATTTTGGAAAAAAAATATGAATGCATTCCTATGCCCTACAAATAACCCAGAGATGCATTTTAAATAAAAGCACACATTCTACTCATAGAAAAACACCAGGCAAGCCCCACAAATAATCCAGAGATGCATTTTAAATAAAAGGACACATTAAATAAAAGGACACATAATGTAAAAACACGCTGGTTCCTGGACCGTCCATGGGCTGGATTTAGAAGGCAATTGGGCCGGATCCGGCCCCTGGGCCTTAGTTTGCCTACCCATGCAGTTGTTAGCATGTTCTTTCAGCTGACTGGAATGTGCCCTTGGACTATGAGAATGCTATTCCTTGCCTGGAAGGTTCATTTGCATGTGTGTAGAAACCTCTTATTTATGTGTGGCTAGCTTATAGCCTACTGTACAAAGTACAGTACTTTATACCCTTGCTCTACCCACTTTTTTTGTATAGGGGATGGCCCAATAACTTTAGGAAATAGGCAAAGTTTGAGAAATGTCTTTTTAAGCCTTTGTGTTCTAAAGAAAGTAAAGAACACATTTGTGATCCTTAAAACATGAAATGCTGGCACGACATTTCGCCCTTCCTTGTGGTTTTAAAGCTACTTGACAAATCAGTGGACAAGGCACAGCTTGAGTCTTAGCCAAAAACTGAGTTTCCCGCTCTGCAATGATAAAAGTGTGATTGTGACCTTTTACGTTTTGTAGGAGAACTTGAATCCTTTAGTGGTTTTAAATATCCTAAAGAGAATTCCCGCAGAAGACATCCCTCTGCTTTTGATGAACCCCGAATCCGGCAAGCCTTCGGACTTGATCCTGACACGACTCTTGGTCCCCCCGCTCTGCATTAGGCCATCTGTGGTGAGCGACTTAAAATCTGGCACCAACGAGGATGACTTAACGATGAAGCTGACAGAAATAATTTTCCTCAATGATGTGATCAAAAAGGTGAGTTGCCCTTTAATTTTATATTTGTGGGTAAAGTAGGTATGGATTGTGCTTCTTAACAGTGCTTTTTAGAATGCCCTCCTAAATACAGATGCTATTAGCTTTTGAATTTGTAGTAAAATGCATGGCTAGTGTCCATAGGAGACACCTTATTTTAGGCCCTCTTCAAACTGTGAGTGCCTGAGTTTTGTTGCATTCTTATTCTAAGCATACATATTTGAGGTTGGTCTGGGCCTGGGGTTGCCATAAAGTTCCTGACCTCTTAACTCCTTTCCTACCATGCAAATCTCCTATCCCTTCTGCTTATATCTATGGTGTAATGTTATGTCTGCATCAGCCATCCTTAATGAGCTTGTGGCTGAGGCAGGGATTGAATCAGGCTCTTCCAGAATCAGCAAATTCACAAAGATATTTTTTTTTACACAGGAGTAAAACACAGCTGAGACCAGGGACAAAGCCATTTCTCAGCCCCAGAGAATTCTCTTTTTAGGCAACCTTGCAGGGGTGATTATTTTCAAGTGCAATATGTTCCTGATCAAAGATCACAACTGCAGCTATAATACATTTGGTCTGGTAAAAGTTCTTAGTTCTCAGATCTTGAGTTCACATCTGGAAATCCATATTCGGAATTGCTCAGAAATGGTTACTACCCTGGTTATTTTTGTTTCCTTGTTTTGCAATAAAACTTTGTGAAAGAAATTTGATTTGTGATTCTCATAAGAACATCGTTACATCCTTGCAGAACTTGCCGAATGTTCCCTAGAACTATGGAGTTCCTTTTGTTGAAATTTCCTTTATTTAATTGGCTGTTTTGTTGTTGGGCAGCATAGAATATCAGGAGCCAAAACTCAGATGATAATGGAGGACTGGGACTTCCTGCAGCTGCAGTGCGCTCTGTACATCAATAGTGAACTCTCTGGCATTCCTCTCAACATGGCACCCAAGAAGTGGACACGAGGCTTTGTTCAAAGACTGAAGGGAAAACAGGGTAGGTGTTTCAGCATAATCTCTGGCTCCTGCTACTATCACATTTGAACATGTGAAGTCCCCTTACGTCATGTCCATATAGCCCCAGTATTGGCTAGTCTGACAGAAGCTCTTTCTGGAGTCTGGTGGCAGAACCTTTTCCAAACGCTGTTCAGGTTTACATTTATTTCTTGGATTTTTATCTTGCTTCCCAAAGCAGTTTTCAGGGGGAAGTAATGAGAGCAAACTCATTTGTGTGTTGAGCTCTGTTACCAACTGCTGAAAGTGGGAGATAGACTATCCCTCTGGGGTCATGTATTGCAAACGGTGCTTTGTAGCTTTTGTTTGTTGGGCTTGCCAGGCAGACTCTGCAACTGATTGTCAAGGATCTTGGCAGCAGGCTACTAGTGTATTTGTGCACATTAACACTTGCTAGTGAGTTTTAACCCTTTTATTTCCTGATGTAATTGGTAAATCTAAATGAGCCTGCTATATTTTGTTCTATAGAGGCTGCTGTGCATTATACCTAATGTCCTCCGTGGTTTTGCACCCACCTTAATTTCGCATCTTTCCTATACCAATACATCTCTGCCTATGCCATTAAATCTTCCAGCTCAATCCTTAGTCATCCAAAGGTCTGTTACTTGCTAGCTTAGATAACTCCACCTTTGTTATCCGTTATACCTGTGTAAAACTCTCTTCTACGAACATCTGCACAACAACACTTCTCTCTCTCTCTCTCTCTCTCTCTCTCTCTCTCTCTCGTCCTTCAAATACCTTCTTAAAATTCACTTTCTCCATGAAGCCTTTGGTTTAACCCTCTTGCCATCATCACTTACTGAAACGGAACTGAAATATATTCAACAGAATTGAATGCATATTCTCCTGCTTCCTTCGTCCCCAGCTACCCCATTGCTTATTCCTGGGTTACATTTTCAGACTCTATCCTCCTTGCAGCAGGAACACATTGTTTTGTTTTTTAAACTGCATAAAGCACTCTGTACATTGATAACACCAAATAACAATAATAAAGAATAATAACTTTAGTTTATTTTCTCTGTGGAAGATCAGAGGTGTTTTTTTCTTGACCAGCTTCAACTTTCTCTCTTTTCTCGCCTCCCTCCACTTCCTTTAAGGTCGGTTTAGAGGAAACTTGTCTGGAAAGCGAGTGGACTTCTCAGGCAGAACAGTGATCTCGCCTGACCCAAACCTGCGCATTGATGAAGTGGCTGTGCCTGTTCATGTTGCAAAAATACTAACATTTCCTGAGAAGGTAATTGGGAGAAAATGAAATCTTCTGTTGTGTGGTGCAGTCCCTTGCTGTAGTAGCTTCCAGAGAGTCTGCACATGGTTCTATCAAGATCAGATCTCAAGCTTTGTTTGAATCACCAAGTGGAATTAAATACCCTTTTGACTTAGGCTTTACTTGGGAAAGAGATGGATGTCAGACTTGCTCCTGGTATCATTCCATGTAAGGGACAGGCCCATGTCCTGCTGACAGAAATTTAGCTGTATGTTGTCTGTTCCTTAAATTCAGAAGCTAATCTGGTATCTTCACAATAGCATCCCCCCTCCCCCCTGCTCCTTGCACTCTTACCAAGCTGAAAAGTCATTTAATATGTATATTTTTATAGATGACATCCAATAATCTTGAAAAGAGTTGTAGTATGTGCACAAGAATAGGGCTAGCCCAAACATGGAACTTAGCAAGTTCTCTAGTGCTAAAATTCCAGAAGTGTCCCCTTCTGTTTTCAAAATGCCTTGAAGAGACCACCAAGCGGAAGAAGAGAACAGAGGCATCTTGTCAGTTGTGTGATGTAAAGGGATATCCCAGGGTATTGGGGTATTATCTCTGTTACAAAGGAGTGACAGGCATTTAAAATAACAGCGAGAAAATGCTATCTTAACTCTTGATCGTTTAATATGTTGTTGTTTGTGCTGCCTAGTATATAATACAGAGAAGACTGATTTACCCAGGGCAGCAAAAATTATTGGCAAAGCTCTACACAAGAATTGTGTGAGTTTTTCACTTTTAACTAGAGCATTCCTATTACAGGTGAATAAAGCTAACATCGACTTTATGAGGAAACTTGTTCGGAATGGTCCAGAGCTTCATCCTGGTGCCAACTTCATTCAGCAGAGGCACACACAGATGAAAAGGTGCGGCCTTGTATCTGAAATAGACTCATTTTACTTCAGTCACTTGATTTGAAAGTTTAGGGCTTGTTTTAAACATACCGAGATACTACCTGGATTCCCCACCCCCCTTTTCAGTTTCACTGATTCTTGCCTAAGATGCTAGTCTTGTTTGTGTAAACATTCAAAATTTGCTCCTTATACAATTCACTAAGTACTTGCCTTGATAAGCAGTAGCACATCTGGTGGACAAAACTTAATTTTGATCTGGTTGCTGTGTGCAAAATAGGCCTTCTGCAAAAGTGTTTTGAGGGTAAGCTAAGTGCCCTGCTTTTCTCCCATGAACTGCTGATAATCATAATTATTAGCACTAGGGTCTGCAGCCTTTCAGTGGATAGGTGAAGTGTTTAAAAACACTGAATTAAAAAGGCACAAAGGAACACACCCCAAGTTAACTGAGCAACATAGGTTCAAAAGTCAAGAGTTGGATAATGTGAGTCATTATAAAACTGCAGCTAACAAGTACTGTCTTAAGATATATTCCTTCTCACACAAGAGGGAATGCCCTTTCTGAGAGTGCACATGTATGGGTTGTAGTAGGCAGCATCTAAAAATGGATGCTTTCCCCCCTTCCAAAAATCTTTATTCATACATGTGTCTTAAGCGTTCTTTAATGATCATAACTTTTGTAAATTGTTGGTGTTTTCTGCAGCCGTTTGCACAAGTAGATTCTCACCCTCCCTCTAACTTTAAAAAGTTACCTTCACTATTGTAAAATGGTACAGAAAAGCTTTCAGCTGTGATTTCCTTTCTTATCACTGAAGAAGCTCAGCAGTCCTCTGGAAGAGCAGCTGTATAACTGGAAGACAATCATTTCCTCTAAGACTGATTATTTCTTATGATAGATTTCCTTTCTTTCTCTCTTCCCCCTCCCTCCCACCAGGTTTTTGAAATACGGAAACCGTGAGAAGATGGCTCAGGAACTGAAGTATGGGGACATTGTGGAGAGACACCTCATAGATGGCGATATAGTCCTGTTCAATCGACAACCCTCTTTGCACAAGCTCAGCATCATGGCTCATATAGTAAGCATATCACTGCTGTGGTTCCCTAGGGCGTATTTATTTTTATTACCGTTCATCATCATAATTGGTCACCTAACACATACATTCTTTAGTTCTTAAGGCTTTCGTGCAAGAGTATTATTATTCTGAGAGAGAAAAGTAGCACGATCACTGATTTCTGCCTGCCAGGCTTTGGGTGTGATCTGTGTGATTTTTACATGATCCAAATAGTACATGTGGCCTGCTACCTTCTCCAACTTGAGTAGCTATTCCACAGTGTGATGGGATGATGAGCTGCTTGTGCGTAAAATCCTAATCCCTCAGAGTTTGGCTAAGTCCCCAAACCTCTGTCTGTGATGGAGCTCCTTAAACATGACTCCATCAATCGCTCGTTGAATCGGACAGTGGGCGTTTACGGAACTTCTTCCAGCATAAAAGCTCCTTAACGGAAACGCGTCTTCTGGACTCTCGGCGTGACAGTTTCCGCCGAGGAGTGGGTGTCCCTACAGGAGGTCCTGAAATCTCCCCGCTGCTCCCGCTTGAAGTGTCTCTGAGCCCTCCCTCCGACTCACTTTCCCTTGGAACTCCACTTCTCCCCCTGCTGGTCCCCTCCTCCGCTGAATGGTCTCTCTCACCCTCCATGAGCCCTTTCACCTCCTTAGTCTCAGATGGCAGTTCCCTGACACACAGCTTCTGTGTGGTATGGCTACCATTGCCCCAGATCCAAGCTAAGTAGAACATTATTCAAGCCAGATATGGCAATGATCATGACTTGGCTGCTATTGAGAGATTCAGAGGGCAACAACATGAGAACAGGCCTTTTCTGTGGTGGCTCCCCATCTGGAATGCTCTCCCCAGAAAGGCTCACCTAGCGCCATATTACATGTCTTTAGGCACCAGGTGAAAAGACTCATCTTACCCAGGCTTTTGGCCATTAAATAATCTATGGCCTGTTAGTTTGGGGGGGGGGCTGTTATTATTATTTTATTATTATGTTGTGCATTATGTTCTTAATATTGCACACTGCCTTGAGGTTTTGACTAAATAAATAAAATAACCCTAGGATCTTCTCCATTTCGCAGGAGAAGAGTTGTCATTCACAGAGGAGTTCCTTCTGTGATCACACCTCTCTTTCTGGACCATGTTAGCCAGTTAAATCTAAAATTCAAAGCTGGCTCTGTGTATGCAGCAAAGTGAGATAGTAAAATCGCCTTTGGGTTGCAGAGGAGCAGGGAGTACATTTTTAATGCTTCTCTGGTTCAGACGCCCAAACCTGTCTGCATGTATAAAACTAGCATTTTGGTAGGAGTGGGGGATGTCTCTAGGCCAGTCTGTTTTACCTTTCTACTTGCAAGAAGCCCTTTGCATAGGGGGAACATTCAAATATGTAATTCCCCACTTGCAGTCTGATGTGGTACAGCATTTTCTACCACCTCAATCTGCTGCATGTGTACACCCACCATATGCTTTACATTATTAAGATAATGCATATAGTGGGTCTTTGCTAGACTTTCCCTATACCTGATAGACGGAAGGGTGTGAGCCCAGATGTGTGCTGTAGGTACAAGCCCAGATATCCTAATGCCATCATGTTTTCTCCTGTCTAAGAGTTGGGAAAAGTTATGGCTCACAATGCCTACATCATTACATTATCTTAACCCTCCAGCAGTGCCGGGCAAAAATGAAACAAACTTGTCATTTGATGCAGCAAGTCCTCTCTCTTTTTTTGTAAAACTGAAATTATGTAAAGGCAAAAGCACAAATTTTCCAAGCGTTTTCCAAATACTGTTGATACGTTCTGAATTCCTTGTATGTTTTACACAGTATTTTTTTCTTCTGGATTTTTTCTTCTGATATGTTTTTTCCAGGCTAGAGTAAAACCGCACCGGACTTTCAGATTTAATGAATGTGTCTGTACACCATACAATGCTGACTTTGATGGTGATGAGATGAATCTTCATCTTCCTCAAACCGAAGAAGCAAAAGCAGAAGCCCTTGTTCTGATGGGGGTAAGCAAAGTATTATTACATACTACTGTCTGTTGAGATGGGGCAGGTTCACTGCCCGCTGCCTGATTTCTTTTACTGGTTGAAACCTTTTAAGAACTGCACAAAGTCTGCATTTTGCTAACTGCTTTCCTTCATGCTTCCACTTGGTGAGGGAGGGGAAGGAGTCGGCAGTGGCGTAGCGTGGGTTGTCAGCACCCGGGGCAAGGCAAGTAATTTGCGCCCCCTAACCCGTGGATTTGCGCACCCTAACCCCAACCCCCAGATGTTGCGCCCGGTGCGGCCGGCCCCCCCTGCACCCCCACGCTACGCCACTGGGAGTTGGAGATAAGTACAGAGGAAAGTTACTTAAAAGAAAACAGCAGAGAAACTGCTGAGGGCCAGATTTGGCCTGTGGGCCACAATTTGGCCCCATGCCTTTTGTAGAACAATCTCGTCAGGATGGAATCATGTCTACACTGACTAGGCAGTAAAGCCCTATCAAACCCTAAACAGATTTATTGCATTAAGAAAATGCACTGGAATCTAACTTGTGTTTATATATGTCGCAGGGAGGAGTAGAAAGATCTTGTAGTAGTATGATCATGTACATAATAAGAGTTTTTGAAATATTGTGCCGTGTTTCCCTAGTTAATATATCTTCCTTCCTCTAGACTAAAGCAAACTTGGTAACACCAAGAAATGGAGAGCCCCTTATTGCTGCAATTCAGGATTTCCTTACAGGTCTGTATTTGAAGTCAAGTATGTGTTTACCTGTGTTATGAGACTCTCATTTGTTTTCAAAATGTCTTAGATCTTCCTTCCTCATCCATGATAGAATAATACCTCCTTGCAAAAAAAGAATTATTAACATGGCATCATTGACATGGTGGTGCCTCTTCTGAAGAGCACTTTCCCTGCTGGGCATGCCACCGAGATGCATGGGTGTTGAGGTGACCAACGTTCTGCAAAGGAGGGTTCTGTATGGACTGCAAGATTGCATCAGTATTGGAACTTCTTCACTGAAGACCTGGGCCTAAGTGTGGCCACTGCTGAGATATTCTTAATCTTTGCCTTGTTGTCTCTAGGATGTGTACAAGGAGAGCCATGTGGTAAAATATTTGCCTTCATTGTTCTCTTTTTAAACACCTTTTGGCCTTTCTAGTGTCCAAAATGCAACCTGCATTTTGTATACCTGAAGGAGCGTCTCCACCCCCATCATTCTGCCCAGACGCTGAGGTCCAGCGCTGAGGGCCTTCTGGCGGTTCCCTCATTGCGAGAAGCAAAGCTACAGGGAACCAGGCAGAGGGCCTTCTCGGTAGTGGCGCCCGCCCTGTGGAACGCCCTTCCAGCAGATGTCAAAGCGATAAACAACTACCTGACATTCAGAAGACATCTTAAGGCAGCCGTGTTCAGGGAAGTTTTTAACGTGTGATATTTTACTGTATTTTTGGTTTTTATGGAAGCAGCCCAGAGTGGCTGGGGAGGCCCAGCCAGATGGGCGGGGTATAAATAATAAATTATTATTATTATTATTATTATTATTATTATTATTATTATTATTATTTTATTTATATTAATACAGATAATTAAGATGCATTTTTCTTTCACGCCACTGCAGTTCCATGTGATCCGATTACGTTTAAATGTATTGCCAGTATAGCGTATGTTACTCAATGCCCTTTCTAGCTTATCCTCTTATACGGAAGTGTTTGCGTTGTGTTCTGTATTTCTCGTTTTAGGGGCTTACCTCCTCACCCTCAAAGACACTTTCTTCGATCGAGCTAAAGCTTGTCAGATTATCGCTTCTATTCTGGTTGGCAAGGATGAGAAAATAAAAGTTCGCCTCCCGCCGCCAGCAATTCTCAAGGTATGGAATGTCTTGGAGAAAGAGTGCACACTTGAGTTTAGTCAGTAATAAATTGGTGAGGTTCTTTTGCCTGGACGTGGAGCGGGCCTCCCTGGTGTTGTGCAGTGTATCAAAAGGCAAGCTCTGAGGAAGGGCAAGAGGCCTTTCTGGAGGGTGGCAAAATCTCAAACTGGACAATAGCTGAACACATCTGTCTCCCCTGTGACACTAAATGTGTTACACTGCAGTTAATACACCATGTTGGGCTTCAAAAATGAATGTTGCCATGTCTGTTGCAGAAGAATCAGATAAAAATTTCTGTTGACTTCAGCTGAGCACACGCTGCTTCAGTTATCGATGTAATTCTTACTGGTGAAAGGATAACCATAAGGGTTTCCCCATTAAATGAACCATCTCTGCAGTGCTTGGTTGCAAATTCTGATTACAAAGAGACGGGTCTTCTTCCATTTGGTGGAAGGGAGCAGACATATTTGTGTGGCTGTATCTTTGGACCTCTGCCTCATGGATTGAACAAAGGGCAGGTTTTAATCTGTGATTAAAGCTTCAGTTGATTGGTTCAATCAATTTAATTGGTAGAGATTGAAACCGTGGCACCATCCCATTGCTTAGAATCATAGAATTGAAGAACTGGAAAGGGACCACAAAGGTCATCTATCCCAACCCGTTGCAGGGCAGGAATCTTTTGCCCAATGGGGCTCGAACCCACAACCCTGTGATTAAGAGTCTCGTCCTCTACTGGCTGAGCTACATGTTGCTCCTTGAGCTGGAATAGTTGAAAAGAAGTGGAAGAGTGGTTGGGAGTCCTAACGTATGTTTTTGCATGTTTTAGTTCTATAACTTTAGTGGAAGCTTTTCTGCTTGTCTTCATAATCCTTTGTCCTCTTCCAGCCTGTAACCCTGTGGACAGGAAAGCAGGTCTTCGGTATCATTCTGAAGCCTAGTGACAGTTGTCCTGTCAAAGCCAACCTTCGAACCAAGGGCAAGCAGTATTGTGGCAAGGGAGAAGACTTGTGCAGCAACGATTCCTGTAAGTGGAGGAGTGGGGAAGCCTGAGACTTGGCAACTGTAACTTCTGACATACTTACTGGCCACTGGGTTTATTGGAGATTTGTGCTTTCTTCTTCTTCTTCTTCAAATCTTAATAATAATAATAATAATAATAATAATAATAATAATAATAATAATTTTATTTCTACCCCGCCCTCCCCAGCCAAGACCGGGCTCAGGGCGGCTAACAACCAATAATAAAAACAAGTTGATTAAAATACAATTTAAAAAGTTTAAAATACAACATTAAAACATTAGGATGCAGCCTCTTCACAGGAGGAGAAAGGAAAAAGAAAGAGGGGGAGGGAATCAAACTGATTTTAAGCCAAAGGCCAGATGGAAAAACTCTGTCTTACAAGCCCTGCAGAAAGAAATCAGATCCTGCAGGGCCCTGGTGTCATGAGACAAAGCGTTCCACCAGGCCAGAGCCAGTGTTGAGAAGGCCCTGGCTCTGGTTGAGGCTAATCTAACTTCCTTAGGGCCCGGGACCTCTAGAGTGTTGCTCTTTATGGACCTTAAGGTCCTCCATGGGGCATATCAGGAGAGGCGGTCCCGTAGGTACGAGGGTCCTAGGCCGTGAAGGGCTTTAAAGTTCAAAACCAGCACCTTAAATCTGAGGAGCCTTAAATCTCCCTGTGAGGAGCCTCGCTGCAGCATTCTGTACCCGCTGGAGTTTCTGGGACAGCTTCAAGGGCAGCCCCGCATAGAGCAAATTACAGTAGTCAAGCCTGGAGTTGACCGAAAATACTTTTCAGATTTATACATTTCACTAATTTTACTATCATTTTGACGTTTCAAAACTTGGCTTCCTTCTCCCTGTTTCTGCGATTCCTTAAATTTATTTAATATCTCCTGCATATCCAAATTAACTTGCTCATTTATTCATCTTCTTTAAATATATACTGTTATGAAACTGCAGGTTATTACAATAATCCTGCCAGTGTTTTTATCTGTTTACAGTTTATCTGTAAATATTCAATAAACCATTTCCATTCTTTTATAAAAAGTTTGTTATCTTGATTTCTTATTCTTCTGGTAGGTTTTGCCATTTCTGCATATTCCATAAGTTGTTGTATCCATTCTTCCTTTGCTGGGATTTCTGCTTCTTTCCATTTTGGGGCAAGTAACATTCTTGCTGCTGTAGTCACATACATGAATAAATTTCTATACAGTTTGGGTAGTGCTGTCTCCATAATTCCCAAGAGAAAAGCTTCTGGGTTGGTTTCTTTGTTTGTTTTAACAAATGTTATTTTAAACATCCTTTTCCTTTCATTGTATATCATTTCCCAGTAAGCCTTAACCTTACCACAAGACCACCACATATGATAAGAAAAAAGAAAGAAGAATTGTGCTTTTAAGGTAGCAAGTGATAGTATATCTTCAAAGGACCTTTTAAAATTATTATTTTATTCGGGACAGGTGAGATGTTTTCAGCAGACCAAAGAAAGTAACTTTGTGTACATAACACAACTTAAGGAATTCGCTGGCTGATAGAGGGAAATGGATCAAACTCTTTCTGTACCACGTCAGTTTCCAAGCGTTCACAAGCCTCTGCCGTTTTGGTTTCTGCAGTTAAAAAAGAGAGAATAGTTTGCACCAAAGTGGCTCCCATACATAGTGAACGAATGGTCCTCAAGTGGTACAAGTATCTTTTGGCCTGCCTTGAAGCATCTGCAACTAGAAAAGAAATTACTTGAGAGCTGTCATTTCTAAGGAAAATTATCACTGGCAAGTGCAGTGCAGAATGTTCCTTTCATAGGAGCTGAACATTGGGCAAAACTTGAGCAATCTGACTTTGTGGGGAGGGTTGTTTTAATTTCTGAAACTAACTTAACCTCAAACCATTGTTCTAGTTGAAATCAAACTGTTAAACAGTTCCTAGATTATTTTTGGAATGAGAACAGTGTTTATGAGGTTAACTCGATTTGGGCAAATGCTTGCAGCATGTTCTACAAGGAGAGGTTTACTTGATTGGCCTTTTGTTGTAGAAAATACTGCTTAGACTCGCTTTGAAAGTCTTCTTGCTGCCCAAAAGCAGATGTTCCCAAGGAAGGTGTGGACGCCCACAGCTCAATATTGTTTGTGGCTGAAGCAGAAAGTCCTTTGAAGGATGCTGTAGACCCCAGGCGAAAATGCACATCCATCTTATAGGTGTATGTTGAATGAAGAGACAGTCCTGCTTGTCTTGTCTATTAAATTAGCAAAGCTAGCTTTAGCTTTGCAGTCCTTGACATGTCAGAGTAAGAAAAGGAATCCCCTTGTTTGAGAATTATGGCTCCCATACAGAAAGCCAGGCTCTTGTTTGACTGTGCTCAGTTATGTCTCTGTCCTTGTTTCAGTTTCTGGATTTATTCTTGTAGCTAGTTTTAATTGTAAGAGGTCCCATGACCTTCGTGGTTGAGAATTTGTGTTTGTTTATATGCCCTGGTGGCCTTAAACTGTTACAAAATATGAAATGACTGAAATATGCTTGGATTCTACCACCCACCCTCCCCGTCTTACAACTTGAGTTCTCAGCATTTCTGCATCTACCGTATAGGTTTCTGGGTGTGTTAAAGCACTGTTTTTCCCATTTGCAAACCAGGAACCACAACCAGGTAATGCCCTAATGTACACTGGGCTACATAAGTAGCCCTGCCACCATTATTTTGAGAAGAGTATCTTTAAGAGAAGGGATGAAATGTTGCTATGTTGGGGCTAAAAGTGGTCGTGAGTCTGAAAAAGCTGAAAACGGGAAGCTTAGGTTGACAAGCTTCTGCCGTTTTTTCCCAGACGTTGCAATCCACAATAGTGAGTTGATGGCTGGCAGCATGGACAAAGGAACTTTAGGGTCTGGATCCAAGAATAATATCTTCTACATTTTGCTGAGAGATTGGGGACAAGTGGAGGCAGCTGATGCGATGTCACGGCTAGCCAGACTTGCTCCCGTCTACCTCTGTAAGTACCTTGAAAAGTGGCTTTCTGGTAATTTCATTCATTTTTTATTGCACTGTGTTTCTATCCCTCACTCCTTCTGTTATGCCTATCAGTGTGGTTGCTCGAGAGCGATCAGGCAAGATCCCTCACTGGTCTTTTCAAAGGCTTTATTATTGGTGCAAAAACATTTACAATGCAGAACGCCTCTATTCCATGTCTTGCTCAATCACTAGCAGAATCTGAGAGTGGGCGGTCCTTAAACTTTCCCCAGCAGAGTAGTTTCTTGACCCCCAGCCGAAGCCTCCCCTCTCTGCGCGAAAGCCTACTGTGCAAGGAAGGCTTGGGTAAAGGGGGACCTCCCTCAGCCCCGCTTTGCTCAGGCAAGGTGTCCTGGCACTGTCTTGCATCCTCCGAGCCCTGCAGCTCTTCCCCACTAGAGGCATGGCTTCCTTCCTCCGCTGAGGAAGTGCTGCTTCCCACAATTTTTGGAGGCTCTCTGTAATCCATCTGCCCTCTCGCCTCTGAGCCGATGGCAGTTCCCTGGCACCTTCCAAAGAGCTCAGGGCAATGTGGTGCACAGTTCTTCCCCACCCTGCTTATCTATGCTCACAACAACCCAGAGAGGAAGATTAGCTGAGAAATATCGACTGAGCTATCCTCTGAGTTTTATGCCTGAATGAGGAATTGAACCCAGATCGTCCTAATTTTGACACTGTAACCAGTATACCACAATAGTTCTAAGAAGAGCCTCCACAGATGACACTTCCTAGTCAAAACTGGAGTCAATACTAAGGTCTGGAATTTGTGTCTCCCTCTTCACTGAATTCACTGGGACCATGGCATGGTGGAGCTTAGGGCTGGGTAACTTTTTTTTAAAGTGTCATTAAACGGCACAGGCATTGTGCAAAGAAGGTAGTTGTTGTTCGTCCCTAGTGATGCCACAGGCGCGTTCCAATAGATGCCACTTGTCACACACCCACACCCCAGTGACACGATAATCAATTTGAGTGCAGGAAAAGTACTGGCCTTGCAACAACAAAAATTGTCTGGGTCCTGTGCAGTGAGCACATAAGCCATAACCATGCCTGTCAATTTATTCTCTGGAAAGGCCCAAAGAGAACACACAATGTCAAAATGTACCACAAACCAGCAAGACCATTTACTAAAAAGCTTTTTAAAGCTAGTTCTGCTAGTTTTAGGAAAATCTAAACATATCTTGCATGGATAAGAAGTTAAACCCTGAGTACAAAAGCAACCTCGGATAAAATTTTCTGTGTGGCACGCAGTGAGCTGATGTGTACATTTGGCTGTTGTTTCCAAACACTTAGCTAATCGAGGATTTTCAATTGGAATTGGCGATGTGACTCCAGGACAGGGGCTGCTGAAGGCAAAGTATGAACTTCTGAATGCTGGGTACAAGAAATGTGATGAATATATTGACGCTTTGAAGACTGGCAAACTGCAGCAGCAACCTGGCTGTACAGCAGAAGAGACATTAGAGGTGAGTTGTATACCATCTGATAGAGAATTACTCATTCTTAGTAATGAATCAGAAGTCATGTTGTGTGCTGTTTGCTTATTTACCCTCTCAAGGGTGAAGCATAACTATTAAGATTCTGATTCAGCAAATTGATTTGCTGTGATTTGGCCAAACAGTCCCAAAATGTGAAGACGGGCCACATTTCAAGTGGCCAAATCACAGTAAATCAATTTGCTGAATCAGAATCTTAATCTTCCCAAGGTTGTCCCCAGGGAAAGATTGCCACTTATTCTTCTCGCTTCACTATAGGTGAACCCTCCTATCTCCTGATGGTTGAATATAGGGTTCCCCCTACCCAGGGAACAGGCACCTCCCAACAGCAATAAGTGCAAGAAAAAGAAAGAGGCAATTTCTGGCCTCCCTGAATTCTGTGTCTTCTGAGGCACCAAAGGGGCCAGGCTAGGACAAACCCCCACAGAAAGCCAGCATGTTCGTCAGTTTGACAAAATTCTTGGTCTTGTGTCTGTTGTTGCAATGATCAGCCTACAGACCTTTCATTTGGGACACTCTGCTTTTTCTTGGTCGTTAGAATTTGCTAAGATGCAACAGTCTCTTTAGGTGAATTCTTGAAATGGTCAGCTTATTAATTGTAAGTCTCCTCCCAGGCGCTGATTCTGAAAGAGCTGTCTGTGATCAGAGATCATGCTGGCAGTGCCTGCCTTCGAGAACTAGACAAGAGTAACAGCCCCCTCGTCATGGCTCTTTGTGGTTCAAAAGGTAAGCTCATAAGGACTTTAGAAAACAAATGGCTGCTGCCCACTCATTCTAATTTTTCTGTTGCCAATAAATAAAGAAGGTGGCAAAAGGTTATGGTTGTGGTTCAGACAACACTTGGATCTAGTACAGGAAGCTCAGGTTTAGATGTAATTCCAAGTGCATGCAGATGGTCTTTGAACCTGAGACAGCCCATATGACCAGCATCTATTTGAATCTGAGTTGCATTGCCTGTTGGTGCAACCAAAGATCAGTGGCGTGGGCAAAGATCGTACTGGCATGCCAATGTTAGTGCATTGTGGAGGCTGGCTTAAATGGCATGCTAGCAGCATGAACACTACACAGGTAAGTTTTGCTTCTGGTTTTTACATGGCAGCACCACATTTTAAATTGGAAACTTTCCCACGTCATTTCTGTACCTCCTACATAGCACAGTTGCTTAAAGACCAAGCAGCTGCATCTTAATTTTCCCTTCAGTTGTTTGCTCTCTGTCCAACTCTAGATAGATTGTTCTTAATTCATTGGGCTGTCATGTATGAGTGGGAATTGTGTCTGCTTTTTTTTTTGCCCATGCAACATTGCAAACTGGTTCTCCAGCTCTGGTTGAACTGGCGAGTGCCAGCCCTTCCTATGTGAGGATTCAATCAAACCCAATGCTCCCTGTTGGCATTCTGATAGGGTAAGAATTCCATTTTGGGCACTTCGTGTGTGTTTTTTTTAAAAGGTAATGAATACTAAAGCTTTTTGCACAGATCTACATTAAATGCAAGCCCAACGTGATTCATAAATAATGGGGCACTTCTACAGTGGGTTGTATCCAGTGCTGCCACTTCAATTGTGCCACAGAAATTTTGTGCGCTCTCTTGCACACCCTCGTAATCCGCTCCAGATTTTGAAAATGTGCATGCACATTCTCTTTTCTCTTTTATTTTTTTAACCAGTTTTGGTTTAGATTAGTTTGTCTTTTTTGTTGTAACATGAAAAGTTTTAATAGAACTTTGTTTTTTTAAAAAGCGAATTTGCACATACAAATAAAGTAGAGTGGGGCAGATCTCCATCACAGTATGCTGCTTTGGAACATGAGGCAAGATGTGACCTACCTCTTCTTTGTCTTTTTAGGCTCCTTCATTAACATCTCCCAGATGATTGCTTGCGTAGGACAGCAGGCTATCAGTGGCTCACGCGTGCCTGACGGCTTTGAGAACCGATCCTTGCCTCATTTTAAGAAGCATTCCAAGGTGAATAGCATTCCGGGACCTAAACAACCTTATGAAATGGGGAGGTGTGGGTTTGAATACTAAATGAAGACGGAATTTCTGGTGCGATGTAATGTCTGAACCGTTCAAATCTTGACTGCTGCGAACTCACAGACTAGTTGGCCTTGAGAAAACCTCCCTCTCTGCTCCTCCCTCCCTCCTTGCCCTTTGAGGATAATACAAATGACCTACCCCATAGGGTTGCTACAAGGACCAAGACATGATAATGTGAAATAATTTGCTCTTAATTCAATTGAACAAGCTGAGTCGTTTGCTTTAGACCACTGGAGTTTAATTCCATAAGGATGTAACAGTTCCAGTGGGCAACTTGCCCAGATCTTGGTCTTTTCTCCCTCTCGCTCCTCTTCCTTCTCCCCAGCCGCAAGTTGGCAGGCATCAAATTTAGAGCATTCTCCTCCTCTGTGTTGCCTATTATAGCTAGTTCTCTTTCCCACTCCCGGGAAGCAGAGAGGCCTGTGGCTTCTTGTACAGTGGTACCCTGCAAGACGAACGCCTCGGAAGACGAAAAACTCGCTAGACGAAGGAGTTTTTCGTTTTCTTAGCCGCTTCGCAAGACGCATTTCCCTATGGGCTTGCTTCGCAAAACGAAGCTTGCCCCGCAAGCTCCGGGGATAGCGGGGAAGCGCAGCGCGTCTTCCCCGCTGTCCCCGGACCTCTTTTGAAGCAAGGGGCGGCGGGGAGAAGATCGCTTCTCCCCGTTGCCAGCCCCGCAATCTCCGGGGACAGAGGGGAAGGCACGCGCGCCTTCCCCTCTCTCCCCGGACCCCTTTTGAACCAAGGGGCGGCAACGGGGAGAAGCGATTCTCCCCGCTGCCCCTTCCCTTGCTTTAAAACAGGTCCGGGGACAGAGGGGAAGGCGCGCGTGCCTTCCCCTCTGTCCCCGGAGATTGCGGGGCAGGCAATGGGGAGAAGCAATCTTCTCCCCGCTGCCCCTTGCTTTAAAACAGGTCCGGGGACAGAGGGGAAGGCGCGCGGCGCTTCCCCTCTGTCCCCGGACGGTCTCCATAGGAACGCATTGATTGATTTTCAATGCATTCCTGTGGGAAACCGTGCTTCGCAAGACGAAAAACTCGCAAGAAGAAAAAACTTGCGGAACGAATTAATTTCGTCTTGCGAGGCACCACTGTACTGGAATAGGAATCCTCTAGAGACAACCAGGAATTGGTGAACTAAAAGCAAGGAAGTTGGAGGGGGAGGTACTGCCAGATATTCTGGAATCCATTCATCCTTCACCCTTGGCCATGCTGGCTTGGACCGATGAGAGCTGGAATCCAGCAACATTTGGAGCGCCATCAGTTCTCCACCCTTGGTGTAAGGAGTAAATACAGGACGTAAATGTTGGGAATTGGCCTGTGGCGAAGGAATTCCAAGAAGTTCAGCAATCACGCTGGATCGTTTCTATGGAAAGCAATTCTGTGAACAACTGTTAACCTGTAGGAAATATTTTGGTAAGAGTGGAGCTTTTACTATAGGATATTTTACTGTGTGCAAAAGGGCCACCCCTCCATCCTTTCTTGACCTCGCTGGCCCTCCTAGGAGATGAGTTCTCACATTTTCTAGAGCTCATAATTTCATTTGTTCATGCAGCACTTCTTGAAGAGGTACAGATAATAGCTGTAAAGATAATAGCTATTATTATCGTACCTGTAATACTGTATTTTTCCATGTATAAGATGTTTTTTGTTTTGTTTTTTTGCTTAAAAACATTAGTCAAAAATTGGAGGTTGTCTTATACACAGATTGTGATTGCACAGGGGTTTGGGCTCTGGTGCAGGTAGTTCTGGCTCTGGCCTGATTTTTAAATTTTGGATTAAAAAAAATTAGGTAAAAGGGTAAAGGACCCCTAGACGGTTTAGTCCAGTCAAAGGCGACTACGGGGTTGTGGCGCTCAACTCGCTTCAGGCCAAGGGAGCCAGGCGTTTGTCCACAGACAGCTTTCTGGGAAACGCCGCCGAGACCATATAACACTGGTCTTGAAAGACCTACACTGGCTCCCAGTACGTTTCCGAGCACAATTCAAAGTGTTGGTGCTGACCTTTAAAGCCCTAAACAGCCTCGGTCCAGTATATCTGAAGGAGCGTCTCCACCCCCATCATTCTGCCCGGACACTGAAGTCCAGCACTGAGGGCCTTCTGGCAGTTCCCTCACTACGAGAAGCCAAGTTACAGGGAACCAGGCAGAGGGCCTTCTCAATAGTGGCACCTGCCCTATGGAACGCCCTCCCACCAGATGTGAAAGAGAAAAATAACTACCAAACTTTTAGAAGACATCTGAAGGCAGCCCTGTTTAGGGAAGCTTTTAATGTTTAATAGGTTATTGTATTTTAGTGTTCAATTGGAAGCCGCCCAGAGTGGCTGGGGAAACCCAGCAAGAAGGGCGGGGTAAAAATAATAAATTGTTGTGTTGTTGTTGTTATTCCGGGTCATGTGGCCAGCATGACTAAACCGCTTCTGGCGCAACGGAACACCATGATGGAAACCAGAGTGCACGGAAACACTGTTTACCTTCCCTGCTGCAGCAGCACCTATTTATCTACTTGCACTGGTATGCTTTCAACGTGCCAGGTTGGCAGAAGCTGGGATAGAGCAACGGGAGCTCACTCCATCGCAGGGATTCAAACCACCGACCTTCCGATGAGCAAGCCCATGAGGCTCAGTGGTTTAGACCACAACGCCACACACATCTCCCAAAAAATAGGGGTTGCCTTATACATGGAAAAATACGGTATATGAAGTCTGAAGTCAGTGTTCTCATGGTCTGCATGTTTCTTTATTATAATTTCTATATAATTAACAAGGAGCTAAAGGTGGCATGTATGGTTGTCCAGCTCTTGCTTTATTCTCACAGCAACCCTGAGAGGTAGGTTGGAGTGAGAGACTGGCCCAACATCACCCGGGATGCTTCATAGTTTTGTATCTTGGGTCTCCCTGGTCCTACTTGGACATTATTGGCTACTGCACCTCACTGACTCTGAGTGCATTTTCTACTGCAGCACATTTCAGGTCTTTTTCTCCCCTCTTGTAGCTTCCAGCAGCGAAAGGTTTTGTTGCCAACAGCTTCTATTCTGGCTTGACGCCCACGGAGTTTTTCTTCCACACCATGGCTGGTCGAGAAGGCCTGGTTGATACTGCTGTAAAAACAGCTGAAACGGGATACATGCAGGTAACCTGAGGATACTTTGCTGTGGGAGGAGACCGTGTTAGTGTAGCAGAACACTCATGAGCAATTCCTATCCGTTACATGTAAAGGTTCGTTTACCTTACCGAAGTCAAGAAAATAACTAGCATTCCTCTCCCAGTTTGTGGCCTCATTCTTCCTTGAGGTTCAATTCTGATGATGAAGAAGGAATTCTGTATCTCTAGAAATGTCTATACTACATCTATAGAAAGATTCCTGTATCTGTAGATGTATATTGCAATTGTAGGAAATTTTGTGGGTCTTCCCTTTACAGTGGTACCTCGGGTTAAGAACTTAATTCTTTCCAGAGGTCTGTTCTTAACCTGAAACTGTTCTTAACCTGAAGCACCACTTTAGCTAATGGGGCCTCCTGCTGCCGCCACGCCGCCGCTGCACGATTTCTGTTCTCATCCTGAAGCAAAGTTCTTAACCCGAGGTACTATTTCTGGGTTAGCGGAGTCTTTAACCTGAAGCGTATGTAACCTGAAGCGTATGTAACCCGAGTTACCACTGTATGTCCGATTTGTCTTTTTACCATGAGGGGGAGCCTTGCAAAAACAGCAAACATTTATTCCAAGCTGTCTACATTCACCAGTGTTAATACACATGTAACGTGTTCATGACTAGAAAGAAAGAGACCACACTCCTTTCATTTTATCCATTTTTTCTGTCTGGTTGCTTGGAGTCAATTCTTTCTATTTGCAGCTAACCAGCTAAGTGGTCATTTCAAAACCTGTGTGAGCCTGTTTCATATGAGAGGATTTTTGTCTCATCAGCTGAATTCTACATAGCAAAGGAGCTCAAAACTCCAGATTATCCCCCCCCCCCCAAAAAAACCCATCATACTTTAAAATATGACTTGTTTCTGCCTTCATCCCTTCTACAGGCTTCAATGCTTAGAAATATGGGATGGAATGCATTTTTTTCAAATAATCTGCTTTTTAAAAATTGAGACTTTGATAAAGAACATATAATGAGATTTATCCAAGCCAAACCAGGCAGTAAGACCTCAAGAATTGTACCTTGAATGCCTTTAATGCAATATTAAGTGTTTGAAATGTTCCCTTAAAAGATTCAAATGGAGGGGGACTTTCAGTGTACTGGACTGCAATGGTTCCTATTTATTACACCACGGGTTATATTTCCAGACCTGTAATGACTCTCAAAATGCAGCACAGTTGCTCATCCTGCGTTTGATAGTGCGAATTGGCCACCCCACCCACATTTTAGAAGTTTTGTAAACTGCATTACTAGATTGGTCCTGAAGGAGTTGTCTTCCCTTGCTTCCCAGAGACGGCTGGTAAAATCGCTTGAAGATCTGTGCTCACAGTATGACCTGACTGTCAGGAGTTCTACCGGTGACATCATACAGTTCATTTATGGCGGAGATGGCTTAGATCCTGCAGCTATGGAGGGAAAAGATGAACCTCTGGAGTTCAAGCGTGTCCTGGACAACATCAGAGTAAGTTTAAAATGATATCAATAAATGTCAACATACTACTGTAGCCTTATTAGACTTTACCGATTGGTGGGCTCTGCGTTGCTCCCGGACGGGAGGAAGGAAGTCAAATGACACCAAGGGTTGGTTCAGAGAAAGAGTTCTTTATTTCTGCTCTCCGGAGCAGCAGAAAGGCACTTGCATGGTCAGTCTGCAGCAAGTCCAAAGAAATGAGAAATTTCATGCAGTATATATATCCTCCAGGCACCCTCTCCCCCTTCCCCTGGAATCCAGCCACGTCAGCTTGTACACGCAGGTTGACATCACAGATGTTCCTGCTCCGGCACTCTTAACCATAAAAGGGATTTCCTTCCTGTACTCCTGACCATAAAAGGGTTTTCCTTCCTACACTCTTATCTTGGAGCAAGAGGTCACCATCTCCAGGAACACACTCTGGCCCTGTCCCCGGACTAGGTCTGTGCGTCAGAGTGTGGTCAGGACGTAAGATAAGACCTAGACATGTCATCCCTACTCCACTGGAACAGCCAAGGTCATTCCTTCACTACAAAGCTTGAAGGAAATCTTCCTGTTGGATTTTAGTGAATGGACCTTCCAGTCCTCGTTTCAGCATCTACCAATTAAATATGCTACAGAATTCTTAATCTTGTATCTGTTTTCTTCCATCTGTCTTTGAGCTTGGATGACTCAGTTGGTTAGAGTGTGGGTCTACTGACACCAGTGTTGCAGGTTCGATTCCCTGTGTAGGACGGCTGCATATTTCTGCATTTCAGGGGGGCTGATCCTCAGGGTCCCTTCCAGCTGTACAATTATACGATTCTAATGGAGACTGGGGGTCTTTGTAAGAATTGGGCTTTTTGCCCTAAATGATAGGATTTGATTAAAAAGCGGGAGGGGAGTTGGGCACATCCAGTTTGAAAGCATATTAAATTGTCTGAAGGAATTAAATTGAAAAGGCCCTTGTAATGTGTCTGTGTACTACTTTGTTGTTTAAGGCAGTGTATCCAAGCCGAAGTGAGCCAGCACTTAGTAAAAATGAATTGGTGTTAACTGCTGAATCCATCATGAAGAAGAACGAATTCCTTTGCTGCCAGGACAGCTTCCTACAGGTGATGTCTTTGCATCGTTTTCTTTTTCTCACGATCATTAGTCCTTTACAAACTGCTCTCCCCAGAACACAAAGCAGCACGATTCAGTAATCTTACCTGTTTTCTGCTTCAGTAGCACCATCTCAGTTGTTAAATAGACAGATTTTGGGTTAAAATGCAGGTGTTTGTGCACTGCCTTCTGAGGAATTGTTTTTATTTGCCAGTTAGGAACTGATGAGGTGCCTAAATATTCACTTTTAAAGGCAGCACTTTCTTGTAAATATGAGCCAGGACTCTGTTGCTTTGATTTTCCATGACTGGTATAATTATTGGTTTGCAGTAGCAGGGATTTGGTTCAGAAAGTGCATTAACGTGTGCTATCCTATGAATAGTTTATTTCAATAACAGCAAAATACCTATTACTTTGTTTTTTTCCTGTTCTTTCTTGAAGGCGTTTACTGAAACAGGTTATGCAGTGTACAATGAGGTAATTGTAGCATGTGTGTGCACTATGTAGAACTTTATAGTGGCAACGCTTCTGGAATTGAAACTGTTTTGTATTACTAACCCCCAGTTAGTAATTGTTCATTGGTGCTGGAACTTCCATCCACCACCTCCCTCTTGCCACCGTTCTTGGACAGCCCTTTGTTTTTTGTTTTTTTTTATAAAATATTTATTAAAGTTTTTTAAAGTACAAAAAGAAACATCAAAAAAAACATCCTTTTAAACAAAAAAAGATGAAATAAAAAAAGAAAAAAGATCAAAAAGAAAAAACAAAGAATTAAAATCCATTAAACAAAAAGAAAAATCAAGGAAAAAATACGGCAACTCTTCCCATTTGTTTTCTTTCATTAGCTTATTTCCCTGACCTCCTCACACCTCCCTTTTTGTATTCTAAGTCAGTTATCCATTTCAGCAAGTCCTTTCCCTCTTTTCAAATTTTTGTCCTGTAAATTTATCTTGATATTAATATAAGTTTACTTTCCCTCCTTTCACCAATTAACAGTCTGTTTTTTCTAAATCTTTGTGACATTTCTGCTAAAATCACATGAATTCATTCCAACATCATTCTAACATTCATTAATCTTATAATGCTTCTGTAAATAAACTTTGAATTTCTTCCAATCTTCCTCCACCGACTCTTCTCCCTGGTCTCGGATTCTGCGAGTCATTTCCGCCAGTTCCATATAGTCCATCACCTTCATCTGCCATTCTTCCAGCGTGGGTAAATCTTGTGTCTTCCAATGCTTTGCAATAAGTATTCTTGCTGCTGTTGTAGCATACATAAAGAAAGTTCTGTCCTTCTTTAGCACCAATTGGCCGACCATGCCCAGGAGAAAGGCCTCTGGTTTCTTCAGAAAGGTATATTTAAATACCTTTTTCATTTCGTTATAGATCATCTCCCAGAAAGCCTTGATCCTTGGGCATGTCCACCAAAGGTGAAAAAATGTACCTTCAGTCTCTTTACATTTCCAACATTTATTATCGGGCAAGTGATAAATTTTCGCAAGCTTGACTGGTGTCATGTACCACCTGTATATCATTTTCATTATATTCTCTCTTAGGGCATTACATGCCGTGAACTTCATACCTGTGGTCCATAACTGTTCCCAGTCAGCCATCATAATGTTGTGTCCAACATCTTGTGCCCATTTAATCATAACAGATTTCACCGTTTCATCCTGAGTGTTCCATTTCAACAGCAAGTTATACATTCTTGACAAATTCTTAGTTTTGGAGTCTAACAGTTCTGTTTCCAATTTTGATTTTTCCACCTGGAAGCCAAGTTTTTTGTCCAAATTATATGCCTCCATTATTTGGTAATAATGGAGCCAGTCTCGCACTCTATTTTTTAATTTTTCTTGGACAGCCCTTTGGTTCCACTGCCAACCCCTCAGTTCTCCAACCTTTGGGAATCGCCCCACAACACAAGGATCAATAAGGCACTGGACAACACACCTTCATGAACTTTCCTCCTTTCATTCAGATCTAGTAATCCCTCTCCCTGAATGCTGTTCTGCTCTGCACCACCCAAGCCACCTTCCAGAGTCCCGGGGACTCCCATCTCACCCTCAAAAGTCCTGCTGTGTCAAGAAAAGTTTTTTGTGGACTACAAGAAGTAACTTCAGAATACAGTGGTACCTCCGGTTACGAATTTGATTCGTTCCAGAGGTCTGTTCTTAAGCTGAAACCATTCTTATCATGAGGCACGCTTTCGCTAATGGGGCCTCCCGCTGCTGCCATGCCACCAGCGTGCAACTTCCACTCGCATCCCAGGGCAAAGTTCGCAACTAGGGGTATTTACTTTCGGGTTAGCAGAGTTCATTACCCGAAGCATTCGTAAGGAGGACAGTACGTAACCCGAGGTTCCACTGTAATCAGGAAAAGCAGGAGAGGTTCACTGAAGTGCAGCTGGAGAAACAGAGCCCCAGTCTAAAAGACTTCAGTTTGCTTACCTCAAGGTCCTGACAGGATTTGGGAGCCTGACTGATGAGGCTACTTCCCTGTCAATATTGATCCATCAGCTGTTTGAGTCGATTTGATTCATATTTCTATGCCGCTTTTAATTCAAGTGAACCACAAAGCAGCCTACAAACGATAAATAACAATAGCAGAACAGAACATCACAAACACATGTTTTGGAGGTTTACTATTTATTCATTTCATAAAGCTCATACACTGCTTGATTGTAGGAAAAACCTACAATGATATTATCGCAGTAAAGGTTTACAAAACAGACAAAAAGTTAAGCAACAATAGACTAAAACAAAACTCTTAAGTAACTGGGTAGGCTTGTCTTACAAAGAATGTTTTTAGCAGGCACCAAAAAGAGCACAGTGCCTCCTTGATCTCACTAGGCAGGGAGTTTCAAAGCATAGGTGTTGCCGCACTAAACCATTGAGTTCTTACACTTGTGGAACAGGCATTATGGGGTGCTTACTTGTAGGTAGTGCTAATTCTGTTGATCAAAGTGGACATATGTGGGTGCTCGGGTGATCTTGGAGATAAACTGTTCCCAAGTGGTTAAGGGCTTTATATGCTAATAGTAACACCTCGAACTCTGCCCGGTAGTGAATCAGCAACCAGCGCAGATGTTCTACGTTGACAAGTCCTCATTCGTGTCAGCAATCGTACTGCAGGATTCTGCACTAGCTCCTGGGTCAAGCGCAAGTGAAGCCACACATAGAATGTGTCGCAGCAATCCAGTCTGTTCCTTCAATGCCTCTGCTGTATATAATGTTGTATTTATGTTGTTTTACTTTTAAAATTATTCGAAAAGTCTGTACTTGTAAGGTTCCCTAACGAATCCTCACCACCTATACCTTATATTAAGGGAGCCTGTTCTTTTCATTTAGAGTTCTGTTTCCACCATTGTTTCCACCCAATACCTTACTCAATTTTTAAAAAAATCCCTCGCACACTGTTGTTGGGTATATGTATGGGACAGGCAGCTCAAGATTTCATGTCTGCGAATTAAAAAGAATTCATTAATGCTTATTTACAACATAATATAATGGATTTGCTTATTGGTAGACAGCAAAGTATTATACTATCAGATATCGCTACCGATTGGAGAAAATAGTACATTAACTATAACAGTGTTAGTGTTGCTTTAAGAAGATTCCCACGAACTTGTTCTAATCCTTACATGAAACCATTAACCAATTACCTGCTTATCTCCACCTCAGTTAACTCACAAGTTTATTCAGAGGACTTCACTGGAAGTCGTCTCTCTGGTCAGGAGTTTGCCAGTTGCTGGCTTGAGCCCTCCTGAAGGCTGCTGCTGGAGGTTTCTTCTCACTTTTGGACCTCCTTAGCTTCTGCCTTCAGTGATTTCAGCTCTTGCATGAGCTTCTCACTCTTCCTCCTCCCCAACTGTTGCTGCTATTGTTTCAGGCACTCTCTCCAGGCTTCCTCTTCCTCCTTCAGAGTCACTTCTTGACTCAGCTTCCACAACTGAACCCCCCAAAGAGTGTGACAGGGCCGGCCCGCCCATGAGGCAGGCTGAAGCAGCTGCCTTGGGCATCAGAATCCCAAGAGGTGGTGCCCACCTCGGCCACCAGTGGAGAAGCTGCTTCCGGCGAAACATCGCCGAAATCTCAGGAGATCTCGTGTGCTCCGTGAGATCTCACTGCAGCCCATCGCTGCTTCACAGGTGCCACCACACAAGCCAGGTGAGGGGCGCTTCGGCAGTGGGACACCACCATCCCGTTTTGCCTCAGGCGGCAAAACGCAACAGGTCTCACCGCCCCCCCGAGTGCTGAATCTGCTTCCACATTCCACGCCAGCTAGAACTCTCCAACCCGTGTATTTGCACTGAAATTCTGAATGCTCATTGGCCTATAACTGTGGACCGTTGTTGGGAAGGAATTTTAACAAAGGGACCAATCATAAACAGACTTATTTTGGATGCTCCTGCCTGATGCATAAAAGTTGAGGTGCACTGATTAATTGAAACCTCACATTTTACATAGTTACCGCCCCTTAGCAACACTGACAGTTCTAACTGCCACTTGGCAGACTGTCAGCTGAACTCGCATATAATGTTTACCTTTCTGGCTCTAGCCAAGAGTAAATGGCTGGTGTTTTCCCCCTCTTCGCGCATTTACAGTTTTCATACTTTGTGTGTGTCCCTATTATCACAGTATTCTTGCATTTAGACTGTACCTCATCAAAAATGTAGTTTCTTCACAACAGGTGATGGCAGAGGTACCAAAAAAAAAAAAAACCAGATGAGAGAATGAAACCCCAATAGAATAGCTGCAAACTATTCTCAGCAGTTGCTGAGGGAACCAAGTGGTGATGGCCTTATCGTGTCAGTCAGTGGGGGGCATTTCTAAGTCTCCACTGTTGCTAGGCTAACTTTAAAGTACATTTTCTGAAACTACAGTAGATGCAGCAGTTATACTTGCTCCTCTACTTTTTGAATATGTACCGTATTTTTCGCTCTATAAGACACACATTTTCCCCTCCAAAAATTAAGGGGAAATGTGTGTGTGTCTTATGGAGCGAATGCAGGCTCCTTGGCTTCAGTGATAGCAACGCGAAGCCTCCGAAGCGCAGGTATGTTTCAATATACCTTGTCAACAACCAGAAATGTTTCCCATAGGACAAAACGCTGACCTCTGCTACAATGGAGAATGTCCTCAGATTTCAATGTCAGACCCATAAGTTCACTCAATTACCGTATTTTTCGCTCTATAGGACGCACCCGACCATAGGATGCACCTTGTTTTAGAGGGGGAGAACAAGAAAAAAAATTTCTCCCCCTCTCTGCGCAGCGTCCCTTCAGCGAAGCAGCAGGAGAAACGGAGCCCCTTCCATTTCTCCTCCTGCTTAGCTGAAGGGGCGCTGCGCCTTAGCTGAAGGGGCACCTGAAAGGTAAAGGTACCCCTGCCCGTACGGGCCAGTATTGACAGACTCTGGGGTTGTGCGCCCATCTCACTCAAGAGGCCGGGGGCCAGCGCTGTCCGGAGACACTTCCAGGTCACGTGGCCAGCGTGACAAGCTGCATCTGGCGAGCCAGAGCCATACACGGAAATGCCGTTTACCTTCCCGCTAGTAAGCGGTCCCTATTTATCTACTTGCACCCGGGGGTGCTTTCGAACTGCTAGGTTGGCAGGCGCTGGGACCGAGCAACGGGAGCGCACCCCGCCGCGGGGATTCGAACCGCTGACCTTTCGATCGGCAAGCCCTAGGCGCTGAGGCTTTTACCCACAGCGCCACCCGTGTCCCATGAAGGGGCACCTACCCTTCAGCAAAAAGAACCCCAAGCCTCCAGAGCGCAGCGGGAACTCCCACCGTGCTCCAGAGGCTTCAGGTTGCCTTCACTGAAGCCTGGAGAGCGAGAGGGGTCGGTGCGCACCAACCCCTCTCACTCTCCAGGCTTCAAAGATAGCTCCGTTTCTCCTGCCGCTTCGCTGAAGGGACGCTGCGCAGAAAGGGGGAAATTTTTTTTTCTTGTTCTCCCCCTCTTAAACAAGGTGCATCCTATGGTCGGGTGCGTCCTATAGAGTGAAAAATACGTTAATTGAGTGAACTTATGGGTCTGACATTGAAATCTGAGGACATTCTCCATTGTAGCAGAGGTCAGCGTTTTGTCCTATGGGAAACATTTCTGGTTGTTGACAAGGTATAGTGAAACAATAATGAGCCAGGGAAAGCTTGCTTTTTTCTTCTTCGTGGAATGTCTGTCTTTTGCAAGAACTCCGAAACTTGGTTTCTACAAGTGCCTGGGGTTGCCACTGCCATTACGGGCAAAGCACAATATGCACATGCTCCCTTGAACTTGAGTATTACTTTGGCATAGCAGACACTGTAAACTCCTTTTCGCAGCCCTCTGGATTGCAGCCTAACTGCTGAAATGTATTTTGACCCTCTTCGGATCTTGCTCTGTTGCACTGTTACTTGTCTGTTAGCTCAGAAAATAACTCGGTGCAAAAGAACACATTTCACTGTGACTTTCACTGGCTTTGGTAGTGGCTTTTCAAAGATGATCATTTAGTATCCTGTTGACAGAAGACTTTCTGGGGTAGTCTACCTTACAACAGGGTGGTGGTTAGATTGAAAATGCATGCAAAATGCTTTGTACACTTATTGGCGGAGTGGGGGAGTATATAAATGATGGTGTACATGTTTTAATGTCCATTTTGTAACACTAACCAGTGCTGGATATTAGCAGGGATCATTAATGTAATGATAAGCTGAGAGAGAACTGGCACCATTTCATAACCCAAGTTGACTAAAAAAGCATCAGAGCTTCAGACTGGAGGTCCATGTTGTCCTGTGTCCTGCTTCCCACTGTGATTTAATCCACTGCCTCCAGAAAGCCTCCAAGCAGAGCATGAAGGCAACAGGCCAATCCTGTTACCCCTCATCAGCACTTATTCACTGACATACAACCTCTGAATTTGGAGGCGGCATATAGACAGTCTTTCTAGAAGCCACTGATGCCCTTAAAATCCATGATTTCTCCCCCCCCCTTCCCCTTTCAATTCTATCTTAAGCTAGCAGCCAAATGAATATTGCCTGGCCCAAATCAGGATGTTCCTGAGTTCTCGTAGTTTATTAAATTCATGCATTACTTCCCACAGTGGACGATCCTGAAGTATTTTAAAGGAGTAAAATACAGGGATGCGGTGGAAAATACACACAGTTGTATCCAAAGCAAGACTACGTGAACATTCCATCAGCTCAAGGATTTCTGCTTGTACAACAAAACGTCCACACTCTCTTCCCCCAGCTTGTTCTGGGATTCCCCTGGCTCTCTGGAGCGGATTTGGGGAGGGTGCAAGGTTGTGGGGTGGAGGGAAACGTGTGGGGAAAGTCCCTTTGTGCAATCTGAAATCCTTGTGCTGACAGGACACGTATGTTGATTACTGCCTATAAACATGGTAACAACATAATTAGAGCAAAATATCTTGTCATTGGTGCAACCCACATGCCCAGGAAAACAGAAATGTTGTTACCTGGCAGCGAAATAGCAACAAAGTTGGCACTAAGCAGGTCTCCCTGGGGAGAGCATGCAATAGACTGGGAGCTACTACAGAAAAAGCCTGTTCTTTGGACCCTTTATGTAGGTGGCAAACAGAGAAAAGCCTCAAAGGACAATCTTGGGGTTCAGTCAGGTTAGAGAAGCTCCTCCAAACACACCTTCTTATCTCTTGCTCCTTTCTGGTGTCCTCCCCCTCCGCCAGTCCCACTGAATTTTGTGCATCTGCTTTTTGCATGGTTCCCAGGTCTCTGTATGTTAGAGAAATCTTGGCATAAGAGAAATATTCCAGAATCTCCTCCTCCTCCTTTCCCCGCCTCTCTCAGCTTTGTGAGATGTATATAAAGTCAGAAAAGTCCCCAAAATTCTAGCAGCGAGAACATCTGTAATCACTTTATTGCTTCTTGGCAGGTAGCTACTTCAACTGCTTTCCAAAAGCAACTTGAAGTGTGCAGTTGTGGCATGAAATGCATTTTTGAGTCACTTTTATGCTTTACGGCTTTTTTACTAATGCAAAATACTGCCAGATGTTTATAAGCTAAGAGTCTCCACAGTAGCCGGGCTGCAGAATATAAGGCGGAGAAGCCTTAAAACGTGCACTTTATTATTATTTTTTTGCTGTTGTTGCAGGAAATTAAAAAATTCATCAAAGCTATGTCCGAGAAGATCAAGAAAACCAGGGACAAATATGGCATTAATGACAATGGCACAACAGAGGTAATGTCGCTTGTGGGTTGTGTGCTGATTCCATACCCTTTAACAGATGAAGATAGGGGCACTATTTTTTGCATGTAAGCTTGTGTAATACACCCTTAATTCCCATACCTGCCTGGTATCTCTGCCAGAACTGCCCATTCCCACTGTCATTTCATAATGCTGGACAAAGTGTTGCACCTTGTCTAATAATCTGCAGCAACCTGTCCTACACTTGTTTCTGAAGCAGGGAGGTTCGGAAACTCAATACAATGCTTTTATTAAAAAAAACCTAATCCTTAAAGTTTAACCTCCAATGATTCTGGATATATGTACTGAATAACAACTGCAGCTTAAACATATTCCATAACTTACTATCTTGCTTACTGCAGGGAAGGGGGGAACAGAAGTGAATATAACTGTTGGTTTTTTCCTCTGCGTTTTCATATTGTGCACTAGGGGAATGCATAATACATGCCCTGTCTATTGAATTAAATTCCTAACTGTTCTGGCTCTTTATTGCTTCAGCCGTATGTTTTGTACCAATTGGACCGGATTACTCCAACCCAGCTGGAGAAGTTTCTAGAAACCTGTAGAGAGAAGTATATGAGGTATGGATAATTCTCTCCCCCCCCCCCCCCCGGTAGGAGTGAATGTCATTTGAACTGATTTAGCCAAATCTGATTATAAGTAGGTGAGAAACTGATAGAAAGTATTCTCCTGCTTCTCGGGCAGAACTTAGGAGGTCTGAAGCGGGAAGCAAGTTTTAGCCAAAGTTCAGTTTCTTCCCTCAGATGTTTGTCTCAGTGTCAATATAGCTAAATAGTAATAGATCTGCAATTGTTACATGATTCATGCTAAAATGGCAATGGCCAACTTCCCTCAGATTGATTGTAAAGTTGCCCATCTCCCCTGATACATAGTTAAATTCCTTGCATACTTACTACAGTGGTACCTCAGGTTAAGTACTTAATTCGTTCCGGAGGTCCATACTTAACCTGAAACTGTTCTTAACCTGAAGCACCACTTTAACTAATGGGGCCTCCTGCTGCTGCCACGCTGCTGAAGCACGATTTCTGTTCTCAACCTGAAGCACTATTTCTGGGTTAGCACAGTCTGTAACCTGAAGCGTATGTAACCTGAAGCATATATAACCTAAAGCGTATGTAACCCGAGGTATCACTGTATTTCCCCAAACCTAAAAGGCATTGCAGCTTCCCAGACTAAAGGATCATCCCTTTCCTACCCACCCCCCACCCACAATTACATTGTTCTGGGGTTTCTCCCAACCCCCAGAGCCATTGGGGGGGGAGCAGAAGGGGGAAGCCCCATTGCAGAAGCCTTCACGCATGGCTTGCACTGAGGGGACTGATTAGGTCAGTGGTTCTTAAAGGGTGATGGGCAGGGCAGGATGGCAAGTGTGGCAGAAAGATTCAAGGACAATCAGTATTATATTTTGGGCATAATTCATGTTCTTGTGTAGCTAGCCACAATGATTTCTATTTTCCGGATGTCCTGTGATCATATTGTAAAGTAGTTGTGTTCTGTATTACAAATCAAGCATTGCTGGGAGTTGTTTTGTTTTGTTTCCCAATGTATTTCTTACCAGTAAAAAAATTGGGCAATTTTTTCCTCTGAAAATGCATCCCAGAGAAAAAAAGTTTGAGAACCACTGCGTTAGGTGAATCCACCTTCACCCCACCCACCCGCCGTAATTTTTTGTACTTATGATTTCTCCAGTAGTAAGAAGCACACGTTTTATTTCTTGCAGTCAAACAAAATATAAATGCAAGCACCTGAGATTTCCCAGTAATACTACTACTGAACAAAGGGTATTATATAGCAGGACATTTCCTGGATGACATTCAAATTTATTATTATTACAGTATATATTTAAGCAAATGTTATTACATTGAATTGAACAGTAATTATGAAACACAACAATTGCAGAGATGGGGGTCCTGCTGCCCTCTAGATCAGGCACCCCCAAACTCAGCCCTCCAGATGTTTTGGGACTACAATTCCCATCATCCCTGACCACTGGTCCTGTTAGCTAGGGATGATGGGAGTTGTAGTCCCAAAACATCTGGAGGGCTGAGTTTGGGGATGCCTGCCCTAGATGCTGCTGCAATGCAGCTCCCATAATCCCTGATCATTGGCGGTGTTAATGGGAGTTGAAGTCCATTAACATTTGGAGGGCCTCAGTTTCCCCATCTCTGCATTGCAGTGAAACGCTATAAGTCGTCTTGCCTTTGGATGTGCTGATTGCCTTCCACCAGGTGGTAGCAAACTCGGAAGGCTCCAGATTACGAAACGGAAGGAGATCTGAAATTATCCTAGGCCTCAAGTTCTCCAACTATGGACGGCTGCTGCATTAACTAATAATAAATCCCACTAGACAAACTATTAAGTTTAAGCATGTTGTGCCTATGGTTTCTCTGTCATTTAGGTTTTGTAATAGGAGGTATACTGTATAAGAATAATGCTTGTTTTAAATGTCTGTGCTAGCTTTTAGCCCGTAACAACATAAAAGCGACTTCTATGAGGAACAGCAGCACTAAAACCATATTGAAAATGTATTGCAGAAGCAGCAAAAGGGCACATAAAACACTGAATTGTGAATGAATTTACTTGTGTGTAAGATCACCAAAAAAAAAAAGGACTATTGGGAGAAGCAATTTCCCTTCCCAGCCCTCATGGAGTGGATATTTTGGGGTGGGTTGATTCCACACACACACACACCTAATCTAAATATTCTGTCTCGGCATCAGTGGAAAGGAAGTTACCTTTGTTTCCGAAATGCCTTTATCCTGAATCTTGACGTTGGTTTTGAGAAGGCTGAGGCTTTTTTTATACTGGAAGAAGACAGTACTAGTCTTGAGGCTGTTACTGCTCTGTGAGCTGATTTGCTTTATGTAGAGAAGGTCCATAATATGCCGTAGGATTGTTTCGCTGGGATTTAACTAAGGGTGACAGCTGTCCTCTGATCTTCTACTTGCTTCGTTGCATAAGGTCTCTCGCTAAGCATATTGCTGCTGTGACTCTGTGCATCTTGGAGCCTTAGCTTTGCCCTGCCAGATGAGGATGGTTAACAAATGGGATTTAAAATAATTGTTTGATGTTGACCTCCTTGGCTGAGATCACTTAGCCTGTGCACAAGAAAACGACAGTGCTGATAATATTCATTGGGGTATTCAGATCGAGGCTGGTCCAGTGACCTTGGTAAGGGCACCAATTGAATCTCATCTACCAAATGAACTCATGTTGATATAATAAGACACCTTTTTCATGTCATGGGGTTCATAGCCTTGATGCTTCTAGTGTTCACTGTCTCCGTATTGTTATTTGTTGTCAAATGGTTGATATGTTTTATTATAGGGTAAAAAAACATTTGGTCTGCCTTTGAAGGCATTTCAGAATAGGCTAATTATATATAGGAGACCCTGATTGTTGCTGGAGGAGCTGAAGGATGTTTACAGATTTATCTGGGCAGCCAATTTTCAGAAGGACAGTCCACAGGGCATTACGATTTACATTGTCGAAGGCCTTTGTCAGGTCAAAAAATGCCATATACAGGGGTTGGTTTTGCTCTCTGCATTTTTCTTGAAGCTGTTGAGCAGTGAAAATCATGTCCACTGTCCCCCTAGAAGGCCGAAAACCATTTTGGGATTCAGGAAGGGTAGACTTGGATATTGTTAAGAGATGGTTAGCTAAGATCCTTGCAAGAATTTTGCCGGCTGCAGCTAATAGAGAGATGCCTCAGTAGTTTCCGCAATCAGTTCTGTCACCTTTTTAAAAGAGATTGATAATTTTGGCACCCCTAAAATCTGCTGGGATCTCTTCTCTCTCCCAGATTTTTTCAATGAGCTTGTGAAGTTGTTGTGTAAATTCAATTCCACCCACTTTGGAGACTTTGGCAGGTATCCCATCAGGTCCGCTGGCTTTGTTGTTTTCCATTTGGGTAATAGCTGTACATAACTCTCCCAGATTTGGAGATACTGCAAGCTCATCTCTAACTTGTTTTTGCGGAATTTGTGAGAGGACCTCAGCAGCTACGAGGGGGTTGCGGTTAAGGAGATGTTGGTAATGTTCTTTCCAGCGCAGTGCAATAGCTTCTTTATCTTTTAGAAGTGTGGTACCGTCTGCTGAGCACAGGGGGCATATGCCATGAGGCTTATGAGGGAACAGTTTCAGGCAGCTGATCTTGGGACATTGTGATTCTGAAGGATCAGGGAGAAAAACAAAATGTGTATTAAATGCATGGCTCTCCTGAACACCTGTGCTTTCACTTTCTTAAAACAGAGTGTTTGACCATTATATAATATATAGTTGAAAGTGTGCAGCCAGTGCCTGATGAATTCTTAGAACGCAAAAAAAGGTGACGGAAAGATTTTGAGCTGTCTGTGCTCCTAGGCTGCGACACAGCTTCTTGTCTTCCACCAGGGTTTAAAGAAGTGGGTTTTATGATTTCATAGTGCCACACTGAACCTTTTGGGGTTTTTTATCCAGTACAGAGAATGGGGATCTTGGTCCTTGGAGGCCAGCTCAGCCAGGAACTCTCTAGAGTAGACACGTAGGTGTGAAAATTAATAAATACAAAAGTTTTCTTGGTTTTATAACCTAGGGCACAGATGGAACCTGGCTCTGCAGTGGGAGCTCTGTGCGCTCAGAGTATCGGAGAGCCTGGCACACAGATGACTCTGAAAACTTTCCATTTTGCTGGGGTTGCCTCAATGAACATCACGCTAGGGGTGCCGAGAATCAAAGAGATCATCAATGCCTCCAAAGCCATCAGGTACTGAAGCCAGATTTTATTCTCATCTTGATATTTGAATGGCAGATTTAATTATAACAGGGGGAGGTCTCTCTCTCTCTGTCAACTTGCTAGCTGGAGTCAGAGTCTGGGCACTATAATAAACAGAAACTGACAGGAGCAGGATAACTACAACATTTGATCTATCCAGTAATTCTTGCCTATGACACAAACATTTGTTGTAATGTCTTCTGAAAAGGAAACAAGTTTAGTAACTCAACTTCTGCTTGCAAGTTGCCTACTGTGGCGGGGGGGGGGGAATAAGCTGCAGGATGATATCCCTTATCTTGGATGGCTGCTAAATGCTCTCATTTATAGGGGTTCAATGTATCTGTTGCTCTCTTGATCCATCAAAATGAGACCTTTTTTTTTTTAAAGGTAGAGAGTTATTTGTTAGGCCTACCTGTTGATCAAAGCACAAAAATAACTGAACCTAAAAAGTTACAGTGTACCGTATTTTTCACCCTATAGGACGCACTTTTTCCCCTCCAAAAATGAAGGGGAAATTTGTGTGCATCCTATGGGGCGAATGCAGGCTTTCGCTGAAGCCTGGAGAGCGAGAGGGGTCGGTGCGCACCGACCCCTCTTGCTCTCCAGGCTTCAGGAAGCTATCCCCCCAGCCCAGCAAGCTCCAGGAGTGATGGCGAGGTTGCGCACAACCTCGCCATCGCTCTGGGACCTGTTCTGGGGGCTGGGGTCGGGGGAAGCTCGGGCTTCCCCCGCCCCCAGCCCCGCAAGCTCCAACAGCGATGGCGAAGCCCGCACTGGGCTCCCACGGCTTGCGGAGAGCTGCCTGTTCTGGGGGCTGGGGTCCGGGGAAGCTCGGGCTTCCCCCGCCCCAGCCCCGCGCCTGGGAGGGAAATAATTTTTTCCCCTTTATTTCCCCCCCAAAAAACTAGGTGTGCCTTATGGGCCGGTGCGTCCTATGGGGCGAAAAATACGGTACTTGCCATTTGCTACCTCGACCTAAGGCAGCAAGATAAAAAGGGGTCAATTTAGTAGCTGATTGCACTATAATTAGTAGACTCTTGATTAACGAAGTCAAGATACTGTGTGAACAAGGTCAGGGCTCATAAGAGGAACCTCCATTCACACAAAAGTGTTGTGCTATGTCTTCCAAGCTATGAGCAAGATTCAGTATCCTTGAAATAATTGGTTTGGGATTCTTCTTACCGAAAAGCAACAAATTTCAGCAGAGTGAGTTAATACCACAGCAGATAACTGCAGAGATGCGGTTTATGGATTTTTTTTAGATTTTAAATGTACGGGCATCATAAGTTGTTTTGTACAATGTTTAGTTCTCGATATATAAAATAGAATTATTAGTAATGTTCATGGTACGTAAAGGTAATAAACCAGTAAGCTTTTCACAACTATATGCTTTTGCTACTTATCTATAGTACGCCAATTATCACAGCCCACCTTGACACGGACGATGATCCAGACTTTGCCCGTTTGGTTAAAGGACGAATAGAGAAGACACTACTGGGAGAGGTAGACGGTCCCTTATTGTTGCTTAATATACAATATTTCCAATTATGGTTCTGCACTGCTGTGAGGCTTATTAAACAATGAGCATGGTTGAATTTCCCTTTTTTACTTTCAGATTTCGGAGTACATTGAAGAGGTTTTCCTTCCTGACGACTGTTTCATTCTTGTCAAGCTTTCGTTAGAGCGGATTAGGCTGCTGAGGCTGGAAGTGAGTGTGTCCCCCTCTCACTGATACTGTCTTCGAGAAACTGATTTGCCACAGGGGTGCCTTCAGGCAGGGCAGATACCGCAGTGAAAATTAGCGTGGCTTTTTCTGTAGTGCTTTAATTTATTCTAGTTATTGCTCTGTGGTACCTTCAATATGTTAATTGCTTCTGCAGCATGCATCTATGCACATTTTCAAAGAGAATTAATGTTCTCTGCTAGTTTCCCCCTAACCAGATTTGAAGTGAGCAGGGAGCAGATGGATCAGTCTAGCTGTCTTTCTATTTCCACCCTGCGTCAGTTTCACACACATTTATTCATAGGAACATAGGAAGTTACCTTATAGAGAGTTCGACCATTGGCCCATGTAACTCAGTAAGGTCTACATCGATCGGCAGCAGCTCTTCAGAGTTTCAGACTGGAGACATCAAAGTCCTACTTGGAGATGCTTTGGATTGAACCTGGAGCCTTTGGCAAAACAGGTGCTCTACCACAGAGCTACAAAACCCTAACTCTTCTGATCCCTTTCCATGTTAATCTGCATTTAAAAAAAAAAAAGAAGAAGAAGAAGAGTTTGGATTTGATATCCCGCCTTTCACTCCCCTTCAGGAGTCTCAAAGTGGCTAACATTCTCCTTTCCCTTCGTCCCCCACAACAAACACTCTGTGAGGTGAGTGGGGCTGAGAGACTTCAAAGAAGTGTGACAGGCCCAAGGTCACCCAGCAGCTGCATGTGGAGGAGCAGAGACGCGAACCCGGTTCACCAGATTACGAGACTACCGCTCTTAACCACTACACCACACTGGCCCATGAACAGTACAGTCGTACCTTGGATCCCAAATGCCTTGCAAGTCGAAAGTTTTGGCTCCCGAACACCGCAAACCCGCAAGTGACTGTTCCGGTTTGTGAACTATTTTTAGAAGCTGAACGTCCGACGGGGCTTCCACAGCTTCTGATTGGCTGCAGGAGCTCCCTGCAACCAATCAGAAGCCGCGCTTTGGTTTCCAAACGTTTTGGAAGTCAAACGGACTTCCAGAACGGATTCTGTTTGGCTTCCAAAGTACGACTGTAGTATCTAAATTCATATTTGGATATCTATGCAGAATATGTATCTATGTAGTTTATATCAACATGCATATTTCAGGATAAAAAATTAGAAATCTGTATGTTGGTATGCCTTTTCTTTTGAGATGAGAACTGCGTTGTAAAATTTGGAAAAATGCAAAATCCAAAGGATAATTGCACTCCGATTTGCGTGTTAGTCTGGAGGTGTGAATTAGGTCAGCTTGTTTGAAAATCCAGACTAAATGAAATTTTCCTCCATCTCTAGCTGCACCAGGATTTGTAACCCCAGAATGCCTGGTTGTTGTTTCTCATATGCAGAAGCATCCAAATGTCATTTACACCTGTGGTCCAAAGTGGTGCATCTTAACAATAATCTGCACCATGTAATTACTCTGACCATGTAAGCTGGCTCATCGAACTTGGATTGCAGCTGCTGCGCAAACAATATTTTAAATAAATTTCTGATGAAATTCTGAGCAGGCAATTCCTGGAGTGATTTGCACTGATCTCTTTAGGGCATGTAAAACAAATATTGTCTCACACCCGACTAATGCATCAATTTCTGCTCTCTTGAGGGCCCCCGCAGTTCATCCACCTCTGTAATCCCTGAGCCCATATGGCCCCAAGTAATCTCTCTTCAACAGCGTTGGGTTGCTCTTGCCACTACGCTTCTCTTGTTGGTCCAAACATGGCAACAGGCAGTGAGCAGCTGCAAATCACGGTGGTTAGGTTACGAGGTAGTGGCTAGCCAGAGATGGTCCAGTGAGTTCCGTGGCAGAGCAGGGAGGGACGAGGGTGGCGCTGTGGGTTAAACCAGAGAGCCTAGGACTTGCCGATCAGAAGGTTGGCGGTTTGAATCCCCACGACGGGGTGAGCTCCCTGCTCCTGCCAACCTAGCAGTTCGAAAGCACGTCAAAGTGCAAGTAGATAAATAGGTACCGCTCCGGCGGGAAGGTAAACGGCGCTTCCATGCGCTGCTCTGGTTTGCCAGAAGCGGCTTAGTCATGCTGGCCACATGACCCAGAAGCTGTACGCTGGCTCCCTCGGCCAATAAAGCGAGATGAGCGCTGCAACCCCAGAGTCGGCCACGACTGGACCTGATGGTCAGGGGTCCCTTTACCTTTACCTCCTCTGTTTGCATCTACCATGCCAAATGCAGTTGCCACTCACTGCTTCAGAGGGACAGGCTTGTCTTGGACTTCCTCAAGTGGGAATGGACCTCCTGGTTATTGAAAGCAATGTGGGCAAGTTCCTCCTCAACAGTGCCTAGGCCGGCTACCCGGAGACAACCTCCACCTTATCACTGGTGGTAGGCCTGAGAGCCCCACCATCTCCACCATGGCCCGCTACTCGAGGACCCCAGCCAGCACAGCATCTGACTGAGCTGGCTTAACAATAGGCATCATCTGCATGTGTGCATTTTAATGAACTGAACAGAGTGAAAGGTTATGAGTCATGGGGGTGCAGAGATTGTGTGAGTGAACTTAGTGCTTAGCTTATATTTTAATTGCTATTTTGTTAATGTTTTTAATATTGTTTTATAGATTCTAAATGCTGTGTTGATTTGTTAATCATATGACTTGCCATAATTGTGAGGTTTAGCTTATTTTTTTAGTTGCTGTTTTGTTTAGTTTTTTTATAGATTGCAACTGTTTTATTGATAATTTGTTAATTATTTTATATGATGTATGCTGTATTCACAATGTGCTATTATGTTTTATTATGTTATGGTTATTTATTGCTTGTTAGCCGCTTTGAGATTCATTTGAATGAAAAGTGGCCTAGAAATACAATCAATCAAATCAATCACCGGTGTTAGCCAGATGAAATTAGAGAGTTCTGACCTCCTGTTAATTTCCCTGTTTGAGGCTGAAGCTACACATGGCACAGAATGAGTTGGGAAAGTCCTGCAGTGGTAAAACAGCCTCTACCTCTTCAGCTGTAGGTACCACTTTCATGTGAGCGAGTAGTCAAAGGACCTCTCTTACAATACATTAGCATATAAGGAAGAAAGGTTTAGAGCAATCCTCTCTTAGTTCAGTACATCCTTTTTATCTGTACGAGGTCAATTGAAATGGCACTCAGCACAACCAGTTGCAGTCTGAAGTTGCACATCTGTGCAATATGTAGAATGACTGTAATTCATGCACCCAACTTGAGCATGGGGGGGGGGCCGTACCTGGGAGTCATTACTTCCAACATTACATTGAAAATGTAAGAAGAGGGTGTATGGGTCAGTTGTGCCGCCCAAAGCCTCCCTCAGGCTTCAGTAGCACGAGGCTGAAATGGATATTCACATATTTCAGAACTGAATATTTTTGGGGCTCCTGGGCAGTAGCGAACATCGCCTGGCCGAATAGAATAGCATCTTGCGAAGGCCGTCAAATAATCGCTTGCAGAGCTTTTGCCAGACTAGTGTTTTGGACACCGTGTAACAAATTGCATGCCCGCGGAACTGCGCCCAGTGTCGAAATAATTATGCAAATAACAAAGTGACATTTGTGACACAGGTTAATGCGGAGACTGTGCGGTATTCTATTTGTGTCTCGAAGCTGAGAGTGAAGCCTGGGGATGTAGCTGTTCACGGTGAGGCCGTTGTCTGCGTTACTCCCCGAGAGAACAGCAAGAGTTCAATGTACTATGTCTTGCAGTCTCTGAAAGAAGAACTACCAAAAGTAAGGACTTTCCACCTTCCGTGTGTGATGCTCGACAACAAATGCATGTGCTCAGAGCACAGCATTCAAAGGATTCACTGCATTAGTGTGAGAATTCTTGAAAGCCTCTGCTAAGAATACCCCCGTTTCATTTCTTACTTCTTCCGTTTTTCCCCTGAAGAAGCTTTTGTAATTTGAAAACATATTGGGCATCTTGTACCTTTATAAATTTGTGCATATTTAACAGAAGCTGATCTGGGTATTGCCCTCTTGCTGTTGGATGAGCCTATTTTACATCATGATCTATATTTTGTGTGTGTTTGTATGTATATGTAGAGAGAGATCAGACTTTATTACATACCATTTTTCAGCCCAAAGGCTCCCTAATCCATGACCTGCATTATAATATAATATATATATATACACACACAGTAAAGTACAATAAAATGCCTTCGGTCATTCAAAAAATAATACTGGAGATCACAGTGTAATTCTTTGGCGATCACTCATGGCCGAGTAAGGTTGTCTTCCATGAACACGGTATTAACAGTGAGTCCGTAAGTTACTGTGGAGGTCAGTTCTGGATCCACACAGCCTTTCATATTGGGGACATAGGTTTCTGGGCGGGAGTTGATCACGGTGAGGATTTGCCAAACGTGCCTTCCTCTTAGCTCGTTTCTCCCTTTCAGTGTAATAAATTAGGTGCTAAACCTTCAGGGTACTGAGTTAGTTTTACTGAAGCTCTTTGGGAAGTTCCTCTTAAGGATAACTTCACAAATTTGCTTGAAGGAGTGATAAGTGGTGGCTTCTCTTAATTACAGTGAGCACACTCACTATTTTGTCAAAGCAGTGAAGCCTTTGGTGCCCATTGGCTGAGTAGTAATGATGTCACAAAGAAGAATGATGTCACAAAGAAGCTGAGCAATAGATGGAAGCTTAGGGAAAGAGAGCTCAGGGCTGAGGTTTGCTGAAGGAAAGGGAGCCTGACCGGCTGAAGAGACAGGAGCTGGAGGAATGGGGTAAGGAGAGAAAGAGGGTGGACAGGAGAAGGGGACCCTTGAAGAGGATGCAGAGGAGCCAAGGAAATAATGAAGAGCAGAGAGTGGCATGCAGGAACTGGGGGAAGAGGAAGAAACCAGTGGGAGGAGGTGTTTGAAGAAACTGATTCTGTTTGGTTGCAATTGCATTGAAAACAGCTTGGCCTTTCAAAAACAGCCAGATCCCTACCAAAGCCAAACTATTTCCTTCCCTTTCCAATAAAGAAATCAAATAACTACGTAACAAAATCAGTTGAGTGCCTAATTGAAGTAGACTGATCTGTGCCAGATGCATATTCTTTGGGTTGCAAAAAGGCACACGCCAAGTGAAAAGGCTTGAAGTACAGAAGTCATTGAAGACCATCCTTTCTAGGAATTCTGTTTCTATGTTGCAGATTGTGAGCCCTAGTTATGTGGACTCCTAGCCTTCGAGTGTTCTGACTGCTTTCCTTCACAGTCACAACACACATCCGTGGAAGTCCCAAGCAAATATGAAGAGCCAGGGGTGGAAGCTAACCTGTAGTCATCCCAATGTTGCTTGATTTCAGTTCCCATTATCTCTGACCATTAGGCTATGCAGGCTTGGGACGGATGGGAGCTGGGAGTCACCTGCATCTGGAGGGCTACAGGTGTGTCACTTCCAGTTTAGGCAATATTAAACAGTCACTGTAGGAAAGAGCAAGGAGGGCAAAGAGTAGGGTTTTGATTGCGATATCTGATCTATAGCAAGAAGCATTTATCAGGGTATCTGTCTTCTAGACACTTTTTAAAATTTCCTTTCCTCCATAAAGGTGGTTGTGCAGGGTATCCCGGAAGTGTCTCGCGCTGTCATTCATATTGATGAGCAGAGTGGGAAGGAGAAGTACAAGCTGCTGGTGGAAGGTGACAACCTGCGAGCTGTCATGGCCACACATGGAGTCAAAGGAACAAGGACTACTTCGAACAACACTTACGAGGTAGCCATCAAGAGGGCATTGGTGATATGAGCTGGTGGTGTGAGGCATAGTGGTTGAGTGATGGAGCCTGTGGAAGTTCTTGGTTCAAATGTCACCTTTTCCATGAATTCCCTAGGTCATGGGGAGGCAATCCAGCCTGCAGACAGTCTGGGAATCAGCATGTTTTTACATGAGTAGAATGTGTCATTTTATTTAAAATGCATCTCTGGATTATTTGTGGGGCATAGGAATTCGTTCATTCCCCACCCCAAAAGAATATATATATAGTCTGGCCGCCCCACAAGGTCTGAGGGACAGTGGATAGGCCCCCTGCTGAAAAGGTTTGCTGACCCCTGTCCTAGGTGGTCTAAGGCAGGCCATGTTCTCTCAAGACTAACTTCTTTCCCCCCATCCCCCCACCCCCAATCTACAATATGGAGTTAATACAGATTGCAGCAATATAGTGAAACACTCCGAACACTCAGAAAGCGTTATTATTATTATTTATTGAATTTATATACTTCCTATACCCAGGGTCGTTCACAGATATAAAACCACAAAATACATAATAAAAATAAAAGCAACAACCCAATAGCTTCCCCCCCAAAAACAACACCACATTTTAAAAGGGCATAGGCTGTCAATCAGATCAACCAAAGGCCTGGTTAAAAAGGAACATTTTTGCCTGGCACTATAATGAAGGCTCCAGGCGAACTTCCCTGGGAAGAGCATCCCACAGACAGGGAGCCACTACAGAGAAGGCCCGTTCTCGTGTTGCCACCCTCCAGACCTCTCAAGGAGGAGGAGGCACGTGAAGAAGGGCCTCAGAAGATGATCTCATGGTCCAGGTAGGTTCATATGGAAAGAGACAGTCCTTGAGGTATTGCGGTCCTGAGCCGTTTAAGGCTTTATAGGTCAAAACCAGCATTCTATAGTGTGATAACGAAGAAAAATGCTACCACTGGAAGCTACTGCTTGTAACGAGGCAGGGGCAAGCTCGGGTGCAAGCCAGGGCAATTTTTAAGCCAAAATATATGGGAATGATTGTAGTTTGGGGGAAGGAGTTGCTTTGGAAAATCACAGTGCTTATGTGCCAGCAGAAACAATGTTTTGCCACTTCCCTAAACCACATAATTTAATCCACTAGGTCGAGAAAACCTTGGGCATTGAGGCTGCCCGGACCACCATCATCAATGAGATTCAGTACACTATGGTAAACCATGGTATGAGCATTGACCGGAGGCATGTGATGCTGCTGTCTGACCTGATGACATACAAGGTTTGTTTTCTCCCTTTTCATTGTTTTGCCACCAATGCACTTGGCTCTCCTTTCCTCAAATAAATGCAAATGAAGAAAATACCGGGGAAACACCTATACGAGTGTTGCTTGCTGCGATATCCACATGGTTTACTCCCTTCCTAGGCACCTGCGTAGCAAAGAGCCTCATGATGGGCATCCGTTTACTGTACTGACATACAGTATATCTTCTAAGCCCAAATTAAGGTTTAGGGTGGTTGTTTTTCTTTTGGTCCAAGTAATCAGTAATATGTGAATCATTCGGATGTGGCCTTCCAGGAAGGTCCACACATATTTTGCCCCCTCCCCCCACTGGCGTACCCCGTTTCCTTCCCCTCTGCCCAGCGCCACAAGAGTGAGCAGTGTGGGCAGAGTGAGCAGGCTGGTCTGTCAGCTGCCAGTCTGCCATACTCTTTCCACTTGCTTTGTTGACTGGGAGAGATCAGCCTCTGCTGCCAGCAATTGCAAGAGACATTGGCACTTCCCCGCACCTGATTGGCCACGAGCCTGGGAAAGGGAAGTTGGCACTCAAGAATCAGTGGCCTAATATAATAGAATGATAAGAAACTAAGCATGGTAGGTCTTAGGCTGTTGTATATGTAAAAAATATGTTATATATGTATATGTTGTATTTGAGAGGAGGCGGGCAAGACAATTGTTCCAAATCTCCTTTATTAACAACCATGCTGGACAAATTATTATGCATCCATATAGCTATCAGTGTACACTTGCCCAGGACAAGAAATGCAACTTCATCCACCGTATAGATTTGCCTTCTTTGTACAGAGTCAAAGCCTTTGTTGAGCATGAATTAGCTTATGAGGTTCCGCTGTCTTCCTTTTCTCGGACTAGGGTGAGGTTCTGGGGATTACTCGGTTTGGCCTGGCAAAAATGAAGGAGAGTGTATTGATGCTTGCTTCGTTTGAGAAGACAGCAGATCACCTCTTTGACGCTGCATATTTTGGGCAGAAGGATTCAGTGTGTGGTAAGTGTCTTGGGTGATGAATCTTGCCACTAAGCACAGCTCTCTAAATGGATCCTGGCTGAAAATGGGGGAAGTGGAGCATGGCCTTTTTTGCTGTTGCCCCATAGTAGGGAATGATCTCTCTTCCTACTCCTTTTTTCACCATGGCCTTGACGTAGTGAAGTTGTTTTGCAGGTAATAACTGCTTTAGATCAGTCTTCACGATTGTAATATGTAATATTACTGTAGCTAATCTCTTAAACAACCTTTGCTTCTTTAAGTCCATGATGCACATTGCATGGGAAATATGAGGCTTTAATTGTTTTTTCTTGATCTTCTCTAGGCGTTTCTGAGTGCATCATTATGGGTATCCCAATGAACATTGGAACTGGACTTTTCAAGCTGCTGCATAAAGCTGACAAGGAAGCAGACCCCCCGAGAAGGCCTTTAATTTTTGACAACCCCGATTTCCATATTTCCCTTACTACGTAGCAGCTGGAGAGCACCAAACAGCAAGCAGATGGCATATTTTAAACTGGAGCTGCATGCCTCTCTAAGTAGGGTTTGGAGGCTGGATAAGTGAGAGATCATGATGTGCGCAACTGATCCACCACTGCTGCAGGCGTTTATCTTTTGTGTACTTAATCCGCAGTGAACTTCAGCTGACGGCGTTTGGTTTTTAAAAGCAATAATTTTCCCTGCTACATCAAAAACCTGTAACATGGATTGTGGGACACCAAATCCCTATGAAAGGGAAGACGCTTAACGTTTTTGCCTGGATTTCTGTCAGAAGCATTAGCTATAGTAATAGGAAAGAATTCTGCTGCCTCTACCAGCTGTGATAAACATCTGTCAGAGTGTCCAAAGTAATTTCCAGTTGGATTGATGTCAAATAGGTTGTGTTTGCTGTCATATGTAGTGCATATCCTTTTCTGTTAAAGTTTGCTTCCCAAGTACACTTTGTGTGGCAACTTCTTAGAAAAAAGGGGGGGGAAGTGGCCTGAGAAATTCTTTATATTTTGGGGCCATTTCACACAACTCCATTCCACGTAGATTCCACCACAGAGTAACTACAGAAAGAGAGAGGAAGACAGAGGGGTGGGAATCAAAATTGGCTCTGAATGGTAGTGAATTGAACGGGGAGGAGCTATTGGGGGTTAGCATTGGGGTCATGGCCAACACTGATTTTATTTATTAGAAGTTTCAGAGAATGATCTTACCTGCTAAAGTTCAGGCACTGATACACTGACTATTTCTCCAGCCTAATTAATACACAATAGTGTTATGTTAATGATGAGCTAATGGGAACGACTGGGAATTTGCAAGTGGGGGCCTTTCATTCTCATAGACATTCCTTGGGTTTACTCCCCAGAGTAATTATATTCTGTAGGTAAGAAAGCTGCAAAACTCACTTTTGTAATATCTGACACTTTTTATATTGCTGAATGTTGAAGAGTTTGTGAGTAAAGTTTTTAAGTAAATGAAGGGACTTTGAACCCTTCAATACTTTTGTAGCAAGTAACATGATGGGGAAAACTAGATGAGGAAATGAAGGCAATGCCCCTCTCCCCCCCTTATTGTTTAAATTATCCCTTTTTGGTTCATATTGATTCATGCGTTTCACGTTGGTCCTAAACTACCATACATTGTTTATCAGAGCAAATGTTTAACTGATTCGCAATTATATTTGTATGTGCTTGTTAGTATTACCCCCAACATAGGAATTAAGGTCATCTTCTGGTTTGTTTGCTTTTTTGTTAAAGAAAAATGATAATGTACAGCAAATTGCATGATTCTTTTTTTGCTAGGCATAAAGAAACAAATTCTGAATACAAAGAAAGATAATACGACGAAATAGTGATAATAAAATAAACAAAATTGGTAATGCAGCCAGAATAGCATTTATGACCACTCGTTTGCTTATTTTCTGGATGCCTTTTTGAAGGTGAAGACTGTGATGGAGACAGTACTTCCAGATAAAGCCAGACTAGAGTAGAAGCCAGTCCAGAAGATGATCCAGATCTAAACGTAAACTACCAAATCTCTCCTACCACTAGAGGGAACTGAGTGTAACAACTCACATAAAAGCCGTGCTGAGCTGTTAATAGCACCATGGACTAAAAGGTATGAAGCTGGAGTACTAACGAGATGATTCCCCCCCCCCAAAAAAAAAAAAATTCACTACAAGCTACTCTGTATTTGGGAGGCTATGGAGCAAGAAACACCACTGTGTGATTGCAGTATGTGCTTTGTATGGCAGTTTGCAAACTCTTCTTGAGCCAGTAGCAGGTCTGAATATCAGATCACTATCCCCAGTTTTGTGGATAATGTTATACAAGACAAGTTGGTCCTCAGAATCCAGAAGCTTTCAAAAGGAAGTTCCCTTCCAAAATGTGAACAGTTTCATGTAGCATGGGAAAATGTTGCTTTCTTATACCGTACTGTAGATGTGAATAAAGATAATTTTTCAAGGTGTGCGTTCAGGGTCATTTACTGATGGAATTCTCTACCTAAAACTGCTGTAAATATTCTTAATAAAGCATAACTATTTGAACATTCATGCATACCTAGGGTACCCTGAGACCATTTTGTTGCATTTATGTAACTCGTTAGATCATGCAGAAAGATGAATCCTTTCCAGTAATCTAAGGGCTGATCCACACATGAACGTTATGTGGTTGTGGCGACTTTAAGTAATGACTTCCTTGTCTCAGTAACTGACACAGATACGGCACTCCGAGCGGAAACCTCCATTTGCCTTATTTACAATGTTTCTCATGAGCTGTTCCCCACAATTTTGTGTCAATTCATCATGTGATGTGCTTCGATCATGTATGAGCCAATCAAAGGATCTTTTCTTCCGGCCCTGCATGAATCAGCTGACCATACTCTGCTTGCGCGCACACACACAATATAGTGCAGAGAATGATCATTGTTTGTAGAGATGGTGGCTCCCAATTCATAATAGTATGCGCCAATAATTATTGTCATTAAATTTAATACGTTGATTGGAAATGAATCGTCATCTAGCTTGTCTCTACATTTCCATTCAGTGCTGCTGTCAGCTGGTTTGAGGTTTAAAAAGAGATTGTCGAGCCAGACCCCTCCACCTGCTAAAACAAGGGGTGGAAGAGTGGAGAACATAAATTCTGACAGGTCCAGATTTTAAGCTGCTGTCACGCACACAGAGCATATGCAGTCTTCAGAAGATCCTTCCTGCACAGAGGATTTGTTATGGGAATTGGGCCCTTGGGAAATGACAACACAAATGAAACTTCAAGTAAAGTTAGTAAGTTTTCTGCAAACTCTAAAAAAATAAAAACAACTAAAAGCAAGTCAAACACAAAACAGATTATAGAAGTTGGTCAAAAAGGATGTTAATTTCTTGAAAACCCAAAGCTCTGACAAACTCCTTTGGGGGTGGAGTGGTTTCTACACATTTCAAACACCAATTTAACTCGGTGTTCTGTAATTCAGCAAAACGATTTTGCTGCTTTGTCTTTGTAAATGTACAGAGGCTTTGCAAAGATGCTGTCTTAACTAACTGGTCTGTTGGGCTTAAATAAGGTATTTCTGGTGTGTGTAAGCTCTATGGCAGCAATGTCTACAACTTCAGCACATTTCCTTGTTTTCTGGAAACAATGGGGCAAAAAGCTTTGGGTCCACAGTATCATTCTCTAGTGATCTTTTCTGGTCTTCCCTCCCATACTGCTGCTTGTATAATCTAGCCTTGACACAATACTTCTATCTAAATCTTTGCATTCCCATCTCATACCCTACAGTTTCCTGTTATATTTAGTGTCCTCCCCTCCCCATCCTTATTCTTTACAGAGAACTTTTCTGCCCTCTGGCCTCACATTGGATGTCACTGGTAGAGACAACACTTCCCCAGAGCGGAGCTACATTAACCACATTGTGCCACTGGCTGACTTTAATTCAGCCATGCAGGTTCATGCTGAACTCTTTCCCTCCGGGGCAATTTCGCCACTAAAGGAGGGCGGGAGTCCTTTTGTGTATTGCAAGCTGGAATTTGATTGCCATCACAGCTATGACTATTGACTTGAGTGATTTCCGGCTGTAAACGACCGACTGTGCTGGGAAGCGAGCTTACACTCGGGGTGACGAGATAGAAAGAGACCCGCACGTTTGCCTCAATAGCGTGTTGCTACGTTCGCCCCATGCTTACCATAGTATCCAGGATGCTATGCTGACAGTACTATAAGGTGGCTGTTTATGCATCAGCAAAAAAAAGATGGACTTTGTCACCAAAAGGGGGACAAAGTAAAAATATCAAAATTCATATGCTTATATATCTAATTAGGGGATGTGGGTGGCACTGTGGTCTAAACCAGAGAGCCTAGGGCCTGCCGATCAGAAGGTCGGCGGTTCGAATCCCCGCGGGCTCCCGTTGCTCGGTCCCTGCTCCTGCCAACCTAGCAGTTCGAAAGCCTGTCAAAGTGCAAGTAGATAAATAGGTACCCCTGCGGTGGGAAGGTAAACGGCGTTTCCATGCGCTGCTCTGGTTTCGCCAGAAGTGGCTTAGTCATGCTGGCCACATGACCCGGAAGCTGTACGCTGGCTCCCTCAGCCAGTAAAGCGAGATGAGCACCGCAATCCGAGTCGTTCGCGACTGGATCTAACGGTGAGGGGTCCCTTTACCTTTATGTATCTAATTGCATGCAAACTCAGAATGATTGTAATTTAGATAGAGACAGGTATTATGCATGTCTGCTGTCCAGGTACTAACTTGAGGGGCAACCCCTGTTTATGTTTCCTTATGTCTATCTAAAAGAGACTTCAATTGAACAGCCTTTCAGGGAGAGGACTTTAGTCTGTAAAGTGAGAAATACGGCCATACTACAACCCTCTGAAAAGATGGGTAGGTATATTGTGTCATTCATGGCCTGGATGTTGGGGGCAAGGCCCAGATGAGGTCGTGGGTATGTATCAGGTGAGGGATGGGGGTCAATAGAGATAAATATTTGCCATCCCAGCGCTGAGGTTTATTGCCAGAGCACGACTCTACTGTTTGGGCAATAAAGTAGTGGCTGCTTAGCAACCACATTTAGCTGATACTGTATTGGGGGGCTGTTCGGTTAAATGTTGCAGGTGTCTTGTTTCTTGTTATATATTTGCTTTATATAATGTGGTTTTGAACATGATAGAACTGGCTCCAAGCCTTTGGGACAGGACAGCGTAATAAATAAGCGCCATATTGATAGGTTTTAAAAAGAACTTCGGAGAGGTGTTCCTTTTGGATGAGCAGCGATAATTTACACTTCAGACACAACTGCTTGTAGATAATCATGAATGCATTAGCATGATGTTTAAAGACTGGGCCTTGCTTCAAATTAATATATGGACCCAAAGGCATTCTGTGTGTTGCCTGCCAAAAGTTCTTGTAATCTTATGGATGCACATTTTTGAATTATTTTCTCGCCTTTATAGATGATTATCATATTTAATCATGCTGGGTTTCCTGATATGAATGCCTTTGGAGGAAAGATGCATCGCACCCAAACCCCAAAACTCTTTGCATATCAGTTGCCCTGAATTTGTGGAATATGTGCTTGTTTATTTTACATAGCAATTAAGAAAATGTCTTTATAGAGCAATAGATGCAGAAAAGGACAGTTCTCTGAAGATATCAATTCCCCCTCATGGATTGGAGGCAAACATATACAGTGAGGAGCCTTTTGGGAATTATAGGGACAGAACTACCCAAACTATAGAAACTTATTCATGTATGCGACTACAGCAGCAAGAATGTTACTTGCCCAAAAATGGAAAGAAGAAGAAGTCCCAGCAAAGGAAGAATGGATACAAAAACTTAATGGAATATGAATAAATGGCGAAACTTACCAGAGAAATAAGAAATAAATATAACAAACTTTTTATAAAAGAATGGAAACGGTTTACTGAAAATTTACAAACTGTAAACAGATAAGAACATTGGCAGGATTATAGTAATAACCTGCAGTTTTATAAGAGTATATATTTAAAGTAGATGAATAAATGAGCAAATTAAGTTAATTTGGATTTGCAGAAAATATTAAAAATTAAGGAAGCACAGAAAAGGGGGAAGGAAGTCAAGTTTTGAAATGTTAAAATGATTGTAAATTTATTGAAATGTATAAAACTGAAAATCATAAATAAAATAGAAAAAATATATAATACATTAAAAAATAGAAGCACTGTAACTATCCAACTTTACCCCTGAAGGCACACTCTTCCATTGTCTCCCGAGACGGATGCGAACAGCAACGATATGGGGGAGTGGGGTTTTTAAGTAAAAATGTTACTTCATCATATATATACATAATAGTTTACAAAGGAATTCCACTTACTGCATTAGCTTATGTAATTTATTCATAAATGCTCAGTGTGTCCAATGTGTTTCAAGGCACTTTCTCTTGTCGGGGTGAGGGGGGGCGTGATCAGGAGTTATTTCCTTGACAATGGCTTAGCTGAAGTTTGAAAGCAACAGGAAGCATCTCCTGAACTTTTTCCCTTGATGAAGATGTATTTCCTTGAAATGGGATCTCTTTGGCCACTATTAAAAAGTAGTTGTCAACAGCGCCCCACCATCACCACTCTGTGTAATGAAATTTTACACATCACTTGGGAAGACAGGCGAACTAATATCAGTGTACTGGAAGAAGCAAAGATCACCAGTGTTGAAGCACTGATTCTTCAACATCAACTTTGTTGGACTGGTCATGTTGTGCGGATGCCTGATGATCGTCTTCCAAAGCAATTACTCTATTCCGAACTTAAAAATGGAAAGCGTAATGCTGATGGTCAACAAAAGAGGTTTAAATACTGTCTCAAGGCAAATCTTAAAAAATGTAGTATAAACACTGACAACTGGGAAACACTGGCCTGTGAGCGCTCCAGCTGGAGAACAGCCTTTACCAAAGGTGTCATGGGCTTTGAAGACACTTGAACTCAAGATGCAAGGGAGAAACTTGCTAAGAGGAAGGCACACTTGGCAAAACCACACCGTGGTCAACTCCAGCCCAGAAACCAATGTCCCCACTGTGGAAGGACATGTGGATCCAGAATTGGCCTCCACAGTCACTTACGGACTAACTGTTAAAACCGTGCTTATGGAAGACAATCTTACTCGGCTATGAGTGATCGCCGAAGAAGAAGGTCCATATTCCTGGTGACCATTGGTGACCCACCATGGGACGATGACTGGTTCTGCACAATACTTCATAGCAGGTGAGGGATGGAGAACTTGCCCACCAGGCTATATTTCCATGGCAACTGTAAATGTGTTCTAAATCTCATGCCATAGCCCCTTTCTTACTGAGAGGGCAAGCCTATGTCTAGGGTTGGACTGTACCACTTCAGACCATGGAGGAGGGGTGTCACAGGATTGAATACTTACTACTTTGTACAAAAATATTTCCTCCACATGCAAAGCTAGGCGTCAGGTTGTAGCCTAGTGTCCTCCCTGACATCAGGGGATGGGTGGACGCGATCTGGTTCGCCCAAAAATTAATTGGGCTTTTTGAGTGTTCAAGTAAAACTTTTTAAAACAAAACAAAAGAAAAACAACTCTGGAATGGTTTTCTGAGCATTTGACATTAACACCCAAAAAGCTTTCCCATCTCCACCATATACACCATTTCATTCTGTAAATCATAAATCTGTCTGTCTCTTTAAAAATTGTATACCACCCTTCATCCGAAAATCTCAGGGTGGTTCACAGCATAAAAATACAAGGTAAAAACAAACACAAAATACAGAATGAAAACAAGAAGAAAAACAGAACGAAACAATAATGTCCCCCAAGTCCTAAACCAGTAATAACTACCATCCTACTCTGCAATTGCAATGATTACCCAATTAGTAAACATATATTGAAATGAAAAAGTGGGTGAGAAGACGAGATTCCACCTTTAAAAACTGTTTAACCAACTTCTCTATGGGAATGCAAAATGGCAATGATTCAGGTATGCTACGTGATCACCTACCACATCCTTAGGGTTTTAAAAAATTATATTAATCCCAACTGCTCTCCATTTAGTACCTTTAGCATCTCTGCAGTCCTTTGCAAACAGTAAAAAAGGACAAGTGCTGGTGTAACATTGTAGCTAAGAGAATGATCTGTGGTCCAGGTCAATGGTTGAAATCTTACAGCCATAAACTTATTAGGTGGTCTTAAGGAAGGCATATACAGTGGTACCTCAGGTTAAGTACTTAATTCGTTCCAGAGGTCTGTTCTTAACCTGAAACTGTTATTAACCTGAAGCACCACTTTAGTTAATGGGGTCTCCTGCTGCCCCTGCACTGCCAGAGCATGATTTCTGTTCTCATCCTGAAGCAAAGTTCTTAACCCGAGGTACTATTTCTGGGTTAGTGGAGTCTGTAACCTGAAGCGTATGTAACCTGAGGTACCACTGTATATATATTCTCAGTCTCAGCTGCCCACCCAAAATGTGGGGATAATAATACTGGCTTATTTCCAATGGTTACTGTGTTATAAGACAATTGTGATGATAATGCTTTGTGTGCTAGATAAACGTATTTCTACAAGTTACCACCAAAACATCACTTAAAGCAAAATTCAAAGACAAATGTTGAGGGTTCTCTTCAGAAGAAACAACTTGGGCAAGAAAGTTGCAGTGAGACCAGATTTCTTTTTATGTTTGTTCATCAGCACATCACAAATAATAGGAGAGGTCCTTGGGACACAGCTGGGGGACCAGCTTGAGCTGCCAATTGCTTATAATGTCCTATATTCTCAATGTTACAGATGAAGGCTGGAAAACCCATCACAGCGATACAGTTTTTTGCAGCCGCCTCCTCCTGGTTAGAACAGCTATTAGGTTGGAGTGGAAAATGGGAAGTGGGACAGAAGTTGGCAGGCAATCTAAGGCGGAGGTTGGCCGGTCTCTGGCTTCTTGGAGTTCTTGTAAAAACCCAAACCGGATCCAAGATCAGGGATAGCCAACATGTTGTCATAGAACTGTAGAGTTGGAAGGGGCCCTGATGATCATCTCATCCAACCCCCTGCAATGCCTGAAGGTTTGGACTACAGCTGCCATCAATCCCAGCTAGCAAGACCAATTGCCATGGATGATGGGAGCTGTAGTCAACAATATCTGGATGGCACTATGTTGACTATCCCTGCTCAGGATCTACCATCCAGACCAAGGCAACTACAATGAAAGAACAGGCTATCTCTGAGCACATACGGAGTCCAGGAACTTGTTGTCAGTACCAGATCTTAACTGAGCTCAGAGTCCTTTCCATGCAAAAGTCTACTCCCAATTAGCTTTCTTTATTTCACCAGCCTAATTTAGGCCCCATCTGCACTATGCATTTAAAGCAGTACCACACCACTATAAATAGCGCTTCCCCCAGAGAATCCTGAGAACTAGTTGTTAGGAGTGTTGAGAGTTGTTAGGTAACCCTTATTCCACTCTTAACAAACTACAGTCCCCATGATTCTTTGGGAGGAGCCATGCCTATTTAAAGTGGTATGGTATTGCTTTAAATTCATAGGGCAGATGGGGACTTAGGTGGGAACAGTGGTTTTTTGATTGCTATTGTTAAGCAGTTAGAATCAGATATCCTTGCCGATCTATGGCAAATCGCCTAGACATCTACCAATAAATCCTGGTCTACCTTCTGTCCGGGACGCGGGTGGCGCTGTGGGTAAAAGCCTCAGCACCTAGGGCTTGCCGATCGAAAGGTCGGCGGTTCGAATCCCCGTGGCGGGGTGCGCTCCCGCTGCTCAGTCCCAGCGCCTGCCAACCTAGCAGTTCGAAAGCACCCCCGGGTGCAAGTAGATAAATAGGGACCGCTTACTGGCGGGAAGGTAAACGGCGTTTCCGTGTGCTGCGCTGGCTCGCCAGATGCAGCTTTGTCACGCTGGCCACGTGACCCGGAAGTGTCTCCGGACAGCGCTGGCCCCCAGCCTCTTGAGTGAGATGGGCGCACAACCCCAGAGTCTGTCAAGACTGGCCCGTACGGGCAGGGGTACCTTTACCTTTACCTTTTTACCTTCTGTCCACCCCAGCATAGGTGATGAGAAGAACAAAAAGGGGACAGGAAATACTGTGGGCAGAGTGACTTGAGGGAGGCTGGTGTGCACATGCACCATACAGTGTAATTCTCTGCTGCTATCTGTGCATCTGTTGTGATTTTTAAAAGCACAACCTTGAGACTCCTTCATTTCGACAAAGTTATTTTCCACAAGATGAGCTTAAAAAGGGAACTGCTTCCAGTCATACTTCAGTCAATCTGTCAGCTCATGCAAGTTGGAACAGGATGAGACTGTGTAATATGTGGCAGAAGAAGTCATTCAAATGTCACTTGTGGGAATGCAGATGCAATTCGGTGGTCAGGCATGTGTATGACTACTTGAGACCTCTGGTCCCATGCTCAGCCTTTCCATGCCTGGAACTAAGAGATTTAGAGCCCTGTGGTAGGGATGCGGGTGGCGCTGTGGGTTAAACCACAGAGCCTAGGACTTGCTGATTAGAAGGTCGGCGGTTCGAATCCCCGCGAGGGGGTGAGCTCCCGTTGCTTGGTCCCTGCTCCTGTCAACCTAGCAGTTTGAAAGCACGTCAAAGTGCATGTAGATAAATAGGGACCGCTCTGGCGGGAAGGTAAACGGCGTTTCCGTGCGCTGCTCTGGTTCGCCAGAAGCGGTTTAGTCATGCTGGCCACATGACCTGGAAGATGTACGCCGGCTCCCTCGGCCAATAAAGTGAGATGAGCGCCACAACCCCAGAGTCAGCCACGACTGGACCTAATGGTCAGGGGTCCCTTTACCTTTATAAGGTATCTACCCTGGTTGCCCTGGGCTTCCCACAGTGACACAGAAGTGCTTGGATGATGATGATGAATAATAATTTATTTATACCCCGCCCATCCGGCTGGGTTTCCCCAGGATTTCCTTCTCTGTGACTATACCTGCTTACCTCATGTTGTGACCAGTTGAGGTTAGTTGCTCTAGGAGCTGTTCATGGGAAATGTTGGGTTCTCAGTTTGCAACCCAGAGACTCTCCCCTTGCTTTTTAAATCTCTTGAATCAGGAATGCTAGTTTTTCCTATCCATTGCCATCCTCCCATCTCAGTCTCCATGCAGGTGTTGTATGCCTGAAGCCCTCTTAATTTTAACAAGAGGGGGCACAGATGATAGGCTGGAGAGCAAACATGTGGATAAAGGCATGGTTTGACTCCAAATTGAGCAGATGATGATGAATATTAGCCCACCCTTCACTCTAAGGTCCCAGGACAGGTCACAACATTAGAACACTATTAAAAACACTTTAAAGCAACTTACAATCACAAAAATAAGGTGAGTCCTAAAAATATATAGCTCAAGTGTCAAAAGCCAGGCTAAAAAGGTGCATCTTCAGCATTTGCCAGAAGATGTATTATGAAGGTGCCACCTCAGAAGGGAAGGAGTTCCACAATTTAGGAATGCCACAGACAATGCGCTTTCCTGGACCAAACCCATCCCCTGAGCCTCTGAGGACAGAAGAACCAACAAGAGGATGCTTCTATCAATCTTAGCACCTGAGAGGGTCCATAGGGAAGGAGGCAGTTTTTCAGATATTTGGGGCCTAAGTCATTTACAGCTTTAAATACTAGCACGAGCACCTTGAATTTGGCCCTGAAACAAACTGGCAACCAGTGCAGCTGTTTTAAAACACAGGTTTTATCTGAGATCTAAATGGAACCTCAACCAGAAACCTGGCTTCTGTATGTTGGTCCAATTGAAGCTTAAGAGTCCTCTTCAAGGGCGCACGTAGAGTGCACTGCAATAACCCAGCCTGGAAGTTACCGGAGCATGGTGTACAGTGGCAAAGTCATCTCTATCTATTCCCAAAGGCGCTGCAGCTGGCAAACCAGCCAGAGCTAAAAAAGGTGATGCCTGCTATCTTACTATAGAATAAACATGCAAGTGTGTCATCATGCTGCAGCTTGCTTGGCTGCTGACAGGTGAAGCACAAAGAACAAAGCTTCACTACAAGGTAGTCGAGATGGGTAAGATGAAAGGGTGTTCGGTGCAAGACTGTCCACATGGGGAGACAGCAAAGGAGCACCAAAGCAGCATTTGTTAAATGATAACTTCCATCCCAAAGAGCTTTTTTTTTTGGCAGCGCTGCCTGTACCTATTTAAAAGGTGCAGTTGGAGGACGGTAATTAAGAGTGGGACGGGCTTCTACCACCCCACCCCCGCCCTTTCCCTTGCAACTCTTGAACAGAGCCAGGGAGCGGCTTGGAGAAAGAGGGAGCTCCTCCTCCCGTTTACCTCGCCTTACACATTTGCCAAAGCAAAGGCTCTTTTGATTGACGGCCAGGGCGAGCTATGGCGGAGGAAGCTGCGGCGGGGAGCTGGGAAGGCGAAACTTAGCCGAGCAAAGGCGCAGCAGCAGCAGCAACAACAGAAAGGATCCAAAGCATGGAGCAAACAACGGCGGCAGCAGCAGCACGAGTGGCCATCGCCCTCATCCCTTCCTCCTCCTCCTGCTAGGTGCTTGTTGCCTCCCGTTTTTGCACCCCTTTTCCCTCCTCACTTTTTCTCCCTTCCTTCCTTCCCCCCGCTTCTCCATTGCTGGGGGCGGGGCGGGCGCCCGCTTTCTTCTCTCCCGGAGCCGAGAGGAAGGCGGCCGCAGGCAACGCAGGGAAATGCATTTCCTGCACCCAGGAAAAACTGCAGGAGCGGCAGAAGCCCGGTGCAGCAAATATGGCTGCGTGCGGCTGCCGGGGCTCCTGAGCGGAGGCCCTGGGAGGAATTGAAGCCTCGCCCCCCCTCGCTTTTCCACCGCCATCTCCCCCCTCTTTTGTATAAACGGGGCCTTTGCCCTGCAAGAAAACACCCCAAGAACTCTGGGTGGGAGAGAAGTTGGTTCGAGCTTTCATTTTTTTTAGGGCCGAGATGAAGCGGGGAGCCCTTTGCCCAAAGCGGAGCCAATTCGGAGCTTGCAGCTGAACTCTCCAAGCTTTGGCAGGGAAAACAACAGAAGAGGGGGAGGGGAAATAAAAGGAGAGGGTCCCCCCCTTTTCTCTCGTAGGGGGGAGTTGGTGGGTGGCAGGAGGTGCCGAACTGTTAGGGAACGGAGGAACCACGCCAGCCTCCGCCGTCTTCAGCGCGTGATGACCCGGTGCAGGAAAGGTATTTTTTAAGAGCTACCTGTTTGATTTGGAGTTTGGGGATTCAGAGGGAAGCGAGGGGTGGGTGGGCTTGATCAAGGAGGCAGCGAAAGAGCAACAGTTGTTTTCCCTTCTGCATAACTTTGCCCTGAGTGTGTGCAAAAATAAGTCTTTTTTTTCTCACTCTTTCCCCCCTTTTCTCTGGAAATCTTCTCCCCCGGAGTGGCGACTTTGAAGGGGGGGGGTTGGAGGCGGAATGTAGCCGCTCTTTTGCGCTTGCTTTTGCGGTGGGAAAAGGAAGAGGGGTCGTTGGATCTTTGTCTGGAGGGAGGGAGGAGAGCAGGGGAAGAAATAGAAAAGTTGTCCAGCTCCCTTTGATTGCAGGGGGTGGGCGGGGCCTGTTGTGCGGGGAGGGAGGGAGGAAGGAAGGAAGGAAGGAAGGAAGGGAAAGGAAAGGCAAAGGCGCAACGCACCATAGCCAAGCATCTTCTCTTTGCCACTGTGCCTCCGGCGCGCGCACCGGGCGCGCGGCTCTTCCTCCCGGGAGCCGAGGAGTTTGGCGAGTTACTTTCGGCGGGGCTGCAGCGCCTGCCTCCCGGCTGCCATGGAGCCGAAGCACAAGGAACTGCTGGCCCAATGTCACCAGAGTCTGGCCCAGGCCATGACGGAGGTGGACAAGGTGATCGAGCTGCTGGATGCTGCGGGGACCTTGAGCCCCAACGACTTGCGGGAGCTGCAGGAAGCCGGGATGGTAACGGGAGGAGGAAGCGATGATGGAGGGAAGGAGGGAGCCTCGGCAAGCGCCTGCAAGGCCGACGTGCTCATCAAGCTGCTCCTGGCCAAGGACCGCGACCACTTCCAGGACCTGCGCGTGGCCTTGGAGAAGACGCAGCCTCACCTGCTTTCCATCCTGTACCTGAATAACGGTGTGGCGGGCGCGCAGCCTGGCGAGGCGGCTGGTGAGTGGGGCTTTGCATCACTCGTGGTGCGTGGTGGTGGTGGGGGAAGCCTGGGATACAGGGACCAAGGGAGTGTTTTGCCTGCTTGCATTGATTCAGGGAGCCAGGAGGAAATGCATGGTAGCACACTTCAGGCTGTAAAGTATTGGTGGCAGCAGTAGAAGTAAGTAGCATTACTGGCAGATCGCCCCTCTCCAGGCAGTGTGACACATACGAAGTTAAAGCAGTAGCGCCAATTGCAAATAATGCAAACCAGAGGAGAAAAATGCACCCAAGAGCAATAGAGAAAAACACAACAGATGCAAAAAGCTCCGTTTAAAATCTGTTGTTGTTATTAATAGAGGGCATCAAACGTCTGTGCAGTGGAAAAGGATGTCACATATTAGCACTGCTGGATGTGACTGATGAGAGTTGTGGTTCAAAACATCTAGGGAGCACCAGGCTGGAGAAGGCTAGGAGGGGTAGATTTAACACACGTCGCCTAAATGGTTTTCGACTTTACTGCTATTTGGTGTGCATGTGTGAAACGTAGGCATGCAGTTTTCAACATGATTGTATCAAGTTTTTAAATATATATTGATGACCATGTAGGCCAATAGATTTATAACAGTTAGGTGCTGCTAGTGCTTCCTGAAGAAGCCCAGTGCAGTGTTGAGGCAGGAAAAAAATAAATAGGGAGCTTGAGGGGAGGAAAGGCTACTGGTCTCTCATCCATTGGGCTTTGCAGAAGGTGCCAGCAGCAACAAGGCACTTCTTCTGCCTTCCACAGAAACTCAGCACGGGCAAATTTTGTTCCCTTCCCTGAGTGCTTTGCACCTGCCACAGAACTTGGCCAAAGGGTTTTGTGGAGATGGCAAACAGCAAAGCCAAAATGTGTGGACCCCTTCCACTAAAACCACACAATATGTCTCTGTGTCCAGATCCAAAGGATCCCTACAGTGATGGCGGGCAGAAGATTGACTGAAATCTGATGGTAGTTTTATCTATACTCTGATTTAGGGGTTATTGTTCTTAATCTGCTTTTTTCCTCCTATTATGTTCACGAGCCTTGCTTCTTTTCTGCAACAAGGTGCCTCTACTTGTTGAGCAAGTACAAATGTTGAAGCAGATATTGCTTCCTGATATTACATTTTTGGAGAAGCTGCATATTTGTTTAATTAATGCCTTTAACCATTACTGTGCCTGGAAGGCAGTGAATGTATTGGTAAGTGGAAAGCTGAAATTTTGCCCTCCGTCAGCAGTGCTGTTACATCCAATGTGGATGAGCCACTAAAATATTCAGGGCCAATTGCAGTGTTGAAATTATTTCTGTTGGTGGATGACTGAACTGGAGTGGTCTGGTGGAATACGACAGGACTTGACTTCATCCATGGGTAGAAAGGCAACAGAGCCTTCCTGTATGAATTGACTATTCTTGCTTGGGAAGTGAGAGGAGCTAAGAGAAGTTTGGTTTTAATTATGAGTTTGAAAGTTGTCCACATTTCCTCAATGTAGGAACCTTCCGCAAGACACCTTTGCCAAGACACTTATCTGCAGATTGTCTCAGACAAAGGCATAGTTTATTTAATGGGCTACTGTAGAGACAGTGGTCTGATGCAGATTGGGGGTGCAGGATTCTCTTTTCACTTCAGATTCCACCCCCCCCAGCCATACCCATTTCCAGTATCGGAGATTGATTGAGGGGCGAGAACAGCGTTTGAAATTCAGCAGGTGCATTGGCTATCAGCCACTTGCAACCCAGTGAAGATGCTTGCATGCTGGGATGGGTGCCTGAGGTCTCCACCATCTGGAGGTGCATGCCTGGGGATCCTTGGATCTTGCTTGTTTTCACACACTAGCAACACATCCTGTAGAATTATATCAGTGATATTTTATCTGTGACTTCCCTTCTCTTTCCATGGTTCAATTTTCATATCATAAATCCCTGCATATTTTACATAAACTAAACAATTCAGTATTCCATTAATACATCCCTCAAAACTTGTTTACACTGTTGAATTTTATTAATGCTGCCAATGTTTTCAAATGTACACAATTTCCCCCATATATTCAATAAACATTTTCCAATCTTTGAACGTATGCTCTTCTTTTTCTCTTATTCTATATGTTAGGTCCACAAGCTGCACATATTCCATCAATTTAAGTTGCCATTTTTCTTTAGTTGGGACCTCGCTCATTTTCCATTTTAGGGCTAACAAAACACAGACGTAGTGGCATACATAAATAGTCTTTTTTGACACCTGGAAATTTCCATCTGAATTATCCCCAGCAAAAAGGACTCTGGGGGTTTTTTTTGGAAAAGTACTTTTAAACATTTCTTTTCAATTCATTATGAATTATTTCCCAATACTCCGTTACCCTTTAACAGGTCCACCACATGGTGGTGGAAAAAGACGACTTTTGAGCCGTCTGGCCCCCAAATGGCAACTGGACATTCTGTTTTGACAACTGCAACCCAGGTTTAATGAACCATTTGGTGCCTAGCTTATATATCTGAGTTTCTAACACTGGGAAGTGCTTGAAGGCACAGACTGTCACCTGCTCGAAAAATCAGCCTATATAACAGAGCAGACTTAGAAACAAGTGTGTCTGCCACTATTATATCTGATTTGACCCTCAAAGCAACTTGCATCCAGTTCCTTAGGGTACACTCCATTCGCAAGGGGTAGTGAACTGAGCTCCAAAGAAAGTCCCAGATCCTGTGCCAACATTTGAGTTTCCATGAGAAACAGCCAATATGGGAAGAGTTGTGGAACAATACAACAACCATGTGAGGCAGGGTAGGTTGAGACTTGCCTAAGACTCTCTTGATTCATCTTGGGGGCAGTGAATATAGGGAGGAATCTTGAAGCCCTGTTGAGGGTGTTTGGAGCAAAGTTTCCGGACCACTTCTAACATTTTGAGGAACTTTGCTTTATTATCTGTAATATTTGAACTAGACTTGTTTGGCTAACATTCTTTATTATAGAAATGTCTTACGTAATTTACCATGTTAGATCTGGCATCTCTGCACCAGACCTAGCAAAAAATGGCAAACATGGGCATTAACCCTCTCTCAAACAAGTTGGTGAGTGTCTGAGGTAAACTGGAGCCAGTTCCCTCCTGTGGTATCTGCCATGCAAATACCTCAGAGGCGTGTTCACCCTCTAGTGGAGACACTATTTCACACAAATGTCACCTTCTTGTGAATGTGGTGGCCTCAAAATAAATATTCCTGAGGTGCTTTTAGCGATGACTTGAGTAGGATGTAGACTGCAGTTGAGACACTATGGGGCAGCTAAGTGGTAACTTCTCTCTCAAGTTAATTTCCAGTTCCAGCAATCCTTGAGGACGCTGCTGGGTTTCTTTCTCCAAAGGATTTTAAATTGCGCATTTGGGATTATAGAGCCTGTATATATATCTTTGCTGTTTTCATCTGCCTGGGTCAGAATGAGGATTGGGAATAATAATATTAATATTAATAATAATAATAATAATAATAATTTATTTATACCCCACCCATCTGTTTTTGTTGGAAACCACTTTGGGTGGCTTCCAACAAAACATTAAAAATACAATAAAACATCAGGCATTAAAAACTTCCCTAAATATTGTGGACTTTGCTGCCACAGACTAATATGGCTATGTCTCTGACAGTTATCATTCTAAATTGTCTTCTTCGTTAGTGCTGACAGAGCCATGTGTTAGATTTGGGGAGGCTCCTTCATTCTGAGGCAAAAAATTTTCGGGTAAACATTTCATATGCTTTTAACTGATGCAACTTTCTTCTAAATAACTGTGGGAGTTGTTTTCCTATGGCGGTGCTGTGGGAAATCTGCTCTGAGGGGAATATTTAGGCACCTTTACAGATCTCCACGGTTCCTTGGGGTTCCTTGCAAGTGTCTGCTTGCCTTTAATTTGGAGTTCAGGCCTACCTGAGTCCCTCACCCTGAGGACAAACCTTCGCTTTGTGACCAGTTCTCTGTGACTGGGTCACTGCAACTCCTGAAGAGGTGACTTGTCTTTTTTTTGTATGTTAGATATAAATGATTTTGAGGAGATATGGAGGGTGTTTGTAGAATATGTACTGTTAAAACAGAAAGGGGTCAAACTGCCGCAAGAGGTGTTTAAATTTTGGGAGGTTGGATAGTTACAATGGAATGGTCTCAGTGGTGGGGTGCACCTTTTTATTCTTATTTATTTATGATTATTACTTTGTCAAAATACAATTAAAAATTTAAAAAATAACTTTTTTAAAAAAGATATAAAAGCCAAGGAAAGCATTTCTGAATATCTAAAGGATAAAGAAAATGCATATATTCTGACTGTGTCACGTTTGTTTCCATTTGGCTTAGCCTAAGGCCCTTTCCCTCAGCCAGCCGTCTCCTTATTTAGAGTATAGTTAATGAAGGAATTTAGGGCAAACACAATTAAATTACAGGCTTGTTTGGCGACAGCCAATCATCTCTTTGAATGCTCTTGCTGGAGTTTAAAGTGATAAACAGTTTACTGTGCTTTGAATATGTGGACAGGAACCAAAATGTTAAGGCTTCTGCTCTTCTTTGTGAGTATTCTGTGTTTGTAACGTTTAATGCCGTGTGGTCAGAGAAGGGTTGCTATTTGCCATATCACTGTCAAGATAGCTGCATAAAATCATCGTGGTTATTTGGATAGTATTATGGCATACATAGACGAAAACATGAATATGTGTGTAGCTGGCACAAAATCTAGGATTTTGGGAGGCATGTTGATTTTAAAGAGAAATGTCATGGGCAGTCTTCTTTCTCTGTGTGTCTGATTTCCTTTGGGGCTCTGTTTGAAGTGAGAATGGGGGTGCTTTTTGAGAGGGGGGTTGGACCCTTAGCTAGCCTGGAAGCCACTTGCAGTCCTCCGGAGCTGGTGCCACAGTAGGAGGACACTTGAGAAGTTTGGCAGGACATGGCCTGTTTTTCTATCACAAGTAATACTTTTATTATATATGTTGCATTTATTATTTGTGTAGCTCTGCTAGGGCATGTTGTAGAGGGCAGTCTGCTAGTGACACATGGCTATAGCTGCCTGGGTAGCTCAGCTGATTAGAGCATGGTGCTGATAGCGCCAAGTTTGCAGGTTCAGTCCCCATATGGAACAACTGCATATTCCTACATTGCAGCGGGTTGGACTAGATGATCCTCAGGGGCCCTCCCAACTCTACAATTCTATGATATTGAGGTTGCCCAGGGTCAGTCCTACAGAAATCCAGCAAGGGTGAATGCCCCCTGGCTAGCAAGGGGAATGGCAGCACAATCTTCTTTCTGAGTTCTCCTAGAAAATTGAAGAGGAGCTAAGAAGAATCCGGGGCTTCTTAGGCTGTTCATTTCAGTTACTTACCTTTTCCAGATTCCAGTGTAATTGAGCAAAGACCCAATCTCACATCTGAGCTCCCTCTGCACCTGTCGCAGGCAACCACAAATAGTGGCTACCTAGTAAGCCAAGCTAACATTTGGGGATGCCAAATATTTTTGGCTGTGCTGCCATTCAAATCCTAGTTACTTACTTTGCACCTTTGAGTCAAATACAGAATTGCAACTAAGGAGCTGGAAGCCAGTTTTAGCTACCTAAAAAAGCCAGGTCCCTGCTCCAAGGAGAAGGTGAGGTGTAAAGGCGAGGATAAGCAAATGCAGTTTTGTTGCCCAGCAACTGTTATGACTTAAATAAGAGTTGCCAGGCAACTAGGCGCTCCTGATAAGTCTTGAGTTATGGATGACTCATCTCAGTTGTCACATTTTTTTTTATGTCTTCATTGGTAAAACATACCTCTAGTTACGAACTTAATTCGTTCCGGAGGTCCGTTCTTAACCTGAAACTATTCTTAACTAGAGGTGTGCTTTCGCTAATGGGGCCTCTTGCTGCCGCTGCGCTGCCAGCACATGATTTCTGTTCTCATCCTGGAGTGAAGTTCTCAACTCGAGGTAACTCTTCCAGGTTAGCGGAATTTGTAACCTGAAGCATTTGTAACCTGAGGCGTTTGTAACTCGAGTACCACTGTACTTCTGAATAATGTACATTAGGCTGCAAGTCCCATTTTGCTCAATGAACCTCTCTAGTAACAGACATAGGATTGCAGCTTTACTTAATTGCTTTGGCAGAGTTAAAAATAATAGTGAAGTTACTAAATTGAGGGTATTGTGTCTGACAGCTTTGTAGGTTGGCTGGGAATACCAAACGGAAATGTGTATTGGATGACAAAGCAAAACTTTTGCTCAAAACACACACACTCTGTCTTGATGATGTGGTTTTTTTCTGAGTCATAGCTCTGATGCATTGCAGTTATTAAAGCATGACCAAATAAAAAAATAACATCTTGAAGGACAAAACCTGAATCTGTGTTCTGAGCATTAGCAGTTTCTTGATGCAGATTTGGAAATAGGAGTTCTGTATATACATTTTAACAATCTTGCCTGTAGACTCCCAAACATCATCATCATTATATGAAATGCGCTAGTTTGGTTTTTTCCAGTTTAAGTAACCGAACCTTGAGATGATTGCATGTGTCACTTGCTATTGGCTTGCTGGTGCAAATAGATCAGTCACTTTCCTGCATTCATCAGCTGAATGTATAGAAGAAAACTGAGGGAGTGGGCAAGGTGTATTATCACACTGCTCTGTCACAACTTCATACAGTATAATTTACTTCCTCATTGACAACCATGGTGGGAAAAGAGAATGTCTTGGTTTGCATATAGTGTCATGAAGATGAGGTTTTTAAGCAGAGGTTGAATGGCCATCTGTCATGGATGCTTTTGTTGAGATTCCTGCAGTGCAGGGGGTTAGACTAGATGACCCTTGGGGGTCTCTTCCACCTCTACAGTTCTATGATTCTATGAGCAGCAACAAGTCTCAAGCTTATGTACTCTGCTCCCCTGTCTTAGAACGTGGCTACAGTGATATCAGAAGCTTCCAGTTCCATTTTAGTGTTACATATTAACCCTAAACTGTGGTTAATCTTAACAATAGTTGGTGAAATGAAATGGTTCAAAGATTTATTTATTTATTTATTTATTTATTTATTTATTTATTCATTCATATCCTTTTCCCAGGCCAGGATTCAAGGTGGCTTGCGCAAGTTAACGCAGATAAAATACAGAAAGCTAAAAACATATAAAAGATAATAGTTAAAAAGTGATGAAACCATAACAGAATTAAAACAACCCCAAAATTAAACTTTTTTAACAGCTTAGCAAAACTTCTGATAAAAAACTTTAAAAGTACCAGAAAAAACTGTAATGTGTTCCTACCCCCCAACTCTCAGGGCTCATTTCCCTTGCAAGTCAGTTTTAAGAGAACATTTTATAACACCACAACACAATAATATTATAAAATACAAATACAGAATTAAAAGTCTGTGGTTAACTCCCCCCACAGCAAATTAGCTAAATACGGCCAGGAATAAAAAATGTTTTCAAAGTTATTTTAAAAGCCATCAAGGATGACGCCATACCAGGAAGATTTCTGGATGTAGCAGTAGTGGCTCCTGGTAATATGTTGTGAGGAGCAAAGGAATCCCCTTCTGAAAAAGGGTGCTTCTTTGCTTGGCTGGCGCGTCTAAGGATGAATCTCCTAGGCAGGGTCAGAACATCCTTTTCTGGGATTTGCAAGGTTCTCTTCATTAGTGTGTTATGTTTTTTCGGGGGATTTCAGTATACTCCCAAATGAAACGCAGTAAGGGGTTCCATTTAGGATATTTGCAGATCAAATTATTGGAGAATGCATTTAAAAGACCACGCATTATTGACTGGCTCTGGGCCTGTTAATGACTTGTGTTCATATGTCAGGGGGAAAACAAATTTTGCACTTGGACTACACTGAAGGTGTTCAGGTTTTAGCTAAAGGTGCAAAGAGTCGGGGAACCTTAACATGTTTTTGTGGACTACATTGGAGGTATGAAGTGTTATTCTAAGTTACAGGTGTATGCATACACACACACAGCTGGAGAAAATAATAAACACCACGGTCAACGGGAAATGAAATGTGAAAAACTGTAGACAGTGACAATTCACAAAACAGTGGTTGATAACACAGACATTATGGCATTGGTCTGCCGATTAGCACACATAATGCGTTGGAAATCCACTGCCTCAGATTAGTCTGAAAGTAATAGTATTGACATCTCTTGATGTAAATTCGGCGATCTCCCTGCATCAGTGACTCCTGTCTATGAGTCCAGGTGATAAAGATGTCATCAGAATATGGGGGAAGTTTTTTTGGAACAGGAGCTGGGAAATTCCTGTTCTAAGAGAGCCATGAAGATGTTGGAGCCATGCTTGTTCCTGTGACAGTGCCACTGATTCTAAATAAACATATTCTCCATAAAGCTGAAGTTTTAGCTATGTGTTTCTAATACCTTAATTGTTCCTGTACTACCATATTTACATGAATCTCATGCGCCATCGAACCTAATGTGCACCTCAATTTTCAAAACCTTGAAACCCAAAAAATATTTGCTGGTGAATGTAAATGCATCATCAAAACTAATGCACAGTCTAATTTTTGTGACACAATTTGGCCAAAAAAGGTGTGTATTACATTCGAGTTAATATGGTAATAGCAAACTATTTCACCAAGTGTGGGTTTTTGTGTTGCCGCAATGGAAACATCCATGCACAGAAAGGAGGTATCTCCAGGATTTGTGGGAGGAGAGTTTTGCAGAAGTTCCAAACAACTATTGTAGGGATAAGGGGAGGTGGGGGGCAGTTTATTGAGGACTGAGCCTGTCTTGTTGCAGGGGTGTGTGGAAATGGAATGGAATACTTTGAAACAAGGTGTGACTGGCTTGCTGGAACTCTGAACAGGAGCGTCTTGCGCGATAACGTTTTGCTGCAGATTCTGCTCCTTTTAATTTAATCTATATTTTGTTTCTGCTGTTTTCTACTGGTGATAAAATGAATCACTATGTAATTTTGTCGTTGTAATGTTGATGGTGGGTTTAGTATAATGAATTGTTGAGAATTTGATTATTCAGATTGTTCCGTGATTTGATAGTTTTGAGTATTCACTTTTGTAACAAACTTGATTTCTCATACAATATTCCATTGTACCAGTTTGAGTGCAGTAATTGCACGGAAAGCATATATAAATAAATCTCACTTGACTTGGAATAAATTATGTAGATGATGTGGGTTTTGTCTGAATTTGCTCGATATATTATTATTATTATTCTTGCTGCATTGGTGATTATGCAGACTTTGGAGCCTTTGCAGAGAGGCAATATAAGCCATGAAGCAGCACATTCCACATTCCCTGAGTGCTGAAGGGAATAAATATATGAGGCCCCCAAAAACTTGGGTTCATTGTCACACCATGGGCTTTCCCTCCATTTTTCCAATGAAAAGATTTGGCAATATAAGGAAAAAATAAAAACATGGCATGAAATATTTTCTCCTACGATGACCAGTGTAATGCTTTTAAAGGCAAGGTTTTAAAATGTTGTTTAAGTTTGCCCATTACCCCTTTAAAATGCTTTCAAATAACTATACTTTATAAGACAATCTAGTACTACAATTCCTATATACTATAAACTTGGGCAGCTCTCAAATCATCTCACCTGATTTCTCCATCATCTGCAGCATGTTGAAGAAACAGATGTGTGTTTAGAAAAAAAACCCCACCAAAATCGAGACACAATAATTTCACGTTTCTTTCTTTCTTCAATTCAGACTGAAGAAACACGCGGGAGAATTATCTCAAATAACATGATTTGGTTTTTATGTGACTCAGTAACATGATGCAGTTTTTAGTTGTCCTGTGTTCCATTTAATGTCTGCATGTAGAAATTAAACCATGGTTTATAGTGACATGAATGAACTTCCTCCTTGACTCTTTCTCTCTCCCTCGTCTCTCTACCTCCTGCACAATTGAGGAAAGGAGTTTGGAAGCCTCCATTTATAGTTGTTCGTTGCTTCCTTTGTCCTCTAAACCCAGGACTATGGTTAACATTAACTTTGGTTTATTAAACAAAGTAACACAATACAGTGGTACCTTGGTTCTCAGACGCTTTGGTTCCCAAACACTGAAAACCGAGAAGTAAGTGTTCTGGTTTTCGAACGTTTTTCGGAAGCCGAATGTCCGTTGCAGTTGTCTGCTATTGTTTCTGAGGTGCCTGCACCAATCAGAAGCCGCACTTTAGTTTTTGAACATTTTGGAAGTCAAACGGACCTCCGGAACGGATTAAGTTTGTGAGCCAAGGTACCACTGTATTTGTTGCTTTTGTTTTTGCTATTTATTTTGCGTTTTTGTTTTTGAGGCTTTTTCGGTTAGTTTGTTTTTGTGACTGTGTGGAACCCAGTTCAGCTATTGATTGATTGATTGATTGTGTACGGAAATGGATAAAAGCCCCCCATCAAAACAATGACTATCATCAGTGCAGGTAAGATAATTATCATTTTTTAATTTTTTATCATCTACAATACTGTCTTGTTTATTTTATAGTACAGTACATTGATTATTGCTTTCATTTTATGGATCAATGGTCTTGTTTGATAGTAAGATTCATGTTAAATTGCTGTTTTGGGGTTGTTTTTAAAAGTCTGGAACGGATTAATCCGTTTTGCATTACTTTCTATGGGAAAGCGCGCCTTGGTTTTGGAACACTTTGGTTTTGGAACAGACTTCCGGAACACATTAAGTTTGAGAACCAAGGTACCACTGTATACAGTTCAAGTTCATTTGTTCAAAGCTACACATAGTTAGCATTAACCAGTTGTTAAAGCAGACGACACTGTGTAGACCATGATAGACTCTCCTTCCTTGGAGATTTTTAAGCAGAGGTTGGATGGCTATCTGCCATGCATGATCTAGTTAAGATGATCTAGTTAATGTTTTAATGTTGTATTTTAATCTTGTTTTTAAGTTGTATTTCAATCAACTTGTTTTTATTACTGGTTGTTAGCCGCGCTGAGCCCAGTCTTGGCTGGGGAGGGCGGGGTATAAATAAAATTATTATTATTATTATTATTATTATTATTATTATTATTATTCCTCCATTGCAGAGGGTTGGACTAGAGGACCTTTGGGGTCCCTTCCAACTCTACAATTCTATGATTTTATGATGCTAACTGGTCTGTATATTTTGGCTGCATTCACATAGCAATTTGTTCTGTTTTCATCACTTTTCCCTAACCCTAAGTTCTGCATTATATGTGAGCTTCCAAATGATGTAAAAGCTGTTTCTAGAACTATAGTGGAATATAGTGCATGTTTATTTGCTTCGGGGGGGACGGACTTGATGGAAATGACTGTTAAACTTGTGCTCTGTTCCACAATACTTCTGGAAGTGGCTTTTACATCATGTGAAAGCTCATATATACTGTAGAAATAGGAGGAAAGTCGCAAAAATGGAAAAAAAGCTGTCATGTGAATGCAGACTTTGTTATTTGAAGCTAGAAACCGTGTGTGTGTAGTTGGGGATTTGGATATTACTATTTATTGGGGTGGCAAATGCTCTCCTTACTCCCCTGTGGATGTCTATGGGTGACTCTATTACACATTTCAGATTCTAGAGTGTTGTATGCTCTGTGTTTTGTTTGTGTAAATTGGTCAATTCATTCACAACATGAAGGGTAGAAACTTGAGACAAAATTAGCTGTGATTTCCAGGGAGCCAAACTGTACGCTGCATAATGCATGCAGGAACACTTCAGATATGCTGCTGCTTCTTTGTTAGAAGCCATCTTGAACACTGGATGAAAGCAGGGAATGCATCTCTTTTTGAAAGAAAATAAACAAATACTCCCTTGGTTTTAGCTCTCTTAGCATTGCACTGCCTTATTTAATTAGGGCTGTTTAAGTAGAAATCTTTTTTTTGGGGGGGGGGAGGTTAAATGCCTGCAGGTGGGTTTGTAGAAGGGAGTCTTGTTTGCTATAAATTTTCTTGGTTTGGAGCAAAGTGTATTGCTAATCATTAAAGCACTCTTTTTTCTTATATGCTTCTTCTGTTTCCTCTCTCTGCGTGGGTGCTTAAAATGCCTAACAAAAAGTGGCTTGAAAATACCGGTACGTTAGGTGTGAAACCATAGAACCACCATCCATTTACTCTCTATAAATGGAATTTTAATGTGTCATTGATCCATCACACTTAGAGCAGGAGCATTGCATTGAAAAAGATACCATGCAATGTACGTTCTGTTTCAACTTAAAATATGGTCAGTACTTATTTAATGTATTTACATAAATATATTTGATTACAAGGCAGACAGTCCCCATGACCCCAGGACTGGCTCTGCTTAACTTATATAGTCACGATATGTTGCAAGTAAGAAAGAAAAACTGATAACACATATATTAACTGCTGCAAGAAAAACTATTGCCAGAACATGGAAATCATTACAGTTATTAACTATGGACCAATGATATAATGCAGTTCACAAACAGCATTATTGGAAAAACTGACATAAAAATTAAATGCAGCAAGGCCAAAAGAAACATGACAATTTTTATGCAGTCTGGTGTGATGATGATGATGGTGGTGGTGATGGTGATGGATTACACAAATAATGAGGCATTTCATAGAATTATAGAACAGTACCACAGTCTGGCATGCATGAAGTATATATTTTAATTCCCCCCCATAATTTCACATAAAAGCTAATTGTTATTGATACAAAATACTTATGCTCACAATCTAAGCAAATACACATCACTATGCATCATTTTATATTGGTAATAATTGTTGTAATTTTGCTATATAAACCTTGACACAACTTTGTGAATATATTCAGAAATGTTTGCCTGAGTGTTTTATTGTTTTTAATTTTATGTGATTGTTGCATCCCCTAATGTAAACAAAGATATATCTCAAAAGCAGCCATGTTAAACAGTTTAAAGATGAAAAGGAATACAAACTCTGCTGCCAAACATATCAGTTTTTGCTTGAGTCTCTGTTTATGGGGCATGCCATTTCTGCTCTGCCTCTGGGACTGCCAGACATCTGCATGAGCATAGATTGCTTATAGGGTCCTTCTAGACAAGCTTAAACATAGCAGTTGTTTCACTAATTCTTGAGGACTAGTGCTCATATAGTTTTGCCCGGTGTGTGTCACATGCTATGTTTAGGCCCTATAAATGCTAAGCCTTATGTGTAGATGTCTGGTGGTGGAAGAGACACATGTAATTTGGCTCCCCCTAGTATGTAGGCTGTATACACTTTGCTTCAAGTCAGATACTGCACCAAATCATTGTCTGAACTCAAACATAGCTTAGAAATGTGTGGGCAAACCTGCACGTGCTTCCATGCTTTGATTTTCTCTCTGCTTACCTGTCCAATTGATAGTGGCCTCCAAGGGCAGAGCAATGACTGTTAACTATGGTTTGTCTGTTTCAGACATCACACTAAACTGCAGTTAGGCTTTCCTTACCATAGTTTGGTGTAGTGTCTGAATTAAGCCTCCTAGCATTATCCAGACACGATGTTTTTTGCCTCCTCTGAGCAGAGTCCCAAAGGTGGAGCTTTAATATTCCTGAATGATAGCTAATAGGCTGGACACATTTGAACAATTTTGGACAGAAATCTGTGGCATCAGAAAGCCAACGTGTATTATGTGTAAGTTCTAAAACATTTTACCTCCCTTATCTCAGTAGTTAGAACACTCGCACCATTGCTAAATCCTGTAAGGTATCTTTACATCAGTAGTTCTCAAAGGGAGTGGCAGGAGAGGCTACCAAGTGTGGCAGGAAGATTCAAGGACAATCAAAGAAACATTTAAACATTTCATTGTAGTACAGAATAGTATGGAATGGGATAGCATCACATAATTTTTTTTATTTGCAGATTATGGATAGATACCTTTTCAAAATGAGAGCAAGAACATGAAGCGATACTGAGGACAATCCTAGTTGTGTTTTCCGGGGTATCAATTAAAAAATTGTGGCATGCGCATTGTTTTATTCTGAAAGTGCGGCCCAGAGAAAAAACTTTGAGAACCATTCCTTTATGTGAACTACCGCTGAAGTAGTCATTACACGGATAATAAACTACAGTGGTTATCAGCTACAACTAGAGTACAACAGTCTCCCCATTCATGCAAATCAACCCAAACAGGGCGTAATTACAGCTGGCATTAAGCCACTGATTATATATCTGTGCTGTAGTTTAAATTAGTATAGCTGGAACAGAAAGCAACTTCTGTGCAAAAAATTATGTAACCAGTATGGTGGAGGTGGAAGGAGGGAGAAAATGCTCTTCACTTAATTTACTACATTTTAAAAAAATAATTGTTATAAACTTCTTATAATGGAACAAGCATTATTTGAGTTCTAAGTGGAACACTGGCCACTATCTTGGCTGCTGTGCTTTGGATCATTTGAAGTTTCTGAGTATCCTTCAAGGGCTGCATCACAGAGTGCTTTGTAGTAATTCAGTTTGGAGTGTGGAGTGCAGTTATGCTCATTAGCCATCCCAACCTTCCACCCACCTCCAATGCTTCTAGGAAGTAGAATCCCCCAACAGAAATTAGTAGAATTACCAGGCCGTGCTACTCAGGGATGAAGATGCTAGCAAGTATCTTTCTGTGCATCTTTCTTCCCTGGCTTTTGTAGTGAGCATATCCCAAGCCCAGATCCCACCCCCAAAGGCAACATTAGTGAGAATGTGGCTCCTGCTGCCCTCCAGGCATGATAGCAAAGAGTTTCTATCTGTTGTTGAGCGGGGGAGAGGCAATAATACTGGGTTTTTCTCCCCTGTTAACTCCAATGCAAGTTAGAGCATGAGACTCTTAATCTCAGGGTCGTGGGTTCAAGCCCCACATTGGGCAAAAGAGTTCTGCATTGCAAGGGGTTGAATAAGATGATCCCTTGTGGCCCCTTCCAACTCTACAACTCTATGATTCTGTGTCCTTCCCTAATTTGAAGCACCTTCCTCCACACCTCTCAGTGACATGATAGTCCCCATTTTCAGCTCTGTCAAGGTTTACCTTGCATCTCAATCTCAAGGACATGCTGTGTGTGTGTTTTGTGCCCCCATTCCCCACCCCTTTGAAGACATGAACGGTGTGTGGAGGAAGGCTGTCATTCCCCTACCTGTCAGGGATGTAGGGAAGTATCCTCCCTCCAAATAGGTAAGAGTCCAACAGTGACAGAGAGAGACACGCTCTATCCCTAGCGCATCATGTTTACATGCCCAAACTTAAGTGATGGAGAGGGGCTGGGAGAGAAAGAAATAAAAGTGGGAGAAGATATATTGAACAGTTGTAAACTGTTGTATATGCAACTGAATAATATTCCTCCTTGAATGCATGCTTTGGAAAACTGAGCAACAGGCTGAGTTATGAGATCATTGTCTATGTCAAGTTTGGTCCATGTACTGAGGTTGCTGTTAGTATGGCCAAGTGTAGAATTCAAAATGGGACTCGAAATGACACAGGTCGTCTTCTGTGATTTCTTGCTCTTGGTGACTAAGTCACATAATTGTTATACTGTAATGAGAACTGTGAGTATTATCTTCAGACTTCAAAGCTCTCCACATGCCCATTAATCTTTCCATCTCCACTTGTGCAGGAATTCCCCTTGCACCCCTCTATTTAGATTCACCACGTGTGTCACCTGGGTTAAATTGTGCACAGTAGCCTGGTGTTGCTTTGATAACTTTGTGATTAAAGTTACCTGGGATTAAAGGACATGGAGAAGACAGAGTGAAATTGATTTACAGTGCATTCCTAACTATTACATTGCATTTAATGGGGCTTACTTCCAGGTAGGTGGGTGCAGCCTTAGTTTCATTTATTATATTTAATATATTGATGATCCTCAAAGCAAGCTCATAAGATGCTCCCCCCCCCCTTACAACAACACTGTAAGACATATTAGGCTGAGAGGTAACAATGAGTACATGATCACTGTGCAAACTGTATGGAGAAAGAAGAATTTGAGCCCAGACCTCCAAGTCCAGTACTCTAACCACTGTACCACAGCTCATGGAGCTCTAGGGACAGAATGGTGTGCCACTTTTTAGTGGGAAAAGAGGGGTAAAAACGTAAAGGACCCCTGACAGTTAAGTCCAGTTGCGAACGACTCTGGGGTTGCATTGCTCATCTCGCTTTACTGGCCGAGGGAGCCACCATTTGTCCACAGACAGTTTTTCCGGGTCATGTGGCCAGCATGACTAAGCCGCTTCTGTCGAAACCAGAGCAGCGCACAGAAACGCTGTTTACCTTCCCGCCGGAGCGGTACCTATTTATCTACTTGCACTTTGACGTGCTTTCGAACTGCTAGATTGGCAGGAGCAGGGACCGAGCAACGGGAGCGCGGTGATACCTTCCGATTGGCAAGCCCTAGTCTCAGTGGTTTAGACCACAGCGCCACCCGCATCCCAAAAGAAGGGTAAAAGGTAAAGGTACCCCTGCCTGTACAGGCCAGTCTTGCCAGACTCTAGGGTTGTGCGCTCATCTCACTCTATAGGCCGGGAGCCAGCGCTGTCCGGAGACACTTCCAGGTCACGTGGCCAGCGTGACAAGCTGCATCTGGCGAGCCAGCACAGCACACGGAACACCGTTTACCTTCCCGCTAGTAAGCGGTCCCTATTTATCTACTTGCACCCGGAGGTGCTTTCGAACTGCTAGGTTGGCAGGCGCTGGGACCGAACGACGGGAGTGCACCCCGACGCGGGGATTCGAACCGCCGACCATGCGATCGGCAAGTCCTAGGCGCTGAGGCATTTACCCACAGCGCCACCCGTGTCCCTTAAAAGAAGGGTAGGAAGCTTTTAATAAGAATCCAGATTTCTTTTGTTCCCACTCGCCCAGTAGTGACGTGATTCTCAAGCCTTTTCCATTCAGTTCTTGAAACAAGCCAATACTTCTGGGAAAACTATCTCTCTCCTTCTGCTTTGTAGGGTCAGCTGACTTGTTGGTTGAAGTTGTAGCTGAAAAACATGGTGATGGTGTCAAATGTGCGTCCTGGCACTTGCATCATTACGGAGAAGGAAATTTGAATGCAGCTGAAGGTTTTAAAAGGCATCTCTTGTTTTGAAGTTTCAGAGACGCCTAAGGAAATAGGGCATGTGTGAAGAAACGCTAATGCCAAGGTTATTTGTGGGTCATGGGATTGTGCGGCTGCCCTGTAGGCTCTGCGTGAAAAGCGTTTTGAGCTAGTGGCGGGTGTAATTTCGTTAGTTTACTGTTGCACATTTTAAGGAAGTTGTAGCAAGATGATGTTTTGCGGCAGCTTCCTCCCCTTCCCCTGTTAAGATGATAGAGCAAAGTGTGGCTTGATATTTTTAAGCTCATATTTTATTATAAATTATTTCTGTTGTAGCAATTTCCAGCGTTAAACAAATCTGTTCTTCATGAAAGACTTTATTTGATCTAAGACCCCTTTCCTCTCTCAATCCTATGGAGCAAGTAAGTTTTAAAAGGCCTGTGTTATTCCACCTTTTCAGTAACCAGTCTTATAACTGCAGACATTATGCTGGTTTTCCATGGGCAGTTAACCTTTTAGCAGAAATTATCTGAAGAACTATCTGTTCCACCTGGGGCTTATTCCAAGTTTCTTCAAGTACGCCTACAATATAATCATTGGATCCATTTGCCATCTTTCTTTGGCGCCCGCCCCCTGGGCCGCCATGGCCTCAAAAGTAGCTTGTGCAACTTCCACCAGTCCCCTGCCACTCCCAAATTACTATATTTTTCCATGTATAAGATGCCCCCTATTTTTTTAAACCGAAAATTAAGAAATTAAGTTGTTTAGCTTTTGGGGGGAGTGGAGGAGGTCACTTCCTCCAATCGCTCACCCGCCTGCCCGCCACTGCCGATCGCTTGCCACAGCCTTTGCCGATTGCAGCCCTCACCGCAGCCACCAATTGTCTGCCCGCTCCCCGCCACCAGCAGCCCACTTGTCGCAGCCGCCAATTGCCTGCCCACCTCACCACAGCCGCCAGCCGCCTTCCTAATTGCTGCAGCCACAGCCAGTCACCAGACCCAATCACTGCTGCCGGTTTCCTGCTTGCTGCTGCCATTAATCACACGTCCCCCTTCTCCGTTCACTATCAGTGTATGAGACGACACCCAATTTTTGCATTTTTTTTTAGCAAAAAGCATAGTCATACATGGAAAAATATGGTAGTTTTTGTAGAAACAGTAGCAATGAGTGTAGAAAATTAAGTTTCCCCACTGTATATTCTGTGTACGTAGGTGTCTGCCAGGAGGTGGGGATCCTGCCTACATAGCCAAAAAGGAGTGAGATCATAATGGTGTTTGGCACTGCAAACACATCAGGTAGTAAGCACTAAGCTATGGATGCCAGTCTCTGTTTGATTATGTTCCCACTTGATAATTCCCTGTTAGGGGCTTTGTGGGAAGGCGCTGTGAAAACTGTTTCTAAAGATGGCCATTGTTTTGATCCCCTGTCTGCTGCTAAGTGCAGAGTGTCTGGCACATCTTTCTCTCTAGTGTTTGCTTCCCAAATCACATCCCCATTCTAAAGCCACTCATTTATATGTTTTTCATTCATTCCTCCTTAGCTTTGCCTAGGTGTTGCTTTGCCTTTATTACAATTCTTGATTTTCATTAATCTGCTCCCTCTGTCTGTCTCACTGTGTTTGTTCGTCATCCTTTATTTTCCCTAGCAGCTGGTGTTCCTAAGGTTAACCTTTTGTTGCTGGGGCTCCCCTGAGACCTTGGCAACCATTGTTGCCTGGGATCAACAAATTGTATCTGGGCTTGATAGCCAACCACATTTCTGCTAATCAGTGGGGATATAGCAAAAGTCACCCTGAGCACATGCAGAGTGTCTTTCCTTCTCCACTGAGCAACTAAAATCTGCTCTTTCCCACCAACCCCAAAATTAAGGAAAAGAGCTTATGGGTCAAGACAGTATTGTTTCACTCTTCCCACAAAGTGTAAGTCCCTTAACCATCTCCCTCTTTAAACTGAAGCATTGAGATTGCCTCCCTAGCTAGTCTAGAGAATACAAACTCCCTCTCCCCAAGCTCTACTGCCCAACCCCAGCAGCCCTTCATAATTAACAATCCATGCTGACTGTCTTATCCCAGGCAAGCTCTTTATTCTATGCACCCAACTCCAACAATGCAGGAGTTAATTTGCTCCCAGAACAAAACTGTTCTCAGCACCAGCCTAAACAGTAGTGAACACAATCATTTGTTCCATGAGAAGAAGAAGAACAACTTGTGTGTGTTTTTTTAATGCAGCAAGAGGGTCTAGCAATCTCATGTAGTGGATGTAATGCAGGCTTTCCCAGTGCACTTCTACCTTCTGCTACTGTCAGTGTTAGAAACTCAGATAGGTGCCAAACCAGGGTTTCCTTAATGGCAGCAGGGTTACAGCTGCCAAAATGGAATGCCTGCCATTTTGGGGCCAGACAGTTCAGAAGTCGCATTTTTCAAGAAAACTTTTTGGTTCCTGAAATGTGTTCTGATTGTGTGGATAAAATATCACTGATAGAATTCTACATATAAGCATGCCCTGTCCCCCCGTATGTTGGTGATCATGTGTCAATTGGACATGACTAAGAAGGTTGCCTCCTGGCCCCTGCAGCGTTCTTAACTGCCAGAATGAAAAATATCCTCTCCTGAGAATGGCGAATGACTTTGTAGAAGTTGGTCCAGCTGCTCCTTCATGCATACGCATCATTGTCTCCTTCTCTGCTCAGCCACTTCTGCCCCAGTGCTGTTGCTTGCCCTCTAATTTCTCCATCATGTCTTTCCTCCTCTCGTATTCTCCTACTAATTTGCTCACCAGCTATTGTCTGGGCTCTATCCATACCTGCCCCGTTGTGGATCATAGGCTGCAAACTAAAGCATGCAGAAGGATAATTTAAAAAGTGCTTCTCCCTCCTTCAGAACTATTATTTAATTAATATGTGCAATTATGCAAGTGGTTAGTACAATCCTGTATATGACTGCTGCAATCCTATACGTGCTTGCCTGGAAGTCCTAGTTAACTTCTGTGTACAAATGCATAAGATAGCATTGTTAAACATCTATGAATTACTAAGATTTCTTTAATTGGGCGGCAGTATTAACGACAAAAAAGAGCATACAGGACTAAGCAGTTTATTCCACTGTATTTTTACACTGAGTACAGCCTTGTTACTAGGCCTGCAAAAGTTACAAGCCTGCAAAAAAAAATTACTTAACCTACTTTTTACTCGTAAGAGGGACCCATCTCGTGAGTAAAAACCGGGGTGGTGAAGCATATTGCGGACTAGAAGCAAATTGAGCTGGCAAGGTGTACAGTGGTACCTCGGGTTATGTTACCTTCGGGTAATGTAATTTCAAGTTACGAACGCGGCAAACCCGGAATTCTATACTTCCGGGTTTCACTGTGCACATGCGCAGAAGTGGCACCTCCGGATATGGACTTTTCGGGATAAGTACGGACCCCTGGGATGAATTAAGTTTGTATCCGGAGGGTCCACTGTAATAGTGTTCTGTTGCTCTTTGCTAGTCTACTCACTCACCTGGAGGGAATTCCATTCACTTGCCTGCATGGAATGGTTAAATGGAGGACTGCCTCAACTTTTCTGTTGGATAGGTATAATTAGCTCTTTCAGTAGCTTGTAAGTATGTCCAGCTATTTTATAGTATCTATCCCAATAAATTTGCAACCTCTAGATACAAAATTCATTTAAAAAATGCAGCGGTTCTGTGCTAGAAGGCAGGGTTAGTTGTTGTGGGAAAGGATTTCTAGCAGGTAGAGATTTTGAACTCTGGAAAGATTCCCCAATGCTCTAGAAAATTTCCCACCCACCGCCCTCAGCAAAGAGTACATTTTCTGTTCTACTACCGCTTGGCTGGCCTATTAGAAGTCTGTAATTCTACACCAATTTACTAATTTTCTGTTAAGGTCACAGCAAGTCTTTTTTGTCGCAATACAGGCCTGCATTAAAGCAGTAGGCCAACTGGTTCAACCACTGTGTCTTTGCTAATGTGGAACAAAAGGCCTTTGTTGTGTGCTTGGCTGTCCAAAGTGCATTGTCAGCAGGTTGCTATGTTTCTTTTCTCTCCCCGCCCCCTTTTTAGAGGACCTGTCAGCTGGTATCCCAGTGACTTGGGTTTCAATCTGTTGTGCTGTTTATGATAGGTTTGCGATTAGAAATCAAGCAGACCGTTAGGTGGCTTTGACTTGCACTACTTGAAGAAATACTGGTCAGATCCTTCTGCTTTTGCATGAGATCCTGTTGTGTTGTCCTTTTGCATTTACAGACTTTTGGACCAAGTTATTACACTCATTGACATTCTAGCTTCATTGATGCTGCCATAATTAGGACTAATCGAGCAAAATCTTTCGTCTTTAAAAGCTTGGGATGCGGTTTTAAAAGCATTGACGGTGTTCTGCTTTAAATTTTTATAAGACAAAAAAGCTGACCTCAAAACAGTATGAATGTTTTAAAGGACAGCTATGGCCATCTGTAGCACTCTTATTTCCAACTCCTGTATATTTTAGTGGTTCATCTATTTACCTCAGTGGATTAATTCCCTTGTCCTCTGAGTTTAGGGGAAGATTCTAAAACACTTTTGGGTGGGTATATATGAAGAGACTCCCCTGGGGTGTCGTGGATAGGGAAGGATTTGCATCAACAAGCAATGAAACTCACTAACTCTCAGCCTAACAAGCCTCAAGGGGTTGCTTTGAGGAAAATATTGGATAACCCCGTGTATCCTTTGAGTTTCCTTTGAGAGAGGATGAGATACATACAAGTAGGATGGGTAAATATGAACTAGACAGATGAGCATTCTGTATGTGGACCTTACTTCTTTTGGTTTCCTCTTTACAGCTGAGTGGCAAGCCTCATCTCCCCATACACCATGCTTCCTTTGTACTGTCTCCTGCAGAATCTGCTCCAGAATCTGCTCCAGAGCTTTAGGAGACCCTCTGGAGCAGATCTGAGGAGGGTGCGGGAGAGGAAGGGGAGACCTGCTTGACTGACATTGGATTTTGCCCAAGGTTTTCAGTGGATAGTTGCCACTTGCATGCACCTACTTCTCTTGCACCTCACCCTTTTCCTCCCATAGCTCATTTTCCATAACAAGCTCAATACTTTATGGATTGCATTGATAATCTCACAGCCTATTTCAGGGCTCAGACCCAGTGAACTGTCTAGGACTGGCCTGAACTACACATTGCAAGGGAAACAAGATACTAAGCAGGGTCTGTGGGGAGATATTTATGGATTCTCTTCTGACCATTTTAGCACAGCGGGGGGGGGGGATGTCATTGGGGGTGTTCACAAGTGAAAATCAATGGATATAGAAAGTATTGAGCATCCTCTTCTGTCTGCCTGCTTGTTCCCCCTAGAAATGGCACCTTGTTCCTGACAGGTTAGATATCATTCCACCATCCTTTGTGCTGTGGTCTTAGGGCCTTCTTCAGGCACAGAAGAAAGATTGGGTTTGCAATATCAGCCAGTTTGATTTGCAGACAGTAGGAAGCCCAACCTTAGTATTAATAGGAGTAGTCTGACCTTGCTTTATTCCGTAGAGTTACCAGCAACTGCGGCAGTGGAAGTTTATGTATGCCACTGTATGCACTTCTTACATGATGAGGCCGTGTCTGAGCCAGATCTTAATTGCACAGTTGAATGGGAAATTGCATGGGTGAGCTTCTATATATGAAGCCTTATTATGCCTTAAATACCCCATCTCCTTTTAATTTCCATTTTGCTTGAAGATAATTTCAATAAAAGTGCTAATTGCTGCAGTGCAGCAATCTAATGGAGAGGCACTTGAAGTGCATGATAATATGAAATGTAATAGTGATGCAATGTTAAGTTTTAAAAATTATGCTCCCTGATGACTGCCCTTCAATCATAATAAAAAAGCACCAGGCAGTTAACTTGAAAGGCACAGGCAATTGAGTAATCCCAATTAGGTTATATTGCATTGGAGCAAATGTGTGTGTGCTTTAAAAGTGCATTTATTGAAAACAAAACTAATTGAAGACTTTACCCGAGGTTTAAAAGCACCCTGCTTTTTTCAGTGCAGTTATTGGGGTTTTTTCTACCCCATATTTTCTGTTTCCACATTCAACGTTAAAAAAGAACAAGGACAGCATAGCTTTCTTCTTCAATACAGCCAGTTCAACAACATCAACCACCCCCTAAATAAATAAATAAATAAATATTAATCTGACTGGTGACTTAACACAAATTCAGCAAATCAAAGTGGTGCATTAATATTTT